>NC_135889.1:107345290-108057748 GCF_964194155.1 Cetorhinus maximus | reverse complement strand
CCCGGCAAGAGTGTCCGATACTCAACCACTCGCCAGCCTCTTCTCACTGCGCCCCCTACTGGACTGGAGGAACTCCATTTATTAAGAGGCGGCTGCCCTGTAGGGAACACAGAAAGACAAAAAGGATATTGCTTTTCAAACCATTTTCCCATGTGACCCCTTTTTAACACTAGCAAACTAACGCGACCCCAGACACCAACAAAAACAAAATAGCAGCACAGTAACATTCAATATATAATTCTTAAAATTTGCATATTAGGGATCAACGTATGCATCATAAGTTTGAAGTACTTTGTAAAAATGTTATTTATAAATACATAAAATAATATTTTTTGAAGTACTCACCAGTCCATAACTTCATCTGAATTGGTCCACTTCGTGGACCATGGCCAGAAAGCAATGGCTACTCTTGACATTTGCATTTAATATTACTGATCTATAGCAAGATCACACCAAGGTTCCCGAAAGACCACCTTGATTTTAAAGTGAGGACATTCAAATAAGCTTTTAATTTATTACTGACAATTTCAAATGTCACAAAAGAATATTTATAGTACCAGAGGCTTAGGTTTCATTGTGCATTCTACTACACACAATGCAGCTTTAAAATAAAATGAATTTAATTCACAAGGTGAGTAACTTCTGAATGTGGAGCCGTGGTCCACACAACCCCAGGAAAATGGAGTGCTTCTGAACAGACATAGAACATAACATGCAACAGTCACTGGTCACTGTGGTTTTGGCTAAGCTCTCCATATTCCCTGGTGACATCCCCGCTTCATGTCCTCCCCTCACCCCCATGCACACCATAATTGAACCCTTCCACCCATCCTGCCCCACACACACAAACAAACAGAGGTCAGCCAGCAGGGAGGAGCAGCAGCTCTGACAGCTGGATCCTCACACTGAGTCCGAGCGGCTTTGTGACTGCAGCCCTGCAGGTGACGTTTTAAAATGGTCTTGAGAAGAAATAAAAAGCCTGAGACGTAAGTAGGGTGAGGGCAGGGCCATGGTATGGGGTGCAGTCTTGGAGGAGAGGTAGTTTGTGATCCTAAATATTGTTTTTGCAAGTCCAGGAGCTGAAGTTTGGCTCCTGGGGCCTGCAGTACCATTCAATAAGATAATTGCTGATCTTGAACCTCAACTCCACCCTCCCACTCTATCCCTTAATTCCCTTAGAATACAAAAATCTGTCCACCTCTGTCTTGAATATAAAAAGTGGAACATAAATGGAAGTGCTGTTCAATATAAATCACTGACTAGCCAGAGGTGTGACAACAGTGATATTGTTTTAACTTAATAATTTTAGTAGAAAGCACCTTACATATGCATATGTAATATAGGCAAATGTACTTAACATATTTGCAACAAACAACTGACACCGCTCAGTAACCAAGAAAGTAAGTACACGTGACCATCAAAAACATACGTTCTTTCTGCTTTTTCTACTTTACTAACAAAAACACTAAAAAATACACATCCAAAATGAGTACTGGGCTCACCCGCCCATTGTCGGGGCATATTACACACTTTTTATTAAACAAATGGAATTTTCCATATCAACATTCGCAAATTACAGCATGTAGCTAATGTATTGGATAATGCTGCTGTATTCAGTGTGTCATCCTATGATGTTTATCATATTGCCTGCTAAAAGATTTTATACTTGTGCTAGTCAATACCATGAATCAGTGAGTGCTCATCAATCAATTAGATGTGGACATGTTGTACTATAGGTCTCCATGTATGAACATGGCAACACTACTTGAAATTTGTTGTGTGCAGGAACAACCCTCCCCCATTTCCTAGTCCAGTTCAGCTTTGTCTTGGCAATGATGCATGTTCCAAATTGGGAATAGTGAATTAAAAAATTTGAAGCACTGAGGGAGTGCTGTACTGGTGGAAATTATGCACTTTGGATGCGAGCTAAACCAACTTTCTGTTTCCCTTCTCAGGTTGGTATAAACAATATCATGGCATCTTTTGAAGAAGTGCAAGGGAGCTCTTCCAATTTCCAAGAGCCAATATCATTAAATCAAACTAATTTCATAAGACGTTGCTTCCTTGGACAGTGAAAAGTGGGGATAGAAGCATTGTGTGATAATATTACTTTAGGCAGATTTGTTCTAAACTATTTATCATTTTTTGCTACATGAAGCAATACCAAAGCTGGGGGTGACAGTGGCATAATGGCAATGTCACTGGACTAGTAATTCAAAGGTCCAGGTTAATGCTGTGGGGTCATGGGTTCAAATCCCACTATGGCAGCCGGTGGAATTTAAGTTCAATTTATAAAATCTGGAATTAGGTGCTAGTCTCAATAATGGTGACCATGACAACTATCATTGATTGTTGTAAAAATCCACCTGGTTCACTAATGTTGTTTCGGGAAGGAAATCTGCCATCCTTCCATGGTGTGGTCTACTTGTGACTCTAGACCCACAGCAATGTGGTTGACTCTTAACTGCCCTCTGAAATGGCCCTAGCAGGCCACTTGTTACAAGCGTAATTAGGGATGGGCAACAAATGCTTGCCTTGCCAGCAACACCCACATCCCATGAAAGAATAAATAAAAAGAAATGCTCAATCACTATTACAACAATTCACATTGTATCACTGCTACAATTTACTTGTTACATTACTATTTAAAGATTGAGGCAATTAAAGTCGGAATCAAAGTCTAGTGTCATGTTCTTTGTGTAATCCCTGAACACAGTATGAACTTACCCAGATATCTGGGCATAAAAACACTTTGTGGAGTCAAGGCTTTTCTATAAGAGGAATATGAGTTGTAGAAGAAGAAAAAAATCTTTGTAGATAAAAAGGGTAAAGAATTTCAAAACCATAAAACCGAGTTCCAGAGTTTAGGATTTAATGGTTGAAAGTTCTTCTACCAAGTGAGAAATGCTGTTGGGGGCAGCTGAAATGTACAAGAAGCTGGATAGAGTTGGAGTCCTGGGACATGTGGCCGGAAGAAATTGCAGGATTGGGTGGAACAAAGTCATGAAAGGATTTGTAAACTGGGGTAATGATTTGAATTCGGTGCAATGGGAGGCAATGGAGGGTGAGGGGTCAGTAAATGTAAGTGAGTGGGACTTAGTATAGAATGGAATGGGAATGGTGAAAATGTGGATGAGTTGGCTCTTGTGCTGAGGGGAGCTTGTGAGACTGACACATAGTCGTTTGGTAGTACAGAACTTGAGTATTGCTGAAATAAGAGACATCGAAGCTTTGCTATGTATTTTTTTCAGCAAGTCTGACAAAGCGATCAGTATTAGGAATGTGTATTTGAATTACTTGTGAAATATATAGAAACATAGAATAGCTATAGCACAGGAGGAGACCATTCAGCCCATTAAGCTGGCTGTCTGCAAGAGCAACTCAGCTTGTCCCACTCCCTTGCCTTTTCCGTAGCTCTGCAATTTTTTTCTCTTCAGATCATGATCCAATTCTCTATCGAAAGCCTCAGCTGAATCTGCCCCCACCACACTCTAGGGCAGCGCATTCCAGATGCTACCACCGCTGCACGAAAAGAGTTTTCCTCATGTTGTTTTTTGCCAAGCACCTTAAATGGCTGTCCTCTCCTTGATCCTTTCACCCATGGGAACAGTTTTCCCCTTTCTGTCCAGACTCCTGCTGATTTTGAACATCTCTATCAAATCTCCTCTCATTCTTCTTTCCCCCTCAAGGAGAACAATGACTTTGAGGAAAGCTCCAGACTTCTTTCTTGGCACAAAATTACAACATTTTGGACAAGGAGAGGAAGATGCCATTTTTTTTGCATGCTCCTGGGCGCAGTCCGTCATCTCCCCGGACGGACAGATGTTATCACTCCTCCATCGCATGGTCTGAATACTGCGCACCAAAACAAGTCGTCCAAGACTTTATCCCATTTTCATAAGTCATGTTCTTTACGGCTTTCATTGCAAATTAATTATGATCTCAGAAAACAACGCTCACTTTCTCTATCAGTATGCAGTGGATGAATGGCTGAATTCCGAAGTGTTTAGGACATTAGTGCAAGTCTTGTCGGAATTCTCCATGCAAAGTCTCAAGTGAGTGAGACCTGAAGGTCAGATTTTCTGGCTAGTTGGAATGTAATCCATACAAATTACAAACGCTTCAACATGCTGGCAATCTGTTTCACAGTTTCCTTCATGAGGTTAAACGTTTTGGAAAAAAAAAATAACATTCTGGCAGTACAGTATGCGGATGACTTTATTCAATTGCATCGCGAGTTTGGGAACAGTTTGCAGGAATGCCGCAAACCTTTGCTCTCTTTAAGGAAATCACCAATGAATGCTCTAGGTGACGCTGTGCAAACACATTTACAGCGGCTGTGATGGGAAACCAGCAACATGAACATCAAGATCTAATCCAGTGATTCATCTATTGAACAGTAATTGAGAAAATAGACTTTTTTCCCCCCTTCGGCCTGTATTAAAATAACGAGTGGTCAGTTGAACAGAAAAAAGTGATCTTCCTTGCTTTCATATCTTTGTTTTCCCATGAACTACGATTTCAGATAAAGTTATGCGCCAGAAATTTACCGAAATAAATTGACCCTTAGCACGTGGCTGCAATTCTGTTGCTCCCGAAACTTTCTCTCACACATCACATAATCTGCACTGCAGAAAGTGAGAATCAAGTGTTAGTTAGGTTTCCGCCTCTTTTCGGACTTTGCGGTCGCTAACTTTTGGGTTTCACCAGGGAATCCCAGAGGTAATGAGAAGAGATACTGAACCAAGGTCCTTGCCTGTCCTCTCTGGTGGACATGGGAAAATCCCGTGGTTCGCTAAATGTCCTTTAGAGAAGGAAATCTGCCACCCTCACCTGGTCTGGCCGACATGTGACTCCACACCCAGGACAATGTGGTTGACTCTTAAATGCCCTCAAGCCATTCAGTTCTCAAGGGCAATTAGGGTTGGGCAATAAATGCTGGCCTGGTCAGTGACACCCACATCCCATGAACGAATAATAAAAAAACTATTGGAAAAAGAACGCGGTATAAGTTCAGCTGGGATATAGGTTTGTGAGGAAGGCTTGTGAAGAAAATTGTGTTGCCAGCAGGAGAAATAAAAGGACATATCGTGGTCTGCTTTGACAATCACCACCTTCTCGAGGGCAATTGGGGATGGGCAACAAATGCTGGCCTAGCCAGCGAAGCCCACATCCCGCAAATGAATTAAAAAATTAAACCTATTTTGACTAAAAAACACCAAATCAACCCATCACAAGACAAACTCGTATGGAGCAAAAGTGCCAATATAGGTCAGTTAGGCCAAATGGTCTGTGCTGCATGTCCTAAGTTTGCAATAGATTTTATGGTAAATATCATGTTTAATATTTTGAAGCATTGTATCGAGCCTAATTTAAATTCTATGTTGTGTATTTTATATATTTTACATCTACAAGTATCATTAAATTATGGATATTTCAATCAGATTTCTAAACCTGTTTTTAATTTCCATTAGGATATAGGAGGAGAAATAACATTTAGCACATTGATTTGTTGGTTGCATTTGGAATAAGGATTAGTATACACTGTTCGATGCAATAAAGGCTGGGATAATGCTTTAGAATATGTTATTTATTATTGTGGGAGGTGTTGCTCATTATTAGTGAGAATTGAACAAAGTTTATGATCAATATCCCGTGCCTAGAAGTGTATATGACGTGACTTGGATATTCTGCGGCCAAGACAGTGGTGCTATTCCACATTACCGCAGTTGAGAATATGAGTGTGGATTGACTAACACTATAGCTTGGTGTGTATCTGGTGTTACTATGACTGGAACAGTGCTAAATATTAAAATGGCCAGGGACTGAGCAAATGCTGTATGCAGGAGGTAATTTTGGCTCACATGGGGGTGTGTTTAGTATGTCGCATATTATTCCATGTGTGGGACTATGTGGAGTGTATTGGCTGTCCATACTGCTGGGAATTCATGCTGTCATCAAGATGTTTTCACACTTGGAGAACACAGGCTTGACGTTACTATGGCTGGGAAAGTGCTACATTTGTTTCTGTGGCTGGCAAAGCGTGTGTGCGTGTGAAATATTAGTATCCCTGTGACGATGCCTATTGGATGCCTTTGGTGCAACAGATGGTGAATGTTAGAATTATATGCAAGTGCTATGCAATTAGCGTTATGGCCCTTGGGAAGCCATCAGTTGGATCCTACTGTCATTGGGATGGTGTTGGGTCCCTGCTGTCAATAAAAAGAGTTTATTATGTGCTACTTGCTGCCAACACTGTTTGAAGAGTGTTGGATATTGATATAGTTAGGAGAGTATATGGTGTATGCCAATAGGTACTATGGCCAGGACACTGCTTGCTAGATGTTAGATATTACCATGTTTGTGGAGGTATTTGATTGCCTGGGTCTTTGGTGTGTTTTATACATTGGATGTAAATGACTGGAAATTTGGTGTAAATGTTTGAATACTTGGCAGCACTAGTGAATTTAGTGTGTAAGTATAATTCTACTTCTGTTTTTGTCACTGAAACAGTTTCCATTTTACAGTAACTCAGTGCTTGAACTCAATCAGTTATTGACCTGAATCCAGAATCTAGTGATGCGAGACTGTCTCAGGGAGGTTATCTCTTAGATGTAATCACGTATGTACAGAGCTCCCTCTGCCAGTGCAATTCCAGCCAGCCTGTGATTGACATAGATATTGGCAGCTGTGAATTGATTTGTGCATTTATAGATCTCAACCTGAATGTAAAATGTTCAAATTTGATAAGACCTCTTGGACCATATCACTACTAGATGATTAGACATTTGGTGAGTCTTGAATATTTATTGATTTGGGGGTTTATGTAAATTAAATATGTTGTGTGAATACGCTTTTCTGTGCCCAGAGTTTTCTGTGAGTGGCTGACTTTTGTGTGTGCTGAATTAGTTGCAAATGAACACAAGGCAAGAGAATGTACAATAAATGGTTGGATCCTAAGAAATGTAGAGCAACAGGGGGATCTTGGAGTGCATGTCCACAGATCCCTTAAGGTAGGAGAACAGACAATTAAGGTGATTAAGAAGGCATACAGGACACTTTGGCCAAAGTCTAGAGCGTAAAAGCAAGGAGGTTATGCTAGCACTGCATATAATGCTATTTTGACTTAGTGTACTCATACAGTTCTGATCACTGCACTACAGAAAGGATGTGATCGCACTAGAGAGGACACAGAGGAGATTAAAGAGAGTGTTGCCAGGAATGCAGAATTTTAACCAGGAGGAAGGATTGGATTGGTTGGAGTTCTTTTCTTTGGAATTGAGGAGACTGAGGGGAGATTTAATTGAGGTGGATAAAATTATGAGGAGTCCAGAGAGAATGGATAGGAAGGACCTATTTCCTCTAGCAGAGAGGTCAATAACCAGGGGCATAGATATAAAGTAATTTGTAGAAGAATTTGAGAGGAGTTTAGGAGCATTTTTTTCACCCATAGTGGTGGTGGTCTGGAACTCAGTGCCTGAAGGAGTGGCAAAGACGGAAATTCTCATCATGTTAAAAAAAACACTCAGACATGCACTTGAGGTGCTGTGACCTACAGGGCTATAGACCAAGGGTGGAGTTTTCCCAGAATTGCACTGTGCGGTAGTGGGCGGGTAAAATGGAGTCCTAGCCACCAACGAAAATGGTGAATTTTCACGCCGTATCTTCTCGAGCCCTCCTCATTATTTACGCATTCCTGGGAAACATGCCATTTCCATGGCGTGCAGGCTCTCATTCGCATGCTCACCATCACCCTGCTGTTGCATCACGCTGGCCACCATCTTTAAAAGGCAGCTGCCGGCAAAGCTCTCATCGACACCAGCTCACCACTGCTGTCCGAGAGACATGACCAGCAAAGGCAAAAAAACTGCAGCCTCCCCCCCACTTGAACAACGGGTCCCTTGAGCGACTGCTGGATGCCATGGAGACCCGATGGGATTTTCTCTGGCTGCAGGATGGGTAGCAATGTCATCAACCCAGCTTGGGAGGCGGTGGTCAGCGCCAATGCCCTGTAGAGGAGGACAGGCACCCAGTGCCGCAAGAGGATGAATGATCTCTTCCGTTCCGCCAGGGTAAGTCACTCTTTTCATCAGTCCCAACTCACACGCTCACAAACCCATCACACATCCACATGGGCCCTCACTCACTGCCAGTGCAAGGGACATCACCATTCACTCTCTCACACACACCGTCATTGTCCTCATCCGTCCATGGGACCACTCACCACCCACACAGGCCAGGCATACTTATCATCTGGCCTGGCAGGCATCCTGATACACTCTCCCCATCTCTATCCATGCAGGATAAACTGGCTCACAACAGGAGGGAAAGGTCGCAGACAGCTGGAGGGATGCCGGAAATCAAAGTTCTGACAGAATTCAAAAACACAGCCATCCAGCTGCCCAGTGCTGACCAGGATCGGTCCTGTGCTGACGTTGAGGTTGGTGCTGCTCTAACAAGTGAGGATCCAGCAGTGCAACATCCATCAGACAACCATGTCGTGAGTGATGTGTCCTCTTTCATAGGCCACTGCCATGCACTAATTATCTCCCCTTCCTTTCGCAGACACATCTGCCAAACAGCTGACAGAGTCCATGACCCAGGGCCTCCAATCAAGCTCTGAAGGAATCTGAAGGCACCCTCCATGAAGTCCCGTGACAGTGCTCATCCACACCCTCCACCAGCGCAGAGAGAGACACCTCTTTAGAGTAGCCTCGGGATCACAATCTGGTAAGCACATCGCATTTTCTGATCAAGAGCGGGTGGAAGCAGGGACTTCCCAGGTCCCCAGAACTCGGAGGACTGCTGGAGGCCAGAACGTTGCTGAGTCTGAGTCAGATGACAAGCCTCTGGACTTGGTCGTGGCACAGTTGCTGGAGCTGCAAAGGCAAGCTAGGGAACAACAGGAAGGGATGTCCACTGCACTCCTCAGATTGCAAGGCACGATGGAGGAGTCTGTCCATCTTTAGGCTGAGGTGATAGCGCCGGCATTGCAATGCACTGAGGTCAACACTGGCAGGATGGCAGCTGCCAAGGAGACCTTGGTCCAGTATGTGACTCCTGCACTGCTGTGCGGGCTTAACTCCATCACTGATGCCATAGTTGCCTCCAACAGTGTGTACGTGAGAGGGGTCCTGGGCAGCTCGATCTCACTCCAGCTACCCCTTCCACTCACAGAGTTGGCCAGGGGCCCTCGGACATCCATAGGGAGGAGGATCAGCAGGTGCACACTCTGGGGCCATCCACCTAGGTAACTCTGGGAATGACTGGCCCATCCGAATCCTATTTTCCTGTGACCTCCACAGATCCAGCTTCACAGGCCGAGGAGGTTTCCACTGCCACACAGCAGGACCCTGAAGGCAGGCCAGGGCCATCCAAGTCTCGGCCCTCCAGAGGACGCCCACCAAAGTCATCACTGACAGGGCATCGCAGTCAGCAGGCTGCCTCCACCTCTGCTCTGCATGTCCGGGGAGCACCAAGACATAGCAGCAGGGTTAGGAAAGTTAGGTAAAAGTAGTTGCACAGCCTGGGCACGGGTGTTGATCACTTGTACATATTGTTCACTATTGTCAATAAACTCCTAAGAACGTCAACCTGCCTGTGGTTCCTTGTTCTGATGAGCAGTGTTCTTGTCACTCAGATGTGAAACCTTTCTGCACAAGATAAAAGGCAGGTGTCTCAGTCCAGGGCTTCTTCCCTGTGCTCTGTGCAGCCTTCAGACCACAGTGATGGTCCAGCCTCACACTACCTGGAAACATTACTGATGCCTGCACCTCGGCAGTGCTGGTCATTGCTGCCAGAATGGAGTGGGCAGGTGCCACAGAGCTCTCTCATACTTTCTGTGTACTCTCAACACCTTAAAGGTGGGGCTGGCCCCCATCACATCAGCATCTGCGACCAGTGATGCTGTGCACCAGCTCCTGAAGGGCTGAGGTGCTGAAGGTGGACACAGCATCAGATGCGTCTAAAGTTTCATGGCTGCGTCTCTGAGATGGCCCTGATCATGGAGGGCAAGTGAGCTGCCCTCAGCCAGACAGGGGTCATACATTCTCAGAGGCTATGTGAAGATCTATGGAGTGTCCTCACTGCATGTTGTCATCATCCTCCTGTGATTGAGCGACTATTAGGGCCTCCACTGCATCTCCATGACAGGAGCTTTCTCACAGAGGGTATTGGTGCTGAGCTAAGCCAGACTGGAGTCAAACGTTCACAACTGTGATGTGAGGATCTACATGGACACCTCACTGCATGTCGTCATCATCCTCCACAAATCTGGCAGCTATGAGGGCCTCCCAAGTGCCCCTGCCTCATCTAGCCAGTGCGAGAGCCTCAACCCCATCATCATCACCACCGAGGACACCCTCACCCTTATCTCCGTTGGCGTGCTCCTCATCAGAGGAGATCTCCAGCTCCTCCTCAGCCAGCTCCTCTCCCCATTGCTGCGCCAAGTTGCAAAGGATGCAGCAGATGACGATGATGTGTGACACCCTCTGCGGACTGTGTTGCAGGGCTCCACCAGACTGGTCCAGGCACTGGAACCTCATTTTCAGCATCCCAATGGTCTGCTCCACCAAGTTATGAGCTGTTGCATGAGCTTCATTATACCGTCGCTCTGCTGCAGTCTGAGGCCACCGCATGGCTGTCATTGGCCATGGCCTCTGTGGGTAGCCCTTGTCCCCAAGGAGCCAACCCTGCAACCTCTGTGGACCCTGAAAGACTGCAGGGATCTGCAAGTGACTCAGGATGTAGGCGTCGTGCACACTCCCTGGAAACCATGTGCTTACCAGCTTGTGGTTGATGAAGTCCACTGAGTGTAGTAATGGAGACCTGAGCACCACATGAGTGCAGTCAATCGCTCCCTCCCTGCACCTGCGGGAATCCTGAGATCAGGGCGAATCCAATGGCCCCTGCACCCTGGCTGTCCCGGTCCTGGGCGAAATGCACAAAGTTGTGTGCCATGGAGAAGATGGCATCCGTGACCTCTTGGATGCATTTGTGGGTGGTGGATTGTGAAATCCCACAGAGGTCACCTGTGGAGCCCTGAAAGGAGCCACTGGCATAGAAATTGAGCGTCGTGGTCACTTTCACTGCCACAGGCTGGGGATGCCCTCCATGTCCCCTTGGCGCCAAGTCCTGTAGTAAGTGGCAGATGTGAGCCACCAGGTCCCTAGACATGCGCAGTCATCGGCGACACTAGTTCTCAGTCATCTGCAGGAATGGCAGGCGGCGTCTATAGACCCTGGGTGTCACTAGGTGCCAACCAGCTACGTCTCACTGTTGCTCCTGGGCAGTGTGTGCAGGAGCCCCTGCTGCCCCTTCTTCATGAGGTTGCTGCTCCTGTCTTTGTGCGCCAGGTGCTTCAGTCACTCTCTCCTCCGTCTTCTACGGTCTCTGTAGGCCATCAGGCATACAGCTAGGTCACCAGGATACATGATCCTTATGTGGCCCTCCTGCAGCACGAAAGAGAGAGAGAGACGTGGTTATCATGGCTGTACTTAGCACCTTTCCTGGCTCTAATGCTTCCCGGAGAGTGCTGGTCGCCCCTTGGATGGCCAGAGATGAGTGCGCTGCATGGCTGCCCTGTCAACCTGCGACATGGGGTCACTGGTCCTGACCAGGATGCTGAGGTTGCAAGGAGCTGTGAGCGCCACCAGCAGTGACTGCTACATGGCCAGCGTTAACAAGGAGATTGTGCAACGTGTGCAGTCCAACTGCTCTGGGCTTTAATAATGTGGTGGCGGACTAGAAGTCTGTGCCGGGGAGTTGGGGGTTGGGTGGGGTGGCGGTAAGGTATGGAGCGCTTGGTGGCCCTTTGGTGCCTCCGCGTTGCTTGCATGGGCGGGCAGGCTAGGAGCCTGACCCCAATCATTTCACTGTAGCTGTGCCAGATCTGTCTTAGTTGCAGAGGCATGGTCAGTTTATACAGATGTCCCAAATGCGTGGCCACTTCTCTCACTTACCCTGCGCCCACCTCGATTGCCTGTGCACAGGATGCAGTGCCAGGGCAGCACTTGACCCCCACCCCCCTCAGCAGCCGCCTACAAGACTGGACAGCACTTGCCTCCAGACAACCCCCCACCTCTCCCCCCTTCAGCAGTTGCCTCTGAGGCTGGCTAGAACTTGCTCCCGGACACCCCCCTCTCAGCAGTTGTCTCCGAAGCTGGCCAGCACTTGCCCTCGGACATCATCCCACCCCCATCCCTCAGCAGTCGCCTCCAGGGCCAGGCCTGTAAACAACAGGTGAGCTGTGGAGAACGCTGCTGCTCACTCACCTCAGTTCCCACAAAGTGAAGGCCACCAAGTGCACGTCGCCTGTGTGCTGTTGTGAAACACGTCGGCGTGCTTTCCCGCTGATGTGGACGGACGATATGGCGGGGCTCCAAGAGCCTGGTGGGATGGCCTTCTAAATATATGCTAATGTATTACAATTAGCTCCCCACTGACCGATGGCGGGAAACGTGGCCTGCCAGAGGTGGGCTGAGCGGGCGATCACAACCTGCCTTCACGCAGTTGTGAAGCAGGTTGCGCCATATTTTTTGTGCACGCCACCTATCACACCCGCTGCCAGCGGGCACAGAAAATTCCGCCCCAAGAGTTGAAAGATGATATTAGTCAGGACAACTTTCTTTTGGCCAGCACAGACCAAATGGTCCAAATTGTCTCCTTCTGTGCTGTAAGACTGAATATGCTACTTCCTATGTTCCTATGAATAGCTGGGTTTTTTGTCTATTCAATGTATTATGTAAAGTTTTTGTATATTCAGTCTATTGTGTGAGTAGCTATATTTGTATGTCTTACATGCACAGTGTGAGGTAGTTAATTTTATGTGCCAGACGCACAGTGTGAGTGACTGTGATTGTTTGTATGTCAGATGCACTGTCTGAGAAACTGTGTTTGTGTGTCAGATGCATTGTGTGAGTGATTGTGTTTGTCTGTCAGATGTACTGTGAGTGACTGTTTGTTTGTGTGTCAGATGCACTGTGTGAATGACTGTTTGTTTGTGATTAAGCTGCAGTGTGAGTGACCGTGTTTGTGTGTTAGATGCATTGTGTGATTGACTGTGTTTGTGTGTTAGATACACTCAGTGACTGACTGTGTATACATGTCAGATGCACTGTGTGAGTGACTGTGATTTTGTGTCAGAGAAAACGTATGAGTGACTGCTTATTTGTGTGTCAGATGCACTGTGTGAGTGACTGTGTTTGCTTGTGTTTCAGATGCAGTGTTTGTGACCATGTTTGTGTGTCAGATGTATTGTGTGAGTGACTGTGTTTGTTTGTGTGTCAGATGTATTGTGTGAGTGACTGTGTTTGTTTGTGTGTCAGATGCACTGTGAGTGACTTTGTTTGTGTGTCAGATGTATTGTGTGAGTGACTGTGTTTGTGTGTCATGAAGCTATTAATGTAAATAATATTATTGAAAAATATTTTTCTTTTAAATAAAGGTTTAGTCTGTGGGTGTGTCTTAATTGGATTAAAGCCAGCTAGTCTGGGTGCTTTGGTGTGTACTAGTTTTGATATGTAAGAGAGATAGCGTGCATTTGCATTTTTTAAATAGGCCATTCCAGAAGTGGGGTGAAAAATGACACCTATCTAGCAGATACCAAGCAATATGTTTATATTACTAATAAAATTGGTACTATGAAAGGTGTTTTATTGTTAGAGAGGTTTAGTTCAGAGGTTGTTGATACAATGAGAATCTACATTCAATGGGCTGGGCTAGGTATATCTTCAGCAGTGCTATGTGTGTAGGACAGAGGCAATGTGAGACCCAAAGGCAGTTGTAAGCCTCCAACTGTCTCCACAGGAACCAAAGTGAAAAGAACCTTATTTTGAAGTCGTAAGGTGAAAATTCTTTGCCTGGTGTTTGGTTAAGTCTATGGGTTGCTGTTGCCTTAATGGAGATTAGTTTGGGAATTTGTTAAAAGTTATGATAGTAGTAATTTGGAGTCACGTGTATATATATTTTAACCTGTGTAAATTAATAAAATGTTTCATTTAGCTTAATGTAAAACCTTGAGAACTGGTGGTCTGGTTCCTGAATTTAGAGTCGCATCGCAAACATAACACTTAAAATTATAGGTTATGACAGTTGTTTAAAGTTTCCCTCTGGGATTTTTAAATAACTCCGCTTTACCAACTGCACGGTCATAACAATTGGGGGCTCTTGCTGGGATAAATTATATTTCTAATTCCTTTATTGGTTTGGAATTGGTGCATCTTAAAGGTTACGAGTACAAGAGGCACTTTGAATTCAGGAGTTGGTGAGGTATTTTAGAAGTGGTGAGACTGCAAGATGGCTTTGGCAATTGCTAAGACTTATCTGGGATTAGAAGAGGTAACTCTGATTGGGTTGGAGAAAATAACCATAAGTAAGTTAACAGAGTTGGCAGATAAGTTAAAATTGGGGTTACCTGCGGGGGCTAGGAAATCAGATATAGTTAAAAGTATAGCAAAGCATCTGTAGTTGGAAGTGAAACCTGACACTAGTGAGTCACAGCTGGAGGTAGTGAGACTTCAGTTGCAAATGAAAAAGCTTGAATTAGAAACACAGGACGGACAAATGGCTTTTAAAAAGGAATTAGAAATTTCAAAGATGGAGAAGGAGGAAAGAGAAAGAGAGAGAGAGAGAGAGAATTCCAACTGAAAATGTTGGCAGTTAGAAAAGAGATGTCAGTAGGTGAGGAAGGATTTATCTCCAGAGTAGAACCCAGTGGGGATATGTTTAAATTTGTACAAGCTCTTCCAAAGTTTGAGGATAAAGATATTGAAACATTTTTTATTTCATTTGAGGAGTTAGCTAAACAGATGAAATGGCCACAGGAAAACTGGACATGGTTATTACAGTCTAAGTTATTAGGTAGGGCACTTGAGGTATATGTTTTGCTTTCAGAAGAAATGTTGGTGAATTATGATGTGGTGAAAAAAGCTATTTTGAGTGTATATGAGTTGGTTCCTGATGCATACAGGCAGAAATTTAGGAATATGAGAAAACAGCATGGGCAAACTTGTATTTAGGTTGAAAGAATAAAACAAAATAATTTTGACCGGTGGATATGGGCATTAAAATAGAGACAACCTAAGCAGCTCTTAGGGAAGTCGTTCTTTTGGAAGAATTTAAAGATTCAATCCCGTCGGTAGTGAGAACTTATGTGGAGGAACAGAGGGTTGATTCTGTAAGACAAGCAACAGAGATAGCTGATGATTATGATTTAGTTCATTGAGCTAAACCTTTTTTCTGTCACCCTTTCAAATTGGAAAAGGATAAAAAAAATGGGATAGTGAAAGGAAGGTAGGTAGTCAGGGAAGAGGAGTAGCTGGAAGTTCCCAGGAAGTTTTTTTATCAGAATAAAAAGGAAGTTGCTGAAGGTAGAAGTGACATTCAAAAATTGAGGTGCTTTCATTATAATAAAGTTGGGCACACGAAGTCAGTGTGTTGGAGATTGCAAGAAAAATCTGTAGGAATTGTTGGGGTACAGAAAAGCTCTGGAAGTAAAGCTATTGTGGGTTCTGAGGTTCAGGCAAGGGAGAAACCAGTGGTTTGTGTTTAGGTGAAACAGGGAGAATCAGTGAAAGGTAAAGAAGTGGGAATGTGTTCATAGTTTACTCAAGAGAATTCTGGGGAGCAAGTTGCAGAAATGTTTAAAGACTTTGTATGTGAAGGGAAAGTCTTTCCATTTATACAGGGTGGAGTAGGTAAAGATGTTAAAATTTTAAGAGGCACATGGGCTAGTCAATCCTTAATATTGTGGGATAGCGATATTTGTTGTTCAAAGGGAGTATTGGAGGAGCAGGTAATAATAAGTGGGATTCATGGAGATGCTAAATCTATTCTGTTGCGGAAGGTAAATATAAAGAGCAAAAATGGAACACAGATGAAGTTATAGTTGGAGTGGTGGAAAAATTGTCCATTGCCGGGGTTCAATTTATTCTGGGTAATGATAAAGCTGGATCGCAAATGTGGGTCATGCCTGTGATAGTTGAGCAGCCTGTAGGAGTGTTTTCAACAGAGGTGTTATGGAAGGAACATCTTGGATTATTTCCTGATTGTGTTATAACGAGATCAAAGGCCCACAGGGAAGAACAAGATAAGCAGGCAGTTCGAAGGCAAGAAGAAGGTGTTAAAATCCAATTAGCTAGCACTGTATTTGATAACATTGTTCAGGAGGAAGGAATGCAGGATAGTTCAGTTGAAATATTTAACTCAAAGAGGTTAGTGGAATTACAGAAAAAAGATTTTCAATTAAAACATTTATTTCAGAAAGCTTATTCAGAAACCAAAGCAAAATATATTCCAGTATTTTATTATCTTTGGGAAAGTATTCTGATGAGAAAATGGCAGTCGGATCATGTCTCAGCAAATGAAAGCTGGAAGGAAATGCATCAGATTGTTATCCCATTAGGGTATAGAAATCAGATTCTGAGGATTGCTCATGAAATTCCAATGGGGGGACATTTAGGAATTAGGGAAACACAGGAAAAGATACAGAGGTTTTCTTTTGGCCAAGATTGCATAGGGATGTCGTCAAATTCTGTAGAACCTGTTATACATGTCAAATATCAGGAAATCCACAAGCAGTGATTAAGCCGACACCTTTAATCCCAATGCCAGCATTTGAAGAACCTTTTACCAGGGTCATGATTGATTGTGTAGGACCCTTCCCTAAGACTAAAAGTGGAAATCAGTATTTATTGACAATAATGGATCTGTCTACCAGGTTTCCTGAAGCGATACCTTTAAGAAATATTACAACTAAGAAGATTGTGGAGGAGGTAATTAAATTTTTTACAAGATATGGTTCACCTAAAGAAATACAGTCAGATCAGGGGTCAAATTTCATGTCATAGCTGTTTAAGGAACTAATGAACAGTTTGGAGATAAAACAGTTTAAGCCAACAGTTTATCATCCGGAGTCACAAGGAGCTTTGGAAAAATGGCATCAAACATAAAAACAATGACAAGAGCATACTGTCAGGATTATGCACAGGATTGGGATACAGGAATTCCATTTTTGTTATTTGCTATTAGAGACGCTGCTAACGCATTGACTGGTTTTAGCCCTTTTGAACTAATGTATGGTCATGAGGTAAGGGGACCACTGAAATTGATTCATGAGAAATTAGTGGGTCAAAATTCAGAAACTACTCCCCTGAATTACATATCAAATGTCAGGGAAAGATTGAACAGAGCATGAGAGCTGGTTTGGGAACATTTAAAGATCTCACAGCAAGTGATGAAAGTGAAAGCAGATAAGAAGGCTAAAATTCACAGTTTTGTTTCTGAAGAGAAAGTATTGGTTTTGTTACCAGTACTAGGTGATTCATTAAATACAAGATTTAGTGGGCATTACAGGATTGAAAAGAAATTTAGTGAAGTAAATTATTTAATAAATACTCCAGATAGAAGAAAGAAGCAGAGGGTGGGTCATGTAAATATGCTTAAAAAGTACTTTGACAGGGAAGAGGAACAAAAAGAGATATTAGTGATGGTGGATGTTGAGAAAGAGGTAGAAGTGCAGGACTCTGAAATTGACTTTCCTCTAATCAAATTGGATAATGAGGGGGTGCTTAAAAATTTAAATGAAATATCGAGTTACCTTTCAAGCAAGTGTCAAAGTGATTTGGAAAAGCTATTGTGGTCACACAAATCTATTTGTGGAAATAAGTTGGGAAAGACACATTTAACTTTACATGATGTATGTATAGAAATATCATCTTCAGTGAGACAACAACCTTATAGATTAAATCCAGCAAAGTTATCACAAGTACAAAAAGAAATTGATTTCATGCTTCAAAATGATATTGAGCCTAGTTGCAGTAACTGGAGTTTGCCTATTGTACTGGTACCGGAACCGGATGGAACACAAAGACCATGTGTGGACTGTCGAAAGGTGAATGTGGTGACAAAAGCGGATTCATATCCCATACCACGGTTGGAGGATTGCATTGAGAAAGTGGGACAACCGAAATTTATCACGAAGATTGACTTGCTAAAAGGATATTGGCAGGTATTGTTGTCGGAGAGAGCAAAGGAGATATCACCTTTCGCAACACCAAGTGGACTACATCAGTTTAAAATCATGCCAAGTATGAATAATGCACCTGCAACATTTCAAAGACTGACAAACAAAGTAATTGCAGGTCTAAGCAATTATGCGGTTTACATTGATGATCTAATTCTTCAGTCTGATGTGGGAGGAGCATTTACAGCATCTGGTAGAATTATTTGACTACAAGAAGCTAATTTGGTGATGAACTTAGCTAAAGTGAATTTGCAAAAGTGCAAATTACCTATCTAAGCCATACCATTGGACATGGTAAGGGGCTCCGAAAGATGCGAAAGTCAAGGCTATCATGGATTTCCCAGTGCCTACAACAAAACGAGAAGTTTTGAGATTTCTGGGCATGTGTCACATGCTCTGTGTGAGTGACTGTGTTTGTGTGTCAGAGGCACTCTGTGAGTGACTATGGTTACGTTTCAGATACACTGTATGAGTGACTGTTTGTTTGTGCGTCAGTTGCACTGTGTGAGTGACTGTGTTTGTGTGTCAGGTGCACTGTGTGAGTGACTACTTATTTTTGTGTTAGATGCACAGTCTGAGTGATTGCGTTTGTTTGTGTGTCAGATGCACTGTGTGAGTGACTGTGTTTGTTTGTGTGTCAGGTGCACTGTGTGAGTGACTGTGTTTGTGTGTCAGGTGTATTGTGTGAGTGGCTGTGTTTGTCAGATGCTCTGTGTGAGTGACTATGTTTGTCAGATGTACTGTGTGAGTGACTGTGATTGTTTGTGTGTTAGATGCACTCAGTGAGTGACTGTGTTTGTGTGTCAGATGCACTGTGTGAATGACTGTTTGTGTGTCAGGTGCACTGTATGAGTGACTGTGTTTGTTTGTGTGTCAGATGCACTGTGAGTGATTGTTTTTGTTTGTGTCAGGTGCACTGTGTGAGTGACTGTTTTTCAGGTGCACTGTGAGTGACTGTATTTGTGTATCAGATGCACTGTGTGAGTGACTGTATTTGTATGTCAGATGCACTGTGACTGTGTGTCAGATGTATTGTGTGTGACTGTGTTTGTCAGATACACTGTGTGAGTGACTGTGTTTGTGTGTCAGATGTATTGTGAGTGACTGTGTTTGTCAGATGCACTGTGTGAGTGACTGTGTTTGTGTGTCAGATGTATTGTGTGACTGTGTTTGTCAGATGCACTGTGTGAGTGACTGTGTTTGTGTGTCAGATGTATTGTGTGTGACTGTGTTTGTCAGATGCACTGTGTGAGTGACTGTTTGTGTGTCAGATGTATTGTGTGAGTGACTGTGTTTGTCAGATGCACTGTGTGAGTGACTGTGTGTCAGATGCACTGTTTGAGTCACTGTGTTTGTCAGGTGTATTGTGTGTAACTGTGTTTGTCAGATGTACTGTGAGTGACTGTGTTTGTCAGATGCACTGTGTGAGTGACTGTGTTTGTCAGATGCACTGTGTGAGTGACTGTGTTTGTGTGTCAGATGTATTGTATGAGTGACTGTGTTTGTCAGATGCACTGTGTGAGTGACTGTGTATGTTTGTGTGTTAGATGCACTGTGTGAGTGACTGTGTATGTTTGTGTGTTAGATGCACTCAGTGAGTGACTGTGTTTGTGTGTCAGATGTATTGTATGAGTGACTGTGTTTGTCAGATGCACTGTGTGAGTGACTGTGTATGTTTGTGTGTTAGATGCACTGTGTGAGTGACTGTGTATGTTTGTGTGTTAGATGCACTCAGTGAGTGACTGTGTTTGCGTGTCAGATGCACTGTGTGAGACTGGGTATGTGCGTTAGATTATGCGGGTGGCCGGGTGTTTCGTGCCTTGAGTTTGTTTCCTGCTCCCTCTCTCTGTAACCTATGTTCCGGGCATTCACTGTTTATTTAAACCCAGTTCTGTATTGCAGGTGTAAGTGACACCCGTCGCCCTCTTTAGCTGCCGAGCGCACCCCTCGTTCCGTCACCTCCCCGCATTTACCGATTGGTCCACATGCCCAGCCAGCAGCGTGAGCACTCTCTTGCTGCACAGTGCCACACAGTTTTGATGTGAGAATCTCCTTCTGCCTCAGACTGACAATGACTGCCACAAAAATCATTTATTTCGTTGTGGACGGCAGACCCGAACAAGCGGAGTTCCCTGGCGATTGCCCAGCCCAAGATGTGAAAGGTAGGAAAAGTTTAACTTGGGCGAAACCTGATGAATTCGGTCCTTGCGCGGTGTGGGAAAGTTGATGCCGGCGGAGTGAAGTCCCTGTGGCTGGTGTCTGATATGGGAGAGTTATGCTGATCAGCTGTCAAGCGTTAAGCGCACTTCAGTCGGTTCTACAATTGATCCTCTTGCATGAATGCAGCAATCCGCCTGAAAATGCAGGCAGTGGTTTGAAAAGCAGATCCCTCTTTTCCTCCTTGGCCTTTTCTCTCGTTGATAACATTTGCAGAGGTTTTTCTTTAATTGTAATTTCGAGTCTTGTTCAGAAGTGCAGCGATTCAGCTGGTTATCTGACCAGGGCTGTGGACAGCTCGTGTCTGGGAAAGCACTGTGCAAAATGAGCCTTTGACTGGAAACGTTGTCATATCGAAGTGTTTGACAACCGCTGATTGCAAGCACACGATCCGAAGTCAATTTGAAGTGCACGACCATCGTTCCCCTCCCACCCCACAAATAAATGTTTGTCCAATACTCTTACACGACTGACCCTTTATTGGCCATCGTTCGGTCAGTCAAAGATTCTGATTTTTAGGGACTTTAACAAGACATGTTGTAACTGCAGGATGAGGGGACTTAACATGAAAACATTTAAGCTGAATATTTTATGAAGCGCAGTCCTTGTTTTGAACGATTTGTTTTCACTAGTAAAAATAGCTTTTTTTAAAAAAAAACCAATCAGGATTGTCAAAGTAAAATGTGGTGTAGAAAATGTTGGGAGTGGCAGTGGGGATTTCGTTTATGTTCCATGCGCAGCCCAGCTTTCTTTATAAAGGCTGTTATAGCTTAACTAGAGGGTGCACAGGAGAAATTGTTGCCTTGTTATGATTAGAATCTCATGCGGTGAGGTCACTGAGTCACCAGTTGCAGCTTAGACTCGAGACCTCCCAGACCTAGAGACACATGAGACAGACACAGGCGAAGCACATGCTCATAACTGTTTTCCATGGAACAGGTCACTAGCCTGAAGCCAACGGTTATAGCACGATGGTCACAGCTCTGCATCAAACATGGCTGACCAGGAGTCTCTCCCACTCTTACCACCTGTCATAGGCATATTGGAAGGATTTACAGGTTGATAATCAAGCTGTTTGGCCAGTTTATGAATACACCTTCCATGGCCATCAAGTCCTGAAGTGGGACTTGAACCCACAGCTTCTGGCTCAGAAGCAGGGATGCTACCCATTGTACCACAAAACCTCCCAGTTACACCTTCCACACTAATTAATCTCAATATCAAGGCAAAGATTAAAACAACACACTTAATAGTTTATTCTGTAATATATGTTGTCAAACCTAAAACAAATGTAAATACATTAAGCAAATGATTATTTTGCTGTGAGGAAACAGGTAGTATGTTGACTTCAAGAGAGCTGCTATTGACATAGGAATTGTTAGGTTAAAAAAGATCAACATCCATCTAATTGACCTTTTACCACTCCATTAGTCACTTAATACAATGATAATGGAATTGTTAACTAATCATAGAAATCAATCTTGATCAATTAGTCTACAGCAGACCCAAACAGGATGGGAGGAAAACCCCAGTGGTGGACAAGTTTGTGAACCAAAGTTCCCAAATCACTTATTCCTCCAAAATCCTAACCATGTCTTTTCTCAACTTACACAAATTGATGTGTGTATGTAATCCAATCCTCTCCTACACCAACGGTAGGTGTATGAGGTATGGTTTAAAAGTACAAGTTTCAAATGTTGAACTGTAACACAAATGTGTTTGATACTGAAATATGGAAAATAAGCTATTGCATGCTTTTCATTATTTTCTTTCATACCAGGGCAGCACATTTAGAGCTGTTCTTTATTTTTTTCTTTCATTGGATGTGGGCATCATTGGCAAGGCCAGCATTTGTTGCCCATCCCTAATTGCCCTTGAACTGAATGGTTTGCTAAGTTTGGCCCAACACATTAGCTGGCGGAATCTAAATTCAACAGATAAGTCTGGAATATAAAGCTAGTCTCAGTAATGGTACCCATGAGAACTATCATCAATTGTTATAAAAATCCATCTGGTTCATTGATGCCCATTTAGGAAAGGAAATCTGCCATCTTTACCTGGTCTGGCCTACATGTGACTCCAAACCCACAGCAATGTGGTTGACTCTTAACTTCTCTCAAAGGTAATTAGGGATGGGCAACAAATGCTGGCCTTGCCAGGGAAGCCCACATCCCATGAACAAATAAAAAAAAATGTCAGAAGAGGGGATGTTGGTTGATGATTGCACACTGTTCAGCATTATTTGTGACTCCTCAGATACTGAAGCAGCCTGTGCCAATATACAGTAAGACCTGGACAACATTCAGGCTTGGGCTCATAAATGGTAAGTCACATTCATGCCACACAAGTGTCAGACAATGCATATCTCAAACAAGAGCGAATCTAACCATTTCTCCTTGATATTCAATTGCTGAATTAAAATGGAAGTTGAATAACCAACAGAACAAGTTCTCCAAAAGTAATGGGACGGAGACATGATGAAGAGATCAACAAAATTGAAACCCTTTGAAAGACAAATGATAAATATTGTTACCATAGAAAATCAATTCAGGCACAAGCAAGAAGTGTTTGTTGAAATGACAGCGATGATGTGGACATTTGTAGAAGTGTGAAGGAGAAGGCCATGGCCAGTAATTAGATCAGGGTGGAGGGATTTGGGCCAGACTCAATAGAGACTTAAACTGGGGAGCATGAGGAACTGTGACAGGAAGTGTGATTGGATCAGCTAAGGTACAATGATGAAAGAGCAAATGAGAAGATTCAGTAAATGAAACAGAATTGAAAGGTGAAACCTGAAAACAGACAAGACTAAAGTTTGTGTGGAAAATAAAGAGGGATAAATCTGACTTGTGCCAAACTCAGTAATATTAGCTTTACAGTAAATAAAAATAAGCATTGTTGTTGAGCTGTACAAATTGAAACCTAATTGACACCTTTAAGATCCTGAGGGGTCTTGACAGGGTGGATGTGGAAAGGATATTTCTTCTTGTGGGAGATTCCAGAACTAGTTTAAAAATTAGTGGTGTACTGTTGACAGCTGAGTCGGTGAGAGAGAATGCATGGAAGACAGCTTTAATGCAAGTGGTTACGCAGTGAAGATGAACATCAGAAGGAGAGTTCGAAACCCTGGAGGTGAACTCTTGCAGAAGGTGTCTGAGCGAAAATGTCGGTTTGGGAGAAGATTCCAAGACGAGTTCTTGGAAAGTGGAGATTGGAAACTCTTGTGTGAAAGATGGAGTTCAATGAGACTGGTTGGCTCATGGTGTGACAAACGTCTGGGGGAAAGTTGAGGAGAGATCCATAGCATCTGTTTGAGGTGACATCTGTCACTTGGTTTCAGTGTGTGGTGTGTCTGACCACAGGGTGCCATAGGTTTACATGGACTGTGTACTTACTGTGAACATTAATGTAGAAGATAGCTTTTGTAATTTGTATTATCCTTACAAATCTGTATATATCTGCAACGGTATAGTTGTGGTTGAAGGAGCATTGTAATATCGTTCATCTTTTCTTGTTTAATAAATGTATTATGCTTTTGTTAAAAGTGCATTAGCTGATCCAGTGACTCTGTCAGTAGCTCCGTTCCACGTACCTAAACAAACAAATAAAAGTTAGGATCTATCAAGTTGGACTCCACCGTTGGATCAGGTTTGTCCTCTGGTAACCTCAACTGGGGACCATAACAGTATAACAAGGAATATCTCACATTTAAACCCTGGACCATGTTGAACTAACTGACCATTCTATGGATGGTAACAAGGATGCTAGAATACTGTTACAATTCAGTCCCCCGTGACTGAAGTGCCTGGCGATGTTTCATTATGTTAAAGGCATTATATAAATACAAGTTGTTGGTGATCAAGGAACAGAAAATTGGCCCTAGTTTCCCCTCTTGATTACCATTTGGCAACCTCTGAAGCTTGAAGATAGCATGAGGCTCCATTATGATTTCCCATGTCAAATGAAAAATAGTGTGAGGGTGTGTGGTTCCCATGGATCTGTGCCTCAGCTATAGGTCAAAATATTCACGAGCGATAGAGAGGGGAGAAAATTGTTGAGGCAGGAAACCTTCGAAAAAGAATTCAGTGGCAGAAACATTTGTTCCCACTGACATGCTTAACCACTCAATAATTATTTTGTCAAGTTGAATGATATCTGTTGAATTAAATCTAATTAACAAAGGACTCAAGTCAGGCATTAGAAGGAATCGTAAGTATTAGCTGTCCAATTCTAAAATGAAAAGAGTGTGGTCCTGATTTTTAAAAAGTGCTCACCAATCCCCCATGACATTGCATATGACAAGGTGGTGAACATGGTCACATACCTACCTGACCCTGATTTCTTTGTCTTGCTTATTTCTCTTTGTCTTTTCTGTTTCTGTTTGTCCTCCACGTCTCTCTCCCTTAACTCTTTTTTTTCCTTTCTGCTTCTGCTTTTCTACTTCACACTCTGTCTTTCTTTTAGGGTGGGAATTGGTTGGTGGTAATTAAGGTAGGGTAAAGAATCACTGACAGTTGCAGGTTAGATTTTGGAGTGGGTGATGCAGGGAAGCCATGCCCTTCAGTAAAACCCTTTTATTTCCTTCCTCACTCACTCACTCACGCATTCCCTCCACTCTTTCACCCCCATTCTGTCCATTACCCTTTTACCTTCCCACAACCCATTTCCTCATCCCATCTCATGCTGAAAAATGTCCCTATTTCCTCCTCTTTAAACAGCTAGCTCTACACCTGTATCCTCCTTTCTCCTTGCTCATCCTGCCACTTATTTCACCTATAACTTTCAATCCATCCCCATTCACCCCCTATAGCTGAATAAGAGCCTGAAGTCTCCTCACCCTCAACTAGCTTCCCTTCTCCCCTTATATACTGCAGATGCTGGAAATCTGAAATGAGAACAAAAAATGCTGGAAATACTCAATGTGATAGTGTCCCTAGAGAGAAACGGAATTAATGTTTCAGGTCGAGATGACCTTTCATCAGGACTGAAGAAAGATAGAAATGTGATGGGTTTACAGTTGAATAGGTACATGAAGGATTTGCTGAAATAAGGTTGGGGGAGGCTACATGGAGCATAAACACCAGCATAGAACTATTGGAGCAAACAGCCTGTTTCTGTGCTGTCCTTTCTAATTAAATGTGAATTTTTTAATTTAACTCATGATTTTAAAGGGCTCCATACATAAAAGGACTGTGTGCATGATGCAAGATTATTTAATGACTTCAAGATGGGGTGTAGCTTTGGCACATATCTGTCACAATCCACGCACTCCTTCAACTTACACAATGTCAGTTCAACTTGCCTGCACCTAAAACAAAGGAATTGGTGAAAGTCTCAGAAATTAGAAACCTTTGACTTCCCCTGATGAGAGAAAATTGGACAATTATGTCCATGAGAACATTTAAGGAGGAAGGGAATGTGGAGCCATGTACTTTCATAAAAATATAGAACCTTTTAGACCATACACTCTGCTTCTGACCTACACCCACACAGATTTTCACACGGTTACGCAAACACTATTCAAAGTAAATTTCTCCCAGTTCTGTTTGAAGACATCTCTTGGAGACACCTTCATGACATTATTCACTTTTCTGTCGGTAGGGGCTGGAGACAGCAGCCTGCCAAGGGGTCACGATAATACAATGCCTCATAGTACTCTGCGTCTCTCTCATCTACCTTTGCAAGTAATAGCACAGCTGCACACATCCTGGAGGATGTAGTTCATGAACCCAAGGAGTTGGAGTGGGTGCATGACCATGAATTCAGGTGAGGAGAAGTAAGTGGCAGTGACAGAGGAGGAGTAGAGATCTGCTGCTTGCCAGCAATGACTCCCTGTACTGGAGGAAACGCAGCAGCATGGTGACATTTGGCTTCTCTGTCATGCTTCTGAAGCTATTCAGTAGGAAAGGAAATGAAATATGCTGAGCGGTGCATCAGTCGGGTATCTCCTACATGTAGATGTAACCCTTGGCTCAGTGGTAGAACACTTGCCTGGTAGTCAGAAAGTCATGGATTCAAGCTCCGCTCCAGAAACATGAGCATGTAATTTAGGCTGACTGTTCAGTGCTGAGTAAGTGCTGCACTGTTGGAGGTTTGGTGGAATGAATGTTGGATTGTAGAATCCTTACAGACCTTTCTGTTTTAAGGATGTTCCTGTTCTGCAGAACTTTGCAGGGTATTTTTGAACGATTAATTTCTTTGTAATTGTACTAACAATAGGAGTCATTTTTAACTTCACCAAAAGTAACCCAGCAAAACAAATCTCCTACCTGTTGTAGAATCTGTCCAACTTCATCCCATTGAAAATTTACTCTAATTGGTTCTGCTGCTTTTCCTCATTTCATAAACATTCTCTCCAAAATTTGATCAGGAAAATGCAAGGAAAATCCATTATACTTTAGCTGGAAAAATACATTACTATTCCTAACATGAACTGAAACATAGATAAATTATTAAATGAATGCATGAAGCAATTGCTGTCACACTAAAAAGTAAATTAATCCATTTGCTAAATTAAAAATATTTTAAAAAAAATTCAGGTTGTTTTCTTTTGATCCTTTGAATTGGGATTTTAACCAGCTTCTCTTTAATAGCTGTTTACATAATAAGCAGAAGAACCTTCACAGAAACATTGGAGAAGTGAACAGACCTGTTAAAAGCTTTTATTAGTATGCTGGATGTATGTGTAATGAGGTTCCTCAAAAATGAACAGAATTAGAGCCCGAAAGAAAACAGCACAGGGCGTGTTATCAGCAGAGATTGGCTGGAAACACTTGTCAGATTCCATGATCTGTTGAAGGGTCATGAGGACTCGAAATGTCAACTCTTCTCCGCCGATGCTGCCAGACCTGCTGAGTTTTTCCAGGTAATTCTGTTTTTGTTTTCCATGATCCAGAGTTGTTTGACTCCTGTTGACTTTACAATACCTGTACAGCTGAGAGAAAACTTGTGACCAATGTGATTTTCTGGCCAGTTTTGATACTTTTAACATAACGTTTACTGGATTTTACATGTTCTGAAACCAAGATTTCACTCCTCACTTTTCATGAAAGCATTTTCTTTAGTTTTAGTTTTAGACAATTTAATATAAAATTGCAAAATAATTCATGCCTCATCTATCTCATTTGAGTAAAGAACAGTAAATAGACCTCTTTAAATATCAGAAGATTTATCATAACAACTTGCATTTAGATTGTACCTTTAACAGAGTAAAACATCCCAAGTCACTTCACAGGAGTGTTATCAAAAGAAATATGACAAGGAGGCGCTTAAGGAGATCTTGGGGTAGATGACAAAAAGCTTGGCAAAAGAGAGAGGTTTTAAAGGAGGAAAGAGAGGCAGAGAAGCAAAGATGTGTAGGGAGGTTATTCCAGTGCATAGGGCCTTGGCAGCTAAGGGCATAGCCATCAATCATAGATTCATTAAAATCAGGGGTTCTCAAGAAGCCAGAATTGGAGGAGCATAGATGTCTCAGAGGGGTGTAAGGCTGGAGGAAATTACAGAATTAGGGAGTGATGGGGCCATAGAGGAATTTGAAAACAAGGATGAGAATTTTAAAATTAAGGCGATATTTAACCAGGAGCTGATGTAGGTCAGTGAGTAGTCTGTCCACTGAGGTGTTGGGTTTCCCTAAAGCATTTAGGAATGTCCTCAAAGCAACCCAAAGAGGTCAAACATCCCTGCTGACTTATGGGAGTCTGAGGCCTGTGATCGACCAACACGGAGAAGGTTCATTTGGGAAGGCATTGAAACATTGAGACACTTCATTGAGAACATGCACAGGCAAAGTTGAGGTGTTGGAGAGAGTGCACAAACCTCCAAACCTCTTCCTGACCCTTCAAGCACTACCTGCCCTGCATGTGGCAGATTCTGAAGATTGCACAATGAACTTATCAGCCATCTCAGAACCCACAGAACCTGGAATGAAAGCAAGTCATTCTCGATCCCAAGGGACTGTCTAAGAAGTCGGAAGATGGGTTTCCTCTCTCCATCATATAATAGAATGGCTTCAATTATGCTATGATTAACCTTCATGTGGTTATGTACTCCACTAGTTCAAATAGAGCCAAACTCCCTCTGGAACATATGAACAATGATAGACAGGAAAATATCCTCTGGTTCATCAACCCTCAAAATTGTACATCACAATATATACACTTCCCACCCCACCAAAAATCATATGATCTTCTGG
Organism: Cetorhinus maximus; assembly: GCF_964194155.1. Classification (NCBI taxonomy): domain Eukaryota; kingdom Metazoa; phylum Chordata; class Chondrichthyes; order Lamniformes; family Cetorhinidae; genus Cetorhinus; species Cetorhinus maximus. The sequence continues at coordinate 108,029,318 of NC_135889.1, read as the reverse complement.
GATGGACAAAAAGCCATATAAAAACTCAGGGCAACTTTGGGGAAAAATATCTGGGGAAAAAGTTCTATATCCTGAAAATTATTCCAATCTGATTCAGTGAAGACATTTTGAATTAGGAAAATGGATTTTCTAATTTCTAACCAATCTTCAGTGCATTTTTAGTCTATTTATTTTCATGCAGTTAAATATAATTCTGAGTAAGAACAATTGTCCTTTCATCCTGTTATGTTGATTTGAGGGGATTGGTTAGCTCATTTGGCTAAATGGGTTCAACCCCTGTACGGCTGAGGTAGTTTGCCTCCTTGCCTTGTCCCATAGTGATATCATAGAATAAGCCAACCTTGGACAATGTGGATGCTACATAGAGTGGAATCATCCCAGATTTGCACTAAGCACAGTAGTGGGCGCATAAAATGACGTTTTACCCGCTGGCTGCTACGGCAGGTTTTCACGCCATATCATCCCAAACCCGCCACATTATTTATGCATTCCTGGGAAACGCGCCATTTCTATGGCGGGCGGGCTGCAATTTGCCTGCCACACTGTCACCGTCACCTGTGATAAGGTCAGAAGTAAGGAGGTTCGCTGATGATTGCACAATGTTCAGTGCCATTTTCGACTTCTCAGATACTGAAGCAGTCCATGTCCAAATGCAGCAAGACCTGGACAATACTCAGGCTTGGGCTAACAAGTGGCAAGTAACATTCGCGCCACACAAGTGCCAGGCAATGATCATATCCAACAAGAGAGAATCCAACCATCACCCCTTGATATTCAATGGCACTACCATTGCTGAATCCCCCACTATCAACATCCTGGGTGTTACCATTGACCATAAACTGCACTGAACTAGCTATATAAATATTGTGGCTACAAGAGCAGGTTGGAGGCTAGGAATCCTGTGAGTAACTCACCCTCCTGACTCCCCAAAGCCTGTCCACCATCTACAAGGGGCAAGTCAGGAGTGTGCTGTGGAATGGAAAAAACAGTTCCAGTGTGAACCACAGAACGAAGACGAGATTCACGGTGTGCCTAGCCTGCATAGCTGACGGAAGGAACTTAAAGCCTCTTGTAATTTTCAAATGTGGAACCTTGTTGAACATTAAGTTCCCTGCAGGAGTTTTTGTGCACGTGCATGATAATAGTTGGATGGGTGAGGATGGAGTGAAGTTGTGGATCGATAGTGTGTTGTATAGGCATCCAGGTGGCCTATGCAAAGACTGCAGCTTATTAGTGTGGGACATATTCAGATCCAATATAACCGTTGAGATCAAGAGGCACCTGTGAAGAAGTAACACCCACATTGCCATTATACCAGGGGTGGTCTAATGTCCGTAGTTCAAACTTTGGATCTGGAATTGGATTTTTAAAATGTTTCGATTGCGGTTAAAGGTATGCTTGTAGAATTAATTAATTCAATACAAGGTATCACCTTGATTTAATTTGAGTTACTGCTGTTATTTTTGTTTCATATTTCAAAATGGCGACCACCTACACCAACACTGGCGGTTCGCATTTTATACTTGGCGTATAAGTCGACCCTTGTTTTTGGAAGGATTTTTCGAGGCTTCTAAGGTTAAATTATACACTACAATCTACGGCACTTGCTGGAGAAAAAACAGTATGAAACAGCCAGAAATACAGCAGCTCAATCAACATCTATTGAGAGAACAGACTGTTGGCATTTCAGGCTCTCACTCTTCTTTGGAATGGATGGAGAGTCGTTGTACTTCCCCCTAGCCTGAGACTTTTGCTACACTTTTAAATTAGAAATTGGTAAAGTGACCTCGGCTGTACTCAATAGCCAACAGACGGAAAGTAAACAGACCATGGGCAGAATTTTCTGCCTGTCGGGTGGGCGGGCCGGTCGGGAGCGGGCACGGAGCTGAACCCCACCCGCGATTGGCTGCGTGCCGCCATTTTACTTGGGTGAGCCAATTAAGGCCCGCCGAGTGCAATGCACGCCCGGTAGCACTTATGCTACCGGTGCAGGCGGGGGGAGGAGGGAGAGTCAGGGTCTACGCTCTTTCGTGCGGCGCAGAAATCTCCCTGAGGCACGGAGCTGCCTCAGGAAGATTAAGTTCATATTGAAAGTTTCAAATAAGAAAAGAATAAAATTATGAAGACGTGATCCTTCATGTGACAGTGTCACGTGAGCTGGGGCATGTTTATGAATTGTGAGAAAAATGTTTATTTATTTAATAAAACCTGCAGGAAATCTCGTCTGTGGATGAGGTTTCCTGAAAAACGCGAAGGCCGCTTGGGCTACTCGCCTGCCCGCCAACCGGACGGGCAGCATTGATAATTACTTCAGTTGGTTTTTTAATGGTCTTTAAAAGGCCTTTAACAGTTCGGTGGGCGGCAGCTGCCTCCGGTGCGCGCCCGCCGAGCGAAAGATCTGAATGACGCGTGGCGACGTCGGGACGCTTGCCTGATGTCACCGCACGTCATTTTAAATGCCGACGTGTTGGGCCCACCCCCCGCATGTTGACATAAAACTTCTGGCTCATGAAGGTGAAAACTGACAAGCAGATTCATATAACAGAAAGATTCAGGACCTGAGAGGGCTCTCAGGCAAGTGGCTGAGAAGCCAACCCTTGACTGGTGGATTCAGTTCAGCAGTTTAATGTATTCTACTCAGGAAACTGGCTGTATCCATAGCCAGGATTTTTCAGTCGGCGTGCATGGGTGGGTCCGACATGCTGGCTCGTAAAATGACACGTGATGATGTCAGGCGTGCGTCCTGATGTCATCGCGCTGTCTCGTGATGTTTTGTTCGGCAGGCGCGCCCCAGAGTCAGCTGCTCTCTCGCCGGTAATTGATAGGCCTATTCAGGCCATTAACCAATTAGTTAATGTCAAGTTAACCCTGCCTGTCCAACCTTACGGTTGGCGGGCAGGTGAAAAAGGCCAAGCGGCCTTTACATTTTTTAGGAAACCTCATCCACGAGCGGGTTGAGGTTTCCTAAAGCTTTTACGAATTAAATAAAAAGTTTTCCTGAAAAATAAAAACGTGTCCCATCTCATGTGACACAACCACATGAGGGGACATGTTTCATTAAATTTTTATTGATTTTATTTATTATTTTCAAAAACCCTTCAATCTCCCTGATTGAAGCGCCCTTTCGCGAACGTGCGCGAAAGAGCGATGGCCCCGACTCTCCCTCCTCCCCCCGTCCGCACAGGTAGCGCTGAGCGCTACCGCGTGCGTATTACACTGGGTGTACCTTAATTGGCGCGCCCGTGTAAAATGGCGGTACAGAGCCGATTGCAGGCGGCGATCAACTCTGCGACCACCCTCACCTGCTCCTGCCGAGCCCGCCCGACACAGGAAAAATTCAGGCCCATGTTGAAGATTAATTGCAATAATAAGCTTTTTGGGTTGCAGCTAGCCTCTTAGGCAAAAGAACCTCTGACTTTATTACTTCCATAACCATTTACATTTCCAAAAACACAATTACAAATATATCTGCAATAGGCAGCCATGCACAATTTTATGATTTATGGCTGCAATTGGAGAGGAAAAGTCAATCTAATTGTTATGAATTTATGCTTTACGATGAATTTATTATTAAAATGGAGCTAAATAACATTTTAACTCTATTTACCTTGACAAAGTTAAGAATTACGTAAATGGGTTAGAGAGGCAATTTAGAAACGTTTCTGCAGAGAGGAGGGATTCAGATATATGATCCGAAGATGAGTGGATAGGGTTTACCTATCAAAAAGAGACAGGTTTGTCTGCCCTTGTGGACTTCAACTTCCTAAAACTCCTCTGGTTTAACTGTAAGGACAACAGATTATTTGTCCAAATAAGAGAATTATATACCACTATGGTCTGGATACATAACCTAGAGGTGATTTAGAATTCTATTACTTAATTTTTTAAAGTTACATTAGCAAAATTTGAACTTTCAACAAAAATAATATTATGATTATGGATATAACTGATATCAAGATTATTCACATAATGTCATATTATTAATGCATGGCCAGAATAACAGAAATTCAATCATAGAAGGAAACCATTTTTTAGTTCATTTCGGTTCAGTATATGAGTGATTCCAGAACAAACTAGGGTTGCAGTGCCACTGTCACCGCCTTGTATAGCTATCTATTTGGGTCCCTTTTCTTATTCTGTTCTTATACCAATTAAGAAGAAAAATAGTGTGTATCGAAATCATTCTTAAACTAAGCCAATTGTGATAATGCATTCCACGTCAGGTACATTTCCATGGAGGTGAAAAGTAGGGCGCCCAAAGTAAGAGCTCCTTGGACAATAGAAGGGAGAGAGAGAGAGAGAAAGATGAAACAGAAAAAGTGTGTGTATGACAGATATCAGGTCGATAATACCAGTGACAATCAAGCTGAATACAGAAAGTTCAGAGGGGAAGTGAAAAAGGAAATAAGAGGGGCAAAGACAGAGTATGAGAAGAGGCGGGCAGCTAAAATAAAAGGGAATCCAATATCTTGAATAAGCATTTAAACAATAAAAGGAGGGGTGGGGCTGATTAGGGATCAAAAATGTAATCTATCCATAGAGGCAGAAGACATTGCCGAGGTACTAAATGAGAGCTTTGCATCTGTCTTTACCAAGGAAGAAGATGCTGCCAAAGTCATAATGAAAGAGGTAGTTGAGATATTGGGTGGGCTAAAAATTAATGAAGAGGAGATATTGAAAAGACTGGCTAGCTTAAAGTTAATAAGTGACTAGGACTGAATGGGATGCATGTAGGATCTTGAGGGATGTACAGGTGGAAATTGGTGCTGGTCATAATTGTCCAATCCTCCTTATATATGGAGGTGATGGTAGAGGACTGGAGACTTGCAAATGTAGCGCACTTGTTCAAAAAGGATAAACACAGTAACTACAGGCCTATTAGTTTAACCTTGGTGATGGTAAAGCTTTTAAAAACAATAAACTCCGCTCTAGTAAAAAATTAACAGTCACTTGGACAAGTTTGGATTAATTAATAAAAGCCAGTGCAGATTTGTTTAAGGCAAATCATGTTTAACTAACTTGACTGAATTTTTTGATGAGATCACAGAAAGTGTTGATGAACATAATGCCGATGATGTGGTGTTCATGGGCTTCCAAAAGAAATTTGACAAAGTACCACATAATAGGCTTGCCAGCAAAGTTGGAACCCATGGAATAGGGGACAGTGGCAGCATGGATACAAATTTGACTGACAGACATGAAACAGAGATTGGTGGTAGACTAGAGGAAGGTAGATATTGAGGTTCCTTAGGGGTCAGTACTAGTATCACATCTGTTCTTGATCTATGTTAATGACCTAGACTTAGGTTTACAGGGCACAATTTCAAAATTTGCAGATGACACAAAACTCAGATTTTCTGGTATTCCGAGGGTCGGAGACTGGACGTACCCTGGGGGATGTGCTATAGGATCCCTCGGAAGTCCCAACGCAAGAACTCTGCAGGAATTAGCCAGGAAATTTCAACTTCTGATGGGCAATTCCCCTGCTCCCCCAAAGCCCCTGAAAAGGTCTCCAACTCTGAGTTAGAGTCAGAGAATTGGGAGGGTTATGACCTTGTTGGCTGTATAGATACTCAGGAAATATTAGACAGACAAAATACCTGTGTCTAACTCCTGGGTAAATATACAACTGACACCACCACCCTTGACTCCCCACTGACCCTCCCCCGACAGATCACCCCCTCGAACATCCGACCCCACTGATCCTCTGACTCTGCCCTGACCCTCTTACTCTTCCTCAACCTCTGACTCTCCCCTAACCCCCAATTTCCCCCTCATCCTCCAAATCCCCCTCAACCCTCCGACTCCCCCTTGACCCTCTGACTCCTCCTTGACCCTCTGACTCCTCCTTGACCCTCCAACTCCCCCCAACCCTCCGACTCCTGCCTGACCCTCTGACCCCCCCAACGTTCTGACTCCCCCATCCTTCTGAACCCCCTTGAACCTCCAACTTGCCCCGACCCTCTGCTACCTCCCCCATGACCCTCCGACTCCCTACCTGACCTGACCTGACTCAACTTCACAAAACTAATCATCCTGCCACCCTATGCATTCAGCCACCCTACCCACCCTGCCACCTACCACCCTACCCACCCTAGCAGCTTCCACCATGCCACCCTACCCAATCTGCCACTGAACCACCCTGCCGCCCTTGCCTACCTACCTCACACACACATTCACTAACACAGTGAAAATCTAATTAAATATCCCAAAGCTTTTTATTATGTTAGTGAATGAAGACTTAACATAATATGGCAGCTAGTGCCAAAAAAGGGGGCATGACTTGGTTTCCCCCAACGATCCTGCACTATGGAGAAGAACTCCGAGAACAAGTACGCTCCACATTTCTGAAGAGACCTGCTTCAGGAGTCCGGGCCAGAAATGTGGAGCCCTGGCTCTGTGTTTAAAAAGAGGAGCAGAGTCACAATCCGATGGTGATTGCCACATCTCGGAAGATTTGACCCATTGTGAACTTTGATGAGTGTGTTATTAGACTGCAAGAAGAAGTAGACATGCTGGTGGAATGGGTGGACATGTGGCAAATGAAATTTATTGCAGAGAAGTGTGGTGATATATTATTGCAGGAAGGAAGAGGAGAGTTAATATAAAAAGAGTACAATTCTAAAGGGAGTGCAGAACAGAGAGACCTGGGAATATCTGCGTCCAAACCATTGAAGCTGGCAGGGCTGGTTGAGAAAGTGGTCAATAAGGCAAACTGGATCCTGGGCTTTATAAATAGTGGTATAGAATACAAAAGCAAGGAATTCTGAAAAACCTGTATAAAACATTGTTCTGGCCTCAACTGGAGTGTTGTGTTCAACTCTGGGCATTGTACTTCAAGAAGGAAGTGAAGGAATTAGAATGGGCGCAGAGGAGATTTACGAGATTAGCCAAAGACGAGGGATTTCAGTGACATGGATAGATTGGAGAAGCTGGCATTATTCTCCTTAGAGAAGAGAAGGTTGAGAGGAGATTTGATAGGTGTTCAGAATTATGAGGGGTCTAGACAAAGTAGATAGAGAGAAACTGTTCCCATTAGCCTAAGTGTTGAGAACCAGAGAACACCGTTTTAAGGCAAGAGATACAAAGGTGAAATGAGGAAAAACCTTTTTGCACAGCAAGTGGTTAGAATCTAGAATGCACTGTCCTGATAGTGTGATGGAGGCAGACTCAATCCTGATTTTCGAAATGGAATTCGATAAGCACCTGAAAAGAAAAAAGTTTACAGGCTTAAGGCCAGTGGACTGGGAGTAGCTGAGACACAGTGGGCTGAATGGCCTCTTGTGCTGTAATCATTCTATGGTTCCAAGATACATTTTCGATTATTAGTATGGCAAAATTGTTATCTAACCTCTCAGTTTACACTTCTCTTAATAAACTTAAATTTATGAGCACTAGTTAAGGATTTAACCAAGGCAGTAATTCCCTCTTAAACATTTCATAATTCTGAATACTCAATTAGATCTCTCTACTCCAGTAAGCACAGTCCTATATTTTCAATTCTTTCATCAGAATTATATTCTCTCATCCCTGGTATAATTCTTGTAAATCTATATTGCAATTTTTGCACAACTTCAGTGTCCTTTATGTAATGGGGTACTCAAAACTGTAAAAAGCACCCCCAAGAGTGTCCTAACCATGTCTTGTACAGATTCATCGCTTCCTTGATTTTGCATCCAATGGATGGGGTTTTCCCAGGCAAGGAGAGGTAGATTTGGGTGTGTATGGGGAATTAATCCCCTAAAATTGACATTGTGTCAGGATCCCAAAATCATCCTGCCCTCTTCTGGGTTTCATCCAGGCAAGTCAAAGATGAGCGGAGAACCCCTTGCAGCTGTCACGGAAGGCATTTAAGTATTCAAATAAGCAATGAAACTGTTTAATCAAAGATTCTGGCTTTAACAGACCTATTTCCTGTGTCATTGAGGTAAGTGCACAGTGGGAAGTGCTTCTTCAGTGAATGTGACTGGCTGGGAAGCCTTTGATCCATGAAACAGAAGAGCTCCAGCTATGGTAAGGTGAGAGGCTGCTGCTCATAGAACTTCTTTTCAGAGAGTGCTTTCAGTTCTTGACAGGTGAGTGCGAACTTCTTCACATCACCTGCCTTGCACTTCACTCACCTTCAGCTGAACTTCTCTCTTTCCGCCTTCGCCATGACAAGGGGGCAGCTTATGAAGTTCTAGCTTGCCCCTCTGGTGAAGAGTGAGAGGAGCAGAAATGCCTACACCAACAGCACCAGCAACACCAGCACCATCTGCCTTCTCCTCAGTCACATTCCCCTCCACTGGGCAGAAGGGATGGAGACAGAGTTTCAGCTCCATACAGGCAAGACCACCCAACACTGGAGCTACTGGTGGATGATTAATTCTCTTGACATACATGAGCACCAGTGCCCCTGGAAGCTGGGATTCCCGCTGTAGGCCACCACTGACATCTGCAGCCTCCCAGAACAAGTCCTCCTTCTGAGTGGTCCAGGTTTGCCCGTGGCTGGCAAGGTGCCTGTCACTGGAGGACCTGTCTCTGGTTAAGAACTACAGTAAAGCACGTTAGATATTCCAAAGGGTTCCCAATCCATCAATGCCCCGCTGTTTGGCCAGGGACTATCAGTTTAAATTCCCACCTTAAGCCTCTATATATAAAACTCAGAATTTTATTTGCCACTTTTTTATAGTGACTACCCTTGTGGAGGAGTTTGCAAGATGGTTTAGAGATGAGATGACTCTAACATCATGCTGGATAAGGGTGCCAGGAGCGGCACCAGGCATATCTAAAAATGAGGTGTAAACCTTACGAAGTTACAGGATTACATGTATCCTAAACAGTGAAAGCAGCATGCTATGGACAAAGCAATGTGATCTGACAACCAACAGATTAGAGCAAAGCTCTGGAGTCCTGCCACATTCAGTCGTGAATAGTGGTGGACAATTAAACAGCTGACAGGAGCAGGAGGCTCCACAAACCTCCCCTTCTTAAAGATAAGGCTGAAGCATTTGCAAACATCTTCAGTCAGAAGTGCCGAGTGGATGACCCATCTCACCTTTTTCTGAAGTGCCCACCATTACAGAAGCCAATGTTCAGCCAATCCAATTCACTGTACGTGATTTCAAGAAATGATAGAGTGCATTGGATGCAGTTTAGGCTACAGGCCCTGACAACATTCCAGCTGTAGTGCTGAAGACCTGTGCTGCAGAACTATCCATGTGTCTAAGCCAAGTTGTTTCTGTATAAATACACCACTGACATCTACTTAACAAAGTGAAAAATTGCCCAGGTATATCCTATCCACAAAAAACAGGAAAAATTCAATCTGGCCAATTACCACCTCATCTTCAAATTTATTAGAGCTTTTTTGAGGATGTAGCTAATAGGGTAGATAAAGGGGAGCCAGTTGATGTAGGATACTTGGATTTCCAAAAGGCATGTGATAAGGTGCTACACAAAGATATGCAAGATAAAGGCTCATGGAGCTGGGGGTCATATATCAGCTTGGTGATGAAGGCTTGGTTAACGGACAGGAAGCAGAGAGTAGGGATGAATATGACATTTTCAAGTTGGCACTAATGAAATGCCTCAAGAGTCAGTGCTTGGGCCTCAGCCATTTACACCTATATTACCAATGAGATAGAGAGTAATGTGTCCAAGTTTGCTGATGATACAAAGCCAGGTGGGAATAAAAGATGTGAGGATGCAGAGAGGTACCAACAGGTTAAGTGAGTGGGCAACAAGGTGGGAGATGGAATCTAATGTGGGGAAGTATGAGGTTATTTACTTTGGCAGTAAGAACAGAAAAACAGAATATTTCTAAAAAGGTATGAAACTTGTAAATGTTGATGTTCAGCGAGACTTGGGTATAATATACAAGAAACACAGAAATTTAGCATGCTGGTACAGCAAGCAATTAGGAAGGCAAAAGGCATAAGGGCCTTTCTTGCAAGAGGATTGGAGCACAAGAATAAGGAAGACTTGCTACAATTGTATAGAGCTTTGGTGAAATCACATCGGGAGTACTGTGTGCACTTTTTTTTTCTATATCTGAGGAAGGATATACTTTCATTGGAGGTGATACAGCGAAGGTTCACTAAATTGGTTCCTGGAATAAGACAGTTGGCCTATGATGGGAAGCTGAGTAACTTGGGCCTATATTCTCTGGAGTTTAGAAGAATGAGATGTGATCTCTCAGATTCTGAAGGGGCCTGACAGGGTGGACACTGAAAGGTTGTTTCCCCTGGTTGGGGAATCTAGCAGATGGGAACACAGTCTCAGAACATAAGAAATAGGAACAGTAGTACGCCATTTGACCCTTTGAGTCTGCTCTGCCATTCAATTCGATCATGGCTGATCTGCTTTTGTTTGAATTCCACATTCCCATCTACCCCCGATAACTTTTGATTCCTTGCCTAACAAGAATCTATCTACCTCTGCCTTAAAAATATTCAATGACCTCACCTCCACCACCTTCTGAGACAGAGAGTTCCAAAGTCGCACACTTTCTGAGATTGAATCTCTCCAGGTTGAATTTTTCCTCCTTTTTGTGGACAGGATGTACCTGGGCAATTTTTCACTTTGTTGAGTAGATGTCAGTGGTGTATTTATGCAGAAACAACTTGGCTTAGAGGCATGGATGGTTCTGTAGCACAGGTCTTTAGCACTACAGCCAGAATGTTGTCAATGCTCCATGATTGAGGAACGATAAAGCTCCTTAGTGTCTCTGTCTATTTGTTTCTGAATGCCTAATTGTGCACACTGATGATAACACAGAACACTGAGACAGGCTGCAATAGACAGATTTTTTTGTCTCTCAGGGAATCAAGGGACATAGGTAATAGGTAAGAAAACGGAATCGAGGCAGAAAATCGACCATTAACGTTTTGAATAATGGAGCAGGCTTGAGGGGCCATTTGGTCTACTCCTGCTCCTATTTCTTATGTTCTTATGCTTTTAAGTCAAGAGTGTGATGGAATACATTCTACTTGCCTTTATGAGTGCAGCTCCAACACAAGAAGGTTAATACCATCCAGGACCAAACAGCATGATTGCCATCTCATCTACTACCTCAAACATTCACTTTTTCCTCCGCCAGTACACCATGGCTCCAGTGTGCACCAGCTACAAGACGTACTACAGCAACTCGCCAAGGCTATTTTGACAGCACCTCCCAAATCTTCAACCTCTACTATCTAGAAGAACAAGGTTATTAAGCACATAGGAACAATGCTATCTGCAAGTCATACACCATCCTGAATTGGAAATATATCACTAGTTCCTTCACCATCACAGGTTCAAAATCCAGGAATTCCCTCTCTTAACAGCACTGTAGCAGTGCAAGAAGGCAGCTCACCACCATCACCTTCTCAAAGACAGTTAGGGGAAGGGCACTAAATGCTGGCCTTGCCAGTGATGTCTATATCTCATGAATGATTTTTTAAAAAAGTGACATATTTGAAGGTAGATGGTTGTAACTGAGTCAACTTTCAGGGTGGACTTGATAACCTGACATCAGAGCTAGGTAGGTCTGCTGTACTTCAGTCCACTGTCAATGAAAGTTTTACGACCAGGTGAGGAAGAGTGAGCTGGCTCCCCTTCTATTCAGCCCAGTCGGTTGGTCGCAATAAAGATTTTAAAATTTCTCCGTAAATGCCTTTTCCAATCCAAATGTATTTTTGTTTTATAAGAGGCCAATAAAATCAGGTTTTCTTGAGTCAAAGTATTAGTTACTAAACCCGAGAAAAACTAATAAAAACGTGAAATTCTACTATGCTGTGATTGTTACCCCCTACAGGATCCATAACTACAATATCTCTTATTAATCCCACCTCATTACACATTACTACATCTAAAATAGCTTATTCCCGGGTAGGGTCTGCAATGTATTGCTCTAAGAAACAATCCCTGATGCACTCTACAAATTTGTCTTACCCCGCTAATCAGATTATTCCAGTCAATATGCAGATTAAAATCACCCATGACAATTGTAGCGCCCTTCTTACGTGCCTCCATTATTTCCCGATTTATACTTGGTCCTACAGTGAGGCAACTCTTTAGGAGGCTATAGATGACTCCCACCCGTGACTTCTTCCCCTTGCTATTCCTTATTTCCACCCAAACTGATTCCACATCACAATCTATTGCACCTATATCACTACTCAGCACTGCACTGATACCTTCCTTTATTAACTAAGATACCCCACCTCCTTTTCCTTTTTGTCTACATTTCCAGATGTCGAATACCCTTGAATATTGAGTTCTCAGTCTTGGTCACCCTGCAATCATGTCTCTGTAATAGTTATCAAGTTATATTCATTTATTTCTATTTGTGCTGCCAACTCATCTATCTTGTTACAAATGCTGCATGCATTCAGATAAAGAGCCTTAGGTTTTGACTTTTTACCATTATTACTCATTCTGGTTCTAATTTCTACTGCACTCTTCTGCTTAAATTTTCTACCCCTTCCTGTCACACTTTGATTATTGTTCGCCTCTTCACTACCCCGCACCTCTGCTCTCTTGTTTCCTTTTGATTTTTTAAACTTCCCTTCAATTGAACTCTCCCTCCCACTAATTAGTTTAAAGTCCTATCTACAACCTAGTTATATGATTTGCCAGGATACTGGTCCCAGTTTGGTTCAAATGAAGCCTGTTCCAATGGATCAGCTCTCTCCTTCCCCAGTACTGGTGTCAGTGCCCTATGAATCGTAACTCATTTCTCCCACGCCAATCTCTGAGTCACACATTTACCTCTAATCTTATTTACCTTATGCCAATTTGCATGTGGCTCAGGCAGTAATCAGGAGATTATTACCTTTGTGGTTCTGCTTTTTAATTTAGCAACGAGCTACTCGTAGCCCTTCAGCGTGGACCACGACAACTGGATCCTTCCCCTCCCACCAAGTTCCTCTCCAGCTCAGAAGAGATGTCCTTAACATTTGCACTAGATAGGCAACACAGCCTTCGGGATTCTCTGTCTTTGCTGCAGAGAACAGTATGTATTCCCTTAACTATGCTATCCCCTATTACGACTACATTTCTCTTTTTTCCCCCCACTTGAATGGCTCTCTGTACCATGGTACCATGGTGCTGTGGTCAGTTCGCTCATCCTCCCCGCAGTCTGTGCCCTTGTCCACACCAGGAGCAAGAACCTCATACCTTTTAGACAAGGGCACTGGCTGAGGCTCCTCCAAAGTTAAATTTTGGATCCCTATACCTGCCTCACTTGCAGTCACACCCTCCTGTCCCTGACCACAGTTGAAATTTGACATAATTAATCTAAGGGGTGTGACTGTCTCCTGAAATACAGTGTCCAGTTAACTCTCTCCCTCCCTGATGTGTCTGCAGCTTGGACTCCAGCTCATCAGCTCTCAGCCAAGTTTCCTCGAGCAGCCAACACTTGCTGCAGATGCAGTCACCGTGGATCGCACAAGCGTCCACCAGCTCCCACATACTACAGCTGCAACACATCACCTACCCAGCTGTCTCTATTCTATTTAATTAATTAATCTGGATGTTAAATATTTGAAAATTGAATTTCTTAACTGTAATCTTCAGCTGTAATAATATCTCCTGATTGGAGATACTGGCCAATCAGAAGAGATACCCACCAATCACCTATCTGTTTTCCTTTGACGTCACACTTCAGCTCTGACAGGTACAAACAGGTTTGAAGGGGCTCTCTGCCACCGGTTTTTATCTCCTGCCACTGCTGCCTTTCTCACACAGGTCCACCCTTCATCCTGTGCTCTGCATTTTTAATGCCTTCCTTTCAAGAGAGTCCCTGTCTGAAGTGGACCTTGACACCCACCCTCATGGAATTTCACACCTGCAACAGGTTTGCAGTGCAATCCGTACTGAAACTTGGTTAAGTTAACTTAACTTTCAGACATCAGGTGACACGTCGCATCCATATTTGGTCAGTGTCTTTTCTTGTATTTGTTTTTAAACAGGTCCTCTTTTAACAGTCCAATATGTCTTTGGCTAGTTGGTGAAGTTGTAGGTAGATCTCACTCAGCCACAATTTCCCACCGTCGTGACAAATGAAATGTTAATCTAACTCAGCAATGGGACCTGAAGAGGCATGCCTGTCACTGGAACCTGGGAGTCTTCCCATCGGACCCAAAGAGCTTTTCCAAGTGATGTCTAATGGGTAGAGTGCTCCTAGCCTAGCCTTAGTGTGACGGGAAGCTTATAAACTCTTTGCACTTGTATGCTTTGAATTTATTAAAATCCCAGCCTTAACTTTACACACACACATGGGGACCTAAGGCTTGGCTTTACCAGCCTGCATCTGAACTCTCAGGACTTGCATAGGTTGGCTGTGTTCTTACAGGGAATGAGTATGCATTCCATACTGGGGAAACAGAAGCTCCATTTGTGTTGATTGATTTGGAGGCTCTTAAGAATGGTGATACCCAGTTGACCAAAAAGAAGTGGCATTGCTAATAAATATGACAGTTTGTATTTTGAGTATACACAAAGAGAGATTTTTAAAACTCAGTATTAGTACAATGTAGACACTGTACTCAGTAGACTATTATATTCTGATTAACAGCTTTTACCCAAACAGACAGGTACCAGATGTCACTAAAGAAACCTTTGTCAAGTAGTTAAGAAGGTTCACTTGATTCATTCCTGGGATGAAGGGCTATTTAATGAAGAAAGTTGAACAGGTTGGGCCTATACCCATTGGAGTTTAGAAGAATGAGAGGTGATCTTATTGAAACATTTAAGATCTTGAAGGGACTGGATAAGGTGGATACCAGGAGGATGTTTCCTCTTGTGGGCGAAACTAGAACTTGGGGCATAGTTTAAGAATAAGAGGTCTTGTTTTTAATTCAGAGGTGAAGAGATTTTTTTTTTCTTTCAGGGAGTTGTTAGATTGTGGAATTCCCTTCCCCAAATGGAGCTTCTGTTTCCCCAGTATGGAATGCATACTCATTCCCTGTAAGGACACAGCCAACCTATGCAAGTCCTGAGAGTTCAGATGCAGGCTGGTAAAGCCAAGCCTTAGGTCCCCATGTGTGTGTGTAAAGTTAAGGCTGGGATTTTAATCAACTCAAAGCAAACAAGTGCAAAGAGTTTATAAGCTTCTGGGGAAGGGAGTGGAGGCTGTTTTTTAAAAAATGTATTCAAGGCTGAGTTTGATAGATTTTTGTTAGACAAGGGACTCAAGGGTTATGGGTGCAGACATGAAAGGGGCGCTGATATTACCACCAGATCAGCCATGATCTTATTGAATGGTGGAGTAGGCTCGAAGGGCCAAATGGCCTACTCCTGCTCCTAAATCCTATGTTCCTATGTATTGCAAGGCAAACCAATCAAACTGACTAAACATTTTAAACTATTAAACAATATAACAAACTAAACAATTTATGCAACCTACACACTGAATACCTATGCAAACAAATCTCAAGCTCTTGCGCACAGGTATTGTGAGTGAGTTGAGATTACCAACTATGAGTGAAGGTCTATGGTGAAGTACAACTTGTCCAACCTTGCTTTTAAACAGCAGCTCTGCATAGGCTAGTGTGGAGACCATTCATCAGAGACATCCTGGGGAGCATTTTTTTCCTGGTAGTGAGAAAAAGTATTGCAAGGTTATATACGTAGCCTGTTACAAAACTCATAGCATGGTGAGTAGTAAGGTGGTGTAGGTCATATTGAATGCATAATCATTACATATATAAATATAAAGCAACATATAGATGTAATGTGGGCTTTCAAATATTCTCGTAGCTAGAATGGAGTATTGTGTGCAAACTGGAGTATTGTGTGCAGTTCTGGTCACCACATTACAGGAAGGACGTAATAACTCTGGAGAGAGTGCAGAGGAGGTTTACGAGGATGTTGCCAGGGTTAGAAAAGTGCAGCTATGAGAAGAGATTGGATAGGTTGGGGTTATTTTCCTTAGAACAAAGAAGGCTGAGAGGTGACTTGATTGAGGTGTATAAAATTATGAGGGGAATAGATAGAGTGGACAGGATAAAATTGTTTCCCTTAGTGGAGAATTCTAGAACCAGGGGACATAGATTCAAGATAAGTGGCAGAAGGTGTAAGGAGGTCATGAGGAAGAACTTTTTTACGCAGAGGGTAGTGGGTGTCTGGAATTCGCTGTCCAAATTGGTGGTAGAAGCAGAAACTCTAAACTCTTTTAAAAAGTACCTGGATCTGAACCTAAAGTGCTGTAAGCTGCAGGGCTATGGGCTGGATGCAGGAAGGTGGGATTAGAAATGGCACCTGGGTGTCCTCGGGCTGGCATGGACAAGATGGGCCAAATGGCCTCCTTCTGTGCAGTAACTTTTCTATGGTTCTAATGCTTACCTGAGCAGTTTGAATTGCATGACAACCATTTAATAAATGTGCAACCTTTCATCTCCCCCCTTGACAGAAAGCAGAGAGCGTGAGGCACTGTCTTTCAGATCTAGTGCTGGATTGGTCCCAATTGAGAAACAAATGATGCTTTGTATCAATAGCGGCACAGACGTAAAGTGACATAAATGGCAGGATATGAATACTTCAGTCGTGATAGACAGGACTATCTCCTATCTATTAAAAGCTTTGTGATATAAATTGGAACTTGTTGCAAATTGGTTACGCTGCCTGTTAGATTTTGATTAAGTGATGCAAAATTCTGTATTATTATTACAAGAAGGCTCATATCTATGAGAAGAATAATAACCGTAACATTTTTATCTCTAGCTACTTAAGGCTGGCCACAGTATTTGAGAATTCTTCAGGGGAGGGTGTGCAAGAGCAAGGATAAGCACTATTTATAGATTAAATACATTAGAACAATAAACACAATATACAGGCCATTTTAATTGAGCCCACTGGAAGGACTCAGCAATATCTTTTGTTCTACTTCTGTGTGATTATTATTGGGAGTCTAAATTTGCCGAGTGGTCCAATATACACCCACGCCTTGGCACGATAGGAATGAATAAATCTAACAAATAAAGCAATAAACAGCTTTAACAGGCTGGTTTAACTCGGATTGTGGTGTTGCGCTCTCCCTTTACATGTAGATTAGTTGACTGGATGATGACTCACTTGTTTAAAAGCCAATGTGTAACTGAGCCATACAGAACAAAGTTCTCAGAGTTGATTTTTTGGGTTATGCTGAGTTCGCTGATGTTGGTGTATGCTCTTGGTTGTCAAGTGAAGACTGAACCAGGGTTTGGTAGCCTGTCCCTTCATGGCCTACTGACATCAAGAGGCTGATTGTCATCTCGCTGTTTCCCCTTTTATCTCTGTAAACAGGGTAGTAGTGAGAGACAAAATTGGGGGCAAAAATGCAGTTTACGGATGGAGGCCTGTCTGTTCTGGTTTTCAGGGGAACCTTGAATTAGGAGATCAGAATTAGGCTTATATTCAATATGGTCAAATAACACAGTTCAGACTTCAATGCCCTTTTTATTTCAGTCACTGCCACTACTTATTTTCTCAATCTGACCACAAACCATGGATGGTAGAAATTAAGAGAGGGCCACTCCCAGCATAATTTTAAGGGAGCCGCACCTATTCTTGCTTAAAACAGTGCAACATTGTATGAGGTATTTTGTTGATAGTTCATATTGATCTTTGCAAGTTGTTTTTCCAACCATGTTAATGGCGATGTTTCTATTGTAGTCAAAGTTTGTAACATGGTGGAGCCTCCTCCTGTTCTTGAGGTCTCCCTCTGCCAGTTCTGCCAAAAAGAATAGTGGGGATGGGTAGTGTGTGCCTTTATGAAGACTTCTTAACAGGTATAAGGCAGGTTAACATAGAGAGGAAGGAACAGCAACTGCAGCCAGGCGAGGAAAGTCATTGAAAGGGCAATAGAGCAGCTGAGTGTGTGAGTGCAAGGAGTGGGAGGCATAGTGGTGTCCCATTGTGTAGAGAGGAAGAAAGATGCGAAGAGTTGTCTTAACTTGGCAATTCTTTCTGCACTGCAGGTCAGCCCCAGAAATTCTGCTGTTGATATTTACGTGCCTAGCCATCTCTTTGTACTGCTGCTGGCTAATTTGCTGAGACAGTGTCTTCGTTTATAGATTTTTTTTAATAGAAGAAATGATACAGACAACTTGCACAAGGACACAGTGTTATCGGTCATCTTGCTTTATAATTGGAGAAAGTACCTGAAGGGCACCCGTTTCTTGTGTAACTGTGCCCTAGTGAAGGAGGGGAGGGAAAGAGTGGCAGATTCAGTTTTACATTTGCTCAGGATGTAGACACTGCAGGGCTCATTTTCCTGACCCCTTGCACCTGGCTGCCAAGCTGTCTGAGTGCACCTGGAACCCTTTTTGCCTGTAGTGACCTGAACCCATTTGTATTTCTTGGTTCAGAGCTGCCTGTCCCTCTGCTATGTGTCCTTGTTGTCTTTTTGTTCCTAGATGTGGTTAATAATCACACTCTAAGCTTGGAAATATCAGAAACTCTTTATCTTTAATTTTGCCACGCTCTCTCGTATAGCAGAAGGACTAGATTGAACTGGCTCTGTTATACTTCACATGAGTCTATGAGGCTCCAGTGCAGCTGTAAAGTGTGGCCCCCGGAACACTTAAACATAACAATTAGTTCCTAGATATTTACAGTCATTACAATATATAACACCCTCAAAGGAAGCGCAGGGAATCCAGAGGCAATGTGAAAATGGTGATGACCTGTCGTCCAGGTCACTGCTCCATTGCCCCTCCCCTGTGCTTGAAAATATGTTTCCCAATGTATTATACAGAAATATCAACCTTTATTTGTTCATGGCTGAACTGTACCTGTAACCAAGCGGACACGTGTAAAAGAGCTCACATTGTTGATCAAGACTAGAAAGACCTGTGTGGTTGTGGAGAAAAAGGTTAGAAAAAATATTGTTAATTTTATAATTTTCAAATGAATTGTGGTTTTAATTTCCACTATTTAAAAACAAATTAATTGGACAGTCAAGTAAAAATTCTTTGCACTACTTTAAAAAATATATTTTATTTTGCCTTGTATGCCTGTTTGTGTGAATGTAAAAGATCCCCTGGCTATTGATGTCCTAACCAACATTTACCTTTCAATTGACAGTATCAAAAACAGACTGGTCGTTCATCTCTTTTGCTGTTTGTTGGACCTTGCTATCTGTATTTTTCCACAAAATAAGAACAGTCATGACACTTCTGAATTAATTACTTGGCTATGAGGCACTTCGAGAGGTCCTGAGGACATGAAAAGCGATATATAAATGCTAGTTTTTTAAATTTTATTTTCCTTTATTTTAATGAAATGGAGGGTGAGAAACAACACAAAACCACATTGAGATGATTAAAATAATCTGAAATAAGAATAGAAAGTGATGGAGATACATTCCAATGAAGGGTGGAGACCCAACATATTCACTGTCTTTTCTTTTCCCAGATGCTCATAAACCATTTGCAACACTTTTGGTTTTTATCACAGACATTGGCAATGTGAACTTGGTGAATAAGGGTGGCTGGGTGGCAGGGGGATGGGGTAAATTTCCTCAAAGCTTCCTCCGCTCACCTGCCCTTCCTGTCTCTGTAACTTTGGTGGAAGTTCGTCAGAGGCTGCACTCGCACTTATAAAATGGGTGTTCCACCGATGTCACAGTGGTGAAGCAGAAGGACCTCTTAGAAAATTCAGCCCTCTTGACTTCCAAAGTCACAGTGCCTTGTTTTAATGGTATACACACATACTGAGCTTCACTTAGGGCATTTGAACAGCTGAGGCCAGCACTCTAAAGTTCTTTCAACGGGAAATATCATCTGCCCAACCCTGAGACAGTTTCACAAAAACGTCTGCTCATGGCATTTACGGTAGATTTTCTAATTGCTGGTTGTAGACATCATGCAGACAATGCCACACTTTGTAAGAAGATTACACCATGCTTCTGTTAGGAATATCTGCAGTTTGCAATCTCTGGTGACATTGAATGGAATGAATTCAGATAGATCACAAGAATGTTGAATGTTTTTTCAGAAATCTTTTTAAAAAAAATAGAGATATAGTTTAAAATTGTATTTTTAATCAAATACTGACATTGTTTAATCTGGGATTCAATTTATCATGAGCTCTTTCTGTTAAAAAAAAGTGTGTTGAAATTCCTCTGTATGCAGTGGTTAATGTTCCATAAAATTCCCATATGCTGTACATTATTTTATCAAAATCACCAACAGCATTGGTTGGCTCCACAGATGCTGTCAGATCTGCTGAGTTTTTCCAGCATTTTCTGTTTTTAGTTCGGGTTTCCAGCATTTGCAGTATTTTACTTTTGACTTTGTTAAGATATTATACACAGATTTAACATGAACACATTGACTGATATGTTAAAAATAATGCACAGAAAACAATTGTCACATCTTTCCCACAATTGCAGTAAAAACCTCTTATTATAGCTTGTTACAGCCTTAGCTATTGCTGTAAAATGTGCATCTTTTCCATAGCAAAGAAATGAAAATAACATTAAGATTGACAGTATTTGTAAGTCTTCATGTGCTGGTGTTGAGTTAATTTGTTGAATGACTGGAGTATCCAATGTCATATGTCTGACCTGATCATTTCAATAATACAACCAGGTTCAGAAACTACAATGTCCCAAGCCTTAATTTGTTTCCATTTAATTAGGGGCTTGCATTTGGCAATGTGTACTTCAACCTAGAATAAACGGAGGGACCCAAGGAATAGATAAAAAGAGGGAAATATTTAATATGTGAATGAAGAAAATGTAACAATATCAAAGTAGCGTAAATTGTAAGAGCAGAGTTACAGTGAAATTATATCTTGCAGAAGCGAATGTACTCCTGATAAGAAATGGCATTAATGCTACAATGTTATGAGATACATTTTTTGTTATTTGTGTTCCAAGTGCACCTTAAATTCAAAATGATACAATTTAAATATTAAAATTACCAGGTGGAGAATCAGAGCAGGGATGCACTCAGATTCCTGACAACTGCATCCAATCTGCATTGGAAGTGTTGACTGAAAACACTAAAATGGGTGTTCCACCGATGTCACAGTGGCAAAGCAGAAGGACCTCTTAAGAAAATTCAGCTCTCTTGCCTTATTTTAGGGGTACACTGAGCTTCACTTAAGGTATTTGAACAGCTGAGGCTACCACCCTTAAGTTCCCTCACGGGGAATATCATCTGCCTAAACCTGAGACAGTTTCACATAAGTGTCTGCTTATTGCAACCTCTAAATTGCAGAAGCCCTTGAGTTCTATAGTTTAGCTTCAAAAGAGATCAACAAAATAAAAACTCCCATCATTTGCTTCAGCTCTCAGTGCATGATCTTATTTTTTTTTTCTTTATTCTTTCATGGGATGTGGGCATCACTGGCAAGGTCAGCATTTGTCGCCCATACCTAATTGCCCTTGAACTGAGTGACTTGCTAGCCGTTTCAGAAGGCAATTGCTGTGACCTGGAGTCAAATGTGGGCCATACCAGGTAGGGATGGCAGATTTCCTTCCCCAAAGGACATTAGTGAACCAGATGTGTTTTTACAACAATAGATGATAGTTTCATTACAGAGACTAGCTTTATATTCCAGATTTATCAGTTGAATTTAAATTCCACCAGCTGCTATGGTGGGATTTGAACCCATACCAACTAGCCTCGGTTCCTGGATTACTAGTCTAGGACATTGCCACTATGCCACCATCGTCCCCCAATAATCCATAACTGAATGTTTCATGAAGCATGAATTGCCCTCAGATCATCTGACGCTATTGAATTTATACCCATTCCCTGGATTAAGACCCCAGTATACAATGAAAATCAGTGTACTGTTAATCTACTATGATTGCTCACAGAATGATAATTCATGCAAGGACATCGAACAACACTGATGTTATTTTGTTGTTTCATATTTTAACATGAAATGAATTTTTTTGCCCCATTGAAGTAAATCATTTCAGAATGATGGGAAAAATCATGTAAACAACCACGCTCTGGCAGATATATGCAATATTATTATTTTTTATTGATATCTTTTGAAGTTAACCTATAGAACTCAAGGGCTTCTGCAATCTAAAGGTTGCCAGTGACTATTCTAAGCTACTGCAATTAACTCTTAAAATATTTTTATTCTTCACTTCAGGCTGAATTCAATTTGATGCGCTGGTGATCATGATAACACACTTTACATTTTACATGTTGCCGCTTGATTATAATGCCAATCAAGGTAATCTGGGAAGAAATTCAGTTGATTTGGGTAACCCTTGACATTGTGTAGCTACTTGGAACAAATTCTTCCCACCTCTAGTGGGTTTCACTTAATTTCAATTTTGTAAAAGAGCTTTCACTGCTGCATCCAGGAGCATACTCTTTAATTACATTTGATGGAGAATTAACATGTCCTCCCACATCTCACCTTCCAAGCTACATGTCTTTCATGTAAATGAAATAAGGAACTTTTAGAATTGAGAAAAAAACCCACATATATCAGAATACAGCACGAAAATGTATCTTGTCTGTATGTGCATACTTTCTTCCCCATTTGTTGCTCATTTAAGCTACTCCTAAATGAGCAAGGCTGTGCTTCTTTGCACCACACCACCAGGAGGAGCACTTCTTGCCCATGTGCAGTTGCAATCTCAGTCAATGTCAGTGTCAGCCGCTTGCATTAAAACAAACAAATTGGCTTGACAGACTAACAATAAAGTCCAAGCTACCCATTTTTAGGACCAGGCAGCCCTTAACCAACTGCAAGTTCTTGCATTTAGTCTACCTATCATTTTAAACTGTATCCTCTGCAAAACATGCTTCTGA
Organism: Cetorhinus maximus; assembly: GCF_964194155.1. Lineage (NCBI taxonomy): Eukaryota > Metazoa > Chordata > Chondrichthyes > Lamniformes > Cetorhinidae > Cetorhinus > Cetorhinus maximus. The sequence goes on along the minus strand of NC_135889.1, from coordinate 108,006,582 downwards.
TGATTCAGCAAATGTTGAAGATATGTAGTCAGGAAATTTCAGTAAATGAGATTCCCAACTTGCAATGAGCTCAGAGGAGACCTGATTGTAAAATCTCATTTAAGGACACTTTTTTTGGGTGGGGGGGGGGGGGGGGGGGGGGGGGGCAAGAATTAATAAAAAAAGTATTTGGAAATATTTAAGAAAACTCATTACTTGACATGGAACTTAAACCCATGACCCTTGGATTGAGAGTGCCATTATCAACCAATTGAGCTAACCAGGCATAATACGAGCTACCTGCACAAAGACAAAGTCCCCTATAGGCACATAAATAGTGAAAGGGCGGTAAAAGGAGGAGTAGGGCCAATTAGGGACCAAAAAGGGAATTTGCACATGGAGGCAGGGGATATAGCAGTGATGTTAAATGAAGACTTTGTTTTTGTCTTTACCAAGGAAGCAGATGTTACCCAAGCCATGGTGACAGAGGAGGAAACTTTGTCACTTGAAGGGTTAAAAATTGATAAGGAGTATTGGATAAACTGTTGGTACTTAAATTTGAGAAGGTGTCGGGACCAGATGAGATGCATCCAAGGATATAGAAGGAAGTGAGAGTGGAAATTGCAGGGGCACTGGTCATAATCTTTGTTTTCCCTAGACTCGGGAGGTGCCAGAGGACTGGAGAACTGCAAACATTTCATCCTTGTTCAAAAAAAGTTGGAAGGATAAGCTCAGCAATTACAGACCAGTCAGTTTAACTTGAGTAGTGGGGAAGCCTCTAGAAATAACTTTTAATATTAACTACTAGATAATAACTAGAATTAATAGTCACATGGAAAAATGTGGGTTGATTAGAAGAGAGGATATCATAAGGGAAAATCATGTTTAATTAACTTGCTTTTGAAGAGGCAACAGAGAGGGTTGATGAAGGCAATGCTGTTGATGTGGTGCACATGGACTTTCAAAGGGAATTTGATATAATTCCGCACAACAGACTTGTGAGAAAAATTATAGCTCATGGAATAAAAGGGACAGTAGCAATGTGAATATAAAATTGGCTGAGTAATAGGAAACAGTGAGTTAGGGTTAATGAATATTTTAAGTTGGAGGAAGGTTTGTAGTGGAGTTCCCCAGGGATCAGTATTAGGATCCTTGCTTTTCCTGATATATGTTAATGATCTAGATCTTAATGTGCAGGGGACAATTTCAAAGTATGCTGATGATACAAAACTTGGAAGCATTGTAAACTGTGAACAGGACAGTGTAGAACTTCAAAAGAACATAGACAAGTTGGTGGAGTGGGCAGATAGATGGCAGATAAAGTTCAATACAGAGAAGTGTGAAGTGGTGCATTCTGGTAGGAAGAACATGGCGAGACAATATGAAATAAGGGGTACAACTCGAAAGGCTGTGCAAGAGCAGAGGGACCTGTGTGTATATGTACACGGATCATTAAAGGTGGCAGGACAGGTGGAGAGAGCCTTTAATAAAGCATACAGTATCCTAGGCTTTATTAATAGTGGCATAGAGTACGAGAGCAAGGAGATTATGCTGAACTTGTATAGCACACTAGTTAGACCTCAGCTGGAGTGTTGTGTACAGTTCTGGGGGCCACACTATAGAAGGATGCGATCGCTTTGGAGAGGAGAAAGCTAAGAAGAGATTCGATGGAGGTGTTCAAAATCATGAGGGGGCTGGACAGAATAGATAGGGAGAAACTGTTCCTGTTTGTGAAGGGATCGAGAATGAGGGGGCACAGAGTTAAAGTGATTTGCAAAAGAAGCAAATGCGATGTGGGAAAAATCTTTTCCACGTAGCGAGTGTTTGAGTCTGAAATGCACTGCCTGGAAGTGTGTGGAGGCAGGTTCATTCGAGGCGTTCAAAATGGCACTCGATGATTACTTAAATAGAAACAATGTGCAGGGTTACGGGGAAAGGGCAGAGGAATGGCACTGAATCATAATGCTCATTCGGAGAGCTGGTGCAGACACAATGGACCAAATGGCCTCCTTCTGCACTGTAACAATTCTGTGATTCTGTGACAGAACATAAATGGAAACAGTTCACTTTCATGGTTTGTATGCAGTAGAAAGGCTATGGTTACATGCACAATGTCTGTCATTGCTCCCTGGTGTGTGTGGCTAGGGAGGAACAAGTGCAAAGGGATGATTTAAACCCTGTCTGTTTTCTTTGAAACAGGGACACAAAAGATTGCAATAACTGAGAAAAAATGGCAAAGACATTTCTTTCAGAAAGCATTTTGAACTATTAGATGGTTCATCATGACACTGAGATAAATAAATATTTACATGCAGTACTCTTATGATAAAATATTTTCATAAAGAATCTCATCAGAAAAGTTGACATAGGAAGATGTGTACTAATAATCAGTTGGTAGTACAGAACTTGAGTATTGCCGAAAAAAGAGTCAAATCAAAGTTTTTTGTCTGGCACTCATCAGGACACTTTGCAAGAATACCAATACAAGGGGAAACAATTTATAATGAATGAGAAAAGGGTGCTGATCAGTTGGCAAGTGGACTTTGATTAGTAGAGGCATTGCCATGGAGAATGCACCAATTGATGGTGACTGACAGTTAACTGCCGAGCGTTGTTTGAAATTTAAACTAGGCAGCTTGATGTGAGGAATGAGTCAGTGCACGGCTGTCACTTATTTTGTTTAGCTGAAATAGGCACAATGTGTGTACATGTTCTTTCTGTCTGCAAAGAACAGGGCCCTGTGTATTAATATATGTAGCTTCCAGTACACGCAAATGCACCATACTGCAAGCCTGACTGCCCATCTTAAATTGGTTGTCAGCATAATCCTTAGCACATTGAGGATTATTTAGCAAGTGTTGTCCACTCACGGAATCGCATCTAATGTTGGGCATTGTGTTTTGAGCTTTGCAAGCATGGGTATGGTCTGTACCTTGCCTGTTGCGAACAGTGGCTGGGACATGCTGTTTGCTACGATCTGCCAGCCTTTGGGACGTACAGCCTACATGCCTAGCATCACACCGGCACTAAAATTCATATACCACATTACTCATTTGTGTGATAGGCAGAACGTCATTTTGGCTTGACAGCAGCATCCTGTTAGTGGTGAATACCACCCGTGTTGCTATTGCATAGTAGCAGAGTGATGCAGCTAGCTTCACCTGTTGCTCTAATTTTGAGATACCTTGCCCTTCCAGGGTAATCTGAGGTAAGCTGGGCACTTTTCAGGGCTGAAAAGCTTCGGCATGTCTCTTTTTTCAGCAATATTCAAGATGTATATTATAAACTCTGACGCAGAAGTGTTACAGGAAGTAACATTTGCGAACAGGAAGTATTGCCACATGACCAATGTTTAATAATAAAGCTGTCAATTTCTACTTCAGATGGTCATGTGTAATCTTCTGGTGAACTGGAGTTGAAAGGCATGAGTTAATTGGGCGACGGGCACAAAGATATAAATCGTCCCCATTTTAAAGTCATGAATATTTTCCTAATTTTTATATAATACATTGATTTTTTGTTGTTATCTATAGGTAAATGACAGAACCTTTAAAATTCTAGGAAATAGAGAACTAGAGGTGGTTAGAACAAAGTTTATTTGCAGTACAGCCTGATGAAGTAGTGGATATAAAACTGCGACTACAGTGCCACTACAGGCAGGAGGATGTAATAACTGTGACAAGGTTACATAAATAAATCAATTATTAACATGGGTTTCGGAAATTATCGTGGAAGAGTTGTCACAGAATTGTGACAAAAATATAGTTACAAGAAAGAAAGGCAGGACGCATATGCAGATATAACATCCTCTAATATGCCTCTTGTGCAATCACACACACTGACATAAAAAGAATGGTGCCTGTGTTGTATGTGCTAGCTCCTGTAATCAGTCCTACTGAGATTATCATATTGCTTTATAAAAAAGACTTTCTTATTAGGTCAGCAATAGCTAATTAAAATCTCTACTAATTAGTGCTGAGAGACTAATGAAAAGGCTCAGAGCACATTTAATGACGTGGCAACAGCAGATTCAACATCAGAAGTGGATATCTACTGCATAAAAGTCTCTGGCTGACAGAGAAATGGGTACAAGGGAAGCCTGGCTAAACCAGCTGTAAGGGGCTGTTATGTGCTCCAAGAGCTTCACAACAGGAGAAGCAGTGACTCAACCTTGCATTATTGCAAGAAAACAGATGAACCTGACAACGAGACTTAGAAAACCAACGGGCCACTTGCCAATTTATTTTTAAAACTTCTTATCCACTTCAAGGCTCCTGAACCATGTAGTATTGTCAGGCTGATGGTAACAGTGGCAGTAATGAGAAAAAAATACATTCAAAATATCTTTCCCTGTTTGAGGCTTTGAAGATTTTTGTTGTAAATGTTATATGAGCCTTTTAGTGAGTTTATTTGTATAAAAAGGACAACTTAAAACGTTTAAAGGATCTCCTGTGTAGATACCAAGATAAGAATTTGATGGTTGCTTCTGCAGATCCACAATCTGTGAATGAGAGTATGCCCTGATGGTTTACTGGTACCACGACTTTACCATTAACTTTGGAAGTAGTTGGTTCATATGGAATTGCTGGTCGTCTTGTTGTGGGTGGCTCTGAACACTTCCCAAAACTCTCAATCTTCTTTGTATTTTCTGTATGGAGTAATGTTGACCAGTTGTAGCTTTCTTTTAATCTCAGATCAATTTTTCTGTCTTTTTGCTGATTATTTATCTCATCTTCTCTCCTAATGATTAGTGTATCCATTCAGTCTCTAGGGATTTTAGGATAAGTGTTGATGCATTTCTGTGCAGAGAGTTATAATCTTGAATGCATTGCTTTGAAAGGGTGATAGAATTAGATTTAATTGTAACTTTTACTAACCGCAGTCGATGTTATTCGCTGAGCAAGCCAAATCCCAGAGGGAAACTTGTCTTACTGATCATAACCTTTTTGTTGTATTTTGCAAATGAGGGGAAAGCTACTGATCCCCGAAGCATAGAATCCCAGTAACACGTTTAGGATTTTAAAATTAAAAGATTTATTAACAAGAAGAAAAAAATACTTAAGCACATAAGATTAAAATTACACAGTTAAAACAGTCTCACAAAACATTCCCCAAAAAACCCCCACTTGGTCAGAACACACAAGTAAACTACTTGGCAACAGCTCCCTTATAGATTTTAACCATAAAAATTCAGTAATATTACCCAAGGCAAAAACTGCTGTCATTTTAATAAATGGCATACCACATGGCTTATCACTCTCCTCCACTCTGCTATGGAAATCCAAAAGAAAGATTCAGTAACAGACTGCTTTCTGAAAACAAAGACTTTTCTGGCTTGAAACTGCTTCAAATTCACAACTTTCACACCTTCTCCCAGCACAGATCTGGTCTTGGGACATGTCCCTCATACAGCCACATCACTCAACTCAACATCTTTCGTTAAACATCCTTTTCCCCTTTCTTCTTAGATTCCATTGTCCTAAGCACCTCTTTGAACTCAACTTTTCCAAAATATAAAAACTTTCTTGTTTTCCTATTGCGTCCTCTTTCGGGTCAATAAAACTAATAACCCTCCCTTGTTTACTTATGAAGCCTTTGTAAGTTGTTAAAGTCCCTTAAGCTCGCTTTGAAATTTAACAGTGAAAAGTCAAGTCCCTACTTATCTTGTAATGCAAATTTCAAACCCAACCTATTTACTTGAAATCCAACTTCACCATAGCCTCTCATTACAAATGCATGCATCCTAGCACCTTTACCTCTCATCTCTCAGTTCCCAAAGACAAGCTGTCTTTATTAACCTTTCCCCAGTTTAATTAATCATGGACATGGACACACACACACACACACACCTTCTTTACAGAATACCACCATATTCCCAAAATATTAAAAAATAACACTTATATTCACACCTTCAAAAATGAATTGGATATATCCTTGAAACTGAAACATTTGTAAGTCTCGGGAAATAGAGTGGGAGTGGGGTTAATTGGATAGCTCTTTCAAAGAGTCAGCACCAACATGATGGGAAAAATGGACTCCTTCTGTGCTGTAAGATTTTGTGACTCTTGTCTGATCAGAGCTTGGACTACATGTTTCTGGTCAGGTGTTCCAGCCAACAGAAGGGAAATTATTGTAATGCATTTCAAAACATTATTAATCTGCTCAGATGCCATTGTTACAATCTGGCACTCACTGGCAATCTCACTCAGGAAACCAATCTCACTGGGAGAGAGGAAAATCTCACATTGGTTTAGTAGAAGCATCTCATGTGGAGAGCCTAAGGTACACTGGATGAAGTCCGACAAACTTTATTTTGTAGTTTGAGTTAAGCCAAACCTGATGCTGACTATGACTAATGAAAGTGAAGACACTTATGTTGGTCTATTCTGGTACAGCTTAACTTTGCAGAGCACAAATAATCACCAGAAAACATACACTGAGAAAAGAGACATGCTGTCAAAGCTTTTCATCTTGCAGCATCTCTCTTTTATCAGTAATACTCAAGTTCTGTACTATCAAGCGACTATTTAAAGCATAAACTAAAAAAAATATATATTTCACAAAGTAGTCATCCAAAACACTTACCTCAGTAATCTAGTTGCTACTTTGGCATAAAATAAAGATTTGTGTAGAGAGATTGCAGTTTACCTCACTGATTTTGGCTCATAGCAGAATTCATAAAGACCTCATTCACGTCATTAAAGGAGAGCTATGGCCTACTTTTAATATTTTTTATTTATAACCCAGCTTTCTTTCCAGAAACAAAATCCCATGGTGATTTCTAAACCACATGCTGAGACATGGAAGAAGGATGCAGCTGGTGCAAGATGATTCTTTTAACATTGCTTCTTCATCTTGAAGTATATCCATTGCGTCATTGTAATTGGTTTGTGATCTTCAGGCCTTTGCCTGAACGTCAAACACTGTTTGAGCCGCAGTTGCCCCTGAAGTTTATAGTAGAGCAGTAGAAAACAAGGCTATAATTATGTCTGGTTTCCGAGAACCCAAATGCAAGTGGAAAATAAAGCTACTTTTCCCCAGTGGTTGAAAGCCTGCAACAATCTACAAGATAATTACAGGTGAGGAACGCTCATCTTAATGAATCCATCTAAATAACCCTAACAACCTCCCATTGTAGCATCTAGTTATTTCTTAAATCAATCTAAGGTTTTTAATGTCAGAGGACTGAATTATGTGAATAGATGTAGGAACATAGGAGCAGGAGTAGGCCATTCGGCCCTCCGAGCCTGCTCCCTCATTTAACTAGATTGTGGCTGATCTTTTACCTAAATGTTATTTTACAGCCCTATCCCCATATCCCTTCATGTCATTGGTATCTAGAAATCTATCACCCTCTACTTTGAACATGCTCAAACTCTTTAGTCCTGATGGGAGGTGAACGAGGGTAGGTGGAGGGGGACAATATTATTCAAGTATATAAGTCACTAAGTGAATGAAAAAGGTAAATCCGGAGCACAATTTAAGTTAAGTCCTGACTCCAGGACAGGTGATCATAGAAGTGATAAAAGTCATTCTAGAGCAAATGTAAGGATGAACTACTTCACACAAAGAGTGATCAATATTGCTGAAAAGAGAGACATGTTGCCGAAGCTGTTTGTCTTGCCCAATCAGGACCAAGGTAATGGTGGAGTGATTAAGACTGACAATGAGCAAGAAGCCAGAATTAGAGAGTTGTAGGGCAGGAAGAGGGTTGTAGAAATAGGGAGGAGTGAGGGCATAGAGAGATTTGTAAACAAGGATAAGAATTTTAAAATCAGGGTTTTGCCGGACTAGGAGCCAACGTAGGTCAACGAGCAAAAGGGTGATGTGTGCTAGTTAGGATATAGGCAACAGAGATTTGGATGAGCTCATACTATGGGCTGAATAATATGGGCCTGTGCAGATGGCGGGTTCCACACTCAGAAGTCGGTGGCCTTCTGACTTTGGCCCTGCTGTTTGGGAGCGCCCGATGAAATGCTGATCACCGCCAATTCGCAGCAAGGACGGGTTATAGATGTTCATCCTGTCCAATGTATGCTGGAGGGTGGGATGTCCAGTCTCGGAGGCAGCAGGCCGTGACCCGGAGCGAGGCCACGGCCAGCTCCTTAAAGGGCCCCCTGGCACAGGACAGTGTCAGGTGACCCATCATACGATCCCTGAAGAGCAGAAACTATACATAGCGAAGAAATTTGGCTTTTGTAGTCTATCCAGGTATGTCTATTTAAATTTGAACTTATGTCTGCCAGCCATCGTTTCATAGGTGGCAAAATTGTCATAAATCAGCATTTCTATCACTTTTAGACATTGAGGAGTTATATATTAATCAAATATTTCCATGCATAGGTGTCGACACAATCAGAGTGTGGGCAGACGCTCTCCCCAGCTTCAGTGAGGCCCTCCTCCATACAGTTGAGGGGAGACGTGAAGATCTAATTCCGAGCACTGGGAAGAGGAGGAAGCCCAGGCAGACCCGTGCTATGTGGGAGGAGGTGACCGAGGAGGTCAGCAGTATGGACATTGTGAGGAAGACCTGGTCCCCGTGTCACAAGGTTCAATGACCTCATGAGGTCAACAAGGGTGAGTATGGCATCAGTATGAAGAATATTTATCCAGTGTGATACAGGTCTCACAAGCCAATGCGGTAGGTATTCGAGATTAGCTGCTCACCCAAAGTTGCATGTTTCTATAAGGACACAGCTGTCCTAAAGCATGCCATTGTGCATTCCAAGCAATGATCAAGTCAAAAGATGGGCAGTTGGCAGGTTGACGTTATGACTCCTGAGCATAGGCTTCAGTCGTGCACACACTGAGTTGATAATGGGATTGAGACATGACTTGTAGCGGTTTGTGATTGTTGATGGAATTCCTGTTCCAAATCTTTATGGGAGAAGTGGGCCCACAATGCCCGAGAATGAGCCTGTAAAGGCGGTCCCACACAGGAGTCCTGACTCCTTATGAGGAGCAAGGGCTGGCCCCGATCGAGCCTGAGATGTCCAGGAGTATAGGCAGTACTGAGATTGGAGGGAGGCCTGGTTCTGGTGAGATGGTAGAAGTATCAGAGTGGGTGATAAGAGGAGATGGTTGGTTTGTTTTAAAGGTTAGGAAATATACAATGTGTTTTGTATAGATTTTATACTTTGGAACCTTAACAAGCTTCATGGTCAGTAGCTTCAAGTCATCGCTTAAGGTTTCGTAACATCTGAGGAGCTCATTCATGCATATCAGACCAAGAAAAGGTTTATGTGAGTCGTATTATAGGGCTGATGCATTAAATAATGTGATACCAGATTACCCCCTTACTGATCTCTCTCTGTTACAGGAGAAGCCTCTTCAGCACAGGCTGCAGTAGAATCCATGCAGCAACCTCCCTCCTCCTCTGAGGAAGATGCCTTGGAAGGTACAGTGTCACACCCCCTCTGCACCCAGCGCCATAACAGATACTGGCACTTCGGCAGGGCTCAGTGAGTTGGACAGGGGTCATGCACACACTGGTCTTCACAGTCGCATGTGCAGCTGCGGTGGAGCAGGCCTTGGGCAGCCTGAGGAGTGTACGGGGTGATCCAGAGACTGATTCCGAGTTGGATGATGAGCCTCTGGAATCATCCGTAAGGCAGCAGATGCTGGAAGTTCAGTGTGAGGCTCATGAAGATTTGGCGGGTATACCTGAGGGGTTGCGTGCTCTGGCCCAGATTGTGGAGGTGTCCATCCAGGAGCACTGTGATCACCCACTCTTTGGAGTGCCAAGCTTCCTCCATTGACAGACTGGTGATTGTCCTGGAGGGACAAACTGAATGTATTGCAGACACAATTGTCAGGATGCGCTCTGACCTTCAGACCATTTCTCTGTCTCTGAGCTCAGGGGCAAAGACTCAGGGTGACATGGGAACTGGGAGCTTGGTTCCTGACCCAGCTCCTGAAACCTCACCGGTTGGCGTGGAGAACCAGCCGGTCCTAGCAGCGGGGGGATGAGCTGCAGCTACCTCCATCTGGAAGTTCCTCTCAAGGCACTCCTGATGGGGGCAGCATCTCCTCCATTTGTCGGCCACTGACACAGGCCTCAACCATTGCCGTAGCAACTGAAGACTCGCATGTGTCCGTGCAAGAGTCTCTTGGAGTGGCCGGCTGCTCATGGCCACAGCCGCAGAGAGGATGCCCACCGAAGTCATCCAGGGCAAGGTAGGTGGCAGATCAGATGCCTCTCTCCAGTGCAGCAGCAAGTGAGGGGGGTACACTGTGCTGGAGCACTCGTAAACATGTTTGTAAATATCCACGTTGGTCATGAAGAGGGGCACATGATGTTGTTATGCCTTGAAGGTTTAAGAATAAACACAAAACTCACATTTCCTCATGCTTGTGTTCTTATTGATAGCTGTGGATGTGTGACTTGTGTCTGAAGGTTTAGGTAGGAAATGAAAGGTTGAGGACGGGCTGGAGGAATTATATAAACGTGTGGGTAGATAGAGAAGGTTTGGATGTAAGGGCTTCAGGACTTGCTCATTGCAACTATTTCACATACCCCTGATGCTGCATTGGCTACAGACTTTACATAAACCTTTGGCGTTTTAAGGCATCCCTGGTGTCATGGCCATCCCCTCGGTCACGTCCAGGGGCGTTCGTGGCAGCATCGCCATGTTCCCTCACCTCATCTTCGCAGTCGTCCTCAGAGGAGTGGTCCCCTTCTGGCCTGTCTTTATCCTCTAGGGCATCTCCTCATTGTATGATGATGTTGTGGAGAGCACAGCAGATCGTGACCATCAGGGACACACGTGAGGGGGAGCACTGCAGGGGAGTACTGCACTGCACCTCTGGAACAGTCCAGGCGTCGGAAGCACATCTTGAGGAGTCCGATTGTTTGCTCCACTATTGCCCTGGTGCTGGCTCTCGTTGTACCTCCTCTCTCCCTCAGATCTTGGCACCCTCACAGGCGTCATGAGCCATCTCTTGACAGGATAGCTCTTATCGCCTAGACGCCATCCTTCCAATGCATCCGGGCTGATGAAAAGTTCTGGAACTTGAGAATTCCTAAGAATATATATGTCCTGGCTGCTGCCCGGATATCTGACACACGCCTGCATGACCCGCCGTTTGTGACTGCAGACCAGCTGCATGTAGATTGAGTGGAATCCCTTCCTGTTTATGAACGTGCAGGGCTGTCCCACAGGACCCTTGATGGTTGTCTGTATGCAATCAATGGCTCCCTGCACCCTGGGGAAACCAGCAACGGCAGCAAATCTTCGGGCTCTTTTGTCCTGGCTTTGGGAATCCTGCGTGAAGGTGATGTAATTGCCGGCCCTCGGGAACATTGCACCTGTCGACACCTTGATGCAATGGTGTGCAGCGGGCTGTGTTATCCCAGTCAAATCTCCGCAGGCTGACTGAAAAGAGTCTGTGGCGAAACACCTCAGCGCCACTGTCACCTTCAAGGCGACAGGCATGGGATGGCCCCCAAGGCAGTTTGATGAGATCCACCCCACCCCGTGAGCATCTCACAAAGCGACGTGAAAGCCCCAGTTGCTTCTGCACTGAGTCTCACTCAGTTGCAGGTAGCTGAATCGCTGTCTGTATATCCTTGGTGCAGCATAATGTCGTCTGCAGCTCCGATGAGGGTTTCTAGGTTCCTCCTGACCATCCGGTTCTGGTGCTGTTCTGTCCCCTGCCCTGTGGACCCACAGCAATCTGATCCTCCTCTGATCCCTTATTCCTCTCACCCTGCTCCTCCTCCTCCTCCTCATTTCCCTCATCTCCTCACTGGCGGTTGTGTCTCCGACAGAGACCACAATCCCCATCTATTCCGAGAGTATTCATCCCTCACCCCTGGGTTACAGACAGGAGAATATTCGATGAACTATCAAAAGAGCCCTCTGAATGAGAGGAGAGTTCTTCCCAAGAGAAAATATCCAACTCTGCCTACTGAAATGAGCGGTCCCTGTCGTCAAAGGATTTTGACCTGCAAAACTCAGTCTCTGATCTCAGCTGCAGTTAAAAAACCTGCCCTAACAAGGGTTCCCCACCTGACTTAAATCTCACCTTTAAGGTATATTATTGTCTTCTGATCGTATTATTCCAGTCAGATAGCTTGTTAATTTCCTCAATTGGCCTTTAAACTAACATTTAAATAATGTGGGTGGGTTCCTGACCTTTTGACCCACCCACATACGGTATTATTGTCAACGGGTGTGATGGCATCGTGAACGGTGTTTGCCATCATCACGCCCTGTGATATGCTCCGCAGAACAGGAAATGTCCCCGACCGCGGGGCGTATTATTCAACCCTATGAGTTTACAACAGAGTTTTTGCACTTATGTGTGTTCTTTTTTTACCTTCCAGAGGTTTTCCGAGCTGCTGCTGAGGCAGGTCCCTACGACATCCTGAAACTGTACAACGTAAAAGGCAACATTATAAACATTTCCCCAAAGCTGGAATCTAATACACGGCAGACACAGTACAAACTGGAAGTTGTTGCTGCTGATTGTAAGACCGATTCCTTGGGTAAGAGGCATTACAGCATAGTTCAAGCATCACATGACAAATCCAACAATAGAGATTGCGCGGAGCAATTTAACACAGCACCGTATGGGCAGTACAGAGCAGCTTAACATGGTACAATATGGATAGTGCTGAATAACTCAACACGGCACAGTATGGGCAGTGAGGTCTAACACAACAGGCACAGAATGGGCAGTGCAGAGTAATACTACAAGGCAGAGACTGGATAGTGCAGACTAACACAACACAGCACAGTATGGATAGTGCAGAGTAACACAACACAGCACAGTATGGATGTGTAGAGTAACTCAATGCACCACAGTATGGATAGTGCAGAGTAACTCAACATGGTACAGTATGGATAGTGAAAGGTAACTCAACACGGCACAGTATGGATAGTGCAGAGTAACTCAATGCGGCACAGTATGGTAGTGCAGAGTAACTCAATGCGGCACAGTATGGTAGTGCAGAGAAACTCAATGCGGCACAGTATGGTAGTGCAGAGTAACTCAATGCGGCACAGTATGGTAGTGCAGAGAAACTCAATGCGGCACAGTATGGTAGTGCAGAGTAACTCAATGCGGCACAGTGTGGTAGTGCAGAGTAACTCAGTGCAGCACAGTATGGTAGTGCAGAGTAACTCAGTGCAGCACAGTATGGATAATGCAGAGTAACACAACACAGCACAGTATGGATGTGTAGAGTAACTCAATGCACCACAGTATGGATAGTGCAGAGTAACTCAACACGGCACAGTATGGGTAGTGCAGAGTAACTCAATGCAGCACAGTATGGATAGTGCAGAATAACCCAACATGGCACAGTATAGTAGTGCAGAGTAAATGCAGCACAGTATGGATAGTGCAGGGTAACTCAACATGGCACAGTATGGTAGTGCAGAGTAACTCAACATGGCACAGAATGGATAGTGTAGAGTGACCCAACATGGCACAGTATGGATAGTGCAGGGTAACTCAACATGGTACAGTATGAATAGTGCAGAGTAACTCAACACGGCACAGTATGGTAGTGCAGAGTAACTCAATGCAGTACAGTATGAATAGTGCAGAGTAACTCAACATAGCAAGGTCAGCAGGGCACAATGTAAAGACCGAACACCAGAATAATTTTGTTGAGGGAAGTACAGGAGCTTAGTTTATTTTAAAAGATTACATGAAATGCAAACTTCTACTGTCCAAGTTAACCCTGTCAAGAGGAAAGGAAGACCTCGATGAAGTGCACAAATTGTTAAGTGATATAGCTAATATAGGCATTTATTGCTGTTTCAAAGTACTGCAAAAAAATGGTTATGGGATATTAGTGGAGCTAGTAAAAAGTGCATTTGCAGCAAATATCCAAGACCTCTTCACTGAAAATGAAATAACTATTTGGAATAATCTAGATAATAGAGACAAAATATTGGGGTCATTTAAAATGTAATTGGCTACCATGATACAAAGTATTAAGAAAATTAACTTTAATGTGCCTTTTTGACTGTTTCTGTGCTATGTCAATACAATGCTGCAAAAGTACTGGAAAAGATGAGGACATTACTGGGCGTGCCATTGAGGCTGCTGCACTGGGGTAACAGCAGCAATAGCAACAATGGCAGCATCAACTTGCGCAAGGACAGCTTGGTTCACTGGAAGTAGTTATGTTGCCTTCAGACTATGTCAATGCGTTGACCAGCGCTCATAAACCATAACTCGCCTTGAGCAAACAACAGACGCCCTCAAAAAAAGGCTTCAGAGCCTAGAATCATCTGGAGAAGAGTCTCCAGACTTGCAGTGGCTTGCTGCATTCTACACAATTTAAAGGAATTATTCTTGCAGTCTTCAAAGGAGGATGTTGTGAGGAAGAGGAAAAGAATGAGGAAGATAATGAAAATCAAAACTGAGTGGTTTTTCAAACTGTCAGTTATATGACAACAAATTATTGAGGAGAAATTCGCTTAAGCAAAGCCTTTCTCAGTGCACCAACAGTCCCATCTACTGTCTGACCCACTACTTCCACTTACCCTCCAAAACTACTATCTGTTGAGCCTTCTTCTAACATGACTAAGAATACGATGATGAACATCAATGCAGAACTTCTTTACCTAACATAATATACATTGCGAATTTAACGACTTTTCCCCCGCTTAATGCTGAATTGAGATCGCCTTAGTGTGCAATCCCTCAGTGGCTGGTTTCTGTGCTAATGCACCTGTTCCTATGATGTGGTTCCACTAATGCGAGGGCCTGGGAGGTGGAAGGCTCCTGACCACATCAATGCAGGCACTTCAGAGGGGGAGCCGGTGGCCTAGTGCCATTGTCACAGGACTAGCAATCCAGAGACTGAGGGGGCTGGGGTTCGAATCCTACCATAGCAGATGGTGAAATTTGTATTCAATAAAAATCTGGCATTAAGATGACCATGTTCTTCCCTGAGGTCCTGTCTTCACATTGAGGATACTCTCCATCATATTGTGTGGCACTACCACCATTTTAAATGGGAAGGAAATCGGCCATTCTTGCCTGGTTGGCCTACATGTGATTCTAGACTCACAGTAATGTGGTTGAATCTTAAATGCCCTCTGAAATGGCCTAGAAAGCTGCTCAGTTATATCAAACCGCTATAAAGTCTAAAATGAATGAAACCAGATGGACCACTCGGCATTTACCTAAGCACCGGGAACAACAATGGCAAATTCAGCCCTGTCGACCCTGCATAAAGTCCTCCTTACTAACATCTGGGGGCTAGTGCCAAAATTGGGAGAGTTGTCACACAGACTAGTCAAGCAACAGCCTGACATAGTCATCTTCATTGAATTGTAGCTTTCAGATAATGTCCAGGCACCACAATCACCATCCCTGGGTATTTCCTGTCCCACCTGCAGGATAGACACAGCAGAGGTGGCAGCACAGTGGTATACAGGCGGGAGGGAGTTGCCCTGGGAATCCTCAACATCGACTCCGGACCCCATGAAGTCTCATAGCATCAGGTCCTGCTGATTACCGTGTACCCTCACAGCTGAGGAATCAGTGCTCCTCCATGTTGAACACCACTTGGAGGAAGCACTGAGGGTGGCAAGGGCACAGAACGTGCTCTGGGTAGGAGACTTCAATGTCCATCACCAAGGGTGGCTCAGTAGCACCACTGCAGACCAAGCTCGTTGAGTCCTAAAGGACATAGCTGCTAGACTGGGCCTGCGACAGGTGGTGAGGGAACCAACAAGAGGGACGTGGTCATGCTCACCAACTTGCCTGCTGCAGACGTCAATGACAGTTTTGATAGGACTGACCACCACATTGGAGGAGAAGGCTCCACTGATATCCCCATCCTCAATGATGGAGGAACCCAGCACATCAGTGCAAAAGGTAAGGCTGAAGCATTTGCAACAATCTTCAGCCAGAAATATCGAGTGGATGATCTATCTCGGCCTCCTCCAGAGGTCCCCAACATCACAGATGCCAGTCTTCAGCCAATTCGATTCACTCCACATGACATAAAAAAACGGCTGAAGGCACTGGGTACTGCAAAAGCTATGGCCCCTGACAATATTTCGGCAATAGTACTGAAGAATTGTGCTCCAGAACTTGCAGCGCCCCTAGCCAAGCTGTTCCATTACAGCTACAACACTGGCATCTACCCGGCTATGTGGAAAATTGTCCAGGTATGTACACAAAAAGCAGGACAAATCCAACCCGGCCAACTATTGCCCCATCAGTCTACTCTTGATCATCAGTAAACGGATGGAAGGGGTCATCAAACGTGCTATCAAGCGGCACTTGTTTAGCAATAACTTGCTCACTGACACTCAGTTTGGGTTCCGCCAGGTCACTCAGCACCTGACCTCATTACAGCCTTGGTTCAAACATGGACAAAAGAGCTGAACTCCAGAGGTGTGATGGGAGTGACTGTCCTTGACATCAAGACAGCATTTGACCGAGTGTGGCATCAAGGGGCCCTGGAAAAACTGGAGTCAATGGGAATCAGGGATAGCTGTCCACTGGTTGGAGCCATACCTAGCACAAAGGAAAATGGTTGTGGTTGTTGGAGGTCAATCATCTCAGTTCCAGGATATCACTGCAGGAGTTCCTCAGGGTAGTGCCTTAAGCCCAACCATCTTCGGCTGCTTCATCAATGACTTTCCCTCCATCATAAGTTCAGAAGTGGAGATGTTCACTGATGATTGCACAATGTTCAGCTTCATTCGTGACTCCTCAGATACTGAAGCAGTCCATGTCCAAATGCAGCAAGACTTGGGACAATATCCAGGCTTGGGCTGACAAGTGGCAAGTAACTTTTACGTCACACAAGTGCCAGGCAATGACCATCTCCAACAAGAGAGAATCCAACCATCACCCTTTGATGTTCAATGGCATTTCCGTCATCCTGAGGGTTACCATTGACCAGAAACTGAACTGGACTAGCCATATAAATACTGTGGCTACAAGAGCAGGTCAGAGGCTAGGAATCCTGTGGCAAGTAACTCACCTCCTGTCCACCATCTACAAGGCACAAGTCAGGAGTGTGATGGAATACTCTCTGCTTGCCTGGATGAGTGTAGCTCCAACAACACTCAAGTTTGACAACATCCAGGACAAAGCAGCCCACTTGATTGGCACCCTACCCATAAACATCCACTCCCTCCACCACCAACGCACGGTTGCAGCGGTGTGTACCATTTGCAAGATGCACTGCAGGAGTTCACCAAGGCTCCTTAGACATCACCTTCCAAACCCAGTACCATTACCATCTAGAAGGACAAGGGCAGCAGATAGATGGGAACACCACCACTTGGAAGTTCCCCTCCAAGCCATTCACCATCCTGACCTGGAAATATATCGCCATTGTCGCTGGGTCAAAATCCTGAAACTCCCTTTCTAACAGCACTGTGGGTGTACCTACACCACATGGACTGCAGCAGTTCAAGAAAGCAGCTCACTGCCACCTCTCAAGGGCAATTAAGGATGGGCAATAAATGCTGGCTTAGCCAGCGACACCCACATCCCGTGAATGAATAAAAAAAAAGATGCCTGTGCTGGGTGTCCATTCGTCGTCTGCCACTCATTGACTGTAGCTAATGAGGCTTGATCCTCAAAGTGGACCAAGGCTCCCATTGCTGTGTTTGGCTACACAATAGCTAAAATCTATCTCTATAATTGTGTGGCTATTTGAAAAGAATACATTTTGTGTGTTGCCTTATATTTAACTTTTTGCCATAATAATGTTATAAAATTTGAAATGTCTGTGTCTTTAGTTTTGAGGGCTAAAAAATAATTCAAGGGTTTCTTGGATGTCCATTTGGAACTTCAGTGGAAACACCAGATAAACAGTGGAAAAAGCTTTTTAAACTGCTTGTCTGGGGGTTCTCACTGATCTTCTACCAAAGCTATGGTGGTTTCCAGCTATACAAAGCCCCGGGTTAGACTACACTTGGAGCACTGTGTTGAGTCCTGGGCGCCACGCCTTAGGAAGGATATATTGACCTTGCAGGGAATGCAGTGCAGATTTACCAGGATGACACTTGGACTCCAGGGGTTAAATTACAATGAGGGATTATACAAAATAAAGTTTTATTCCCTGGAATTTCGAAGGTTAAGGGGTGATTTGATCGAAATTTTCTAGATAGTAAGGGTAGAGAGAAAGAAACAATTTCTGCTGATTGGTGAGTTTAGGACGAGGGCTCATACTCTAAAAAATTAGAGCCAGACCATACAGGAATGAAATTAGGAAACACAATTCTACATGCAAAGGGTGGTAGAAGTTTAGAACGCTTCTGTCAACAGTAATTAATTTGACATCTGAGGCTGGTACATTTTTGTTAACCAAAGGTATTAAGGAATATGGGGCCAAGGCGGGCACGTGGAGTTAGGTCACAGATCAGCCATGATCTCACTGAATGGCGGAACAGGACAGCTGGCCACCTCCTCCTTTTCATATGTTCCTCTGTTCCTATGAGATCAGGAGAAACCACTCTTCTACCTCAGTGGAAACTTTCTGACAGAATTTTTATGTGTTGGCAACAGGCCAGTAAATTAATCTTACTCTCTGCTTACAGGGTCTGAACTGGCAACAGCGTTGGGATTTGATATGTTGGCCATGGAGAAAAGGTCTGTCCATCCAAATCTTTCTTTTCAAACATTCAGGGGCCCCCTTTCCTTTTTAATATGCTGCCAGGTTTCCTTTTCATCTGTTAAGATACAGGGACTCGAAAATTGTAAAAAGGAAAAGGCCATGCAGAATTAAATGTGCAATAAAAACAGAATGCTGGAAATACTCAGCTGGTTTGGCAGCATCTGTGAGGAGAGAAATGGAACGTTTCAGGTCAAGGACATTTCTTCACAACCTTGATTTGAAACAATAACTCTTGTTTCTCTCTTGATGCTGCCTGACCTGCTGAGTATTTCCAGCAACCTGTATTTATTTCAGATTTCCAGCATCCACAGTGTCTTGCTTTAGAATTAAATGTGTGTTCTTTTACCTTTGAAAAAAAAACTTAAAACTTGCGCTGGGAAAAAAAAAACCTACCTTCAGACTGCAGGCTGTAATATCACTGATGGGAAGGGGCTGCTTAACTAGTGGTGTGTCTCCATTGCTTTGCTGGGGCTGTGATTTCAGACCAGCCTGAGAATCTGCCTGAAGGAAATGACACCACGAGCAACATATGCAACAACATTTAAAGCTGTACAAAATTCTTGCCCCTAGGTTACAGGCACTTGAGAAGAAAATTCTGGTTGAGTCTGCAGACATGCCATCCATCATGTACGAGATGAGAAATCGGGTAGAGTCATTTCGGGAGAAACTTGAAGTAAGATAACTCAATTTTATTCATGATTAATGTCAAAGTGGAATTGATTACATAAGTGGGGAGGCTATTCTTCAGTCGTACAGGGCATTGGTGAGACCACATCTGGAGTGCTGTGTACAGTCTTGGTCTCCTTATTTAAGGAAAGATGCAAATGCATTAGAAGCAGTTCAGAGAAGGTTTACTAGACTAATACTAGGAATATCTTATGAGGAAAGGCTGGACAAGTTAGGCTTGTATCCACCGAAGTTTAGAAGAGTAAACGGCGACTTGATCGAAACCTTTAAGATCCCTTGACAGGGTGGATGTGGAGAGGATGTTTCCTCTTGTGGGAGAATCTAGAATTAGGGGTCACTGTTTAAAAATAAGGGGTTGCCCATTTAAAATGGAGATGAGGCAAATTTTTTTCTCTCAGAGAGTCCTAAGTCTTTGGAACTCTCTTCATCAACAGCCTGCAGAAGCAGACTCTTTGAATATTTTTAAGGCAGAGCTAGATAGATTCTTGATTAACAAGGGGGTGAAAGGTTTTTGAGGGTAGGCAGGAATGTGGGGTTAAGGCCACAATCAGATCAGCCATGATCTTATTGAATGGTGGAGCAGGCTCGAGAGGCTGAGTGGCCTACTCCTGCTCCTAATTCTTATCTTTGTATGTTTGTATGTAAAACACCAAATCAATGCAATGCGTGTCCTTTCCATACATTGAATATTTGCATGCTTTATTGAGCATTTTCCATGGGTCTATATTGTGGCAGACATCTTAACTGAATTATGCACAAAGTTTGCCAAAAGAACTGTTATGGTTTATTTTGGAAGTTATGCTGTTCCTTACGTAAAATATTCTAGACTTTAGAACCAGACCATTCAGTAAAGGAGGAGATTCATTATTACAGTGAAAAATTAATTATGAAATAATTTTAATCACATAACTACTCTATCCTTTTCTCAGTTATAACTGTTGTATTGAGTTTGGCAAGGAGCAAAAAATGGAATGAAAACATGATTGCAACTGCAGTAATGTAATAACGGTCACACAGTTGTTATGGATAACTGGACGTGTATTTAAACCATTTGGATCATTACAGTATACTGTTATGACACAGCAGATGGTAAATGCTGAGCTGTTCAAATCCCAGAGGGAAACTTGAAACAACTGTCACAACTAATTTTTAATTTGTACATTTCGAGATGCAGGCTTTAGATTTAGTAATAAGACAACAGAGTCTTAAGAGGTTTTTATAAAACTAAATTAAACATTTATTCATAAAAGAAAAGATTGTAGGCACATACGTATGTCTACAAATTACTACTATAATAACTTATAAATCCCCTAATTAATTCAACTCCCAGTTACACTTTCGTTAAGGTAACAATAAGACACATAGATTTTAAAAGACCCAGGAAAAGTAAACAATAACCTGAACAGTCAGATTCAAAGTGAGTTCTCTTAACTTCAGTCCCTGGAGGCAGCAGTTTTGTACACACAGGTTTCAGGCTTTTCACACTTGTTGGATCTTAAACTGCCTCCCTTACAAACAGCCTTCTCTCCTTTATATATATATTTTCCTCTTTGAATGCAAATTCCCATTGTTTCACTATGTCTTTTGAACTTTTCCTCCTCTACTAATAAAAAATCTATCATAGTACCAATTCCACCAATAATCTTTGGGAAAAATAAGTAAATACACTACTTCTTGCTACTTCTGCTGGTTAGGTTATACATTACATCCCCTCCTTTGAATTCAAGCCACTATAGTTTGTTTATTTTTGTTTAAAAATACAAATGTTGCCTTTACACTTCACATTCTAAAACTTCCCCTGTTTACCTAATTAACATTTCAAACCTCTCTTCTTACACCAAAGCACCCAGACTAGCTGCCTCTAATTCAATTAAGTCACAACACACACACACACACACACACACAGGCATATCCCACTATTACTCTATTTTACAATAAATTCCAACAATGTAATGGAACTTATTATATCTCCCTGATAATACACATTACAGTGCAGCACAACAGATCTTTGAAATAGTCGTTTGGCAGTACAGAACTTGAGTATTGCTGAAAAAGAGACATGTTTAAGCTTGCACTCATCAGGACACTCACAAGAATACCAACATAAAGGGAAAAAAATGACAATTTATACGGTATGTGAAGAGAGTTGGTTGGCAAGTGGCATTGCCATGGAGAATGCACCACTGATGTTGAATGACAGTAAACTGCCAAGTATTGTTTGAAAGTTAAACCAGGCAGCTTGACCCTGATTGGTCAAGACATTGCCCTGAGGAATGAGTCAGCTAATGGCTGTCACTTATTTTGTTTTGTTGAAACAGGCGCAGTGTATGCACATGTTCTTTCTGTCTGCGAAGAACAGGGCCCTGTGTATTATTATATGTAGTTTCCAGTACATGCAAATGTGCCACAGGGTCAAGCTCCTGATGAGTGCAAGACGATAAGCTTAGACATATCTGTTTTTTCAGCAAAATCTTTTTTTTAAAAAATGGCCGTGATACATCAAACTGTTTCGTGATTTCTTTCTGGGACTCTGGAAAACCTTCAGTCCATTCAACATTGCAATTACTTTCACCTTAACAACAAGAGAAAGATGGGAGATGAAATCATGTAAACTGATCCTGATATGCCATGCATGTGTCAATGGCGGCAGATGCCAGAGTGCCCAAGTGTCCCACAGTAGAGAGATGAGACACTTAATATATTTAATATATTAATATATTTAAATCAGGCTCCTACATTGGGAGCCTGATTTTGAATTAACTGGTGCTGCATGGATTCCTTGTCTGTTGGGAAATGTAGATGAGAGCTGCTGTCCACACCATGGCAAGTTGCTCTTCCAGCACTCCTGGTGGACCATTTGGAGCAGATGCACTCCGTGGAGCCCCTTTCAAGCAAGCCGTTGCCCAACCCAGTTCTGATCTCTAGCCTTGACTCTACGTCAGCCCTTCTGATCATGGGCCTTTTGCTCTGCCCTATGCCAGCATTCTCGATATACAGCCAATCCCACATCTCAGATCTCCTGATCCTCAGGACTCCTCCCTCCACCCCTACCAATAGCAGGCCTCCTCCTCACCCCTTCCAACAGCCCCCCTGACAATGGGTCTGCCTCCCTCATCTTCAGTCCTCTTCCAAGGGGCCAGGCTGTCCATTTGGCTATGAGAATAAACCATTATTAAAATGTAGATCAAACACCAATTTCTGGTGGCCACAAATGTACAGTTCAACACAATCTGGGTTGCCCTGCTCCCCCAGAAGCTTTGCCATACTTGTTATCTCACCGAGAGACTCACCACTGCACATATGAATGGCGTGAAGCTATGCTAATTATATTTTAGATACCTAAGAAACGTACCAGGTAAAATTAGGGCTTGTCTACAACAGTGTAAATAAAATTTTAATGTTATGATGAGTCTTAATTAAGTCCAAGCAGCCTCCTGAGCATTGAAAATTAAATTTTACTTGTGTGGAGACTCAATTCTTCACATTTCAATTGTTGCTGGAGTTTTTAAAAATTAAACAAAAATATACATATTTAAAACTTTTCCTTTCTGTCTCTTTTATCTCTCCCATCTTTCTTTCCCTCTCTGTGTATCATTTCTGTACATGAGTTGACATCAAATGAGCTATTCTAACTGACATTTCCTGGTTCACACTCGGCGCACCTCATTAAGAATTCTCCAATCTCATTGGCTCAAGAGATATACAGTTGCTTGCCCTATTCACACAGGTTCCCGACCCACTGTAGAGGGCTTTACACTGAAATGGTTTTCTGATTTTCACATGTTGCAATTCAAAAGCCCATAGAAAGTCTGTGGGCAAGTGTAAGTGTGATGAACAGCTGGCATTATTTGTTCACCATTGGCAGCAAATACCAGCCTTTTGTTTCATCCTCATTAAAATTCCTTAATGTTCACCAGAGTGTCGAACACCTCAGCTGGCTAGGACTATTTAAAGAACTGACAGAGGGGACGAACAAACCTTCACCATTCTATCACAAACGTTCTTTGAGAAAAACTAAAGAAGAGTGCCAGCAAGTAATGGAAAATTACCTGCAAATGAGGTAATGTGCATTCCAAGAAACACATTGTGGTGAAGCTATTTACTAATCTTCCTTCTACATATTTTACCATGTAGGGTAAATACTCTAAATAGGGCACAGGAACAGAGAGAATATGTGTATAAATCATTGAAGGTAGCAGGGTAGGTTGAGAAAGTGGTTAAAAAGGCATACTTATCCTGAGCTTTATAAATAGAGGCACAGAGTATAAAAGCAAGGAAGTTATGATGAACATAGATAAAACATTATTTTGGTTTGGCCTCAACTGGAGTATTGTGGCCAATTCTGGTACCATGCTTTAGGAAGAATGTGAAGGCATTAGAGAGGGTGCAGAAAACATTAACAAGACTGATCCCAGGGATGAGGGACTTCAGTTCATGGATAGATTGGAGAAGCTGGAGGTGTTCTCCTTAGAAAATAAAATGTTGAGAGGAGATTTGATAGTGTTCAAAACCATGAAGGGTCTAAGAGAGAATTGATAGAAATTTTTCCCATCGGCATTGAGAACCAGAGGACACTGATTGAAGGATTGTTTTTTTTAATTCATTCATGGGACGTGGGCATTGCTGACTAGGCTAGCATTTATTACCCATCCCTAATTGCCCTTGAGAAGGTGGTGATGAGGTGCCTTCTTGAATCACTGCAGTCCATGTGGTGTAGGTACACCCACAGCGCTGTTAGGGAGGGAGCTCCAGGATTTCGACCCAATGACAGTGAAGGAACGGCGATGTATTTCTAAGTCAGGATGTTGTGTGGCTTGGAGGGGAACTTTCAGGTGGTGGTGTTCCAATGCATCTGCTGCCCTTGTCCTTCTAGAAGGTTGTGGTCATGGGTTTGGAAGGTGCTGTCTAAGGAGCCTTGGTGAGTTCCTGCAGTGCATCTTGTAGATGGTACACACTGCTGCCACTGTGCGTCGGTGGTGGAGGGAGTGAATGTTTGTGGATGGGGTGCCAATCAAGTGGGCTGCTTTGTCCTGGATTAACAAAAGAACCAAAGGCAATTTGAGGATTTTTTTAACTGTAGAGAGTGATTAGGATCTGCAATGTGCAGCCTGAGAGCCTGGTGGAGGCAGATTGAATTATGGCTTTCAGGAGGGAATTGGCTAAATTGCTCTAGCAGAGATCAGGCACAGACTTGACAGGCGGAATTTCTGTGCAATTACCATTCTACAAGAGTGATTGTACTGGTAAAAATGGATTTTAGATTTTAGCATTTGATGAGAAAGAGATTACAAACGTCAAATGGACTTGTGACTGATCAAATGTTCAAGACACCCCAAAGCTCTTCACAAGCATTGAATTAGCTTGAAGCACAGTCACTGTTGTTATATTGGCAAAATCAGCAGCCAATATTTGCACAGCGAGATCCTACAAATACCAAATGAGATAACTAATACTCCTGGTGGAGGACATTGGCTGGATAGCAGAATTATTTGCTCTTTTCTGAATAGTATCACAAGATTTTTACATCCAACTGAACAGGCAGCTGGGCCTTAGTTTACCATCTCATTGAAAAGTTTGAGCCTCTGGCATTGCAATCTTCCTCAGTATTTTACTGAAGAGCAATTAATCCTTACCACACCTGAACAGGAAAAATGTTTTCATTTTCTTTAGTACAAAAAATCTCAAAACAAATTTTGATGGTTATTCTGCATTATGATAAATGACATTTTTCATTCTTGGTATTTTTGCTGTTTTACATGTGACATGGCTGTTTTTGAATCAGATTGATTTAACACAGTTGGAGATTTTCTCAATGTATGCCGTAACTGTGGAGGGAGGAGAGGACTTGGCCAAATCTGTAATCCTCGAGTGGAGCAAATGGCCTTCTGCTTGGCTAAGAGGATTTAATCACCTTATCTCCTAAAACAGAAACAGAGCCTTGAATAGAAATAGAGGCTTGATAGAACCAGCTGAAAACTGCTTTACTGAAAAAAATGAAACCAGTTCTTAATCACAGAGGCATCACTGCTGTCAACAGAGAAAATGAGATTTTTTTTTTTTGTTAATATATTACTCATTCCTTTTCAATGCAGCAGTCTGGAGGTCACAGAGGAAGTCAGACAGTACCTGAAGACACCAACATTCGATAACTGGTATGCAAGCCTTTGCTTTTTGCAACAGCAAGTTTTAATCTTAAGAACATACAAACATACAAATTAGGAGCAGGAGTAGGCCATTCTGCCCCTCGAGCCTGCTCTGCAGTTCAATACGATTTTGGCTGATCTGATTGTGGCCTCAACTCCACATTCTGCCTACCTCCAATAACCTTTGACTCCCTTGTTAGTCAAGAATCTATCTACCTCTGCCTTACAAATATTCATTAACTCTGCCTCCACCACTCTCCAGACAAGAGAGTTCCAAAGATTCACAACCTTCTGAGAAAAATAAATTCTTCTCTTCTCCATCTTAAATGGGAGACCCTTTATTTTTAAACTGTGTCCTCTAGTTCTAGTCTGTCCCACAAGGGAAAACATCCCTTCATCATCTATCCTTTAAAGTCCCTGCAGGATTTTATATATTTCAATAAGATCACCTCTCAGTCTTCTAAACTACAATGGACACAGGCCCAGCCTGTCCAACCTTTGCTCAAAAGAGAACCCTCCCATCCCAGGTATCAGTCGAGTGAGCCTTCTCTGAATTGCTTCTGACACATTTATATCCTTTCTTAAATAAGGAGACCAAAACTGTACAATGTACCCGAACAGTATCAATTAATTGTATAACTCAACCGAATGATAATATGAGACTATTATTTGTCAAATTGAAAGCCTATCTGTATTCTGAATTAATAGTTGACAGGCTTGGTTCAGTGTGAGTACTCTGTGATCTCATTGGGAGAATCTTCTTGGACTCTTTATGAATTATGTGTTAACCCTATATATTGGTCAATTTCAAGCAATATACCATGTTAGTTCCTATTAAATGTTGCTTATAAGTTGATAAAATAGCAGTTTACATATATCAGCAGTGATTACATCACTCTTATATAGCCTTCAGTATGGGCTCCATCACACCTCGACATCAGGTATGCAGGTTGTCAGTGTCCAATGTGGCACCTCATTATACAAAAAGTCTCCACACTGAAGTACAAATAACATCCCAAACTCGTCATATGTAAATCTTGAAACTTTAAAAAATATTTTCAACCCTTTAATTAGGAGGGGCATGTTGTAACCATTCATTAATTACCAGGAAACAATGACATAGAAGATCAGAAGAAGATTGTTGAAGCCAACCAAAGAAGAACCAATATTTTAGATTGTAAAAGCATGGAGTAGAGCACTGTAGGATGTTTGAGGGTTTTGGAAGTTCCCTGTGGTGAAATTACTGCCAGTTTTTATTTCTAAGTACCTATATTCTCAATTTAAACTTTTAGGTTCAGAGAAATGAAACAAAATTCAAATATTTAAGCATTTTCTAAGTGAGTAAAGTTAGTGTACAATTTTAGCATGAGTTACCCAAAAAATATCTTTATCAGTGACTGAAGCTCAAAGCACCTGTGAAGAATGGCGGAAACAAGAATGCTAACATTGATGGGGAGCCAGGCTGGGTGCAGGAAGCATGTAATAAAAAGAAATACTTGCATTTATATAGTATCTTTCACAGCCTCAAGATGTCCTTAAACAATTTATGGCCCTGTGAAGTATTTTTGAAGTGCATTCACTGTTGTAATATAGGAAACATGGTAGCCACAGCAAACACCAGAGTGATAAGTATGATAATCTGATTTTAATGATGTTGATTGAGAGATAAATGTTGGCCAGGACATCAAGGGTATCTCCTCTGCTCGACTTTGAAATGGTACCATGGAATCTTCTATATCCACCTGAGAGGATCGAGAAGGCCTCGGCATAACATCTCACCTGAAAGACGACTCCTCTGACAGTGTAGCGCTCCCTCAGTACTGCACTGGAGTGTAAACCTAAATTATTGTGCTGAAGTCCCCGGAGTGGGACTTGAAATTGCTTGGGCATCCCACCAATGACATCATGAGGGATTCCCTTGTGCCTCAGCTCCTGCACTCTGCACACCTCTCCCAGTTAGGATTGGTGCCAATGTGTAAGGAAAGAAACGCTTGCATTAATAGTTGCATGGTTGTACAGAACTCGAGTATGACTGAAAAAAAAAGAAATGCTGTTGAAGCTTTTCATTTTGCACTCATCAGGACAGATGCAAGAATGCCAAATTTTAAAGGGAACAACAATTTATACTGCATGGGGAAATGGGTGCTAATTGGTTGGCAAGTCAGGCTGTTTGAGATGTTGCTATAGCAAATGCACCAGGTGGCTATTGTTCCTCATGCTTTTGTTTAATCAAAAAGGTACAATGTCTGTACATATTCCCTTTGCCTGCAGAGGACAGGTCACTGCATTTGATTTAAACCCGCAGCTGCACGTAATAATTTCCTTGCATTATCAATGGGCTCCATCCTGTGCTCAAATTCACCTTTGAAATGGAGCAGTCAAATGAACTCTTTCCTTGACATACTAGTTGAGAAATCTGCTGGGAGTTTTCTACTACAGTCTACCGCAAGCCAACCTTCACTGGTCAATACATGCGTTGGGACTTTTACAGTTCCCCGCGCTATAAAATTGGCCTTACTGGCAATCTCATAAATAGGGCCTGAGCCATTTGCTCACGATGGAAACTTGATGCTGAAATAAGGCACATCAAAGACATCCTGCGGGATAATGGCTACCCTGATCAGATCATTTCATGATTTCATTTCATATTGCACAAACTCATGAACGGGCCCAAGGCCATCCCTTTCGGCCTGAAAAATGCCCAGTCTACCTTAGATTACCCTGGAAGAGCAACAGGTGAAGCTAGCTGTTTCACGCTGCTACTATGCAGTAGCAACACAAGTGTTATTTGCCACTAACAGACAGCTGCTGTCAAGACAAAAAGACATTCTGCCTATCACAAAAATGAGTAATGTGGTGTACTAATTTCAGCGCAAGTGTGATGCTAGATATATAGGCCATACGTCCCAAAGACTGGCGGATTGTATCGAACAGCATGTCCCTTCCACTGTTCGCAACGGACGAGGTACAGACCATAGCCAACCACCCCATGCTTGCAAAACTCAAAACATTCGATGTAATTTCGCGATTGGACAACATTTGTTAAATAATCCTCAGTGTGCTAAGAATTACGCTGGCAACCACTTTTAGATTGTCAAGCTGGCTCACAGTGTGGTGCATTTGTGTATACTGGAAGCTACATATAATAATATGCAGGGCCCTGTTCTTTGCAGACAGAAAGAACATGTACATACATTGCACCTGTTTCAGCTAAACAAAATAAGTGACTGCTATTCATTGGTTCAATCCCCAGGGCAATATCTTGACCAATCATAGTCAAGCTGCCTGGTTTAAATTTCAAAACAATACTTGGCAATGTAATTTGTGGTAGACTGGGCACACTTCAGGTCCAAAGGTGGCGGCCTTAGGCCCATTAACTGTCAGTCACAATCAAGTGGTGCATTCTGCAAGGCAATGCCTCTACCAATCCGAGTTCACTTGCCAACCAATAAGCACTTTCTTTTCATATAATATAAATATGTTATTTCCCCTGACATTGGTCTTTTCTTGTGAATGCAAAATGACGAAAAGCTTCGACAGAAAGTGTCACATTTTTCATCAATATGTTTATACGTAGCTTCTAGCAAGCATAAGCGAGCCACATTATGAGCCTGACTGAAGATCTTAACTTGCTTGTTAGTGTAATTCTTAGATTGTTCAGCAAATGCTCCCCAATTGTGGAATCACATCTAATGTTAGACATTATGTTCTGAGTTTTGCGAGCACAGGTTGGCTGAGTATGGTCAGTAATTTGCCTATTGCGAACAGCTGAAGGGATGTGCTATTTAATACAATCCGCCAATTGTTAGGATGTATGGCCTACATACCGGCACTGAAATTCACACGCTACGTTACTGATCTGTGTGGTAGGCAGAATGTCTTTCTAGCCTGATGGCAGTACCCTGTTAGTGGAAAACACCAGTCATGTTGCCACTGTATAGTAACAACATGAAATGGCTTGCTTCACTGTTGCTCAAATTATCCTTCCAGGGTAATTTGCGGTAGACTGGGCACGCTTCAGGTCCAAAGGTTCATTCATGAGTATGCGCTATACATAGTGAGCAATGATCCCAAAGGTGCTAAGAATTACTCTAACAACTGATTTAGGATTATGAGTCAGGCTCACAATGTAGCTCACTTAAACTTGCTAGAAGCTACATATATTCAGATGCAGGGACCTGTCCTCTGTAAACAAAAGGGATATGTTCAGTCATTATATCTTTTTTGAATAAACAAAAGCCTATGGGACAGTAGCTCCATGGTGCATGCACCATTGCAATATCTCGGCCATTCAGAGCTAACTTACCAACCAATCAGCACACCTTTCCTCATGCAGTATAAATTGGTCCTCCCTTTGAAATTTGGCATTCTTGTTCCTGTCCTGATGAGTACAAGACAAAAAGCTTCAACAGCATGTCTCTTTTTCAGCAAAACTTGCATTTATATTGCACTTTTCACAACTTCAGGACATCCCAAAGTGCTTCACAGCCAATGAAGTACTTTTGAAGTGTAGTCACTGTTGTAATGTAGGAAACACATGGCAGTGAAAGATTAAAGGAAGTAATATAAAAACAGAAAACATTGGAAATACTCAGCAGGTCAGGCAGCATCTGTGAAGATAAAAACTGAGTTAACATTTCAAACAATTACCTTTTCATCAGAACCCCCTTCATAATATATAATCTAACATAAAAACACAAGAAATAGGAATGGGGTAGGCCATTTGGTCCCTTGAGCCTGCTCTACCTTTCAATAAGACCAGGGCTGCTCTGATTGTGACCATAACTCCACTTTCCTGCCTTCCCTCCCCACACCCCCACCCCCACCCCCACCCCAATATCCCTCGACTCCTTTGTAGATCAAAAATTTGTCTGACTCGGCCTTGAATACATTTAATGACCCAGCGCCCACTGCTCTCTGGGGAAGGGAATTCCAAAAACTAACGACCCCCTGAAAGAAGAAATTCCTTCTCATCTCTATCTTGAATGGGAGAGGCCTTATTTTGAAACTCTGTTCTCCTATTGCTAGATTCCTCCATGAGGGGAAAGGTTCTCTCAGGATCTACCTGTCATAGGCCTTGAGAATCTTATATGTTTCAATAACATCACCTCTTATTCTTCTAAACTCCAGATAAGCTCAATCTGCTCAATTATGTCTTGTAAGAAAACCCCTTCATCCCAGGAATCAGCCGACTGAACCTTCTCTGAGCAGCATCCAATGCAATTATATCCCTCCTTAAGATGACCAAAACTGTACTCCAGCTGTGTCTCACCTATGTATAGTTGTAACAAGACACCCTTACTTTTATACTCCATCCCTCTTGCAATAACGGCTAAAATTCCATTTGCCTTCCTAATTACTTGCTGTAACTACATGTTGACACTACGGGCAGAATTTTCAGTTTGACGTACGGGTGGGCGAGTGTCCCGATGTCACCGTGTGCCATCACGATATTTCACTAGGTGGGCGCGCAATGAAGTCTGACGCGCGCCCGTCATTAATTAACAGGCCAGTTAAAGCGCCTTAGTTGTCAATCAATGGCGATTTTTAGGCGCCCGTGTGATCTTCGGGTCAGCGCATGGGCGCAACGGGCAGGCGGGTAAGAGACTTTTTAATGAACCTCATCCACGGACGGGATAAGAGGGGTCAGTGGGGTCTTCAGTCTACTTTGTGGAGTATTTATTGGAGAAAGTATTTCAAACTTGCCTGTGTGATCTGTAGCAATTCAGACCACATTCCAGCAGCTTTTTGTGTACTTTGAACCTTCAGCTCAGCACTCTGCAGTCAGGAACCTTTAGTGGGCCTGCAGCTTTCTGGAGGCCTCCCCTTAGCCTGGGTATGGGATCTGACATGTCCACTGGAGGCAGCTCCTCTGAAGAGGAAGGGAGAGCTAGAAGGAGGAGGAGGCCAGGAGTGCACATTCAGCCTCCAGGGGAGCCACCTTTGGGAGGACAGGTGCAGGCACAAAGGGCGCAGGGCCAAGAGGTAGTCCAAGGTGGAAGGGGCCGCAGAAGACGCCACTATCCTGTTGCCAGGGTATACAAGCAGCAAAGCAACTACCTCAATATGTCTGAGGTACAGTGCCGAAGGAGTGTCAAGGGAAACAGTCAACTACATCTGTCAGATGATTGGCCCTGAGATCTCCCCTAACTGTGTGGGTGGACACCCCATGCCAGTGGCTCTGAAGGTCACAGCTGCCCTCAACTTCCATGCCTCTGGCTCCTTCCAGGGCTTGGTGGGTTATCTTTGCAGTGTCTCCCAATCAGCTGTACACACTTGTGTCAAGCAGGTCACAGACACTCTGTGGACCTTCATCCACTTCTGCTGGGACCAGGCAAGCCAGACACAGCGAGCCAGAGGCTTCGTGGCCATTGCTGGCTTCCCCCGTGTCCAGGGTGCAATAGACTGTATACATGTGGCCATCAAGGCGCCAGCAGGTGAGCCCGGTGCCTTGGTCAACAGGAAGGGCTTCCACTCCATGAACGTGCAGATAGTGTGTGATCACAGGATGCTGATCCTGCAAGTCTGTGCAAGGTACCCAGGGAGCTCCCACGATGCCAACATCCTCAGACACTCCCAGGTGCCGGGGCTCTTCAGTGCTCCAGCCTGGCTGGATGGATGGCTGCTGGGTGACAAGGGCTATCCCCTCAGAAGGTGGCTCATGACGCCTCTCTGCCATCCAAGAACAGAAGCTGAGCAGCACTACAATAGGAGCCACGGCTCCACAAGGACTGTGATGGAGAGAGCCATCGGTCTTCTCAAGATGTGCTTCCAATGCCTGGACCGCTCAGGGAGCGCACTCCAGTACCCCCCAGATCGTGTGTTGGTGATAGTGGTTGCATGCTGTGCTCTCCATAATCTTGCGCTGGAAAGGGGGGAGGCTGTGGACGATGAAGACGTCGACGCAGTGGATGCGGCTGCAGATGATGAGTCCAGCAGTGATTCTGAGGATGAGCATGTACAGGGAAATACTGAGGGGGTAGATACTGACCCGGGACTACACCAAGGAGGCAGGGACACCTGGGATGCTTTAATCCAACGAACCTTCAGCTAGCTCCACACAGATGGATCAGCAGGACCAGCCTTGCCTGGCGCTTCCATACCCAACACCAAAGTGCAAAATCTGCCAGGTCATCAGTAGGAACTAAGGGCCGTGGACATAAATTTGAATGTCCAAAGAAACACTCATGATATTTTTCTTAAACATACACATGCAGAACAAACGAGCCACCCTCAGCCATGGTCACACATCTAATATTTAATTTTAACATCAGATGTTCTCCCAATTTGCAAAACAATACTGTAAGCAAGCAAAAAATAAACTGTAAGGACCTAATCTTGGGCCAACATAAAAGCACCAGTGAGAAACCTGTGGTGTGCCTAAGGTGCTTTACGTTTCCGTTTGCAGATGCAAATACTTGGCCGTTCCACCCCAGCCTCACCGACACCAGTTGACCTGTGTGCATGGCGCCTCTCCAGCTCCAGGGCCTCCTGCTCAAAGCGGCTTAACATGAGATGGTGAGCCTGGTCGCCTCCAGTCCTCGAACGCTCTGAAGCGTTATGAGCATTCTTCTCCTGAGAAAGAGAGAACACCATTCATTGTGGCAATTTGCACATGGACTCTGCATGTGCACACCACACCCCAACCACTGTGGCCCATATCAGGCCTCCAGTGCCTCCTCTCCCCGCTACTGCTGATCAGTCACACAAAGATAGTACGCCTGCTCCCAACCTCCCCAACGGCCACCTTGGACACATTCTGCGTACATCACTTTAGGAAACACATGGTCTTTGCTCCAATAGCAAGGAAGCGCAACTACGTGCAGCGTCGAGGGCAGCAGATGGTTCTTGGCCACCACACCTTGAGGCTCCCCTTCCACCATCTCATCACCATGAACAGGGCATATGCTGGAGTTCTGAGTATGGGCCGATCTGCATCTCCTGCAGGTTGCCCCCAGGTTAGTCATGTGCGACTAAGAGCAACGCACGGTGCAAGGGAGAACTCACCTCTTCATGAACCACTCAGGCTGATCTAAGCATGGACACTATCTGCTTGCCCACCTAGTGTAGGAAAAATGCCCAACATGATTCAATGCCGTCACGACAGTAAGACTTGGGTGGGGGTGGGGGTGGGGGTGGGTGGGTGGGGGGGTTGTGGGGGGGCTCAAAGGCTAAGGCTACCTGCTGGGTTAAATGGCCAAGGCCAACATGGTACTCGCCCTTCCAGAGCGCAGCAAATCATTGAAGCGCTTACAGCACTGGATCCAGGTGCACCGCACCACGTCGCGGGAGCTCAACACCTCCACCACCGCCTCCCAGGCACGTTTGGTCATGTGGGGGGGCCTCCTTCTCCCATCCTGGGGGACCAACTCCTCCCGCCGTGCTGCCACCTCCTCGAGGAGGGCAGCAAGGCAGTCATCAGAAAAACGAGGGGGGCATTGACCCCCCCCCCGCCCACCCCACCCCGCTGGCCTGTTCCTGTGGCAGACCCTGCAGCCTGGCCCTGCTCCTGTGGCAGACCCTGCAGCCTGGCCCTGCTCCTGTGGCAGACCCTGCAGCCTGGCCCTGCTCCTGTGGCAGACCCTGCAGCCTGGCCCTGCTCCTGTGGCAGACCCTGCAGCCTGGCCCTGCTCCTGTGGCAGACCCTGCAGCCTGCCCTGCTCCTGTGGCAGACCCTGCAGCCTGCCCTGCTCCTGTGGCAGACCCTGCAGCCTGCCCTGCTCCTAGGGCAGACCCTGCAGCCTGCCCTGCTCCTCTGCCCTTCCCTCCAGCGTGTCCTGCTCAGCCGACGCCCTGTGGCGCGCCCTTAAATTTTCCATTGTCACCAGCCTGCAGGAGGCTGCCAGGCCTTCTTTT
The DNA here is from genome assembly GCF_964194155.1 of Cetorhinus maximus. Taxonomy (NCBI): domain Eukaryota; kingdom Metazoa; phylum Chordata; class Chondrichthyes; order Lamniformes; family Cetorhinidae; genus Cetorhinus; species Cetorhinus maximus. Next base: position 107,972,307 of record NC_135889.1, on the reverse strand, counting down.
TAACAGACTGCCGGGTCACCATTGGACCCTGCGCCGCCCACACACTCCCGCTATCCACGGGAGTCGACAAATACGCTGGGCGGGCCTTAATTGGCCCACCCATGTAAAATGGCGGCGTGGACCCAATCGGGTACATGCCCACACCCACTCTATCCCCCCACCCCCATACAACGGAAAATTCTGCCCTAATGTGATTCATAACCTAATTTTTAAAAAAATTTGTACATGGGATGTGGGCATCGCTGGCTTGGCCAGCATTTATGGCCCGTCCCTAATTGCCCTTGTTCAGAGAGCAGCTAAGAGTCAACCACTTTGCTGTGGGTCTGGAGTCACATGTAGGCCAGACCAGTTGAGGACAGCAGATTTCCTTCTCTAAAGGACATTAGTGAACCAGATGGGTTTTTACAACAATTGACAATGGCTTCATGGGACTTTTAATTCCAGATTTTTATTGAATTCAAATTTCACCATTGCCATGGTGGGATTCAAACCCAGGCCCCCAGAGCATTACCCTGGGTCTCTGGAATACCGGTCAAGTGACAATACCACTATGCCACCACCTCCCACCACTAATCTTCTTTCATTTCATCCCTTTGTGTATCTATTATGATAAGAATCATTGACTTCTATTCGAAAGAATTTTGCTGCATTAAATGAAGACTTTGTTCTGGCAGTATGTACATTAAGCTGAGGGAAGGTGTTTCTTTATTAAAATGTAATTTGCAAACATTCAAATTCCTGAATAAATGCCTTATGTTTCATTGTCAGAATCACTTTGCTCTTCAGTTTTCATCTAAACAACCTCCTTGATGATACAACTTGCTGAACAAACAATATAATATATCTATGGCTTAGATACAATTTGTGGTATTATATATTAGTGGAGTGGAGTGCCACAGGGATCAGTGCTGGGGCTTCAGCTATTTATGATCTATACTAATGACTTGGATGAAGGGACAGACTGTATTGTAGCCAAATTTGCTTATGATACAAAGGTAGGAATGCAAGTGCTGAGGCGGGATTTTCCCACCTGCCGCGGGACCAGAAATTCCCACCCGAAGTGGACGAACGTTAGGCTGGTCTGGCAAATTTTCATCCCGCCCGTGATAATTCCTGTCGTGGGCAGGAGCAGAAAACCCCGGCAAAAGAGTCTGCAGAAGGATATGGATAGGCTGAGTGAATGGGCAAAAACTTGGCAGATGGGAGTGTAATGTACGAAAATGTGAGGCTGTCCACTTTGAAAGGAAGAATAGAAAGGCAAAATATTATTGAAATGGAGAGACTGCAGAATGCAGAGGGATCCGGGTATCCTCATACATAAATCACAAAAAGTTAGCATGCAGGTACGGCAAGTAATTCGCAATACAAATGGAATGTTGGCCTTTATTGCAAGGGAGGTGGAGTATAAAAGTAGGGAAGTCCTCCTACAACTGTACAGGGCAATGGTGAGACTGCAACTTGAATACTGTGTACAGTTTTGGCCTCCTTATACTTGCATTGGAAGCAGTTCAGAGAAGGAGAAGAGAAAAAGTTCATTAGGATGATTCCTAGGATGAAGGGGTTGTCTTATGAGGAAGGTTGAGCAGATTGGGCCTATACTCATTGGAGTTTGGAAAAATGAGAGGTGATCTTATTGAGACATTTAAGATTCTAAGGGGCCTTGACAGGGTAGATGCTGGGAGGATGCTTTCTTTTGTTGGAGAATCTAGAACTGGGGCACATTTTTAAAAAAGGGGTCTCCCATTTAAGGTGGAGTTGAATGGGAATTTCTTCTCTGAGGATCATTAGTCTTTGGAATTCTCTTCCACAGAGAGCAGCATAGGCTGGGTCATTGAATTTATTCAAGGCTGAGTTAGATTTTTCAACGTCAGGGGAGTTAAGGCTTAAGGGGGACAGGCAGGAAAGTGGAGCTAAGGCCACAATCAGATCAGCCATGGTCGTATTGAATGGTGAAACAGGTTTGAAGGGCCAAATGGCCTACTCCTGCTCCTGCTCCTATCTCTTATGATCTCAGTGAGATTGCAGAGACGAACGTAAATTGAACAGACCAATTGAAATTATATATTTAGTAACATTGACACCTGAAAGTTCTTAAAGAAGCACTACTTTTATGAAAATATATTGAAAAACATTTTTCATTTGCAAACCTGAGGTAATGAAATAAAATTACATCAAAATGTATGATTAAATCATATGCTGGTAGTTAAATACCTGAATTAGATCATCCTTCAACTTTCTGCGCTGTCGGGAATATGAACTTTTTAATGCAAACTGTCCTCATAATCTTACCTTTGAAACCTGGTATTGTTCTGGTAAATCTGTGCAGTGCCCCTTAAAAGCCAGTAGTCCTTTCCTGAGGTTTGGTGCCCAAAACTAAACACATTACTCCCTATGGGGCCTGCCCATGGTACTTGTAAAGCTGAAGCAACACTTAACACTTTCTTCAATTGCAAGGGCCAACATTCCTGGCTTCTTGGTTACTTTTTGTACTTGTGTACTAGCTTTTCATTATGTGTCAACATGACCCCTCAAATCCTTTTGCTCTTTCTCAATGTTTGGTCTCTCACCATTAAGGAAATGTTCCTGTAACTTACGTGCTCACCAGCGTTGGGATTTGGGGGGTACCCCAAAGATGCGCTGCAGAATCCCTCTGGCAAGTTCCCAGTAAGGGTTAGTACAGCAATTGCCCAGAAGTGCACACCTCCTCAGGACAATTGCGCTGAGCTGGGAACCATCCAAAGATGCGGTTTAAATTGCATACTTCGGATAGTTCCACTGGGGTTACGCCAATAATTACCCAGAAAATGTTAGGAGAATTAAAACCTCTTCTAACTTCTGGGTAACTAATTTAAAGACCCAGACCAACCCCATGGGATTCCCCCACACCCCTGACCGCGCACACACAACGGGACTACCCCCAAACCCCCTCCGCTGCCCCACAACCTCCGATACCCCACACTCCCCCCGACCTTGAACCCCCAAGCCCCCCCCTGTCCTCACACCTATCAACCTTAGACAACCCCCCGACCTCGGGTTGACCCTCGACCTCGGATCACTCTGACACCCACCGCCCAGATCTTGGACTCCCTCCAAGATCTCAGACCACGCCCCCCTGACCTTGAATCCCCTCAACCCCACCAACCTTGGAGCCCCCCCTCGACCTCAGACACCCCCACAGACCTCTGACCCCCTCAACCTCGGAGCCCCCGACCTCAGACAACCCCAACCACCCCCAACCTCGAACACCCCTGCCTGACCTTGGACCCCTCCCCGACCCAGGGCCCCCACCCCAACCTCAGACGCCCTGCCCCTAACCTCAGACCCCACCCCCCTAACCTCGGAACCCTACTCTGACCTCGGGGCCCCCCCACTGACCTCGGCCCCACCCCATCCCCGGACCTCCGACCCCCACCCTTCCCGGACCTCCGACCAACCCCCACACAATCCCTGGACCATCCCACCTGACACCCCCAATCCCCAAATCCTGTCCACTCACCTTTGACACTTACCTTCCGCTGGCCTGTCAATTTCCTTGGCCCTTCAAACTTACCTGCTTTACGGTAGCAAGTGCTGTTAAAAAAAGGGGTCATGGCCTCCTCGAATACACTTGATCTAGACTTCGTTGGGGCCTGCAAGGCCTTTCGATGCAGGCTCCAAGCAGCTCTGGTGAACGGAAGTTTCAACGTAATTTTCAAGATCAGGTAAGTAGCTATTTATTTCTTCTAATTTCTGCAGGCCAGCACTTTCCGATGCTAGTTGGAGGTTATGGCCCACTCTGATTTGTCCTTCGGTCCAGAATGGATGACCTGACATGTTCACACATTGGACTTCATCTACACTAATTTTGTCCACTCACTGGGCGGAATTTAACTGATGCACGTTCAGCCCATTAGTTGGAGAATAGATGGAAAACCTGTGTCGCTTCTGAGGGAGAGGTCTGACCAAATTAACTGCATGTCAAGCACTTAACTAGTCTGTTTTGGGCCTTCGCTGGGAATTAGGACCCTGGGTGTGGAAATCCTGCGTCCCCCTGCCCCCCCAGAACTACCAATCAATCAGAGGCAGGCAGCTCTCCATTGCCTGCAGGGAGGGGTTTATGGGAGGAGGGGTGCAGGGGGGTTGGAGGCAAGATCAGGGGACTGGCTTTCAGCAGCTACCTTCCTTCTTGATTCCGGTTCCGTCGATTAAGTGCCTTTGAAAGAAGCAACCGTCCCCATAAGGCCGCAGGTGAACCTGGAAGGCTTTAGCTGATGGCCTTCAGGGGGCATGGAAAAGCCGTGCCCCTCTTATTTAATCCCATAGCCACCACTGATTCCGGTCGGCTCAGGGTAATTGGCGTTGATGGGCTCAATAATGAACTTAACTGACATCCCATCATGAACAGGCAAGTTTCCCTAATGGCTCCCTTCTGGCTTCCAACTTAATTGTGGGAGGTTTTCCCACTTCCAGGAGACTTCTCCTGCAATTAATTGGGCCTAGCCACGTTTCCTTCTTCCATTAAATCCAGCCCACTTTACATGTCCCTTTCTAACTTCTTCCTTGCATCCACACAACCTACGATACCTCCTAAATTTCCTAACCGAGTGTCATCTGAAAACTTGGATAAACAATTCTCTATTCCTTCAGCCAAGACACGATGAAGAGCTGAGCCCTCAATGCAGAGCCTTGGCAAATGTCACTTGTCACTTCGTGCCAAACCATTTGCCCCTACTCTCTGGGTGGAATTTTATGGCCCCGTCTTGGCAGGTGCGGGACCGTAAAATGTGGCGAGCTATTCAAAAGTCCATTGACCTCGGCGGGACCATCAAGACCTGCTGGCGTAATATTCTGCCTTCTGTCTCCTACCTCCCGGCCAGTTACCAATCCACATCATAAAGTTACCTCTAATTTCATGTGCCCTCATTTTTGTTAATAATCTGTGGTGTGCAACCGTCTCAAAAGCTTTCTGGAAGTCTATATTGACAACATCCCCTATCCACCATGCCAGTAAGCATATTCATGAGTTTGGTGTTAGCATTTCAGGTCAGCTGATTTAATTTAAAGACGGACAGTGCTCGAGAGTGTTTGATTTATACATGGAAATAACAAAACATAAAAAAACCCCACTTATTTTCCAAGCTGCTTCACAATGTTATGGCCACGTTTTAGTCAGCACCTGATTTGAGTCAATGTTAGTTAAGTGTGCTCTGAGCATATGGGGTTATGGACACTCCCTACATTATCCCAATGTATGCTGATTTTAATATTACAACATCAAATGAGGCAACGTGTACACCTGCCCCTTTAATGTGAAAATTATGTGGCCCTTAGAAGTTCCGGAGATATTTGAAGTGTGTATTTGAGTATGCCTGGTTAACTGTTGATGTTTTAGTTTTTTTGTGAAATCGGCTATTGATGTGCAAATATTGCTAACTTTAACATTAGTTAAAAGAGAATATACCAATGCTCCCAGGGTGAATATGGCCTTCTTAAAGTGAAAGAGCACAGTTACAAGTAGGAGAGAGGCAATTACTAGTAAACAATTGCTGTTATTAAATTGGGAGGGGTCAAATTCAACATGTTGTCACCTGCACTTGCCTCCCAAAACTGCAATCAGTCTTCCTGTAATTGCCTACAAAGTGAGCCCCAGACGTTTGGAAGGGTTTTTCCAGTGCGCGTGGTAAAGTAATGGCATCATTCATCAGCTTTATGTTCACAGTAATGCTGTAAACCATGGAAAAGTTGCCAGCTTGGGGAAACTTGAACTGCCTCTGCTGTGTTACTTTGGGCTGAAATTTGTGAAGCTGGATTAGTGGTGATGAAGGGTTTCAGTCACTCCTAATAAAGTAGTGCCATCTAAAACAGCCAATTCCTGAGATGTTCCCTCCTGTAGATATCAAAACGAACTCGCACGTAGAGGACCCCCTTGTGGTGCTCTTCTCTGGTACTGATCGTGCAGAACAGTCTATAGTGTAGGTCCACCTCAGTCCGATGATGCACCAGTCACAGCCTCTCTGCTGACCAGAGGCTACTCATACACTGTTACTCCAGGATCTGCAGACCGCTGACTCTGTTGGAGTAGTCGGCTGTTGGTCATGTCTCCTGTGCTCTTTGTCCTCCTGAGCTGCCCTCTCCTCATGCTGCTGTGACGTACTTGACAATGGTCAGAAGCTGTGCAGTTCACATTTGAACCTATCATTGCAATCTTAGCCTTTGTTAAAATCATAAACTGAAATTAAAATTTGGAGCTAATACCCCTTATCGCTCATCCTGTCTTATTCTTCATGATTGTCCTGAAACAAATCAGTCAAACAGACTGTTTTGCATGACTTTTGCACATTAGCATAATCCAACTTTTGAACAGGAATATTCCTCTGAGACTCTGGACCAAACTTAGCTGTTAGTGTACTCTACCAGCTTGTCACCATTGTTACTCTTTCAGTGTATAGTAAACAGAAGAAAGCATGAATCTTTGTGAGGAATACAGAACAATGGGAAAAGAGGAGGGGATTGGAACTCATTGGATTGCTCTTTCAAAGACCCAGTCTCCTTCTGTGTTGTAAGGTTCTATGGCTTGAATTTTACCCTTGGTGTGCGCGAGTGGTCAGCAGGCCCTGGACTGGCCAGGAAACGGGCCCCAGCCCTCAATCGGCCCCCTGACTGCGATTTCATGCTGGTTGGCCAATTAAAGCCCGTCCAGCGTGAAACTGGTCTTCCCAATAGTTGCGAAGAGCCAGGCGGAGGCGAGGGCCTGTCAGGCACCGGTTCCAATGGCGACCCGGCGAGTGGTTTAAAAACGGCACAGGCAGCTCCTTCAAGGCTTTTGGGGAAGAACATATCTTCTGCATGCTGAAGACCGAAGCTGTGGCCTCAACTGCGGCTGGAGACGCCAGGCGGAAGGGCAAGTCTGGTGGGCACTCAGGCCTCCCCCACCCCGGTTTTTGGATGACTGCCTTGCAGCCCCCCTGGAGGAGGTGGTTGCCAGAAGGGACACCCGTGTCCCCAGAGATGGAAGAAGGAGGGCACCGCACCTGACGAAAAAAGCTTGGGAGGAGACTGCAGCCTAGATCAGCAGCCACGACGTTGTGCAATGCTGCAAATGGTTCAATAACCTGCTGCACTCGGGAAGGGTGAGCACCGTGTTGGCATGGATCAGTGTAGTGAAGTGTTAAGGGCGGGCCGTCTCCCCGTGGAGCTCAGGGGTGTTAGAGTCTGAGTGCCAACTGCCAATGACGCCAGAGCTGGCCAAGGGCGTGAGCACTGGCTGCTTGGATTGAGTGCTTTGTGGCTTGAGGGCCACGACTCGGATGTGCCCTGCAAGGTGTTCCTCAGGTGGGGTTGGCCAGGCTGCAATGGCGCTGCAGGTAGAGAGTGGACCAATCAATGCTTTTCTGTCTTTCAGGAGAAGACGAGCCATAACAATATTGAGAGTCACGGACAGGTGGAGGCCCCAAACCTCTTAATCCTTAGGAGACTTGAGCAGGATGCCTTGGAGCTGGAGAAGCGCCATGCACCTCAGTCAGCTGGTCATGGAGAGGCTGGGGTGCCAGACGAAGGTAAGAGTGCAGTGCACAGAGATGAGAGTTTCAGATGGTGTAAACATTCTTGTGTAGTCTCATCATTGATAGGAGCCTCAAAACTGGAGTCTCCATTGATCATTGAAAGATGATAGCATCATGATGCAGATCTCCATTGTCTCACCAGGGTGACAGTGTGATGACTTAAACTAATGACATGTCATTGTTCTCCCTTAGATTCACCAGCAGACACTCATTTGCAGGACCCCGAAGAGCCACCCTTGATGCCAGAGGACCGCTGGGCTTCAGATTCACCTGCGTCACACCCGTTCTCTGAACCAGGCACCAGTGCAGATACCAGCACCTCGGGTGTTAGATGTTCAGCTAGAATGTTGGAGCATAGCGGTGAGGGCACTTCACTCTCACTTGAGGAGCAGACGGAGTGCCATGAAACTATTAATGTATATAATATTATTGAAAAATATTTTTCTTTTAAAATAGAGGTTTAGTCTGTGGGTGTGTCTTAATTGGATTAAAGCCAGCTCGTCTGGGTGCTTTGATGTGTAATAGTTTTGAGATGTAAGAGAGGTAGAGTGCATTTGCATTTTTTGAATAGAGCATTCAAGAAGTGGGGTAAAATCTGGCACCCAGCTAGCAGAGACCAAGCAATGTTTATATTACCAATAAAATTGGTACAATGAAAGGGGTTTTATTGTTAGAAGAGGTGGAGTTCAAAGGGACTGGTGATACAATGAGAATTCACATTCAATGAGCTGTGCTAGATGTAACCAATAGCAGTTTTCATGTGTGCAGGGCAGAGGCAATGTAAGATCAAAGTAGCTTAAGCCTACAACTGTCTCCACAGGAACCAAAGTGAAAGGAACCTCATTTTGATCATAAGGTGAAAATGCTTTGCCTGATGTTGGGTTAAGCCTATGGGTTGCTGTTGCCTTAGTGGAGATTAGTTTGGGAATTTGTTAAAAGTTATGATGGTAGTAATTTGTAGGCATGTGTATATATTTAACCTGTATAAATTAGTAAAATGTTTCATTTAGTTTGAGAAGTAGTGGTCTGATTCCTGAATTTAGAATTGCATCTCAAACATACCACTTAAAAATATAGGTCATGACAGTTGTTTAAAGTTTCCCTCTGGGATTTTTAAATAACTCAGCTTTACCGAAAGACTCATAACAGGAGGCAGAGTGTACTCAGGGTGCCGGCAGTCGGAGGATTGCTGGGGACCAGGATGATGCTGAGTCAAAGGCAGATGATGAACCTCTGGAGTTGTCCATTAGGCAGCAGATGCTGGATGTCCAGCGGGATGTATGGAGGGATCAGGCAGAGATCCATGAGGGTATGCGTGCCATGGTCTCATTGTGGAGGAGTCCATGTGGAGCATAAGCACCGTGGTGACTCTCATGGCTGAGTGCACTGCCTCCTCCATTGGAGAGAGTGGCGACTCTCATGGAGAGGCAGTTCCAGGGACAGAGTCAGCAGTTTCTGGGGCTGCGCTTGGGTCTGCAAGCCCTTACACAGGCAATGATCTCAGGTGGTCAGTGCCAGTGTGGGAGATGGTATCCCAGTATCCCAGCGAGGTGCCTGTCCATCAATGGTGAGCAGGGAGATCCAGAGTGACCTCACGTTGGTGCATGAGCTGCTCATCACCTCTGCGGGCTCCGCTCAAGGTGCTCTGAATGATGGCAGCAGCTTCTCCGCCCCTCTGCCAGTGACTGTGGCATCTGTTGAGGCTGCGATGACTGGGGAGATGCCAGCTGTGGCCCTGCCGCTCCCTCCCAGGCAGGGCCAGCACAGGCTCCACTGGCTGGAGGACGACTGCCAAGGTCACCAAGGCCAACAAGACAGCAGAGTCAGCAGGCCGCCTCCAATGCCGCTGCCAGCAAGGGAGGAGCACCAGGATGTAGCACTCGCAAATGTAAGTTTAAGATACCATGAGCACAAGAGGGACTGGCCACGGGTGATCTTCTGTTCTGTAATGTTTTGTTTATGTTTACTGGTGTGGAATTGAACACAAGAGGTTCTGTTAATTTGCTTGGATCGTGAAAATGACATAAATTTTGTTTTTGTCATAATGGCCTGAATATGCTTCACCTTTTTATTTTTTGGCCTAGGGTACACCAATATCTAATGCTGAATGTGAGTGGCTCTAAACTTTATTACACAGGCACTGAGTGGACTTTGGGCTCAAATGAATGGGTCATTTCAGACATCTGGGATGGAGGTGGCAGCCTTGGCATGAGGTGGAAGCAGATCTTTGGCAGCCTTTCTGAAGGAGCATTGGATCAAGGTGTCCCTGGTTTCCCTGCCTCCCTGGAGGTTACAGAAGTCTGCCTCCACACCCTCAGCATTCTCCTCACCGTGCTCCTCTTCTGACTCTCTACTGGATTCATCATCTGTGGCCTGTGGAGCTGCGTCAAGATCCTCTACCTCCAGTGGGTGCCCACTTGCCAGTGCCAGATTGCAGAGAGAGCAGATTGCAACCACTATCAGTGACACCTGCTCTGAGGCATATTGTGGTGCTCCCCCTGAACGGTCCAAGTGTCGGAAATGCATCTTGAGAAGACCTATGGTCCTTTCTATCACCACCCTTGTGGAGGCATGACTCCTATTATATCGCTGCTCTGCCTCTGTTCTTGGGTAGTGGAGAGGCGTCGTAAACCACCTTTTCAACGGATAGCCCTTGTCATCCAGCAGCCATCCATCCAGTCGGGCTGGAGCACTGATTAGCCTCAGCACCTCGGAGTGTCTCAGGGTATAAGCATCATGGGGGCTGACAGGGTACCTTGCACAGACTTTCAGAATCTCTGTCCTGTGTTCACACACTGCCTGGATGTTCGTCGAGCGGAATCCCTTCCTGTTGAAAAGGCTGCTCTTGGTGGCCACATGTGTGCAGTCGATTGCACCCTGGATGCGGTGGAACCCAGCAATGGCTGAAAACCCTCTGGCTAGCTCAGCCTGGCTGGCCTCGCCCGTGCAGAAGTGAATAAATGTCATTATCCACCTGAACAGAGCATCTGTCACCAGCTTGACACAACTGTGGACAGTTGATTGGGACACTCCATAAAGATCCCCCACTGACCCCCTGGAAGTAGCCGGAGGCACAGAAATTGAGGGCCACTGTGACCTTCAGAGCCACTGGCATGGGGTTTCCAGCCACACAGTTGGAGATGGTCTCAGGCCCAATCATATGACAAATGGAGGCCACAGTCTCCTTGGAGAGGCAGAGCCATCTTCGGCATTGCACCTCAGACGTATTGAGGTAGCTGCATCCCGGCCTGTAAACCCTGGCAGCAGGATAGTGGAGTCTTCTGCGGCTCCTTCCGCCTTGGACTACCTACTGGCCCTGCACCCCTTGTGCCTGCCCCTCTCCTCCTACAGGTCGCTCCCCTGGAAGCTGCATTGAGATGCCTGGCCTCCTCTCCCTTCTGCCCCTCTCTTCCTCTTCAGAGGACGTGCCCCCAGTGGAGACCATAATCCCCATTACCTGGGTAAGGGAAGGCTATCTGATACCTAGAAGGGTCCACACAGTCAACATCCTCCAGGGGCCTTGGAGACACCAATGAATCCTGAAATGAAGCCTAAACATGCTAAGAATGAAGCTCAGAACAAAGATGAAGCTGTCAAGTTCAAATGAGCAACCAGCAGCAAACTATCTTCACTACTCACAATGGCCATGCTGCTGACCCTCTTTATTTCGCTCTTTATGAGGTTTTGCCTGTTTTGGGCTGCCTGTTTTGCCCGTGCGACGAATGCGAAATCGCACGGGCAACGTAAAATTGGGATCAGTTAGGCTTTTAATGGCCTTAAGCGACTTTTTAATAGATGGCGGGTGGGGCTCTGACACCCGTGCGTGCCCGCCAACCTGAAGATTGTGTGCGTGTGGGATGACGTTGGGACGCTCGCCTGATGTCTTCTCGCGCTATTTTACGCCTGATCGGGTCGGGCGTGCACCCGCCCACGAGGCCTAAAATTCTGCTCTATGTTTTAAATGGATGGGGAACAATTTATAAAATTGGTGGAAAACATATTTTTGTCCTTATGCCTATTAAAGACCATGGTGATGCATAATTAATTTCTACTGAGAATTCAAATGCATAAATCAGCTAGGTTGGCTGTTTATTCTCATGGCTTTGTTTAATATTTATCTATAATACAGTTAATTATGCCTGTTTTTTTAAAGTCATCAAATTGGATGAAAGCAGTTATGTCTTATTATCATTCATATGACTGCTCCCAAGCAATGGCCGCAATTAACATGTATTCTGAAAAGAAAATAAATTCTAGGTAGCACCAGCTTTCGACAGTGAACTATTGCTATTGCAAAGTGATCAAAGACTCATGTGGGAGTCCTTTTCTTCATATTTATAAGGCCTGCACACAGGGAGCATAGATAAATCAGATGAAGCTGGGAGCAACCCTATTTGGAGAGCTCTCAGCCAGCAGGGGCCTATTTGAAGTGTATAACAATAAAAGCTCGAGGTCACAATAATGTCCGACAATGCCAATAATTGCTAATAAATTTTCAAAGCGAATCCTAATGTTGAAGTGCATTTGGGGATTTTGTTTCAAGCTTTGTTCAGTTTTGCTTACCCCACCCCTTCCATTGTGCTCCATGCAAACCAGTGAATTTCATTTTTCTCCTGCAGAATGAGGGCAGAGAAGTGAGCAGTGATATTATTGGCAGCACAGCAATACCTGTCACTACATTGTGATCCAAAGACAAATTTTAATAAGGAGCTTGAATGAAATGTGTTCCTCCCCTTATCATCCACTTCCAATGTCTCAGTTCCCATCACAATCTTTCTTGTTAAAAACAAAAAGCTAAAAGCTACTGCGGATGCTGGAAATCCAAAACAAAAACAGAATTACCTGGAAAAACTCAGCAAGTCTGGCAGCATCGGTGGAGAAGAAATCAGTTAACGTTTCGAGCCTTCATGGCCCTTCGGCAGAACTGCAGCATAGTTTCAACAAGGGAGAAATATAAATTGGTTTAAGGTGGGTGGGGGGGGCGGGAGAGACACATTGAGGGTGTGGTGTGAGCAGATAATCAAAAGATGTCACAGACAAAAGGGTCAAAGAGGTGTTGAAGGTAGTGGTCTTTGTCTGAGAAAAGTGCTAATTAAGAATGGAAAACAGGATATTCAAAGTACAGCTCTAGTGGGGGTGGGGTGGAAAGACTAAAGGTTTTAGTTTTAGATTTAAAAATAATGGAAATAGGTGGGGAAAGAAGAATCTATATAAATTATTGAAAAAAAAGTGGGTGGAGGGGGAAAAAAAACGGGGTGGGGATGGGGGGAGGGGGAGTTTAAGATCTAAAGTTGTTGAATTCAATATTCAGCCCAGAAGGCTGTAAAGTGCCTAGTCGGAAGATGAGGTGCTGTTCCTCCAGTTTGCGTTGGGCTTCACTGGAACAATGCAGCAAGCCAAGGACAGACATGTTGGCAAGAGAACAGGGTGGAGTGTTACTGTCGCTTGCCATTTTAACACTCCACCCTGTTCTCTTGCCAACATGTCTGTCCTTGGCTTGCTGCATTGTTCCAGTGAAGCCCAACGCAAACTGGAGGAACAGCACCTCATCTTCCAACTAGGCACTTTACAGCCCTCTGGGCTGAATATTGAATTCAACAACTTTAGATCTTAAACTCCCCCTCCCCCCATCCCCACCCTGTTTTTTTTCCCCCTCCACCCGCTTTTTTTTCAATAATTTATATAGATTCTTCTTTCCCCACCTATTTCCATTATTTTTAAATCTAAAACTAAAACCTTTAGTCTTTCCACCCCACCCCCACTAGAGCTGTACTTTGAATATCCTGTTTTCCATTCTTAATTAGCACTTTTCTCAGACAAAGACCACCACCTTCAATACCTCTTTGACCCTTTTGTCTGTGACATCTTTTGATTATCTGCTCACACCACACCCTCAATGTGTCTCTTCCACCCCCCCCACCCACCTTAAACCAATTTATATTTCTCCCTTGTTGAAACTATGCTGCAGTTCTGCCGAAGGGCCATGAAGGCTCGAAACGTTAACTGATTTCTTCTCCGCCGATGCTGCCAGACAATCTTTCTTGTGTTCCTTTATTAAATATCAAGGAATCGCTGCTTGTTTGAGGTTCAGTGGACCCTTTGGGCACATCTTAATCCACAGAGCATCAATTTAAATGTTTAGAGAGGAGAGAAGAGAGGAGAGCTTCTCCCTTTCCCATTTTCTAAACATTTACATTTTTCGTTGTTGGGAGAGAACTCTGCCCACATGTGGGTGCCTCCAGACCTGTGAACTATCTCCTCCTGGGTCTGGCTGTCACAGTTCTAGCCAGGCAATATAAATCTGGTTCCGGCAGGCTGGAGCCTGACCTTGAGGTCTCCAAGTTTCAGACTGGTAGCAGAGTGCATATGCACCCTAAGTGTTTCTTTTTATTGGTACTGGTGATGATTTGATGATAACTTCATTATTCCTTTTATACCAGGCAATGGGAAGACGCGGAAATCATGGTGCTTCTTCAACTGATGTACATAGACCTGAATTTTATGAGCAAATTCAACATTGAAATGGAGGTCCTGCAACAGTTCCTCTTTGAGGTGTATCGCCATTATAACAACATTCCCTTCCATAACTTCAAGCATTGCTTCTGTGTCACTCAGATGGTAAGATAATGAATGACAGGCGCAGAGGGCACAAAGTTAACCAAGTTTGCCAGTGGGAAAATGACAAGATTGAGTGTAATATTGGTTTTACATCCACTCCCTATTGAAGTCAATGAACAATATTTGATGGGTTGTAAAATCAGTGTCCTACTGATTTCATGGGTTTCCCACCAGGCTAGTCAAGTTAAAATTGCCTCCCAAGTCTCAAGGATAAGTTGAGATTGTTTGACAAGAAGAGATGGCCTTTTATCCCCCTATTCATTTTTACTACATTTCTGTTTTTCTTCTAGAATATAATTGCAATTTCTTTCCTCCCTCCCCAACCCCAGCATCCTGTGGAATTGTCTTCTCATCTCCTGAAGATGCTGACTCATAATAGGGGTATAGTTCAACAGGCAGCAGTAGGCCTTTGACATCTTACCCAAGAATCCAATTTTGCATCAGTGAGGCTAAAGAATCAGTGCCAGCAAGCTATCCAAATATGGAGGCATTCACAACCAAGCCTGATCCAGATCTAATCTTATGTTCAGACCCTTTAGGCTGTTTGGCAGGGTTCACCCAGGCAGATTTATGGTCCCTCTAGTCCAGGAGTAGTGAAGCTAATTGTAAGCTGTTGACCTTGGTTCAGATGAGATAGCACACTAAAGTTTGGAGATCAAGCCTGGGGCCTTTCAGCTCTATATTGCTCAATTCCACAATACCGAATGACCTTGAGTTTCTGCATGATTTTCAGTCAATCTCTGTAAACTGAATGGAATTGAATGAAATAGCACAAAATATTGTGGAATTTTAAACATGAGTTGTGGCCATAACTACTTTAAGCTTAAGCATCCATGGCCTTTAATACTGTTTAGCAGTCTGTTCGCCCAAAGCTGACCCACCCACAAAACTGGCCATGTGCCTCCCAGGTCAGAAGCCGAGATTACACCAGTTTAGATGTGGCTGTCATACTGCTTCTTGAAGCTCGGGCTAACAGTCATTTGTGGTCACATGAATCTAGCATTGACAACCTGTACCTGCAGTGACCAGCAGTCAATTACAGAGTGACCCAGTTGTGTTTCCCCTGCTACTTCTGCAAAACCACATGGTGGTGTGGTGGTAATGTCAGTGGACTAGTAATCCAGAGACCCAGGCTAATGATCTGCAACATGGGTTCAAATCCCACCATGGCAGCTTGTGGAATTTGAATTCAGTTAATAAATCTATAAATGACTGCTACTTCTGCAAATAGAGGGATGGTAGCATAGTGGTAATGTTATTGGACTCTTAATTGCTAATTTTCAGCTGACATCAGTTTAAATCTCACCATGGCAACTGGGGGAATTTAAATTCAATTAATAAACAATAATATTCTAGTAAACGGTGATCATGAAACTACTGATTTTTTTGTAAAAACCCATTTGGTTCAGTAATGCCTTTCAGGGGAAAAAAAATTGCCATTCTTACCCGGTCTGGTCTGCATGTGACTCAAGATCCACAGCAGCGTGGTTGACTCTTAATTATCCTCTGAAATGGTGTAGTAGCTCCTCAGCTGTATGAAACTGCTACAGAAAAAATAAACAGGGTGGATGTACATGCACCACATGGACTGCAGGTGTTCAAGAAGGCAGCTCACCACCACCTTCTCAAGGGCAACTAGGGATGGACAATAAACGCTGGCCTTGCCAGTGATACACCCCAAGAAGGAATTGAAAATTACTCTAAATGAATCTAAATTCAGTTTAAATCAGTCAATTCCAGCAGAGTAGGACACACTTGTGTGGCTTCAATTAACTGTTGGTCACAGATCTTGTATACCAAGGGTAGATCAAATTAAGCCATTTAAAAAATATGACCAAGAGGATTGAATCAATCAGGTAATGATGACTCATTGCCGAACAATTCTAACCCTCTTTGTGATGCTGGACACTGCCTTGTCCTAGTCACAGATCAAGTATGGTCAATTATACAACTCAATTGCGCTGACTTATGGAAGGCTTTATGTTTAGGCTAATGAGATTGTATGGAAACTGGAGCGTAACTTCAACCTGGTAAGAACGACGCAGTGTCCTGTGCATTTTTGGCACATTTGGCCGACTGCACCCCTATCAGAAGCTCCATGTCAATGTGGTCACACACTGAGCCATCAAGAGATGTCCCAACAACTATAATTCTTTTAAAAATCCCCAGCCTGACTTAAATATGACATAAAATATATACTGACTGCACCAGCTCCCATTGGTCAACTGTGGATTATCACCTGATAAATACACTGAGGTCCCAATAACCGATCCTGTCTTGGAGGCCGTCTTCAGATTAATATCAGGGCCAATGACTCCACTAAATTTAAACTGAGCGATTAGATTGGGTTAAAAGCAAATGCCGCATTAATTAAGAGCATCATTAAAAGAGATGAGATAAAACTTGCCACTGAATGATGAACCTGGTAGGAAATTACATTTTAAAAATTAATAATACATGAGGCTATCAAATATCTTCTAATTAACAACACTGACTAATTTCAAGAGCATTAAGAAAAAAGACCAGTGCAGGTCAGATTCAACAGTTCATTTTTTAAGTATAAGATTTTTGTACGAAAGGCATTAATTTGTATTTAAGAGTGTATTAATCCTTAGTAATAAATAATAGTCCAAGAACTTCCTGTAAGCAACTACAAATTATTTCTCAAGGTTCTCCTGCAACCTTGCTGATAGTTGTGTCAGTAAAGCCATGAAGACCATGGAAGTCTCAGCTTTTGTCTTCATTTTGCACTGGATAACTCATCTGGAGTGTTGTTCAGGGTGCTACAGTTGTATGCCGCTGTGTTAGGTAGGCAAAATCAGCTAGGGTTCTGTCTTCTGGTTGCTATGCAATGAACACTGCTGGAGCTGCATGTGTGTGTGGATGTTGCATTAGAACAGGATCAGCTCATCTTTAATGCCACCAGTTGAGTTGTAGAATCAGAGAATAATAGAATATCACAGCACAGAAGGAGGACATTTGGTCCATTGAGTCTGTGCTTTACCTTTCGAAGAATTTTGAAGATTTAGTCCCATTCCTCGCTCTTTCCCCAAAACCCTGCACCTTTATCTTTCAAGTATTTATCCAATTGCATTTTGAAGGCTACTCTTGAATCCGTATGTGCCACTCTTTCAGACAATTATTTCAAATCCTAATCACTCATTGCCTGAAAAAGTTTTTCTTTATCTCGCATTCATAATTCTTATGCCAGCCCCTCAGCATGCTGATTATGGGGGATTCAGAGATGGTAATGCCATTGAATGTCAAGTGGAGATGGATAGGGTGCAGATGGTTGCAGATGGTCGTTGTGTGCCATTTGCGTAGCGCAAATATTATTTGCCACTTATGTTGTTCAGGTCTAGCTGCATATTGGCATGGACAGTTTCAGTATCTGAGGAGTTGCGAATGGTGCTGAACATTGTGCAATCATCCAAGAACATCCCTACTTCTGACCTTATTATGGAAGGAAAGTCATCGGTGAAGCAAGTGAAGATGGCTGGACCTAAGACACTATCCTGAGGAACTCCTGCAACAATGTCCTGGGACTGAGGTGACTGAGCTCCAACAACCACAATCATCTTCCTTTGTGCTAGGTATGGCTCCAACCAGTGGAGAATTTCCCCCCCAATTCCCATTGACTTCAGTTTTGCCAAGGCTCCTCGATGACTCACTCTGTCAAATGCTGACTTGATGCAGTCACTCTCATCTCCCCTCATGAGTTCAGCTCTTTTGTCCATGTTTGGACCAAGGCTGTAATGAGTTAAGTGGCCCTGGTGGAACCTAATTAAACATAAGTGAGCAGGTTATTGCTGTGTGAGTGCTGCTTGATAGCACTGTTGATGACAGATTCCATCACTTTACTGATGATCAAGAGGAGGCTGATGGGGCGGTAATTGACTGGATTGGATTTGTCCTGCTTTTTTTGGGTAGGACATACCTGGGCAATTTTCCACATTGTTGGGTAGATGCCAGTGTTGTAGCTGTACTGGAACAGCTTGGCTAAGGATATGGCTAGTTCTGGAGCACCAAATGCTTCATGATTTTAAACACCTCTATCAAATCTCCTAAGCTTTCCTGCTCTAAGGAAAGCAAACCCAGCTGCTCCAATCTATTCACATAACATGATTGCATTGGAGAGGGTGCAAAGGAGATTCACCAGGATGTTACCTGGGCTGGAGGGTTTCAGCTATTAAGGGAGATTGGATAGGCTAGGATTGTTTTCCTTAGAGCAGAGAAGGCTGAGGGGGGACCTGATTGAGGTGTACAAAATTATGAGGGGCATAGATAGGAAGAAGCTTTTCCCCTTAGCAGAGGGATCAATAACCAGGGGGCTTAGATTTAAGGTAAGGGGCAGGAGGTTTAAAGGGGATTTGAGGAAAGATTTTTTCACCCAGAGGATGGTTGGAATCTGGAACACACTGCCTGAGGGGTGGTAGAGGCAGGAACCCTCACAACATTTAAGTAGTATTGAGATGAGCACTTGAAACGCCATAGCATACAGGGCTATGGGCCAAGTGCTGGAAAATGGGATTAGAATAGGTAAGTGCTTGATGGCCGGCACAGACACGATCATATAACTTCCAATCTCTGTGGCATCGTAACCGGGGCCTTCCCCAAAGATGTGCCAGGTCTCCCCCACCCCACCCCCAAATCCGTGAAGGTACCAACGGAAAGATTGCACGGTGATTGCCCAGGAAGTTCAAACTTCCGTTGGGCGATTGTCCTGCACTGGGAATCATCCAAAACTCCGATTTAAATCACAAATTTCGGATGGTTCTGACTGTCTTACAACAACGGTTACCCAGAAAAAGTTAGCAGAATTAAAACCACTTCTAACTCCTGGGTAAGAATTGCACTGACAACTACCCTGACCCCCCAGCACTGGACACTCCTTACCCTCTGACCTACCACAGGACCCCGTCGACTAACCTCCAGCCCCTAGAATACCCACACCTAGGCCAAAATTTTCTATTTGGCGGGTGGGCGGAGCAGGTGTTGACGTGGGCCACGCTGCCATTTTGCGCAGGTGGGCCAATTAAGGCCCGCCCAGCACATTTTCAACTCCTGTGGAGAGTGGGAGTCTGAAGTTTGCTGCGGGCGTGTACAGACCGCTGGGTCCATTGGCGACCCGGCAGTCTGTTTAAAAAGAGGCCTGGCAGCCTCCTTTAGGCTGTTCGCCATGGCCAGCTACAGGTGGCACCGCAGGGGGTCTGCACAGCAGGCCAATGTAGAGGGAAGGCCAGAGGAGGAGGGCAGGCTGCCCTTTTCTGATGACTGCCTTGCTGCCCTTGTGATGGACACTGAATGTGTCCAAGGCGGCTGTTGGCAGCTGCCCCTCCAGCTTAGCGAGCCCCCACCCACCATCCTTAAATTGTCGACAATTCTGCCCTCTGGCAAATAATTGGCTGCTCTTGGCGAAAATCACATTGAGTCACTGTTATCCCCAGTGTGAGTTTCTGACCTGCATTTGAACCTGTTGGCGGAGTTCAGAAGTGTATAAGGGAAATTCTGCTGCCTATCATGACAGCTGCCATCAAAGGAAGGTGGACCTGGCAAGTGGGGTATTTGTAACGTGCTTGATGCACTTGTCCACTGCAGACTGGAAGGAGTAGAAGATTTTCCATAGAACCCTGGAATGAGCCTGAGGCAAAGGGCAGAATCGCCCCAGATTTGCACTAAGTGGGGTAGCGGGTGGGAAAAAAGCCATTTTACCCGCCAGCCTCAATGGCGAGTTTTCGCACCATATCGTTCCATTCCCGCCTTGTTAATTATACAGCCACAGGAACGTGCTGTCTCTCTGGCAGGCAGCCTCCGATTTGCCCGCCACACCGCTACCTTGCCGCTTCCTCATGCAGGGCGCCATATTTAAACTGCAGCTGTGCGCACACTGCTCAATGCTTGCAGCCCAGGACTGCTCTGGTGAGGACGTGGCCCCAAAAGCCAGGGAAAATGCAGACCCCCCCTAAACCCCTTCCCCAGAACTGCCCATGCCTTGCAGCCTCTTCCTTTGCATCAGGTAACTTCTCTCCCCCTTTCCCAAGCGAGCCCTACCCCTGCGGCCTTTGAAAAGCCACCCCACTTTACGGTTGGTCTGGTAGGCAGAGACCTGCCCGAGAGCCTCCCTAAAAGTGATGTGGTGCTGAGACAGGTCTGAGTAAGCTGCCTGGAGAAGACAGCGGTTGGGATTTTCCGGCCCCATCATGGTGGGAACCGCCGCGGGAGATTCGACGGCCCAGTCAAAAGTCCATTGACTTTGGGAAGGACCAGCCAATCCTGTGGCGGGCAGGGCCGGAAAATCCCGCCCAGCATCTTGAGGCACTGTTCTTCAGACGGACGCAAGAAGGTGGTTCTTGACCTGTACACCTTGTGTGCTGGGTATGGCCTCCTATGGGCAGTTCTGCCAACCAGTGTCTCACCTGTTGTCTGCTGATCAGTCTGCCTGTTGCTCCTCCTGGTTCTTACTGCCACAGTTGTTGCTGTTGATGCTCTTCTTCCTCCATCCAAAACAAAGCAGCAAGAAAGACAACTCATCAAAACTCTGAATGCTTTTCATGGTAAGTAAGCATAAAAAATCAGAAACAACCAATCTCCAAGCACAAATATCCCTCCGTAATCCAAAAGCACAGAAACACATACATCCCTATGGTCTGAGTGTCCCTCTGAAACAAACAGTCCAGCCACCCAGTGGGTTCAGTACTGAGCAGGATTCCTGCTTTTTGGAATTAGTGTTACATTGGAATTAAAATGACACTAGAGAACTCCAAATGTATGTGTTTATGAGGTGCCCACCTGCTTCTAAAACATGTGAACGTTTAATAATAAAACTTTCACACGTTGTGGCATTAATGACTGGCATCTCTCTCTCTCCCCTTATACTTGTAATAATTAATTGGTATTGTTGTGGTTGTCAGATGCTTACCAGGTTTGTTCAAGGCAGACTTATCTAAACAGTCTGTACTCTCTCTTGAAAAAAGAATTCTGATATTACAGAATTTTGCAAGGTGATATTTGCCACACAATCAGCACATGTTTACAGCACAGTTGCAAGAAATTAAAACTTTTTTTATTCTTTCATGGGATGTGGCCGTTGTTGGCAAGGCCATTATTTGTTGTCCATCCTTTATTGCTCTTGCAAAGGTGGTGGTGGGCCACTTTCCTAAAACACTGCAGTCCATCTGGTATAGGTTCATCCACTACTGTTAGGAAAAGAGTTCCAGGGTTTTGACACGGTGACAGTGAAAGAATGGCAATATAGTTCCAAGTCAGGACGGTGTATGGCTTGGAGGGGAATTTGTATGCGTTGGTGTTCCCATGCATCTGCTGCCCTTGTCTCCAGGTCGGGGAGGTCATGGGTTTGGAAGGTTCTTTCGAAGGAGGCTTGGCGAGTTGCTGTCGTGCATCTTGTATATGGTACACATCGTACACTGGTGGTGGTAGGATGGGGTGCTAATCCAGCAGGCTGCTTTTTCCTGGATGTTGCCGAGCTTCTGAGTGCTGTTGGAGCTGCACACATCCAGGCAAATGGAAAGTATTCCACCACACTCCTGACTTGTGTCTTGTAGATGGTGGACAGGCTTTGGGGAGTCAGGAGCTGAGTTACTCGCAGCACAATTTTCAACCTGCTCTTGTAACCATAGTATTTATATGGCTAGTCCAGTTCAGTTTCTGGTGAATGGTGACCCTCAGGATGTTGATAGTGGGGGATTCAGTGATGGTAATGCTGTTGAATGACAAGGAGTGATGGCTAGATTTTCTTTTGTTGGAGATGGTCATTGTCTGACACTGGTGTGATGTGAATGTCACTTGCTACTTATCAGCCCAAGCTTGGATATTGTCCAGGTCTTGCTGGATATGGAAATGGACTGCCTCCAAGGCTGCATCCTTTGCTACTTCCAGTTAAGTGCAGCCTTACTTTTAACAGAAGGGGGAATACACATAAGGATGGTTAAACACTTTTCACAAGATTTCATTTACTGTGCATCTTATTTTGTTTTGTACAGATGTATGGGTTGATCTGGTTAACAGACCTTCAAAACAAAATGGACGATATTGATATCCTAACCATGCTCACCTCAGCAATATGCCACGATCTGGACCATCCAGGCTATAACAATGCATATCAGGTAACAATATCCATTGGACAAGTGTTGACATAACACTAATTTACATTCAGATCTGTTTATTTATGCTACTTATATGAGCAGTTACTGTTTGTCTAATTATGTTAATAGTAATAATGGGAGAAGGCAGAAGCTGCCATTAAAACATTTGTTCTCCTTTATTGTTTCCATATCACGGACTGTTTTCCTTTTTGCAAGCACGCTCACACATTTCATCCTCACAGTATGCCAAAATAAGTGACTAACTTCTTATTGAGGAAGCTAGATCCCACCAAAATAGTTAAATTGGAGTGATAACTAATGTAAAAGTACAGCCTTAATCTAATATATTACCTGTGTTTGCAGAGCTCTGTTTGTATTCTGTAGCCTTTGCTGCCGTACCCATGCTTAGTTAGAATCTGGCCTAATGCCCCATGCTATATTGTTGACAATTGGACAATGAGACCCAGGCAGGTAAATAAACTCTGTTTTCTAGTCTTTTCATATTTTTCCAGGCACCATCTTCGCACAGGAGGATCAATTATTCCTGGAAGATCAGAAGATTCCTGCTCTCCTAACCTCTATGATAACATTTCTCATTTCATATGGCCTGGCAGAGATTCGATTGACCTCTAGTCCAAGGGCTTCAAAACCTATGCTGCTTGATGGGCTGAGGGACTTCTGAACTGTACAGAACTCTCACCTGCACTAGAATTTAGCTTTTCATGTTATTCAGAGAAGGGCTCACCAGGTATACATAACCTCTGGTAGACTGAGGAGATTGTAAACAGGAGGTGCAGACACAGATTGGGAGAAAGGCACATCTTCACAGCAAGAGGAGAAAAGTCATCAGATGTGGCACTTTGATCTATTCATTTACATGGTCTAGTGACTGTCTCATAACGGTATATATTAAGGTTACTGGTGCTCTAAAAATGCTAACCATTTGAGTCCACAGAGTGAGTCTAATATCTCTTATGTTCATTAGATATCTGAATCTCTGACAGGCTGAAGAGGAAGGTACATCTACCTTGCTGGCAGTATAGGTGAATAGATTTCTCAGTTGTAGATTTGAGTTGCTTGCAGACCCGAGACGGTATGCCGCTCCTAATGCACTCAAATGACAAGTATAATGCATCCCAAAAGTGGTTTTGATTACTGCCAATGCTGATGTGGTCTGCAATTGGGTGCCAAGACCCAAATTGTCCTTGAAGCAAAGTGGAATAAATCTGCCTCCTTCATTCAACTACACAAGCAGGCAAAAATACTGCACAGCAAGATTGTAGTACTGGTGTGCATGCACACTAGTCTTTAAGAGAAATATTCCCTAATCGTTAATTTTTTTTAAATGACCTTTAAATTTGGATAATCCAAATTTTAGATCAATGTACTCTAAATCTTCAATCTAAATTGATCCAAATGCTCATCTCAATGGTCAAGTCCTTTGTTACAGCAGAATTGTAAAACGTGGTTGATAATATCTGAGCAATTGAGACACAGCACTTATGAATACATTTAAGCCTAGTGTACTGAACCTGCTTGCTATAGAACTGGAGCTGTATGATTTTAAAAGTTTGTCATCTATTAATTATTGCACCAAGACTTTATAACTTATTGGTGTTACTTGTTACTTGTCAAGATATTGTTGCAAAATAATAAGGACATATAATTCACAAGATAGTGAAACTTAGTTTATACACATGCAGAAAACTTTATAATTAAAAACATGTGTAATGACTGGTGGGAGGGTGAGCTGTGAGGAGGATGCAGAGTGCTTCAGTGTGATTTGGACAAGCTGAGTGAGTGGGCAAATGCATGGCAGATGCAGTATAATGTGGATTAATGTGAGGTTATCCATTTTGGTAGCAAAAACAGAAAGGCAGATTATTATCTGAATGGCTATAAATTAAGAGAGGGGAATGTGCAACGAGACCTGGGTGTCCTTGTACACCAGTCGCTGAAGGTAAGCATGCAGGTGCAGCAGGCGGTAAAGAAGGCAAATGGTATGTTGGCTTTCATGGCCAGAGGATTCGAGTACAGGAACAGGGATGTCTTGCTGCAATTGTACAGGGCCTTGGTGAGACCACACCTGGAATATTATGTGCAGTTTTGGTCTCCTTATCTGAGGAAGGATGTACTTGCTATAGATGGAGTGCAGTGAAGGTTTACCCAACTGATTCCTGGGATAGCGGGACTGACATATGAGGAGAGATTGAGTCAATTAGGATTAAATTCGCTGGAGTTCAGAAGAATGAGGGAGGATCTCATATAAACCTATAAAATTCTAACAGGACTAGACAGGGTAGAGCAGGAAGGATGTTCCCGATGGTGGGGGAGCCCAGAACCAGGGGTCACAGTCTGAGGATATTGGGTAGACCATTTAGGACTGAGATGAGGAGAAATTTCTTCACCCAGAGAGTGGTGAGCCTGTGGAATTTGGTACCACAGAAAGTAGTGGAGGCCAAAACATTGTATGCTTTCAAGAAGGAGTTAGATACAGCTCTTGGGGCGAAAGGGATCAAAGGGTATGGGGAGAAAGCGGGAGCAGGGTATTGAGTTGGATGATCAGGAATGATCATAACGAATGGCGGAGCAGGCTCGAATGGCCGAATGGCCTACTCCTGCTCCTAGTTTCTATGTTTCTATGACTGATCTATATCAAAATCTTAGTGCCTCCAAGTATCACTGTTATTTTTGAAATTTCTAAGTTAGAGATCTGAAGTTGGCACTGTGAGGTTGCAATTGCGATTAATGTGCCCTACTGATCAAATTGCACTCTCTCTTTCAACCAGGTATTATTGGTCTAATAAATTTTGTGAGATATCAAGCATCTGCTTGTTTACTTTTCTTCAGATCAATGCTCGCACAGAACTGGCATTGAGGTACAATGACATCTCTCCACTAGAGAACCATCATTGTTCTGTGGCCTTTAAGATCTTGGAAAAGGTAATTTGACAATAAACGCTGAGAAAGTCATTGGTTAGAATCAGCTAATTTACATTTATTAAGCACATTAAGCGAAATGTAATACTTATTTTAGGACATTGTTTTTCCCCTTGCAGATGGGTTCCTCTAAGTTTAAAGAAGAATTTCAAATAGGTAATTAGGGTCATAGGTTGGTTGTAGATATCCTTGAGCAGATGCCAAAGATCTGCAGATAGTCTGTTGAGCCAAAGCCTGTAGGAGTAATGGTACTTGATTACTGACAATTCGGTATTTCAATTCCTTAAAATTTGGCTAATGTCATAATGACAGGTGCAGTCAGTATAGTTTCAGCTGCTCTCCCACCATGGTTTCTTTCACTAAGTTGCACTTCAACTATGAAATACAGTACCTGGTAAGCATCCAACAAAACCCCGTCGTTACATTTGCCTCCACTTGCCACTCATCACAGGTCCCTGTAGCTTGCATCTATATGCCTTGTGGTTCCCTGAGCTCCAGTGAAAGTTGGTGTCATCATTTTAATTCCACATAGCTGGGCATCATCTTAAAAGTAGCACTCGGCCATTTGGAAGGAGATAAGGAAACACTTTTTCCCCGCAAAGAGTAATGGAAATCCAGAATTCAGTCACACAAAAGGGTGTGGGTTCTGGACCAATTACAATTTTCAAGACAGATAAATAGATGTTTATGAGGTAAGGGTCAGCGGAGTTGAAGTATGGGTCAGCCATTGTCTAACTGAACTGCAGAACAAGCTTGAGGCTCTGAATAGCCTTCTGTTCCAATGTTTGATTCTGTTCTGCTGAGTTCTGTAAATGCTAGAGTTACGGTTCACTTTCTAGTGGCAATATTTGACTATTCTACAGATGTTAAAAAAACAAAATTACTGTTATGAGCTTGTAACAATTATCCTTTCAAAAGCTTTTCCTAATAATACATGGCATTAAATGTTTAATAAATAATATTTTTTTAAAAAATAGCACAGTAACATTATGCCTTTCCTTCCAATATCCCCATCAGACATGGATCATCCCTTGCACCCATTCAAACTGGCTTTTGAAAGTATTAATTTAAATCTTTTTGCTTGCATGAAATTATGGTTTGAGATGTACATAGTATGTAGTGGGCATGCAAAATTGGGCACAAAGCATGGCAAAAGCCAACTAATCCAATTTTTGGCTTCCCCTGCAGGTCACCAAAAACTTTACACCATTAGGTATCTATTTCTAAATATACTTCCTACAATTTTTTTTTTTTTCCAGAAAAATATTTATGTAAAAGGTATCTGTGGTGATGCATGTATAATTAGATGCACCAGTTAATAGCTGTTGAATAGGTCAAATTCGGTTTTAATATATAAAATTATGGCACTATCCAGGATTTGTATTAGCCTTTTGGGGATTGTATTGCTTGCTTCTGTTCCTTTCGAGAATCATATTCTACGATTTCATATATTTTAATTCATATTTGGGGATCATATTTCGTGATCTATCTATTTTTACTTGCATTTTGAGAAACTTAGCCTGTGATTCCATCCATTTTTCATGAAGACTATAAATCAGTGGCTTCGCCTATAATTGTTTCACAGTGCCAGTGCTGAGATTCTCATTGGTTACAATTGATAATTTGCCCTTAGTATAATGTTGTTTTATTCCTGATACCCACAGTCTGAAAACAACATATTCCGAAATTTGACAACTGAACAGTTTAAACGGATTCGGGAAGGAATGATAAAGTGAGTACCACCATTCGCCCTGGGCGATGACTTTCTAATACTTCATGTGAATTATTCAGAACTTAATCATTGAGTGGCTCTAGCGTTTTTTTTGCTGATATCAAGGATTGTCATCTAGCACAGCAACATGAGGAATGTGAAGAATGTTATTTTAAAATCAAGGAGCAAGAAGCTTCACAATCACCAAGCGCAAATATGTCCTTTGCAAGGCAATTGAGCTCTGCACAGGAAATGGCAGATTGACATTTCACTTCTGGTCCGAATGTAGGTGAACACAACTGAAATGCATGTTTCTAATAAAAGCTCCCTTGGCAGACACTAGTTGCATTCCAGTGCATGTTGGTAGTGTGCTATCTAAGAATGTATATGCAAAGTTATGGATTGCAGAAACATTTGTTACACCAATTAGTTATTTTATGCTTGGGAGAAAATGGTAAAGGGTTAATAAGCCCTGTGAACCGTAAAGAGCACAAGAGTGTAATATGGACTGTTGCTCAGTTCAGGGTTATTCAATGAGGGGAAATATTGACGCCAGAGTGTTACTGAAATGAGCGTCAATTAAGTTTGTTGTGCTGAATCCCTGTAAAATTGGCTGTGTTTATGCAGCAGGTATTTTTGACAGAATATTAATGTGCAGGACTTGTAAAAGATGCACATTGGGTGATGGTGAATTAAAGAAGAGTAATTAAACTACAGGGAACTGATGACATTATAATAATTTATGATGTGGTATAATAGGGATTGATTTTGGTCTTTTTCTCCTGGGCGTTAAACATCAGCTGGGCTTAATATTGAAAGGAACATCTGGGAGGGATCGAACACCCCTAACAGATCAAACTGAATGTTCCACTCCTTAATTTCAAACATCTTCTCCATGCATACTAGTTTGCATGGTGGTATTTAAAGGCCCACAGCAACAGGGAATACTGAAGGAAAGCATTGACAGAAAAAGAAAAAAATCCCAAAAAAGAGGCTCGCTTGGACAACGCAGGGCCAGGATTCCCATTGTACCCCATTCTGCAGGGCAAGGAAAATTCCTCAGCCTCTGGGCAGGTGCTGCAGCCTCGTTTTACTCACTGAAACTGCTTGTTGGGAAATTTGGAATGCTGAAAATTAAGTGTGTGCGGCCATGTGCCCGATTCCTCTGTCCCCAAACCCCCTGCCATGCCCTACAGGCTCCACGCTGTGTGCCGATCCTCAATACATCTCCATCTCATCATTCTATTACATTTTACAATTGCTCCATCACTTCAGCTGAACACTGATGACATTATTATTTCCAGGTCCTTTCAAAGTCTGTCATTCAGCTGCATGCTTTTGTTCCCCATTTTTCATCCTAGTCCTTAACTTTGTTAGTTGGAATTTGATTGGTGGTGTGTCGGCCCAATTGCAGACTAATCTAGACATTTTGCTTCATTCTCTCTCTGCTGTTTATTGTGCTGTCAACAAATTTGGTTTTCTAATAACTTCAGAGTGAATACTGATTGATAGCAGTGATCAGTAACCTTTCCTGAGTAGCAGAGATTACAGAGATGCTGCAAAGCTCAATGTAAGGCCGCACAAAAGCAGCTAAAATGCTTCCAATTTAGATAAGAAACATTACTGCTTAAAAAGGGGGGAATCTGTCTGACAAACCTCCTAGGGCTTTAGTGCAAAAGCAGTCCAAGCAAATGGTTAGTAACTCCTGTCAGTCTCTATAGAAGTATTTAAACGAGAAACCAACTTTTAGCACAATGGGTAATTTGCTGTGTACGTGGGTTGACAGTGGAGAAACATTGCCTGCTCCCATCACACATCAGAAATCCACAAGCAGCTCATCTGATGTTGCTGGCGGACAAGGTTCCTTGCTGCCTTCAGAAAACTGGCACCAATGGACATTGATGAGGAGGCTGCAGGTCCTTGAACTGACGTCAGTTTTATCTTTCTTTAGGTGTGTCCTTGCCACAGATATGGCTCGTCACAATGAGATCCTGAATCAGTTCAGATCCACTGTGTCCGTTTTTGATTTTAGCAACAAAAACCACAAAGATCTGGTGAGTACCAAGTTTTTCAGCTACACTCTAAAGATTGCTGCTTGTTCCTGTGCAGAACCTCAATGAAAGAGACAACTGGGGGGGGCGGATAATCTGATGGCATTTTCATCTTTATTATAAGGAGTTGCAGTCTGCTCCCTTTGCATAATGTAATGTGGACAATTGGAAACTGGAACATTAGTTGGCTGTATAGCGTGTGTGTGTGTGTGTGTGTGTAAATGTTATTAAGGTTTCCCAGTTTATTTAAATTCAGAAGCCTTTCCATGATGGAAAGTTAATCAGAATGATGGAGCAAAAAAAAAAGTGATGCCGGATTGATAAATATTTAGTGACACAAAATTCTCCATTGCATCCAGGCCTTCATAGATATGAGAGCCTATAAATTTTAGTTCAGAAAGAGACCGTTTGCCCTTTTGTTTTACTGAATTTAGGATCCTTTCAGGAAGCTAATTTCACACAATACAATTTTCCGACTTTCAGATCAAAATGTTACGAGCCACCTGTCCCTGAAAATATTTAAGCTAAACGGTTATTTCACAATACAGCTGGAGCACGCACACTCCAGCCACACATTTCATACCTGGGGCAGAATATTGCTGTTGGCATGCGGGGGTGGGCCCGACACGTAAAATGACGCGCGATGACGTCGGGCTTGTGTCCCAACGTCGTCGCGTATCATTTCGATATTTCGTTTGGCGGGCACACGCTGGAGGTGGCTGCGCGCCTGCCGAACTGTCAACGGCCTATTAAGGCCAATAAAAAAGTAATTTAACTTATTAACAACGCTGCCCGTCCACCCTTAAGGTTGGTGGGCAGGTGAAGAGCCCAAGCGGCCTTCGCGTTTTTCAGGAAACCTCATCCACGGGCGGGATGAGGTTTCCTGAAGGTTTAATAAAATAATTAAATAAATTTAGCAAACTTCACAAACATGTCCCAGCTCATGTGACACTCTCACATGAGGGGACAGGTTTAAATAATTTTTTACTTTAAGTAGATAATAGAACTATTTAAAAAATAATCTCCCTGAGGCAGCTCCTTGCCTCAGGGAGATTGCTGTGCTCTTTCACACACATGCGTGAAAGAGTGCAGGCCCTGACTCTCCCTCCTCCCCCCACCCGCACAGGTCGCTACCGGTCACGTAAGGGTGGGCCTTAATTGGCCTGCCCGCGTAAAATGCCAGCGCGCAGCCAATCACGGGTGGCGATCGGCTCTGCCCCCGCCCGCTCCCGAACAGCCCGCCCCTTGGAATAGACACCAAAGGGGAGGCCTGAATAAAACATGTCATCTCTGTCCTGTGTCCCCTCTGTATCAGCCTAGAGCCTGTGTCTTGTGCCCTCATGCCCCCATATCCAGTACCAGTCTCCCCACTCTGGATTCTTGGCTCTTCACTGGTGTCTAATGCCCTAAAATCCAGCGCTGAAAGTTCTACCACATGTGGTATTATTCATATGAGCTGTGCTCATGTTACCCAGCAAGGTCAGCCACACACTGGACCTGAGCAGCACTCACATTAGGCTGTATCTTCAGTCCCCACTTGAGGTAAAACAGTCTACACTCCGATCATGCCTTGCATGATAAACTTTCTACTAATTGTCCTACTTTACAACAGTGACTACGCTTCAAAAATAATTCATTGGCTGTAAAGTGCTTTGGGGCATCATGAGCTCATGAAAGGCACTATATAAATGCAAGGTTGTTTTCCCTATCTTTCCCCCTTCAGGCACCTGGGGCTGAATTTTCTTGCCCCGAGGAAATGGGGGTGGAGGTGCAGGTTGGGCAGGGGGCCAGGGAAAATGGCTGGGTGGAGGACAGAGAGAGGCTGCAAAGAGATATAGACAACTAAAGTGAGTGGGCAACAACATGGCTGGTGGAATATAATGTGGGGAAGTGTGAGGTTATTCACTTTGGTCGTAAGAATGAAAAGCAGAATATTGTGAAACTGCTAAATGTTGATGTTCAAAGAGACTTGGGTGTGCTAATACAAGGAACAGAGAAAATTAGTGTGCAGGCACAGCAGGCAATTAGGAGGGAAAATGGCATGTTGGCCTTTATTCCAAGGGGATTGGAGTACAGAAATAAAGAGGTTTAGCTATAATTGTGCAGGGCTTTGGTAAGGCCGTGCCTCGAATACTGTGTGCAGTTTTGGTCTCCATATTCAAGGAAGGATATAGTCACAATGAAGGTGGTACAGCGAAGGTTCACTAAATTGGTTCCTGGAATGAAAGGCTTGCCCTATGATGAAAGGCTGAATAAATTGGGTCTATATTCTCTGGAGTTTAGAAGAATGAGATGTGACCTCATTGAAACATATAAGATTCTGAAGGGGATTGACAGGGTAGATTGAGAGGTTGTTTCCTCTGGCTAAAAAAACCTAGAACATGGGGGCACAGTCTCAGGATAAGGGGGAGATCACTGAGATGAGGAGAAATGTCTTCACTCAAAGGGTTGTGAACCTTTGGAACCCTCTACCTCAAATGTTTGTGGATATGCCATCATTGAATATAGTTAAGGCTGAGATATACTGATTTTTGATCTCTCAGCGAATCAGGGGATATGTGGAGGAGAAGGTAGGAAAGTGGAGTTGATCAGTCATGATCGTATTGAATGGTGAAGCAGGCTGGAGGGGCCACCCAGTCTACGTCTGCTCCTATTTCTGATGTTTTTATGTTCCTTTTTCCTCACCTTGCTTATCCTCTACCACTGTGTGATGCATCTGAAGGAGAGGAGGATAGGAAAAGAATGAGTGAGCATGACGTCTTGAGATGAAAAAGAGAGATAAGGGTGAGGAAGCATTTGGCTGTCTGCTCCTTCACAACGATGCCATGGCTATTGGTTTGTTTTGCAACCTGCACTGTCCCACCGATCTCACCATCTCCTAGAGCAAGAGTGGAATGCCTCCCCAGTAACATTATGGCCTGTTTCTCATAGGATGATGTGGGGCAGCTCTACGTTGTCGTAGGTCCTTTGTTTCCCTGCCTTTCAGGGCTGAGTGAATGAGCTTCAAATGAGCATTTGAAGGTGTTTCCCAGTAATCATGAGATAGATAATGTAATAAATGTGTTGGTAGCCATGCTGTTGAAGTGGAGGAAGGAATTCACTCCAATAATTCATATCAGGGGATTTTACAACACATTTTGTTAGATACAGAGCTAATGAACACCTGAAGCACAGCGCAATCTGAAGGTTGACTTGTGCAGCTTTGATTTCAGTGGGTGAACAATGTGTTGGTGTCGAAGATGAAGAATGGACAGTGACTGCTCTGCCATGTTAACTGGCCTCAGCTGGCACTGGTGAAGCTGTTAAGGTGAGAGAGCTAGCACGCCGTGCCACTATCACTTCCTTCTCCATGGCTCTTTCAGATTTCCTCCGTGGATACTCAGCAGCCATTCTCTCCCTCTCTCTATTTCATCCAACAGTTTCTAAAGGTTTGCCTGATTAAAATTTTGTACTCTTCTTCACATCCTTCCCTGTACCCTTCTTTGCATGCCTTTTTCTGCAACCTTCACTTTAAAATCTCACATGAGCCCTCTATTACAGCTATGTGTACCAATCAACCGAGGTTTGCAAACTCGTCACTACTTAACTGCACAACCCCTGTCCTTTTGTTGAAATTTTCAGCCATTCCTGTCTATTTAAATACTGCACTGGAAATTTCCAAGTACCCTTTCCCCTCTCCTTACCCGATTCCATGTAAGTTACATTCACCCGATGCCAGTGGGTATGCAAATAACCTGACCTTCATTTTATATGGTGGAGTTAGCACTCAATCTGGTTGGAAGACCCATTCTAGCCAAGCACCAGCAGACAAATGATCCATGGAGCCAATTAAGCGAATTGGCATAAATTTAAATTGCTACGTCTTGGAACAGTTCATGAATGCTTTGAGGGGCATAAAGCTTCTAAATTCTGATCTAGCTTGCTCCTCTCATGCATCAGAGTCTAAGATAGTTTTAAATAGTTTCTTGTTAACATCAGTTGTCATGATGTTGTCATGGGCAATGTTGGCAAGGCTGCATTTATTGCTCAAGCCCAGTTGCCTCGAGTCAATACTGGCCTTCGATCTACCTTATCCATGTTTCCCATCATGTTAAAGACCTGGATCATGTCCCTCTCTATTTGCTTTGCTCTGAAGTAAATCTGTTACAAAGATTTGGAGTGATCCTGGTGCTCCGTATATATCAATGCCCGTTTGAAAATAGGGCACTCAGGTATTCATGTATTATTCTAAATATAACTTCACAAATGAGCTGCACAACGTCACAATAATATGCTTTAGTTCCGATTGAGCTTGTGTTCACGAAGTATCCTAAAAATTGATTAGCTGTCTTGATAAAACCCCTACAATTGCACTATCTTTAATTTACCAATTTTAAACCCGTCTGCCATTCCCTAAATAGCTGATTAATTTTTACTTATTTATGTGTGGCAAATAGGAAGAGACAAAGGGAGTAGTGTGGACTGGGCAATTGTATATAACGGGCAATATTGATTCAGCCACTCGTTCTGCATTCCTTCTGAGTTTCATTTCCATTGGCTTTAACATACAACGTACAGCTGAATTGATATCACCAGCTGAATTGAAGTCACCCATTTTAAGCTATCGGTCAAAGTCAAAATTATGCCTAAGCCCTGTGTGTGTGTGTGGAAGTGGGGAAGCTGAAGGCCGGAATTTTCCAGCCCCGTTGGCATCGGGCGTCATGGCGGGAGGGGGGGGGTGGGGGGTGGGGGGGGATGTCAATGTGGCGAGAAGGACAAAAATTGGTTTTACGCTGTTGTGAAACCTGCCTGTGATCGACCACTCCACCTGTCCGTGGTGGGCCGTGTTTCCCGCCACCACATGTCGGGAATCTAATTTCAATACTTTAGCATCTCGTTATAAGCCCTGCTCACTGGAATCGCCCCCCGAGTCAAATTTACAGCTCACATCAGCGGGACTTCAGAATAGTGTGCTTGATGACCGCCTTTAAAAGGAGTGCACCTGGCGACCTGAATTTCAAGGTGAACTCGGAGGTGAGTGCGCACAACCTTGCACAGCACTCGCGAGCATCACCCGTGGGACATAAAGGAAGAGGCGCTGTGCATTCATTGGGGGGGGTCATAAGCAAGTCGCTTTTTCCTGGCTGGCTTTCAGTGCAGTGCTGGGGCAAGGATGGGGGGTTTCGGTGGGGGGGGCAAGGCAGCACAGACTGAAGGAAGTACACAAGCACATGCCAGGGGTGGGGTGGCAGGGGACGGGTGTTGGGGGGAGGGGGCAGTGAGGGAAGCAGCCACGCACTTGGAGAAGTTTGCTCAAAGTGAGCATTCTTCTGCAGCTGAGACCGTTCAGCAGCAGCTCCATCGACACGCTGGCAGTCAGGCCTCGGAAGCTTTTCCGCCCACTCAAGCAAACCAAAAGCATGAAAGTGCCACCAAACGCTCCTGAAGTTTTCACCCCTCGGGTGCAGACTGCAAGTTAATGTGCGTTTTAGCAGGCAGCAAAACAATTGGCCGACTGGACAAGTTGTACAATCCCCTTGCGAGAGGTGGCCATGGCGCAGTCACTGGAGGTCCCTCACAGGTGCTCACAGTTTCTTGCAATGTTTTTATTCAGGTTTGGACTGGTATCCATTATGGTTCAAGCTAACAGTGCAGCCTTGCAGTGCAGGTTAGGAGAATGCCTGTGCCTGAGCTGAGAGCACAGCATGCAGCCCAAGGGCAAAGCTACCGCCAATTGGTCAAATGGAGTGGGGCGAAGGTGGGTGGGGTTTCGGACAGCCAATGAGTGCACTGGCCATCCAAGTGGTGGACAGAACTGACTGTACATGCGTGAGGGGGCCTTCAGACTTAACCAAGAGAGGTTCTTAGTACACATATGCTAACCCACGCATCTCTGTCTTTGATCTTGCAGGAGGACAACATCAGGGACATGGAGCCTGGTGATTTAGCGGTATGCCTCATGGCTTACAGAGACCAGAGAAGAAAAAGAAGAGAGCGGTGGAGTCACCTGGCTTGGCAAAGAGAGGAGCACCTCCCTCATGATGAAGGGGTGGCAGGGCCTGCTACACAGGCAACTGAGAACCCTTGCTCGTAGGTGCCTCACTGGACCCAGTGTCTATAGACGCCGCCTATCATTCCTGCAGATGACTGAGTACCAGTGTCACTGAAGACTGTGCATATCTAGGGAACTGGCTGGTCACATCTGCCACCTGCTATAGGATTTGGTGCCACAGGGAGATGGAGAGGGAGATGGAGCTGTGAAAGTGACTGCGGCGCTCAATTTTTACACCAGTGGCTCCTTCCAGGGCTTCACAGGTGACCCGCACTGGATCTCAGAAACCTCCATGAACAAGTGCATCCAGGAGGTCACAGACGCCTTCTTCGTGAAGGCACAGAACTTTGTGCTTTTTGCCTGGGATCAGGAAAGCCAGGAAACAAGAGCGCTGGGATTTGCACAGATCTCAGGTTTTCCACAGGCGCAGGGTGCTATTGACTGCACTCAAGTGGTGCTTAGATCTCCATGGCAACAAGCTGTCGACTACATCAACTGCAATGGCTTTCAGTCACTGAATGTTCAGCTGGTGTGTGACCACCACAAACACATCCTATAGGTCTGCGCACGATTCCCAGGGAGTGTCCACAACTCCCACATCCTCAGCAGGTCTCAGATCCCTGACATTTTTCGGGGTCCAGAGAGGCTGCAGGGTTGGCTCCTTGGGGACATGGACTACCCACAGAGGACATGGCTGATGTCGCCCGTGTGGCAGCCTCAGACTGCAGCAGAGCGACGATATAACGCAACCCGGACTTTGGTGGAGTAAATGATAGGCACTTTGAAAATGAGGTTCCAGTGCCTCGATAGGTCCTGTGGAGCACTGCAGTACAGTCCCCAGAGGGTGTCGTGCATCACCGTCACTTGCTGCGCGCTCCACAACTTGGTGCCGCAACCATGGGGAGGACCCGGTTGAGGTGGAGATAGGAGAGCTGCACGTCTCCTCCGATGAGGAGGATGTCGTAGGGGATGACGATGATGAGGTGCTTGAAGGCGAGGACGCCAGCGATGAGGCCATCGCACTGGCCAGACGAGGCAGGTGCACTCGGGAGGCCCTCATTGCTGCAAGATTCATGGATGATGATGAGATGCAGTGAGGACAGTCCTGGTATCCTCACCTTGCATCTGTGAACGTTTGACTCCTGTGTGGCTGATGGCAGCGCACATACCCTCAGTTCTCAGACTCATGTCATGGAGACGCAGTGGAGGCCCGAATAGTCGTTAGGTTCCAGGAGGATCATGACGACATGAAGTGAGGATACTTCATAAATCTTCATATTGCCTCTGTCAATGTCTCACTCCTGCCTGGCCAAGGGCTGCTTGCTTGTGCTCTGTGATCAGGGTCATATCATGGAGACAGAAAATGCTGGAAAAACTCAGCAGGCCTGACAGCATCTGTGGAGAGGGAAACAGAGTTAACGTTTCAAGTCATCACGACTAGAGCCGTGTGGACTCAGAACGTTAACTCTGTTTCTCTCGCCACAGATGCTGTCAGACCTGCTGAGCTTTTGCAGCATTT
This sequence comes from Cetorhinus maximus, assembly GCF_964194155.1. Lineage (NCBI taxonomy): Eukaryota > Metazoa > Chordata > Chondrichthyes > Lamniformes > Cetorhinidae > Cetorhinus > Cetorhinus maximus. The sequence continues at coordinate 107,935,794 of NC_135889.1, read as the reverse complement.
TCTTTTTTATTTCATTTTCAGCATCCACAGTATTTTGCTTTTATCATATTATGGGGACACAGCTGTGAAACTTCAAATACATCTGATGCTTTAGGTAAGAAGATGTTCTTGGGAGTTTATTTACAATAATGAACATTATGTACAGGTAATTAATACCTGTGCCCAGGCTGTGCAGCCACATCTTCTTAACCTTCCTAACCCTGCCACTACGTCTTGGTGCTCCCCCGACATCCACAGTGGAGGTAAAGGCAGCCTGCTGACTGCTACGCCCTGTCTGTGATGATCTTGGCGGGAGTAATCTGGAGGGCCGAGGCCTGGAGGGACCCCTGGAGTTGATGGGGTCACAGGAAGAGGGGATTTGGATGGGCTGGACATTCCTGGAGTCACCTGGGTGGATGGCCCCAGGGTGCGCACCTGCTGATCCTCCCCGCTATGGGTGCCCAAGGGCCCCTGGCTGACTCCTTGAGGAGAAGAGAAAACTGGAGTAAGATTGAGTTGCCCTGCACCCCTCTCGCAGTGACACTGTTGGAGGCTAACTATGGCGTCAGGGACGGAGCTCGGCCCACGCAGCAGTGCAGGACCGATGTCCTGGACCAAGGTCCTCATGGCAGCTGCCATCCTGCCAGTGTTCATCTCAGTGCGTTGGCATGATAGCGCTATCACCTCAGACTGAAGGCAAATGGACTCCACCATTGTGGCTTACAATCTGAGGAGAGCAGCAGACATCCCTTCCTGATGTTCCCGAGCTTGCCTCTGCAGCCTCAGCAACTGAGGTATGACTGAGTCCAAAGGCTCACCTTGTGAGTCAGACTCAGCAGATTTCTGGCCTCCAGCAGTCCTCCAAGCACTGGAAACCTGGGAAGTCCATGTCTCTACCTGCTGTGGATCAGACAGTGCGATGTGCTCACCAGATTGTGACCCCGAGGCTACCTTAGAATTAAGTACCACCAAGGTGCTGGTGGACGATGTGGGTGAACGTTGTGATGGGTCTTCAATGAGAGTGTCATCAGGTTCCTCTTCCGAGGTGTCTTTGGGGCCTGAGTCAAGGACCTGGGTTGTGGACCCCTCCCCAGCTGCTTCCCAGATGTGCCTGCGAAAGCATGGCAGGGTACTCTGGAACAGGGGAACTCATTCACAGCATGATTGTCTAGTGGATGTTGCACTGCTGGATCCTCACTTGGTTGAGCACCGCTGACCTCACCATCAGCACAGGAATGGTCCAGATCATCGGCGGCCAGCTGGATGGCTTTATTTTAAATTTCTGTGAGGACCTTGATGTTGGACATTCCTCCACCAGTCTACGAGACCTCTCCCTTTTGTTGTGTGCCAGCTTGTCCTGCATGAACACAGATGGAGAGAGTGTAATCAGGACTCCAGCCTGACCAGATGAGAAGGATTCCCGGCATGTGCGGATGGCGAGTGGTGCTATGAATGGGATGAGGACACAATCTGCAGGGCAGATGAAGATGTGTGTGAGAGTGAAGGTGATGTCCCTTGAGCTGGCAGTGAGTGAGATTCCTGTGGATGTGTAATGTATTTGTGAGTGTGTGAGTTGAGAGTGATGAGAAGAGTGACTTACCCTGGTGGAATGGAGGAGATCATTCATCCTCTTTTGGCACTGGGTGGCTGGCCTCTTTTGCAGGGCATTGGTGCTGCCCACCGCCGCCACCACCTCCCATGCTGGATTCATGACCTCGCTTGCTGGTCTTCACCCAGAATGGAGGGAGCGGGTGGGTAGAGGACTTCACAGCGCCCACCACTACGTCCAGTTGGCTCCCGAGGGCGGCATCACTAAATTTGAGAGCAGCATGTTTCCTCCCTTTAGCAGTCATGACTTTCCAGCAGCTTCCAATCCCTTAGAGAGTGCTAGCTCTGTGCGGGGCGCCCTTTACATATGGCGCCCAGATTACTTAAGGCCTGAGGTGACGGCAGGGTGGGCAAACCTGAGGCCACCCTGCCAGCGATCTGGCATGTTTCTCGGGATTGCATTATTAATGAGGCCTGGGAACAGGACAATATGGCGCAAAAACCTGTCTTTGTGGCCGGCAGGTAATATGTCTTTTTTCCCACCCGCTACCAGATTTAGTGCAAACCTGGGACGATTCCACCCAAAGAAGGAAAAATGATTCACCCTTAGTTACAAAGAGTAACTAAGATAGAGAGGGAGAGAGGTTTGCAAATGTAGAGGAAGATATGACTGATTTAAGGGAGCTCTTCATTTCTAGTTATTTCGCAGTTAATTTACATGATTCTTCCTAGGTGCAAGGGCCCCATATTGGAGAATTGAGGTTGGAATACTGAACCTGACTCATCTTTCTTTAACGTCCTTTTCCATATTTTCAGTCTGGAAACGCCATCTTTCTCTGCTCAGTGTTTTGGGACATGGGGCAACATTTTCCCCCCTTTGGTGGAGGGGGGCGGGGGGGGGATGTGCTGGAGCAAGTGGGTGGGCAGGTTCCCGATTGGCGCCCCCTGATTGGGGGTGCGCTGCCATTTTACACAGGTGGGCCAATTAAGGCCCGCCCAGGGTGACGCCCGCCAGGAAGCGCTATCCCTGTGTGGACGGGGGGGATTCCCTGAGCCTGGAGTGTGCTCTTTCTCGCGTGTGTGCGGAAGAGTGCACATGTCTCCCTGAGGCAAATTGCTGCCTCGGGGAGATCGGCTCAGGTTTGAAACATTAAATAAAGATGAGAAAAAAATTTCGCTGCTATGTCCCCTCATGTGACACTGTCACATGAGCTGGGACATGTCCATAACTTATATTTTAAAATATTCTGAAATTTTAAAATCTCTCATAAAACCTCATCCCGCCCGTGGATTAGCTTTCATGTTTTTTCAGAAGCACGCCAGGGCTCCCGGCCTGCCCGCCAGCCTTAAGGTTGGACAGGCTGGTCCATTAATGATTTCAATTACTTTTTTAATGGCCTTACTAGGCCGCCGACCTGAGAATGTAAATGACGCAGGGTGACGTCAGGACGCCCGTCCGACATCACCCCGCGTCGGTGAGTGGGCCCCGCCCCCCCGCTTGCCGACTGGAAGATGCAGCCCATGGATGCCGTCAGCTCCTGTATCTAGCTTAGGGTCTTTTCTGTTTAGTATAGTAATCACAATTTAATGTAAATGGCTCTAAAAGAAATAAGTTGAAACGGGTGCACACATGCAAAATGAAAATGATAAAATCTTTATTGATAGTTTGAATGTTTCATATTTTTAGGACACTAGACTGTGAATGACATGCCCAATTATATAGGTGTGCACATGCTTATTTGCCCAACATATATATATTTGTAAAAAAAACAATATTGTACATGTGTTTATGGAGAATTAATTTTTAAGAGTCTCACAGCTGCGACCAAATATCCCCAGTAAGTGAATGGTCTCAACATTTCCACCCGGTTGCTTTAGACAAAGTCGATTCACACTTCTTCATTACTGCTTCTTTCCAGCTTACAATGATTATAATAAAAGTTAGCGACATTTCCAATGAAGCCCGACCCATGGATGTCGCTGAGCCATGGCTGGATTGCTTACTGCAGGAATTTTTCAATCAGGTACCCTCAAGTATTGAACGCAATGGAAACATTTTGTTAAGGGATGTTAATGCTGATGTATTTCAATGGAAGTGGAGTTATGGAATGGATACTGAAATTTCCGGCAAACCATTTTGCCAGCATTGTAGGATATTCAGGACGTGCTTTCTGGAAGGTTAATGAAGTCTAGCAATTCTGTAAGGTTGATTTTCCCATAATTCAGTTTCCAGGAAAGCAGAAGGTCGCTCCAAAGATTCTGCCTATGTTTTTTGTTCGTTCACGGGATGTGGGCATCGCTGGCTAGGCCAGCATTTATTGCCCATCCCTAATTGCCCTTGATCAGAAGGCAGTTAAGAGTCAGCCACATTGCTATGGGTCTGGAGTCACATGTAGGCCAGACCAGGTAAGGACAGCAGATTTCCTTCATTTAGTGAACCAGATGGGTTTTTACAACAGTGGGCAATGGTTTCATGGTCATCATCATCAGATTTCTAATTCCAGATTTTTGTTGAATTTAGATTTCACCATCTGCCGTGGCAGGATTCGAAACCAAGTCCCCAAAGCATTACCCTGGGTCTCTGAGTTACTAGTCCAATGATAATATCACTATGAAACCGCCTCTCCCCAGACAGCAGTAGTAGTAGATGATTCTCCTCAGCCCCTCAAATACCTTCACATGTGAAAAGGCTCTGCAGAGCAAAGCTGTGGAGGTTCTAAGCCTAAAGAAACAGTTTATTCTGGGTCAACTCCATCCTAAGAGACTGATAGCCATACAGATAGTCATACAGAGCAGCCTTCCATAGCTCAGACCCCAGGCTCTAGAGTGGCATTTAGAAAAAGTGTTAGAATAGGACGGAGGAAAAATTAAAATGTGGCAGGGATAGCGGCCACTGAGGAGTCCAATTGTCTTCTCAGTTCTAAAGTTCCAGAACTCTAATGTAATTGTTGTTGTCAGATATACAGTCAGAAACTTCACAACGACATTCAGAACTTTTCTGTTGAAAATAGTAAAGCTGCACTGGAACCAAAGAAAAGGTGCTCATGGACTTAGGACCCTCATGTAACTTTTAATTTTAATAATGAAGGAGTGTTTCTGAAGAGGTGCTCATTTAAATTCTGTGGAACATCCTGGTTCTTACAGGTGTTATAATATTATCAACATTACTGAAAATCTCTTTGATGAGTTTGGAAAACAGCGAGGAGAGCCTGGAGTTCAGTTTAAAACAGCGAGGAGAGAGCCGGGAGTTCAGTTTAAAACAGCAAGGAGAGAGCCGCGAGTTCAGTTTAAATCAGCGAGGAGAGAGCCGGGAGTTTCAGTTTAAAACAGCGAGGAGAGAGCCGGGAGTTCAGTGTAAAACAGCGAGGAGAGAGCCGGGAGTTCAGTTTAATACAGCGAGGAGAGAGCCGGGAGTTCAGTGTAAAACAGCGAGGTCAGAGCCGGGAGTTCAGTTTAAAACAGCGAGGAGAGAGCCGCAAGTTCAGTTTAAAACAGCGAGATGTGTTGCAGCTAAAGCATGTGGGAGCTGGTGGTCGCTGGTGCAATCCACAGTGACCACATCTGCAGCAAGTGTTGGCTGTTCGAGAATCTTCGGCTCAGAGTTGATGAGCTGGAGTCCAAGCTGTGGACACTGCGACACATCAGGGAGGGGGAAGAATTACATGGAAGCTATGTTTCAGGAGACAGTCACACCCCTTAGATTAATTACAATAATTTTGGACTGTGGTCAGGTACATGAGGATATGACTGCGAGTGAGGCAGGTATGGGGATCCAGAATTCAGCTTTGGAAGAGCCTCAGCCAGTGTCCTTGTCCAATAGGTACAAGGTTCTTGCTCCCGATGTGGATGAGGGCTCAGACTGCAGGGAGGATGAGCAAACTGACCACAGCACCGTGGTACAGAGCGCCATTCAAGTGGGGGGAGAAAAGAGAAATGTAGTAGTAATAGGAGATAGCATAGTTAGGGGAATAGGTACTGTTCTCTGCAGCAGAGGCAGAGTCTCAAAGACTGTGTTGCCTACCTGGTGCCAAGTTTAAGGACATCTATTCTGGACTGGAGAGGAATTTGGAGTGGGAGGGGAAGGATCCAGTTGCTGTAGACCACTTAAGTACCAACGACATAGGTAGGACTAGGAAAGAGGTTCTGCTGAGCGACCATTAGCAGCTTGGGGCTAAATTAAAAAGCAGAACCATAAAGGTAATAATCTTCGCATTACCACCTGAGCCACGTGCAAATTGGCATAGGGTAAATAAGATTAGAGAGGTAAATGTGTGGCTCAAAGACTGGAGTGGGAGAAATCGGTTCCGATTCATGGAGCACTGTCACCAGTACTGGGGAAGGAGAGAGCTGTTTCATTGGGATGGGCTTCATTTGAACCAAACTGGGACCAGTGTCCTGGCGAATCATTTAACTAGGGTTGTAGATAGGACTTTAAACTAATTAGTGGGAGGGAGAGTTCAATTGAAGGGAAGTTTAAAAAATCAAAAAGAAACAAGAGAGCAGAGGTGTAGGGTAGTGAAGAGGTGAACGATAATCAAAGTCTGACAGGAAGGGGCAGAAAATATAAGCAGGAGAGTGCAGCAGAAATTAGAACCAGAATGAGTAATAATGGTAAAAAGTCAAGCTTGAGGCTCTTTATGTGAATGCACGCAGCATTTGTAACAAGATAGATGAGTTGATAGCATAAATAGGAATAAATGAATATAACTTGATAGCTATTACAGGGACATGGTTGCAGGGTGATCAAAACTGGGAACTCAATATTCAAGGGTATTTTGTGTTCTGGAAAAATAGGCAAAAAGGAAAAGGAGGTGGGGTAGCTTTGTTAATAAAGGAAGGTATCAGTGCGGTGGTAAGTAGTGATATAGGTGCAATAGATCGTGATGTGGAATCAGTTTGGGTGTAAATATGGAATAGCAAGAGGAAGAAGTCACAGGTAGGAGTTGCCTATAGGCCCCCGAAGAGTTACCTCACTATAGGACAAAGTATAAATAGGGAAATAATGGAGGCGTGGAAGAAGGGTGCTACAATTGTCATGGGTGATTTTAATCTGCATATTGAGTGGACAAATCTGATTGGCAGAGGTAACATGGAAGATGAATTTGGAGAGTGTGCAGGGATTGTTTCTTGGAGCAATATGTTACAGAACCTACCCGGGAACAGGCTATTTTAGACCTAGTAATGTGTAATAAGATGGAATTAATAAGAGATGTCATAGTTAAGGATCCTCTAGGGGTAGTGATCACAATATGGTAGAATTTCAAATTCAGTTTGAGGGTGAGCAACTCGGGTCTCAAACCAGTGCTCTCAACTTAAATAAGGGCAATTACAGAGGTATGAAGAAAGAGTTGCCTAAAGCAGGCTGGGAAAATAGACTAAGAGGAAGGTCAATGGATGGGCAGACATTTAAGCATAAAGCTCAGCAAAAATTTATCCTGGTAAAAAAGGGCTCAATGAGAAGACCGAACCACCCATGGTTAACAAAGGTGGTGAAGGAGAGTATCCAATCAAAAACTAAGGCATATAAAGCGGTGAAAACTAGTGGTAGGCCAGAGGATTGGGAACATTTTAGGAACCAGCAGCAGATGACTGAAAAGCTAATAAAGAGGGAGAAAATTGATTATGAAAGTAAATTGGCAAGAAATATAAAAACAAACAACAAGAGCTTCTGCGGGTATATAAAAAGGAAGAGAGTGGCTAAAGTGAGCGTGAGACCCTTGGAGGATGCAATTGGAGAATTGATAAAAGGGAGCAGATAAGTTAAACCAATATTTTGCACCGGTCTTCACAGCGGAGAATACTATAAACATCCGAAAGATATCAGATAAGCAAGGAGCTAATGGGAAGAAAGATCTTGTAACAGTCTCTATCACAAGGGACAAAGTATTTGACAATCTAATGGGGCTAAAGGCAGACATGTCGCCAGGACCTGATGGCCTGCGTCCAAGGGTTTTAAAGGAAGTGGCTGCATGGATAGTGGAGGCATCGGTCGAAATATTCCAGAACTCAGTGGATTCCGGGAGGGTCCCAGTGGATTGGAAAACCGCTAATGTGACGCCCCTGTTCAAGAAGGGAGGGAGACAAAAGCAGGAAACTATAGGCCAGTCAGCCTAACATCTTTCATTGGGAAAATGCTAGAATCCATTATTAAGGAAGAAATAGCAGGACATTTAGAAAAGCTTAACACAGTCAAAAAGAGTCAATATGGTTTTGTGAAAGGGAAACCATGTTTGACAAATTTGCTAGAGTTCTTTGAGGCTATAACAAGCAGAGTTGATAAAGGGGATGTAGATGTAGTTTTTTCAGATTTCCAGAAGGCATTCAATAAGGTGCCACATAAAAGGTTATTCCACAAAATAGGATCTCATGGTATTGGGGGTAATGTATTAGCATAGATTGAGGATTGGGTAACACACAGAAGACAGAGAGTCAGGGTTAATGGGTCTTTTTCAGGTTGGAAAGACATAATTGGTGGAGTGCCACAAGGATCAGTCTGAGGGCCCCAATTATTTACTATCTATATTAATGACTTGGAGGAGGGGGCATAGTGTAATGTATCCAAATTTGCTGATGATACAAAAATAGGTGGGAGGGCATGTTGTGATGAGGACATAAGAAATCTGCAAAGGGGATATAGATGGGTTTAGTGAGTGGGAAAAAACTTGGTAGATGGAGTTTAATGTAGGAAAGTGTGAGGTCATGCTCCTTGGTAGGAAGAATCAAAAGTCAGACTATTATTTAAATGGAGGGAGACTCCAAAATCATCCAGCACAGAGGGATCTGAGTGTTCTTGTGCACGAAACACAATAAATTAGCATGGAGGTGCAGTAAGTTATCAAGAAGCCAAACAGAATTTTGGCCTGTATTGCTAGGGGCTTGGAGTTTAAAAATAGGAAAGTCTTGTTACAACTGTACAGGGTGTTGGTGAGGCCGCATTTGGAGTACGGTATACAGCTTTGGTCCCCGTATTTAAGAAAGGATATACTGGCATTGGAAGCAGTTCAAAAGAGATTCACTAGGCTGATTCCTGAGATGAAGGATTGGCTTATCAAGAACGGCTTAACAGGTTAGGCCTTTATTCATTAGAGTTTAGAAGAATGAGGGGTGATCTTATTGAAACATACAAGATTCTGAGGGGGCTTGTCAAGGTAGATGTTGAAAGGTGTTTCCACTAGTGGGGAATCTCAAACTAGGGGACATAGTAACAGAATAAGGGACACTCATTTAAAACTGAGATGTGAAGGAATTTCTTCTCTGAGGGTAGTGAATGTCTGGAATTCTGTACCTCAGAGTTGTGGAGGCTAGATCACTGAAAGTATTTAAGAGGAGGTGGATAGATTTTTGAAATATCAGAGAGTTGAGGGCTATGAGGAGCTGGCACGAAAGAGAAATTGAAGCCTGGGGCAGATCAGCCATGATCCTGTTGGATGGCAGGGCAGGCTTGAGGGGCCGAATGGCCTACTGCTGCTCCTATTTTTATTGTTCTTATGTTCACTACCTAGTCTCCGATGCATAGTTTTCTTAATATTGTAGAAACTTTGAAGTGTTTTTGGACCCCTCATGTAATTCTGCAGCTTAATCTGCTAGAATAAAAACAGAAAATGCTGGAAAAAGCTCAGCAGGTCTGGCAGCCTCTGTGGAGACAGGAACAGAGTTAACGTTTCAAGTCCACACGACTCTTCTTCAGAGCTTCAAGAGAAGTGGAAATGTGATGGATTTTATACTGTTTTAGTCGGGGTAGAGCAGGTGGAGCAAGATAGAAGGTCAGGGATAGGTGACAACTAAGGAGAGATTGACAAAGATGTCATGGACACAAGACAAAGGGAGTGTTCATGGTAGTGGTAAAGAGTAAAAAAGGTGCTGATAGTGGCATTAAGGTATGATAACAGAATGTGTTAATGGCAGAACAAGGGTCAGCGCTCTGTGAAAGCAACACATAGAAACAAGTGACAGATGGCCTTGTAGGGGGAGGGATGGTTTGGGGAAAAAGGATTAAAAAATGAACAAATAAATAAAAGAATAAAATAAAATAAAATCACTTTGGATGGGTTCTGTTAGGTAAATAGTTTCCCGCTTTAAACCATATTAGCAATATGCTCAGGAGAGCAGAATGACTTACAATTTTGTGACTTTGGAGGATAGAGCTTTACTACTAGATTTAATGGATAAATATATAGCTAACTGTCTTTCAACAAAATTAGACGCCCTATTTGAACCTAACACAGCCTGGCAGGAATGGGGTGCGTTCAGATTAGAAGCATATTTTAGACCTCATCCAATTTTGCTTTCCATTGCCATATATGTGAACCAATTCCATTCTATTTACACTAGGTGGGTTAGGTTAAAATCAGGCCTAATAAGGTCATTCTGTCCTTATTGTCAACATGTGACTGTTTATTCTGATGAGGATATGTAGAGCTTGCTAACAATTCTGCATTCTGATCTTATGCATGCGTTCATTTTTTTGTTGTAGAGTGACATGGAGAAACTAGAAGGGTTACCAGTGTCTCCATTCATGGACAGGGACAAGGTGACAAAGCCATCATCCCAAACGGGTTTCATCCGCTTTGTGCTGCTGCCGTTGTTTATTGAACTCGCAAACCTATTCCCCAATTTGGAGGTGAGTCATTAATCTTTCCAGCTATTTCTTCACAGCAGACACTGCAATATCATATGACTTATCTGCAGACACTTCCATTTGCTGGTAGTGAACTGCATATTTCACCTATTGGTCATAAGAGAAGGTTCCACAGGAGTAATAGCCATAACACATACATTAGAAATCAAGCTTTTGCTTTAAAAACCTTAAATGATAAATTTTAATATAATCTTATGCAGTATTAGGATGATTTGGTTTGCAGTACTTGGAGTTTACTTCTTGGAAACCTGAAATTGGGGTGGAGACATAATGAAAAATGGAAAATTTGGATGGCGTAGCCTACAGCTACATCTCACACAACTTACATTTCTCCTTTCCTGCCCTCATCAGGTTTACCAATGACCATCCATCATATGCAACTTATATCAGGGGCACAGGGCTTAGACTCCTGGTGAACTTCTCTCCAGTCCGACCATGTTGCTGCCACTTTCCTGAATCACTGTGGTGCCTGGATGAATGCAGCTCCAACAACACTCAAGAAGCTGGATACGATCCAGAACAAATCAGCCCGCTGATTGGCACCCCATACACCACCGTCAACACCTGCTCCCTCCATCACTGATGCACAGTGACAGTAGTGTGTACCATCTATAAGATGCACTGCAGGAACTCATCAAGGCTTCTTCGACAGCACTTTCCAAACCCACGACCTCTACTACCTAGAAGGACAAAGGCAACAGATGCATAGAAACACAACCATCTGCAAGTTCCCCTCCAAACCATGCACCAACCTGACTTGGAACTATATTCCTTCACTGTCACTGGGTCAAAATCATGGAACTCGCTTCTAATGGCACTGTGGGTGTTCCTACATGGACTGCAGCACCATTGAGGCTGCTCACCATTGTCTTTTCAAGGACAATTAGGGATGGGCAATAAATGCTGGTCTAGCCAGTGACAGCCACATCCCATGAACGAATAAATTTAAAAAAGTAGATCCTAATAAGTGATGGTAGCACCCTGAGACCTTGTTAGAGGGAGAGAATCCTGTAACAGTCTCGCTTCCTCCACGCTGGCCCCCAACAACTTAACTAACTATACATGTCTTTCTGTTTGTCAGACCTACAAGGTTGCAACTTCTGCAGTCATTAGGGTGCTTCTACTCCTTTAAGTTAATTTGTACCTCTTTGGGTGCTGTTAGCAGGGGGCCCACTGGTATTGGTACTGGTTGAGTGGATAGTTGCAGTAGAGGGCAACATGTTTGGACTTGGTAGATGATCAAGACTCATCTAAGCAGAAATATTTGGTACCAACTGGGCAATTCTACCCATTGTATTTTGTCCGATTGAACATCTCTTAATTGGCATTCATTAAGAATTGGATGATGATCTTTGAGACTCCTGTGTGGATGACACTCCAGTAGCTGTTATCAGCTGAGCAGCTGTCTACTGGGAGGGCAATCCAAGGATGACAGACATCCAGAGAGAGAAGAAATTGGTTTAAATTACAAATCGTTTCACTGTGACATAAGAAAATTATCAGCATTGTCTCCCAGAGGAAAATATTTTATATTGAAAGCACTCCTTTCAATACTTTATTTCCTCTCAAGTGAGGTAACATAAAAAGATGTCCTGAGGCTTTTCGACCTTGTCGGATATATGCAGAATGATTGGCTTTTCCAGTACAGCCCACTCCTGATAATTCAAAGTATTTTTTGCGCTGTAAAATTTGAAACATAAGGCATATTTTAAAATTTGCTCATGGAATGTTGGCATCACCAGCAAAGCCAACATTTATTGCCCATCCCACTTGCCCTTGAGATGGACACCTCGAAAAGGTGACCCCCACCATATTGAACCACTGCGCTCTATCCGTTGTTACTCGACGTGCTGCTAGTAACACAATGATGTGTTAGAAAAATGAGCAAATAACTTGATTGAGTTAAGAGTAGAGTGCACTGACCATGTGATTTCTCCCATCTTCTCCTCAAAACACTGATAAACGCATTTCATTTAAAGCAGATTTTTTTACTAGCAATATTCATGCTTTAATGAACACCGTACTGCTGTGCACAACGGTGTTACTGCACAGACAAAGGATTATCTTTCTGAAATTTTAAAATGATCTTAGAAGGCAAAGTTATCTGAACCTGCTTGGAATTATACTGAAATATCTCATATTAAATATTAGCAGCTTTAGAAGTGTTATTTGCTCCTGCAGCAACACATCATTGACCCTGTGCGAAAGGCTTTGGACTACTACACAGAGATGGAAAACGCCTTGGAAAAGGAGAAAATGAATCGTACTGGGAGCTCGCAGAGTGACAAGGTGGTAAAACCCCTGGAGAAGGAGAAAGAAAGCCAAAAGGGTGCAGATCAAACTGAACCAAAGGAAACTGTGAAGAGTACTCAACTGAAAGTCAACAATACCGGTACCTCAAGGAAAACAAAAGCATTGCAATCTTTGCAGAAGATTGAAAAGAAATAAGTAAGATCAGAAGATTTTGGGCTGGAAGTAATCTCATTGGGAGAACAATGACTGCTGTCTTTATTCATTGGCCTAGATTTTGCAGTCAGTGGATTTTGCTCATCACTAACCTCAAAGAACACTGCCCACAACCATTTAGCTATCTCCCTGGCATGGTTTTCTCCTTTTTCAATGTTAATGTTAATCTGGCACAAAGTCAAGGAGATTTCCAGGTATCCAGCAACAGTGACATCATCAATCAGGGTAAGCAACATGGGAGTATTCTCACAGACAGCAAACCAGGAAGTAAAGTGCATTGACTATCCTTCACTCATTATAAATTTTACAAATTTTATAAATATTGGGACATTCAAGTTAGAAACTTAAATGTCACAAGGAAGCTGCGTTTTGATTACATTACAAAACTTAGAATTGTTATTAGATGGAAAATTTTGACATTAAAAAGAATAAAATTAGTTTTCCAGGGTCAGAGAGGTTCTTCAGCAACAGGTTATGACTTAGTAAATCATTAAAAACCCAGTTACACCTCAGTAACCAGGCATAGCTTTTTGGGAGGTTTTTAACAGTGATATTACAGCATAAAATGGGACATTTTCACCCGTTCAGTGATTTCTAATTGTTTGCAGGGACTTCAATAGCACACCAAATGGAGTAGTGTCGAATCACTGACAGCAACTTTGGAATTTCCATGTTTAATTGCACGGATGCAGACTCCAGAAGTTGCTGTCAGTTTCAGTGGAGTAATGGCGGTGAGTGCTGACAGTTCCACCATCATTACTCCCACAAAATCTGGGCCATAAATAACACAGTGCAGCGAGCAGAAAATATCAGAACAAGATGAAAGCACATCCATCTACCTTTATTTTGGCTGTCTGTTAGAAATCATCTTAATAGCAGCCTGGCTCTTTACCAGGCGATCTCATGCATTGTGGTGTGGCCCTGCACTTGAAAGGAATGTGGGAAAAAAAATCACAAACTTCACTCTTCTCGCCCTTGATAAAACGTTTATACTTTTACTTGAGCTAATAAACAGGGTAGATACCGAGCATAAAGAAATGAGGATTGACCAATACAAAAAATAAATTTGCAGCATAATGACTAATAATCGCAAAACGCTGTATATATTTTTGTGAAAAATTCGACCAGCCATATTAAAGAGAAAGATTTTCGCTCTGCCATTTTGAGAACCGAATTATCAATGTTTGAATGCATTGTTCTTGTATGCTGCACAGCCTTTTAAATAAACTTACTTGAGTTGAAACGGATGTTGCCTGTCTCACACAGCATTTTTTTGAGGAACAGAACACTGCCAGGCATGTTTTGTAGAGAGGGTACTCAATATGGTTTTTCTACTGATGCATTGTGATTAAAGATGATGGAAATCAGACCCTACTGTAGTGAGGTGATGCTGTATCTTTCACTCTTGTAGACTGGCAACCGAGTTTGCCATATTTTATTTAATTCTATTTCCCTTGAATGCAAGAGCGGAGCACCTGGAGTATTTTTATCACTTTGAATAAAATATAATGAGCGATGCTCACCAAATAGCTCTTTCAAAATGATTCAAAATAGTTACAGCTATTGAACTGTATATTCTCTTTTATTGATCATTTTTCAAAGTGTATAATTTTATTGGCTCACAAGCAGAGCTGTGCAGTTATTCAAGGTTCCACGTTTCAACTGCCTCAGCAGGGAAGCAGGTAGGGGTCCAGGATTCTGATTTTGGGGGGAATAGGGAGGGGCAAAAGTGGTATCATTCCAATGTAGGGGACTAGAATTGTGACTGTAAGTCCAATAAGGCTGACTTACACCCATTCTAAAATACATGTTAAATGCATATAGAGTTGGCTGCTGGCTAAATATAGAAACATAAAACATAGAAACCAGGAGCAGGAGTAGGCCATTCGGCCCTTCAAGCCTGCTCCGCCATTCATCATGATCATGGCTGATCATCCAGCTCAATAGCCTGCTCCTGCTTTCTCCCCATACCCTTTGATCCCTTTCGCCCCAAGAGCTATATCTAACACCTTCTTGAAAACATACAATGTTTTGGTCTCAACTACTTTCTGTGGTAACGAATTCCACAGGCTCACCACTCTCTGGGTGAAGAAATTTCTCCTCATCTCAGTCCTAAATGGCCTACCCCATATCGTCAGACTGTGACCCCTGGTTCTGGACTCCTCCACCATCGGGAACATCCTTCCTGCATCTACCCTGTCTAGTCCTGTTAGAATTTTATAGGTTTCTATGAGATCCCCCCCTCATTCTTCTGAACTCCAGCGAATATAATCCTAATCGACTCAATCTCTCCTCATATGTCAGTCCCGCCATCCCAGGAATCAATCGGGTAAACCTTCGCTGCACTCCCTCTATAGCAAGTACATCCTTCCTCAGATAAGGAGACCAAAACTGAACACAATATTCCAGGTCTGGTCTCACCAAGGCCCTGTACAATTGCAGCAAGACATCCCTGTTCCTGTACTCGAATCCTCTGGCTATGAAGGCCAACATACCATTTGCTTTCTTTACCGCCTGCTGCACCTGCATGCTTACCTTCAGCGACTGGTGTACAAGGACACCCAGGTCTCGTTGCACATTCCCCTCTCTCAATTTATAGCCATTCAGATAATAAGCTGCCTTCCTGTTTTTGCTACCTCACATTTATCCACATTATACTGCATCTGCCATGCATTTGCCCACTCACTCAGCTTGTCCAAATCACACTGAAGTATCTCTGCATCCTCCCCACAGTTCACCCTCCCACCCAGCTTTGTGTCATCTGCAAATTTGGAGATATTACATTTAATTCCCTCATCTAAATCATTAATATATATTGTGAATAGCTGGGGTCCCAGCACCGATCCCTGTGGTACCCCACTAGTCACTGCCTGCCATTCGGAAAAAGACCTGTTTATTCCTACTCTTTGTTTCCTGTCTGCCAACCAGTTTTCTATCCATCGCAATACACTACCCGCAGTCCCATGCACTTTAATTTTACACGCCAATCTCTTATGTGGGACTTGTCAAAAGCCTTCTGAAAGTCCAAATAAACCACATCCACTGGCTCCCCCTCATCAACTCTACTAGTTACATCCTCGAAAAATTCCAGTAGATTTGTCAAGCATGATTTCCCTTTCATAAATCCATGCTGACTCTGTCCGATTCTGCCACTGTTTTCCACATGCTCAGCTATTGCATTTTTTATAATGAACTCTAGAATTTTCCCCACTACCGACATCAGGCTGACTGGTTCTATAATTCCTTGTTTTCTCTCTACCTCCCTTTTTAAATAGTGGGGTTACATTAGCTACCCTCCAAACAGACTTTGAACTGTTCCAGAGTCTATAGAATCTTGGAAGATGACCACCAATGCATCCACTATTTCTAGGGCCACTTCCTTAAGTACTCTGGGATGTAGATTATCAGGCCCCAGGGATTTATCGGCCTTCAATCCCATCAATTTCCCCAACACCATTTCCCTACTCATACTGATTTCTTTCAGCTCCTCCCTCTCACTAAACCCTGTGTTCCCCAACATTTCTGGTATGTTTTCTGTGTCCTCCTTTGTGAAGACAGAACCAAAGTATGTATTTAGTTGGTCAGCTATTTCTTTGTTCCCCATTATAAATTCCCCTGTTTCTGACTGTAAGGGGCCTACATTTGTCTTCACCAATCTTTTTCTCTATAGAAACTTTTACAGTCAGTTTTTATGTTCCCTGCAAGCTTACTCTCGTACTTTATTTTCCCCTTCTTAATCAATCCCTTGGTCCTCCTTTGCTGAATTCTAAACTGCTCCCAATCCTCAGGTCTGTTGTTTTTTCTGGTCAATTTGTATGCCTCTTCCTTGCATCTAATACTATCTCTAATTTCCCTTGTAAGCCATGGTTTGGCCACCTTTCCTGTTTTACTTTTGCGCCAGACAGGAATAAACAATTGTTGCAGTTCACCCATGCACTCTTTGAATGTTTGCCATTGCCTATCCACCGTCATCCCTTTAAGTAACGTTTCCCAATCCATCATAGCCAACTCGCGCCTCATACCATCGTAGTTTCCTTTATTAAGATTCAGGACCCAAGTCTCAGAATCAACTACATCACTCTCCATCTTGATGAAGAATTCTATCATATTATGGTTGCACATCCCCAAGGGGCCTCGCACAACTAGGTTGCCAATTATTCCTTTCTCATTACCCAAACCCAGTCGAGGATCGCCTGTTATCTCGTTGGTTCCTCAACGTATTGGTCCAGAAAAACATCCCGTATACACTCCAGGAATTCCTCCTCTATGGTATTGTTACTAATTTGATTTGCCCAATCTATATACATATTAAAGTCATCCATAATTACAGATATTCCTTTATTACATGCGTCTCTAATTTCCTGTTTAATGCCATTTCCAACATCACCACTACAGTTTGGGGGTCTATATACAACCCCCACTAACATTTTTTGCCCCTCAGTGTTTCTCAGCTGCACCCATACAGATTCCACATTGTCGGAGCTAATATCTTTCCTCACTATTGCGTTAATTTCCTCTTTAACCAGCAATGCAACTCCACCGCCTTTTCCTTTTTGTCTGTCTTTCCTAAATACTGAATACCCCTGGATGTTCAGTTCCCATCCCTGGTCACCCTGCAGCCATGTCTCCGTAATCCCGACTATATCATACCTGTTTACATCTATTTGCACGGGTAATTCATCCACTTTATTGCGAATGCTCCTCGCATTAAGGCACAAAGCCTTAAGGCTTGTCTTTTTAACATTACTTGTCCCGTTCCCACTATTTTTCACTGAGGCCCTGTTTGATTATTGCCCTTGATTTCTCTGACTATCACTTTTCTTATTCCGCTTTCTGTCTTTTGATCTTGTTTTTGATTCCCCTTCCTCTGACTCCTTGCATAGGTTCCCATCCCCCTGCCATTTTAGTTTAAACCCTCCCCAACCACTCTAGCAAACGTTCCCCCTAGGACATCAGTCCTGGTCCTGCCCAGCTGTAACCCATCCAGTTTGTACTGGTCCCACCTCCCCCAGAACTAGTCCCAATGTCCCAGAAATCTGAACCCCTCCCCCCTCCATCTCTTCAGCCACGTATTCATCCGATATATCCTGCTATTTCTACTCTGACTGGTACGTGGCACTGGTAGTAATCCTGAGATCACTACCTTTGATGTCCTACTTTTCAACTTGCTTCCTAATTCCCTATTTTCTGCTTTTAGGACCTCATCCCTTTTTTTACCTATGTCGCTTGTACCAATGTGTACCATGACCACTGGCTGTTCAGCCTCCCCCTTCAGAATGTCCTGTAGCCGCGCTGAGACATCCTTGACCCTAGCACCAGGGAGGCAACATACCATCCTGGAGTCTCGTTTGCGGCCACAGAAACGCCTATCTATTCCCCTTACAATTGAATCCCCTATAACTATTGCATTCCCACACTTTTTACTCCTCCCCTGTGCAGCGGAGCCAACCATGGTGCAATGAATTTGGCTGTTGCTGCTTTCTCCTGAGAGGCCATTCCCCCCAACAGTATCCAAAGCGGTATATCTGTTTTGCAGGGGAATAGCCACAGGAGATTCCTGCACTGACTGCCTACACCTATTCTCTTCCTGCCTGTGGACTCTTAGCCTGCGGTGTGACCACCTCTCTATATGTGCTATCCACGATACTCTCCGCCTTGCGGATGCTCCACAGTGTTCTCAGCCGCTGCTCCAGCTCCAAAGCCTGGGCTTTCAGGAGCTGCAGCTGGAGACACTTCCCACACACATGCTGGCCCCGGGCACTGGAAATGTTCTCGGCTTCCCACATAGAGGAGGAAGAGCACACCATAGCTTTGAGCTCTCCTGCCATGACTTACCCCTTTAAATTAAATTAAACCTTTTGGAAGATACTTAATATAAATTACTCTCGGCCCTTCTTCCCTGCTCCTAATTGTTACAGTATATGGCCCCTACAAATGATGAACCACAAAATAAGACCTTACAAACTATAAGCAATAAAAGTAGTAAATGCTTACCCGGCTGTACTCACGGTACTCAAAGGGTCACCTCGTTCCCTCCTCACCGAATTCCCTCAGTCACCCCTGCTCTCCCAGCTTCTCTTCAACTCCCGACTCCTCTCACGCTTCTCTTCAACTCCCGACTCATCTCACGCTTCTCTTCAACTTCCGGCTCCTCTCGCGCTTCTCTTCAACTCGCAACTCTACTCGCGCTCCTCTTCAACTCCCGACTCATCTCGCGCTTCTCTTCAACTCCCGACTCCTCTCGCGCTTCCCTTCAACTCCCGACTCCTCTCGTGCTTCTCTTCAACTCCCGACTTCTCTTGCGCCCCCTTCAACTCCCGGCTCCTCTCGCGCTCCTTTTCAACTTCCGACTCCTCTAGCTGCTGCTGGCTGCCTGTCCCAGAGTTCTCCTCTCGCACTCTCCTCTAAGATGCCCTTACTTTCCTTCTGGCCACCATCAGCACACTCATCCCACCTTTCACCTCGCAAAGTGCATAACCTTAGCCAATTTTTGCTTCATCATCTGCTAATTGTCACTGGCTATTTCTGTTGGGTTTTTAGACACGCTTATAGTAAAGTTTTTGTTTTCTGAAGAAGTTTTTAGACTGTTACTGTTGGGGCAAAGCTACTGTGGTTACCGCCTGAGAAAAAGAATGAATTCTCTTAATTTATTTACTGTTTATTCAAAAGAAATAATGGGAAAAATTTTCCTCCCGTTGGAAGGGGAAGTGCTGGAGCGGACGTGCCTCTGGTCGGCACCCCCGATTAGGGGGGCGCCGCCATTTTATGTGGGCAGGCCAATTAAGGCCTGTCCAGCCTGACGGCCGCCAGGAAGCGCTATGCGCTCTTTGTGCTGGGGGGCGGGGTGGGATTCCCTCAGTCAGGAGTGCGCTCTTTCAACCACAGATCTCCCTGAGACCATGTGCTGCCTCAGGGAGATCGGCTCCCAATTAAAATTTGTAATACAAATGGTAGAAAAATTTCCCTGACATGTCCCCTCATGTGACACTGTCACGTGAGTTGGGACATGTCCATAACTTTTTATGAAACCTTTATTAAAACTTAAATACCCTCATAAAACCTCATCCCACCCTTGGATGAGTTTTCATGCTTTTTCAGAAGCCCGCCAAGGCTCCTGGCCTGCCCGCCAGACCTTAAGGTTGGATGGGCAGGTCCATTAATGACTTTAATTAGTTCTTCAATGGCCTCAAACGCCCCAGTGTGATGCATGGCCGGTAGCGCTCAGTGCTGCCTGTGCGGGCGGGGGGAGGAGGGAGAGTCTGCCTCAGGGAGGCTTCCTGAAAAACGCAAAGGCCGTTGACAGGTCGGCGGACGTGCAGCTGTCTCGGCTGTGCCCCCGCCGACCTGAAAATGGAAATGGCGCGGGGTGACATCGCGAGTTCCGCCTGACGTCATCCCGCATCATTTGACGCGTCAGCGAGCGAGCCCCGCCCCCCTGCTCACCGACCAGAAGATCCTGCCCCGTGGGTGGAAATGGTGGTCAACAACCCCAACCTACCCATAGTGCAAATTAAAAATGTTAAAGTTGTGCACAGTGATTGGAATGACATTATTTCAGTCCAGTTCTAATCCGTAATTCTATACGATGAGGGCTGTCCCAGAATTTCCACGCATTGCTCCAGAATTGCACCTGACAACTTCAGCTTGTGGGTCAGGCACCTCCATTATTTCGGAATCTAGGAAGTGGCTGCGTTCACAGGCTTTTACCCTGACCACAAGCTCTGCCTCAAAGAATCGGCTTTGACTGAGGCACTTGGAAAAGCTTTTCTCAGCTGTGCTGCAAAGACAGGGTTCTGTGGGCTGCCTATCAGCAGTTCCATACAGGAAGATCTATTTGTTCCCACCCTTCTGTGAAGGCTCTTAAGTGAAGAGCATGCAAATCTGGGAATGTTCCCAGCAGGTACTGGCAGCTTGGGAGCAGGAAGAGGGAAAAACCAAAGAAAATTCAGATGTTTTAGTTCTTTCACCATTATGTCAACAACATATTTCTGCAACACTATTAATCTAATAAAACACTCCAAGGTGCTTGTTTAGGTCCTGTTTAAGTGTTTTTATTGTGGAGCAGAGGTACTGTTTCAGGATGATCTTATGCACCCAGGAAATAGCGTCCTCGCGCAATCCATGGGGGAGAATCTCCTGCCTGTCGGGCAGGCCAGTTGGGGGCGGGCATGGAGCCAATCACCACCCGCGATTGGCTGCGTGCTGCCATTTTAGGTGGGCGGGCCAATTAAGGCCCGTCCAGCGTGACGCACAGCCGGTAGCACTCAACGCTACCTGTGCGGCCGGGGGGAGGAGGGAGAGTCTGCCTCAGGGAGATTAGGTACATATTGAAATTTTTCAATAAAGAAAAATTATTTACACATGTCCCCTCCTGTGGTAGTGTCACATAAGCTGGGACATGTTTGTCAATTTAGCAGAATTTATTTATTGATTTTATTAAACCTTCAGGAAACCTCATCCCGCCCGTGGATGAGGTTTCCTGAAAAGCGCAAAGGCCGCTTGGGCTCTTCGCCTGCCCGCGTTGGACAGGCAGCGTTGATAAGCACTTTAATCGATTTTTTTATGGCCTTAATAGGCCGTTGACAGTTTGGCGGGTGCACAGCCGCCTCTGGCGTGCGCCCAACAAACATAATATCTAAATGACGCGCGATGACATCGAGAAGCATGACTGACATCACCGCACGTCATTTTATGCGTCGGCGTGTTGGGCCAAAGTTCTGGCCATGATTCCCTGCAAGTGCATTTGGGTCCACAAGATAAGCCTTTTTCGGGCTTCTTGATTGACATTTTAAAACTACAAAGCACTGCACTTGCAGAAAGAATCAGAAAACTGGGAAGAGCTTCAAATTATCAAACAAAACATTTTGATGTTCTGAGACAAAAAAGCACCTAATTGCAATGGCCACACCAGAGAAGCACAAACAAATCGAAAATTGGAAAAGACGAAAGTTGAACTTGAGATCTGATCCCAATGGCTTGTCAAATTATTATTCTACAGCTGTGGCTGACTGAGTAACCTCTTATGGGCTTCAGAAGAACTCTGCTGTAAAGCTCCTGTCAGAAAACAATGAGGAGAGTCAGTCAGCCAATGGAGAGAAAATATAGATTAGCTGGTGAAGCAAGGCCGAAACTGTGCTGACTCTATAACAATGCACATATTTAGTTCAGTGAGCTGCAAGTCACAACTTTGCCCAGAGATTTCATTTTACCTCTAATTTATTTCCTCTGGCACACCCGCCAATCTGCAGGCTAACCCTGGTCAGGATTCCAAAGCTATCCTAAAAGGTTATAGTGTCAACAATCCAGCCCAGCAAAGGGCAGCAGGACAGGTGTGAGGTTAAACTTGGGTCGAGGAACGACCGATACCATTCCCAAACTGCGCAACGCTTGCAATTTAACTGGTGATTTACTGGCTTCTGATCAGCTGCCCACTCCAGATAAGCGGGGACCTAATTACTGAGGCAAAGTCATGGCCCGCTAGTCGTTTGTGGTGCACATGCAATTTTATTTCTGCTAATCACATGATCCTCCAGTCAAAGCTGTGGCAGCAGAACCATGGCCAGGAGAGGTACAGATTAAAGGTTCTTTCTGGGCCAGGAGGAACAGGAGTGCACCTCTTGCCCCATAAGGAGACCTTGGGCCTCCTCTGCCTTGGGCTTCTCCACTCCCATGGTTATCATTTCCAGTCCCCTCGCTGGGGACTGCCTCCCTGGGTCGCTCAGCTGTGCGGTTACCCACTTCTACCTGCTGCCCTTTACATCATTCCTGGTGCTTTTGGGTGGGAGTCCATCAGGGAACAGTAATGTGAGGCCCAGGGGTTAAAACTAGGCCTCATGCTTCGGGGTGTGGGTGGTGTGGCTGGGATGCTGGTGAACAAATCACCATCCGCTTTGGCCCCCATGCTTGATTCCTACTCCAGGGGCTGGATTCATGGGGAGGGGCATATTGTTCACACCACACCGCCCCTGTTAGAAAAGTCAGTTGAGAACCAACCCGCTCTATGAAAGTCTGCCCCACTGCGACATTATGCTACAGGTGGCCTTGTTGAGCTCAGTGTGGGGCTTCTGCCCCTCAGTGGAAGGAAGTCCCACCCTCACGAGGTGCCGGCCAATCTGATTTGCTGGCGGCTCTTGGAGTCCTAGCAGCGCCAGAGCTCAGTAGTGGCCACTGCTGGTACTGCAAGCAGTCCCACAAAGCAGACAGCATGGATCCCAGACTCAGGTAAGTCCGAGATTTTGGGGTGGGGGGTCGGTGGTGGGAGACGAATCAGGCACTTTAGGGAGGTGGGGATGGGGGTAGGGTTTTGGCAGCCAGCAAGGAGATACAAAGTGGAGGGTGACATTTTGGGGCGTGCAGCCCCTTGCGCTCCAGCCACCAACCGATGAGTTTTAAAAATGTTGGGCAGGTGCTGAAATCGTGTGCCTGCCTGACTACTGTATTGAGGGAAACCAGTGTGTTGATACCAGGTTCACAACCCGACATCATCACACCAGATTTTACACATGCACGGGACAGCAGCAGTCCCAATTTCCACTCATAAAATTCCAGCCTAGGTTACAATTGTGGTCTGAGGAGCAACTTCAGTTGCTAAAATAGCCACTTGTTAATCCACAAATAGAATAAATTAAATTCGGACCATTTCCTAATCTTTATTGTGCAAGATGCTGCAGTGAGCATTAGCAGTAGACAAGGCTCACTACTTTTGTGTTTCCATGTTTGCCTCATATCAGCATTCATCGCTGGAATTGGTCAGTGTTTTGTTTCACAGTTTGTTGCACATGAGGCTGCACAGCTGGTGCCTTCCTGATGCCTGGACTGTTCACTGTATGAGGATCAGCAGTCATGAAGATGTCCATCACTAGCTTGCTTTCTCTCTGCTGGAGAGTGTGCTTTTTGCTGTGACCTCCACCTTAAATAATGGCGAGAGAGAGAGTTAATCCAATTTGAAGACAGAACATGCAACATGAAGGAAATTATTATTTGGAAAAATAAAATAAAGGTGTAAAAATGATTCCCTCATTGTTTGAAGGTTAATTGTAAACCTGAAATTTGGTATAAATCTGTGCAGTGACTTTAGTCAAATCAAGACTTCTCAGATAAAAAAAAGTTAATGATGTGAATTGGAAAGGCAGTTCCCTTTCTTCATTTCCCTATTGGTCAATTGAGCAGCCCTCCCGCTCTCCTGTAGCGTAGTATAAAGTGTTAACAAATGGGATATGCTAATGTATGACGTAGATGATAATGATGTACCACTGACATCAGTCAGTCATGTGCTAGACCCTCTCGAGAGAGAGAGGTTGGAACATCATGCCCAGGAGCTACATGACTACTCTGTAACCTGTTTGGATGTAGTACTAATAAACAAGTGTTAAGCAGATGCCAGAGTATGACTACAACCTGTCTAGTAACCAAGTACCATGCCCAGAGTCCACAGATAAGAAGGACCACCCCAGAACATGGTGGCAGCAGTGGAGACATTGATGTAAAAAAATGCATCGATGTTATCAAAGGAACCACAGAGTGAAGAAAACCTTGTTAGCAGCTTGTACTTACACATCGATGGAAGGAGATGACACACTGGAGAGAGGTAATGATGACTGTATGTAGTGAGCCGTCCCTGCTCTCACCCCACCTGTTTGACTGTCTCGAGAGCCCGCAGAGAGGCCAGCAGTGAAAATCATGGAAATGCTGTCAGGAAGACATAACAATTCTCATAATATTATTGGAATTTATTATAAAATAGTGGGATGTGTCTATGTGTCTATATGTGTATGTGTGTGTGTGTGAGAGCGACTTATGTGTGTGTGTGCGAGAGATTTAATTGAATTAGAGGCAGCTAGTCTGGGTACTTTGATGTAGGAAGAGAAGTTAGGTTTGAAATGTTAATTAGGTAAGCATGGGGAAATTTAGAAACATCGGTGTCAAGGGAGCGTTTGCATTTTTAAATAAACCAGAATAGATTGGTTTCAAAGGAGGGGTGAAATGTGTCACCTAGCCAGGTGAAGTTTAGAAGCTGTTTATTTTTCCTAAAGGTTACTGGTAAAACTTAGTGCTATGAGAGGTTTTTTATCATCAGGAAGATAAAGCCCAAAGACATAGTGAAACAATGGGTATTTGCATTTAAAAGGGAAAATGTGTATAAAGGAGCAAAGGCTGTGTGTAAGGAAAGGCATTTTTGAGATCTCGAAGTGTGAAAAGCCTTCAGCATCTATGCCTCAAGCTGCTGTTTTCAAAGGACTGAAGCTAAGAAAACTCACTTGAGAGTCGACTTGTTCAGGGTATCATGATTCTTTGCCTGGATCTTTTAAAATCTATGTGCCTTACTGTTGCCTTAACGAAAGTGTAACTGGGAGTTAGACAGATTTAGAATTTACCATATTAGTAATTTGTAGACCTATGTATATATTTAAAAATCATTCCTCTTATTAATAAATGTTTCATTTAGTTTTATAAAAATCTATAAGACTTGGTGGTCTTATTACTACTGAATCTCGAAATTTATACAAACTACAAAGCAAGTTGTGGCAGTTGTTTCAAGTTTCCCTTTGGGATTTGAACAACTCAGCATTTACCATCGGCTGTGTCATAACAACACTATTTCCTTCGATATCGAGCAACAGCGGGCCTTCACACAAAAGAGCAGAAGCATCAAGTCAGTTCCTTTCTTTACGCTGTAGGCCCATTAGCAGATGACGTTCTCCCGAAGTAGGGAGTGGAGGAGTCCACTGCGGACTTTGAGATCATTCTCAAAGCCTTTGACACCTATTTTAGTTCAAAGCAAAACTTCGTTATAGAATGAGCACGTTTTACCCAAAGGTCCCAATGACCTGGGGAATCGATCGAATTATTTCTAACAACCTATATTATCTAGCTAGTTTTTCTGGGTGCTGAAGGATGAGCTAATCCATGTTGTTCTAACCTCTCTCTCTCTCTCTCTCTCTCGTCTAATACATGACTGACTGATGTCAGTGGTACATCATCATCTATGCGCATCGTTGTGGGCATCCAAGACAATAAAAACTCTCCGACTTTCTGCGGACCAAAGACGATGCTACTTTAGAGCAAATGGTCCAGTATGCGAGGCAGGCCAAGCTTAGAGAATTCAACCCGGTTATAATTCGGCATGACTCAGAGGCTTCATGTGACTCCATTGACTGGGTAGGCCCATGGGCAGTGGCCCCACCCACAAGAAAACCCACCAAACCAGGGTGGGAAACGGCGGGAAGCTCCACTTTGGGCAGCCATTTTGAGATGCTTGTGTTGTGGTGTGAAAAAGCAACATAGACATCGGGACTGCACAGCAGGGAATGCTTCCAGTGCAGCAAGGTTGGACATTTCAAGCATTTCTGCATTCCCTTTGTGAAAAGGGAGTTACTGAAATGTAGTATACATAGTTAAAGACATAGGCTGGGATTTTTCTGACAATCTGAAGAGCAGCCAAAAGTCCGCTGACTTTGGGTGGGAATTTCGGGACTGGAAAATCCCACCCATGCACTGGGGCTTTCCGGGCCCCGATGCGGCGGGTTTTCCTGCAGCGGATGTGGTGATTCATTCAAATCCCTGTTGACTTTGGCGGGGCTGGATGATCCCGCCAGCGGGAGGGCCTGGAAAATCTCGCCCATTGTTTCAGATTTTTGTTGAAAATTGGATGGTATACTTGGAGGGGAGGTGTAGTATAAAGGGTTAACAGATGGGATACATAGATGAGGATGCACCACTGACATCAATCAGTCATGTGTTAGACTCTCTCTAGAGAGAGGTTGGAACGCCATGCCCAGGAGCAACATGCATACTCTGTAACCTATTTAGGTGTAGTACTGATAAACAAATGTTAAGCAGGTACCAGAGCATGGCAAAGTTTGTCTAGTAACCAGGTCCCATCCTAGAGTCCACAGATAACAAGGATCATCTCAGAACACCTATTCTCACTGTGAAGCAACACTGAAGGACTGGCTTGATCTGGTTTGGACAAATTGCTATTTATCACCTCACAGGATACAAATTCAAATTTACAATTCTCAAACCAAGCGATCAATCTTTCAGGCTTTTGCCAGGCAGAGAAAGCTGCACAGCAAATCACCTTAGCTGGGCCTCTCTAACGCAATGCCCAGAGGACTACAGTGACAGGAGGCTGCAAACATGTCGGAAAATAGTCTTGACAGGGGGAAAATATAGAAACCAGAGGGGCCTAAATAGCAGGATATCCATCAACCCTTCTCAGTCTTTATAAATTGCAGTGGCAGTTGGAGATTGTGAAGAGTGTTGGCAAATGTTTGATTCTGGAATTCAATTTTCACATATGTCTTTAGAAAATGTGTTATTAAATGATTTGTGATAGTGTGCCACAAGATTCATTTCTGACTTTGACAGGAAAACTCAACTGCTTTATATAGCTTCAAACTACAAACCGTCTTGCTTTCAGACCTCCCGCTTTCATGTTCCACCTGATCTCTAATAATAATAACAATGATCAGAATAGAGAGAATAATTAACAATGGGGAATTATGAAAGCTTCCCCTCTTCTTTACATGGATTACTTTGTACCATTTGTGGATCTGATGTTTGCATAAGAAACAGATACAGGTCAACTATCACTGAGTGAAACATTCCACTCCATATAAGAATTCCCTGCATTGCTTGCACTAGACTAAGGGACCACCGATTCAAGCAGTTTTCACACTCATAGAAATGGAGGAAATAAATTGGGGAAATGAAAGTGGGGAGGGGGTCACTCTTTATGGGCTGCCCTTTGCCTATCGTAGGCCCCTCCTCTCCCAGACTGAACACCCCCTTCCTCCCTACCTGCTCCCTCTCTTTAACCCATCTCCCCCCACTGCCCCTCTCCCTAATGCTCTCAAAGAGCCCAGACTTACCTGCTCCAGAGATCCTGGGCCTTGGGCTTCTCTATTCAGCTGCAGTCCCGGCAACAGCTACTCATGCCCTCCTGGCACTACCAGCAACCCCAGAGGGTGAGATTTCCGCCCCTAGACCCACTCGGCCCTCGTTAATGAGCCCTGCATTGCTTTATTGCTGCGGGTGCTGCTCGGAGCGGAGTCGGTCAGCTTCACGCCGGCATGGTTTCTGGGAGGGCATGCCGTCCGCACCCTTGCATTATTCAGCCCAGTGTTCCACCTTAACAATCCTATAGTTGCCCATCAGCCCTTTACCATTCATGTGGAGTGAAATGACACTTCTTCTCTAGGAGGAACTGCCATGTAATACAGTCAGATCCTTTTTGGCTAAGTTTTCTGTTGGAATAACAATCCAGAAAGAACTGACGCCTCACAGCTACAATATTGGAGACCTGCTGGAGCAAAAGTCAGTTTGAATACACCTATTGACTAAAGCTTTCACTGAAGATTCCTTTCAGGGATGACTTGGGCCTGTCTTGCAGAGATTCCTGGGACAGGGAAGCACAATTGACCAGGAGTGAAAGAGTGGGTAGCAAAACCCTTTACTGCACTTCTCAGTGGCTTTTTAACTAAGTGTGATAACGATGGTGTCCATGGAGACCGAGATTTCTATCTGGGTTATCCTACTCTGCTGAGCAGGCAAACTGTGTTCTTTTGGGGACATAGCAGCAATTCCACTGGACTAGTAATCCAGAGGGGACATGGTTCAAGTTCCACCATGGCAGCTGGTGGAATTTAGATTCAATGAATAAATCAGGAATTGGAAGTTAGCCTCTGTAATGGTGACCATGAAGCCATTGTCAATTGTCGTAAAAATCCACCCGGTTCACTAATGTCCTTTAGAGAAGGAAATCCCCCATCCTTTCCTGGTCTGGCCCAGCCTATTTGTGACTCCAAACCCACATCAATTTGGTTGACTATGAAATGACCTAGTAAGACACTCAGTTCAAGGGCAATCAGGCAACCAATGCTGGCCTTGCTAGCAACGCCCATATCTCATGACAGAAAAAAAAAGGTAGAGTGATTTTCTGAAGAACAGAAATGAACAAGGGTCTGCAGCTGGATCCTGCTGTAAAAGGGTGAAATTGCATTGTTCAATATTAGTATTAACGGATTCATATGAAATTCATTTTGTAATTTTGGCAAATTGTTAATTCATTTGAAATAATACAACAGAAAACTTCTACTCTTAATACTGCACAGCCAATTTCATCCCGTAAGAACCATTGCTCTGTCGTAGAAGGATCTGGTACTTACAGGGTTAACATGGCGCTGAGTACAGTACCGTCCACACGGACATGTAAGAGGGCACATGACCTAGAGCTAACAGCAGTCTAGAGATAGATAGCAACATGTAAGGGCTGAGTATGGGGTCCTCTCCATACCTTTGCCCTCTCTCTACTGTAAATATGTACATGGTTCAGCAATGTTAATAAAGACTACTCTGTAACTTCAACAAGGCAGCTTCATGGTGTCATCACATCACGGGTAGCAACAACAGAACAGACCATGTTCCTCACTGGGAGTACTGTCCACGCCACCTCTTCTAATCTTTTTATCTGTCATCTTTAGAACGGACCTTGATACAAGATGACTAATAAATTCATTAATTTGTTCAGGGTGTGCACTATTGTCCGTCATTCTATAGTGTAAGAAACATAGCTTGTGTCCTTTTGAATTGTGTGAAGCAAGACCTACTTGATCAGCGACCTAATGAATTAATTTCTAATGTACTGAAGATAAAAGGTACCTGAAACCATTTCTCATTACATTTTCCCAGTTAATAATTTAAAGAGAAAATGAAAATGGAAATTAAACAGGTTTGTCTAATAATGGTGCCTTTCTATCTTGTCTTCTTTATGTTGTTGTGGTTACTGTAATGCATTTAATTTTTTTTCACATTTAAATGATATGTTCCATGCATCCTCTTAGTTCACAGGTCACCTCAGAATGCTCCACTTTTCAGTCCTATGCAAACATATAGAAATTGTTGCTGCCACCTAGTGATTCCTTCAAACATTGCAGAACAGTTGAATCATTTTTAACATAAGATAGTTATTAATGAATACTGTCTTACTTAGTAAATTTCTCACTAGTAGGTAGAGCAGTAATCTTGAGCAATATACATTTCTGTTTTATACTTGGAGTCGTTTTCCTATCAGTGAATCTGGAAGAATTAAAACCCTTTGTTTCCTGTGTAATACAGTAAATTGCACAAATCTAACCACTGACCAACTGGAACAAAAAATGCTGGAAACACTTATTACAAGAAATAGCCATAATGGGCAGCATCTGTGGAGAGAAACAGAGTTTACGTTTCAGGTTGATGACCTGTCATCAGGACTAAGGAAAGATAGAAACGTAAGAGTTTTTAAGTCAGTGGAAGGGGAAGAGGGGACAGGAAGAACAAAGGAGAAGGTCTGTGATAGGGCAGAGGCCAGGGGAGATGACAAAAGATTCCATGACACAACAGCCAAACAGAGTGGTAATGGATTTCCTAAAGAAACAAAGGCTGTGTCCAAATGAGGCATGAATTTCTACATAAGAACCATCTGAATGCAACATGAAGGGATAAAGAAAGAAACAAGATGAACAGCAAAACAAAACAAAGGAAAAGGTGGAACAAATTGGAGGCAGAGGTTATGATCTAAAGTTGGTGAAGCCAATGTTGAGTCCAGAAGGTTATAGAGTGTCAAGTCAAAAGACAAGGTGCTGTTCCTTGAACGAGTGTTGAGATTCACTGGAACACAATGGCAGGCCTTGGACAGAATGGTCAGAGTGGGAGCAAGGTGGAGAATTAAAATGACAAATGACAGGAAGCTCAGTGTCGTGCTTGTGGACTGAATGGAGGTGTTCCACAGAGTGGTCTTCTCTGTTTGGTCTCGCCAATGTAGAGGAGACCTCATTATGAGCAGTGAATGCAGGATACTAGGTTGGAAGAAGTGCAAGTTAATCATTCTTTCACTTGGAGTGTTTGGGGCCTTGGACAGTGAGAAGGGAAGGGTAAAAGGTCAGATGCCGCACCTTCAACATTTGCATGCAAAGGTGCCGTAGGGAAGGGAGGCGGTGTTAGGCATGACTGAGGGGTGGACTGGGGTGTTGCAAAGGGAACAGACCTGATGGAGTGCTGAAAGGAGAGGGAAGGTGAAGATGTGTTTGGTGGTGACATCATGCTGGAGCTGGCAGAAATGGTGGAGGATGATCTGGTGAATGCAGAGGCTGGTGGGGTGGAAGGTGAGGACAAACAGAACCCTATCATGGTTCTGGGAGGGAAGGGAAAGGGTGGGAGCAGAGGTGCATGCAAAGGATTAGACACATTAGAGGACCCTGTCAAACATGCTGTGTGGGAATCCTCAGTTGAGGAAAAAAGAAGAAATGTTGGAACGCTGTTGCATCATTGGAACAGATGCGATGGAGGTGGAGAAACTAGGAGAATGGACTGAAGTCCTTACAGGAAGCAGGGTGTGAGGAGGTGACATTGAGATAGCTGTGGGAGTCTGTGGACATTGGTGGCTAGCCTACCTCCAGAAATGGAGAGAGGGAAGTGGAGGAAGGGAAGGGATAAACGTGAAGGTGAGGGAAGTGTGGAAATTGGAAACAAAGTCAATGAAACTTTCCACTTCATGCCAAGAACAGGAGGTGGCACTGATATGGCCTTCAATGTACCTGAGAAAGAGATGAGGGAGGGGGCCTTCGTAGAACTGGAGCAATGAATGTTCCACATATCCCACAAAAAGGCAGGCGTAACTGAGACCCGTGCAGCTACCCATAACAACACCTTTTATTTGGACGAAACGAGTGGAGTTGAAGCAGAAGTTGTTCAGAGTGAGAAGAAACTTAGCCAGGCAGAGGAGGGTGGTAGTGGATGAGAACTGGTTGGGCCTCCGTTCGAGGAAGAAACAGGGAACCCCGAGACCATTCTGGTGGGGAATGGAGGTGTAGAGGGATTGGACATCCATAGTAAAGAGGAAATGGGTAGAGGCTTGGAAACTGGAAACTGTTGAAGTGACATAGGGCATCAGAAGAGTCGTGGATGTAAGTAGGAAGAGACTGGACAAGGGAGAAAAAGTGGGGCAGGGTTTTCATGTCATTGGGTGGGCACGGTGGGCAGGCCTGGGAGTGCCCAGGAAATGGCCCAACGCCCGCAATTGACCCCCAACCACGATTGCACACTGACACGCTCAGCGCTGCCGGGGTGGAGGCAGGAGGAGTGTGAGCACAAAAGTCTGTGCATGCGTGGGGTAGTGCGCACTGAAAGCCCCCTGAAGGCAGGGAAGTGCCTCAGGGAGCTGAAGAATATAAAAATCAAAATTAAAGATTTAGAAAATTGGAAAAACATGTTCCCACATAGCACTCGCT
This sequence comes from Cetorhinus maximus, assembly GCF_964194155.1. Lineage (NCBI taxonomy): Eukaryota > Metazoa > Chordata > Chondrichthyes > Lamniformes > Cetorhinidae > Cetorhinus > Cetorhinus maximus. The sequence goes on along the minus strand of NC_135889.1, from coordinate 107,903,892 downwards.
CACATCAACAGAAACATAATAAAAATTACGTGAAAGCATTTTTACATAATTTTTAATTAATGTCGGAAACCTCATCCCTCATCAGGTGGATGAATTTTCCTAAAAAATCCAAAGGCTGCCTGTCTGAAAACAGCTTTAAGTTAAATGATTGATGGCTTTAGTAGGCCTCTTAATTGTTGGCGGGTGCACTGCTGACTCTTGCACGCACCCGCCGACCGAAATATCGCGCGAGTGCGCAATGATGTCAGGATGCTCGCCCGACATCATCGTCTGTATATTACTCTCGATCGGGTCGGGGTCATGCCTCCCGTGGGATGTAAAATCCTGCCCAAGGGAGTCGAGATAGGAAGGGATAAGTTCAGTGGGGCAGGAGCAGGTTGAAACAATAGGCAGTCCTGTTTACAGGTCTTGGGAAGGAGGTAGAAGCAGGCAGTTGGGGGTTGGGCAACTATGAGGTTGGAGGCAGTGGAGGGAAGACCTCTGGAGGATCTGAGCCAGCGATGGTCCTGGACACAATGGCCTGAATTCTAACCTTGGGGTGCACCCGAAGTCTGGCATGGCCAGAAGCAGATGTAAAACCCGCTCTCGGCCGAGTTTGCGCTATAACCGCAATCTTACGCTGGGTGGCCAGTTAAGGCCCGCCCAGCATGAAACGTGACTGCCAGATGTGTTTTCCGTGCACGGGGGTGGGAACAAATCAGGCAGCGGGTCCAATGGGGACACAAAGGGGTGTTCAAAAAATGGAAGTGGCAGCTCTTTGAAGGCTGGCAGGAGTTGTGGGGGAGGCTGAGGGAGCCGTTTGGAAGCTATCCAAGAAGTGTCCTGCTGTACAGACATGGCCTCAGCACCTGGTGGTCATGGAAGTCAGGAGGGCAAGTCGGGTGAGCACTCTGCCCCCCATTTCTCAGATGAGTGCCTGGGAGTGCTGGCAGCATACCCTAACGCCCAGGGACAGCAAGAGAAGGCCCACCCCACCTGACCAAGAACGCCAGACAGAGGTCACCGCCCAGGTCAGTGGGCATGACATGGTGCGCTGCACATGGCTTCAGTGCCGCATAGAGTTCAATGATCTGCTGCGGTCAGCAAGGGTAAGTGCAGAAATGGCATGGACCTGTGTGGAGAACTTTAGTCGGGTGTCTGTTCCTTGGGACATTCAGGGGTCTAAGAGTGTGAATGCCAACTGGCACTTAAACCTGCCCTGCCAAGGCTGGGATGTCAGCACGACTGGCCTCAGTGCATTGCAGGGTGAGATGTGCCACAGTGACACGGACCACCTAATGCCCGGCAGGTGGGAACCAGGAAAGGATCTTAGGGAGGTAGAGCAATAACGAGGCTATTTTTCCCTGTCAGGAGAAGAGCGGTCATAACGCCGTGGAGCACCGCAGAGGAGTGTCAAATCTGTGCATCCTCACTAAGCATGAGAGCGATGCACTGGAGCCGGAATGCCACTGGCCAGCTCGCTCCTCTGGGCACGATGAGGCAGGGGTCATGGACGAAGGTAAGAGTACAGATGACAGATGCATGTGCGGAAGGTACTGGAAACATAACAGGCTCCTCTCATCAGAAACTGAACTGTCATATCCAGAGAGCCCATTGAAGCTGCAATGCAGATGGCACCTTGCAGCAAGTCTCCACTGTCTCCTCAGCCAGCCTAGCATGCATAGTGACTATGATGATTGAATGTGCTGATCTTTTGCCTTCCTCCCGCAGATGTGCCATCCGCAGGAGCCACCGGCGACCCCGAGGACCCCCCCCCACATTGAGCTCTGAGGAAGACCTCACACCCGCACCAGCATCAATGGTGAGCAGGGAGGCGCAAACACACCTCACACTGGCAGCTCTGTCTCACGTAGAAAGTCCAACAACAGAAGGGGCAGTACTGGGCCTAACCTTAGGGAATGAAGCTGGGCAAGTGGTAGAAGTGTCAGTGGGGGAATATTTCGGGAATAGTGACCATGGGCAGAATTTAGTTGTTGGCGAGCAGGGGGCAGAACCCCCGACATCACCGTACCCCATGTAAATTTTCAGGAAGGCGGGGGCGCAGCAAAATCAGCTGGGGACCCGCCGACCTGTCAGTGGCCAATTGAGGCCATTGACAGGATTATTTAACCAATTGAAGGAACTGCCCGTCTCACCTTAAGGTTGGCGGGCAGGCCAGGAGCCCCGGCGGCAAATAGAGAAAACATGAAACCTCATCCAGCAGCGAGATGAGGTTTCATGCAGGGTTTTAAAAATTTTAATAAAGTTATTCTGTAAATTATGAACATGTCCCAACTCATGTGACATTGTCATATGAGGGGGACATGTAAGGGATTTTTTTTCTATTTTTAATATTTTTCAAAGTGCAGGCGATCTCCCTGAGGCTGCACTTAGCCTCAGGGAGATGTGTGCTCTTTCGTTCGCATGCATGAAAGAGTGCACTCTCGCTTTTTAGGGAATCCCCCCACCCACATAGGGAGCACATAGCGCTTCCTGCCGGACATCACGCTGGGTGGGCCTTAATTGGTCCGCCCACGTAAAATGGTGGTGCGGCCTGCTTCGCTGGCGGGGATTGGTTCCGCGCCCACCGGAGATTGGGTCGGGCCCGCCCGCCCAACAGGCAGAAAATTCTGCCCCATAACTCTAAGATTTAAGGTAGTTATGGAAAAGGACAAAGATGGACTGGAAATAAAGGTCTTGAATTGGGGAAAGGCCGATTTCAATATGATAAGACAGGATCTGCCCATGTGGACTGGGAGCAGCTACTTGTAGGAAAGCCAACATCAGATCAGTGGAAGTCATTCAAAAAGGAAATAGTGAGAGTTCAGGGCCAACATGTTCCTGTAAAGGCGAAGAGTGGGACCAACAAGTCCAAGGACCCTGGATGCCAAGGGATATAGAGGATTGGAACAGGGGAAAAAAAGAGGCTTATGGCAGATACAGAGGGCTGAAAAGAGCGGAAGCCCTAGAGGAGTATAGAAAGTGTAGTGGGGGGTTCTTAAAAAAAAAATAGGGGAGCAAAGAGGGAGCATGAAAAAACACTGGCGGGCAAGATAAAGGAAAATCCCAAGGCATTTTATAAATATATTAAGGGCAAGAGGATAACCAGGGAAAGAGTAGGGCCCATTAGGGACCAAAGTGGCAATCTGTGTGTGGAGCTGAAGGACATAGATGAGGTTTTAAGTGATTACTTTTCATCTGTGTTCACAGTGGAGAAGGACGGTGTAGGTGTAGAAATCAGGAGGAACTGGGATATACTTGAACAAATTAACATCGAGAGGGAGGAGGTATTAATGGATTTAGTGGTCTTAAAAGTGGATAAATCCCCAGGCCCAGATGATATGTATCCCAGGCTGCTATGTGAGGCAAGGGAGAAGATTGCAGGGGCTCTGACACTAATTTTCAAATCCTCTCTGGCCACAGGAGAGGTGCCAGAGGACTGGAGGAGAGCCAATGTGGTATCATTATTCAAGAAGGGTAGTAGGGATAAACTAGGTAATTACAGGCCAGTCAGTCTAACGTCAGTGGTAGGGAAAGTATTGGAAAAAATTCTGAGGGACAGGATTAATCTCCACTTGGAGAGGCAGGAATTAATCAGGGATAGTCAGCATGGCTTTGTCAGGGGGAGACCATGTCTAACAAATTTGACTGAAGTTTTCGAGGAGGTGACTAGTTGTGTAGATGAGGATAGTACAGTTGATATAGTCTACATGGCCCACAGTAAGGCTTTTGACAAGGTCCCGCATAGGAGAATGGTCAAGAAGGGATCCAGGGCAATTTGGCAAATTGGATCCAAAATTGGCTTAGTGGCAGGAGACAGACGGTGATGGCTGAAGGCTGTTTTTGCAATTGGAAGCCTGTGATGAGTGGTATACCGCAGTAATTGGTGCTGGGATCCTTGCTGTTTGTAGTGTACATTAATGATTTAGACATGAATATAGGAGGTATGATCAGTAAGCTCACAGATGTTCGAAAATTGGTGGTGTTGTAAATAGTGAGGAGGAAAGCCTTAGATTACAGGACGATATAGATGGGCTGGTAAGATGGGCAGAGCAGGGGCAAATGGAATTTAATCCTGAGAAGTGTGAAGTAATGCATTTTGGGAGGGCTAACACGGCAAGGGAATACGCGATGAATAGTAGGACCCTAGGAAATACAGAGGATCAGAGGGGCCTTGGTGTACATGTCCATAGATCCCTGAAGGCAGCAGCACAGGTTGATAAGGTGGTTAAGAAGGCATATGGGATATGTGCCTTTATTAGCTGAGGCGTCGAATATAAGAGCAGGGAGGTTATGTTGGAGCTGTATAAACCGTTAATTAGGCCACAGCTGGAGGACTGTGTGCAGTTCTGGTCACCGCACTATAGGGAGGATGTGATTACACTGGAGAGGGTGCAGAGGAGATTCACCAGGATGTTGCCTGGGCTGGAGCGTTTCAGCTATGAAGAGAGACTTCGTAGGCTAGGGTTGTTTTCCTTCGAGCAGAGAAGGCTGAGGGGGGACCTGATAGAGGTATACAAAATTATGAGGGGCATAGATAGGGTAAATAGGAAGAAACTTTTCATCTTAGTGGAGATGTCAATAACCAGGAGGCATAGATTTAAGGTAAGGGGTAGGAGGTTTGGAGGCGATTTGAGGAAACATTTTTTCACTCAGTGTGGTTGGAATCTGGAACACACTGTCTGAGGGGGTGGTAGAGGCAGGAACCCTCACAACATTAAGTAGCATTTAGATGAGCACTTGAAACGCCATAGCATACAGGGATACAGACCAAGTGCTGGAAAATGGGTTTAGAATAGACAGGTGCTTGATGGCTGGCACGGACATGATGGGCTGAAGGGCCAGTTTTTGTGCTGTATAACTCTGTGACTCTATGGCTCTATGAGAAGCTGCTTGTCGTCTTTATGGGCTTCTCTCAGGGCGCTCTGGATGAGGGCACCAGTTCCTCCGCCCCTCTGCCAGTGGCCACTGCATCTGATGATGCCACGATGACTGAGGAGTGCCCAGACATGGGGCTGGACGCACCCTCCCAGGTGGAGCCTACTCAAGCTCCAGCGGCCAGAGGACGACCGCCAAGGTCATCAGGGCCACCAGGACAGCAGAGTCAGCAGGCTGCCTCCAATGCCACCGTCTGCGAGATGGGGGTACCAAGACTCTTATTTTGACTCTTATGTTCGGGATGGACACTTTGTTTGTTCTTTCTTTGTTCATGTGAAGTAACATAAACATTTATTTGACTTAAATGGGCTGAGTTGGCTGGATTTTTTGAATAGGTGCCAGATTCAGCACCAGCCTGTAATAGTACGGCCTTGTGTGGTGCTGGCATAATTTGTTAGGTTCTCATTTATTGATTGTTAGCAAAGGAGACAGGACCATTGGCTTGACGAGGCATCGATGCCTTGGTGCAGAGCAGAAGGTTCGCTGGATGAAAACATCCCTGGTGTCCCTGCCTCCATGAGGATTCATGTCCCCTGTCTCAAGGTCCTCACTCAGTGTCTCCCCAGGCTCTTCCTCTGAACCATCACTTGAGTCATCCTCCATGGCCTGTGGAGCTGCCTCACTTTCCTCAGCCTCCAGTGGGCCCCCCCTTGCCAGAGCCAGGTTGTGCAGGGCGCAGCATGTGAAGACAATGAGGGAGACACACTCTGGAGGATACTGCAATGCTCCCCCTGACTGGTCCAGGCATCTGAAGCGCATCTTCAGCAGCCCGATGGTCCTCTCCACCACCGCCCTTGTGGGGGCATGACTCCTGTTGTATCTCTCCTCGGCCTCAGTTCTTAGGTGACGGAGTGGGTTCATCAGCCACCTCTTCAAAGGATAGCCCTTGTCACCTAGGAGCCATCCATTCACTTGTGCAGGAGCCACGAACAGCTTTGGTACTGGTCAGTGACACAAGATGTAAGCATTGTGTGAGCTCCCAGAGTAACGGGCACAAACTTGGGGAATCTGTGTCCTGTGGTCACAGATGATCTGAGCATTCATGGAGTGGAACCTCTTTCTGTTGATGAAAGCTCCTGGCTCACCTGCTGGCACCTTGATGGTGATGTGAGAGCAATCTATTACACCCTGAACGCGGGGGAACCCAGCCATCACAGCAAAGCCTTGTGCTATCTCCGCCTAGCTTGCCTCGTTTCTCCAGAAGTGGATGAACTTGCGGACGTGTCTAAAGATAGCATCAGTCATGAGCTTGACACAACTGTGTGCAGCTGATTGAGAAATGCCGCACAGATCCCCCACTGAGCCCTGAAAAGAACCAGAGGCCTAGAAGTTGAGCACCACTGTAACCTTCAAAGCCACCAGCATGGGGTGTCCGCCCACGCAGTTGGAGGCGATTTCCGAACCTATCATGTGACATATTGCTGTCACTGTGTCCCTGGAGAGGCGGATCCTCCTGTTGCACTGGACCTCGGACATCTGGAGGTAGTTGGAGCGCTGCCCGAACACTCTAGACGCTGGGTAGTGGTGTCTTCAGCGTGTGCTCCCGCCTTGGCCTCCCTACTGGCCCAGCTCCAACTGAGCCCCTGCCTCTCCTCTTAAAGATCTGTCCCTGGAATGCTACCCATGAGGAGGTTCCACCAGCAGAATACCCTATCCCCATTTTACAGGATGCAGAGGAGCAGTGCCTTGAAAATGAAGCAGCCCTGTGTTGCAATACTCAGGGGAACCTTCCAGGGAAGATGAGGACCTGAGATGCTGAAAGGCAGGCTTAACAATCAACCGAGATACCAAGAAACTCTGGGACAGCTCTGTACTCACACAGCGAAGGACTGGCAGCGACAGAGAAAGTGCTGCTTCTACGGGGGCCTTTTATCCTACCCGTGGATGAGGAAATGATTAAAACGTGAAATCCGCCCACCCATTTTACCCACGAGCTAAAAATCGCACGGGCAATGTAAAACCACAGTCTATTGGCTTTTTAATGACCTTAATTGGCCCTTTAATTGTCGGCAGATGCTGCCCTGACTCCTACGCACGTCCACCGACCTCAATCTTGCACGCATGCACAATGACATTTTGCGCAATTTCACGTGTGTTTGGGCCGGGTGTGCGTCTGAACTTGGAACGCAAGATCCAAGAGAGTTAGTGTTCAGCCTCTGCTAGTTAGAGGTCAGAATGCCAGACAACAACAGCACCACCCTTGACAATGAGTTTGATGACAATGTTAGAGTTGGACCTCAGAGAACAGAATGCAGCAAGTTTAGAGGGAGACAGGTTAGAGTGAGTTTTTTTCATTCGTTAATGGGATGTGGGCGTTGCTGGCTAGGCCAGCATTTATCACCCCTCCCTAGTGGCCAGGGATTGTGAGAGGAGCAGAGAAAGTGAGACGGTCAATGTCACATCAGCAGTTCTCAATGAAAAGGCCTAGAGAGGGTAAGAGACGAGAGGGAGGGGCCCAGGTGGAGGGAGGATGTTGGAGATGGGTGTAGGGTCCAGTAAGTGGGGGAAAGATGCCTGGTCAAAGAGGTGGGTGAGGAGGCAGAGGCGATGGAAGAAGAGCTCAGTGTTCCGCCGAGCTCGAAATTCATTGAGGTGGGGACATAAGGGGATGAAGCTGAGGCCTTTGTTGAGGACAATGGGTTCAGAGTCAAAGAGGGTAAGGTCAGAAAGTATCATGAATACCCGGCAAGGGGTGAGGCTTGAGGAAGAGAAAGGGTCAGAGGGAAGGGGAGGGGAGGAAGGATCCACAGGAGTGTTGATACCCACGAGTTCGTGAAGCTTGTGAATCTTCACACCGGAAAGGAGAATAAAAAGCACTTTGTTAGATTGCTGAATGAGGTGTATGAATGAAACTGTGGACCACAACAGCTTTGAAATAGGGTGGGTCGATGTCACTTAAGGGAGAGATCAAGAGTGTGCATGTGGTGGCTCATGGCATTGAGAGTGTACCCTGGGATGCGGCGAGGAGAACAGTGTGAGGAGTCCTGGATCTCCTGGTGATATCTGTGATCTTAACATGAAGGATGGAATTCAAATTGGAATCCACGAGGAGTAAGTTGAAGCCAGAGGCAGTTGCTGATGAAGGAGATGAGGCTGCGGAAATGAGTATTTTTTAGGGGTCTGATCAAACAAAAGAAGAGAAATAGAAAGCAAAGAAGGTGAACAAGGGAGAAGAGTGAAGCGGAAATCCCGCCGGAGAGAAGAGCTGAATTTCTTCAAGGTAGGCATTCCTAGAAGAGATGTGCCAGTGAATTAAACACTAATACAGAAGGAAAATACCGTGCATGCTGGAAATCTGAATCAGAACAAAAAGTGCTGGAAAAGCTCAGCAGGTCAGGCAGCATGTGCAGAGAAACAGTTAATGTTTCAACTAGTGGAAGCGGGGAGCGGCAGGAAGAACAAAGGAGAAGGCCTTGACTAACAAGTCTAGTTTCCCAACTGCTTAGAGAAAAGCTTTTCAGCAACTGAAGATAATAAGGGTTTTCATTTTTTAATTCCTCATGCTTATAGCACACAAAATAATTTAATTTGCAACATGAGATATTTTAAGAAATAAAAGGGAAATATTAAAATATTAAATTAAGCTAAACGAGAAGAATAAAAAAAATTTGCAATTATATCACACTTTTGATGATCAATGGATGTCTAAAAATGTTTTACAGCTAATTAAAAACTTTTTGAAACGTAGTCACTGTTGTAGGAAACACAGTAGCCATTTTGCACACAGCAAGATCCCACAAACAGCAATGTGATAATGAGCAGATAATCTGTTTTTTTGTGATGCTGATTGAGGAATAAATATTGGCCAGGACACTGGGGGTTACTCCCCTGCTCCTCTTGGAAATAGTGCCATAGGATCTTCTACATGTGCTGTAAGATTTTTGGATTCGGGCCCACCTAGAAGGACGAGGAAAGCAGATAGTTGGGAACACCACCACCTGGAAGTTCCCTTCCAAGTGACTCACCGTCCTGACTTGGAAATATATCTCCGTTCCTTCACTGTCGCTGGGTCAAAATCCTGAAACTCCCTTCCTAACAGCACTGTGGGTGTACCTACACCACACGGATTGCAGTGGTTCAAGAAGGCAGCTCACCACCACCTTCTCAAGGGCAACTAGGGATGGGCAATAAATGCTGTAATAAATCGAGTCCGTCGAAACGTTAACTGTATTCCTCTCCGCAGATGCTGACAGACCTGCTGAGTTTTTCCAGGTATTTTTGTTTTTGTTCTAGATTTCCAGCATCCGCAGTATTTTGCTTTTATCATAAGTAATTTGAAGATGGTTTATTAAGTTTATTAAGAAACAACAGTTCAGATATGATGCATTAACTAATTAGACAGAGAAAGTATACGACCCATAACAGTTGAGAGCAGTTTTCTGATCCCGGAGGTTGAACGGACAGTTGGCACAGAGTGTGTTGATCTCAGTAGCTTGTGATAACAGCATCTGCTCTCTAGTTGAAGTGTTAGGAAACTCTTCCCTCCATCTTCCTCCTCCTCCTCTGGTCCATCTTCCTCTGAAGAAGGCAGCTGCTCAATGAGCACCGCCACCTCACCAGCACCTCAACAGGACCTCACCAGGACCCCACCAGGACATGGCCCCTGTGCCTGGGCTCTTGATCATATACCCTTTTACTGGGGACTGGTGGCTTTTTATTTTTCATTCATTCACAGGATGTGGGCTTCGCTGGCTGGGCCAGCATTTATTGCCCAACCCTAGTTGCCCTTGAGAAGGTGGCGGTGAGCTGCCTTCTTGAACCACTGCAGTCCATGTGGCATAGGTACACTCACAGTGCTGTTAGGAAGGGAGTTCCAGGATTTTGACTCAGCGACAGTGAAGGAACGGCAATGTATTTCCAATTCAGGAAGGTAAGTGACTTAGAGGGGAACTTCCAGGTGCTAGTGTTCCCATCTATCTGCTGCCCTTGTCCTTCTAGGTGGTAGTGGTCGTGGGTTTGGAAGGTGCTGTCTGAGGAGCCTTAGTGAATTCCTGCAATGCATCTTGTAGATGGTACACACTGCTGCTACTGTGCGTCGGTGGTGGAGGGAGTGAATGTTTGTGGATGTGGTGCCAATCAAGTGGGCTGCTTTGTCCTGGATGGTGTCCAGCCTCTTTAGTGTTGTGGGAGCTGCATCCAAGCAAGTGGGGAGCATTTCATCACACTCCTGACTTGTGCCTTGTAGATGGTGGACAGGCTTTGGGAGTCAGGAGGTGAGTGACTCATCGCCCGATTCCTAGCCTCTGACCTGTTCTTGTAGCCACAGTATTTATATTGCTAATCCAGTTCAGTTTCTGGTAAATGGTAACCCCTAGGATGTTGATAGTGGGGGATTCAGTAGTGGTAATGCCATTGAACATCAAGGGGTGATGGTTGGATTCTCTCTTGTTGGAGATGGTCATTGGCTGTCACTTGTGTGGTGCAAATGTTACGTGCTACTTGTCAGCTCAAGCTAGGTATTGTCCAGGTCTTGCTGCATTTGGTCATGGACTACTCCAGTATCTGAGGAGTCACAAATGGTGTTGAACATTGTGCAATCATCAGTGAACATCCCCAATTCTGACCTTATGATGAAAGGAAGGTCATTGATGAAGCAGCTAAAAATGGTTGGGCCGAGAACACTACCCTGAGGAACTCCTGCAGTGATGTCCTGGAGCTGAACTAACTGACCTCCAACAACCACAACCATCTTCCTTTGTGCTAGGAATGACTCCAACCATTTCCCCCTGATTCCCATTGACTCCAGTTTCGCTATAGCTCCTTGATACCACACTCGGTAAAATGCTGCCTTGATGTCAAGGGCAGTCACTCTTACCTCAGGAGTTCAGCTCTTTTACCCATGTTTAAACAAGGCTGTAATGAGGTCAGGAGCTGAGTAGCCTTGGCGGAACCCAAACTGGGCATCAGTGAGCAAGTTATTGCTGTTACAAGCAAGTTATATGCAAGTGCCGCTTGATAGCACTGTTGATGACTCCTTCCATTACTTTACTGATGATGGAGAGTAGACTGATGGGATGGTAATTGGCCGGGTTGGATTTGTCCTGCTTTTTGTTTACAGGACATACCTGGGCAATTTTCCATATAGCTGGGCAGATGTCAGTGTTGTATCTGTACTGGAACAGCTTGGCTAGGGTCAACACAGCAGTCAATTTATGCATGGGAAGCTCCAAAAAACAGCAGTGAGATGAATGACCAATACTTTTAGTGGTGTAAGTTCAGGAAGGAGTGCTGGTCTGGGTACTGAGGAAATCCCTGTTGTGTGTTTTGAATAATGCCACCATTCAGATTTATCTTCTCTTATCGTTTCAGATTTATCTGAAGGTGTGTCTTGAACGTTGCCATACCTCATCAATACTGCACCAAAATGTTACCCTAATTATGTGCTCAGCTCCGAGGCTGGGGCTTGAACCCTCCTGAGCCAGACGGCAGAATGTTGCCAACTATGCCTAGGTTACACTTCAACTTAGACTAGCTGAGCCAAATTCTCTGACTCATGTCTCGTTTCTCTCCTGAATATTAGGTTAAATTTTATGTTGTACAGTTCCCAGATCAATTATCTATTTGTGAAGCTCCAAAAATAATTTCCTTATTCATTCCCTTGATGATTCTGGGATGCATCTTACCTTGTACAAGTGTATCTACACATTTACACCAATTCAAATTCTTAATAACACCTTTTAAATAATAATTTTTCATATGAAAATCTTATATACAGCTTGCACTTCTTGTATGTATTATTCTTACTTCATACTTAATGACTTTTGAGTGATTCTATGCCAATATATATAATTTGGAAACCTTGTGTAAATATTTGCTTGCCACTCTTTTAAATTATTTGCTCTAGAAGCTGTGCTTCTAATGTCTCCAATATCCTCTTCCTCCCAGATAACAACAACATCAACGTTTGTTTAAATAGCGCCTTTAACATAATGAAATGTCCCAAGGCGTTCACAGGAACATTAGGAGACAAAGTATGACACTGAGCCACATCAGGAGATGTTAAGTTCGATGGCCAAAAGCTTGGTCAAAGAGGTAGGCTTTAAGGGGTGTCTTAAAGCAGGAAAGCGAGGCAGAGAGGTGTCAGGAGGAAATTCTAGAGCTTGGGACCTAGGCAACTAAAAGCATAGCCACCAGTGGTGGAGAAATTACAATTGGGAATGCACAAGAGGTCCGAATTAGAGGAGTGCAGGAATCTCGGAGGGTTGTGGGGTTGGACGAGGTTACAGGGATAGAGAGGGGTTTGGAAAAAAGGATGTGAATTTTGAAATCAAGATGTTGCTTGATTGGGAGCCAATGTAGCTCAGCAAGCACAGGTGTAGTAAGGGTACGGCACTTACTGCGAGTTAAGGCACAGGTAGCAGAGTTTTGGATAACCTCAAGTTTAAGGTAAATGCAGTGTGAAATCCATATGAGCGTGCCTGGGTGTCAATAGAACTCATTGGTGCATATCAATTATGAGCTACTTTTTTTTGTAGTTACATCAAAATACCAGATCCTGAGTTCCTCTTTAAATTAAAAAAAAATTAAAATTTCTGATAAACCATGTAGATCTAGTCATGAAGGCTTAAAGGAGGAATTTAAACATTGAAGACAATACAAGGAGACAGAAAGCTGCTCCTTCCTGTCAGACAGCTGGATTTTCAGAAAACAGGGATGAACTTGGGCCTTTCAACCTTGCAAAAAGGCGCTTAAAATCCATGGCCACTCGGAGGCCTTGAAAATCTATGGCCATTCCCAGTGGACACTCCCATAACTTCAGGAGTCAGTCAGAACAACTGGAGATCTGGTTACATTGGGTCCCAGAATAGTGCCATATTGCCTTGTGGGGTGGAATCTCCGCTCCTTCCTGCCAACCTTTTACAAGGTCATTGATGGAAATCATGGTCATGACTCCAAATATTGGAGTTCCTGTGGCGAGGCTGCTTTAGGGACATGGCATATGCTTGGCACTTATGGACCTGATAGCAATAGGCAGATCCATGGTTGTTGTGTGGGTCCTCTAGGAGGTTAAGGCTGGCATTGAGGCATGTAACTTGATAGATTTGGCTAAAAAGTTTCTTTGTTTAAAATTTTAAAGCATTCCATCTGTAAGTGTGCAGCAAGGCAGTGTCGAGTGGGGATTTCTGCTAACCCCTCGGTCGGGGAGTCTTCTGCAAGTCCTTCCAGCCTTTTCAGCGATGGGTATTCTCAACTTAGAAAATGATAAAGAATAAAAATTAAGAATGTGAGTCGAGAAATACTTATAAAATAAAGGCTACTCATTTATAATTTGCACAGAGTAATCAACATTTCTTGAATGCAATCTCCAAAGCATTGATAAAAGTCCCAGAATACCATCTACGAAACAATGGAGGTTGGTAACACAGATCTATAGGCCTGATGTTACCCCATACATGACAACCAGAAACCAAAGAAGAAGTAAATCCTCTCACTCACCATGAGCAATGCCATAGGCAGTCTAATAATAGGTTACACAATTTCAACTCTGTTTCAGTGGGTCTGTAATTTGCCCACAGCCTTCACACATAGGGATGAATGTGATGAATCTGAGATTTCTGGCTCCAATATTATTTTATTCTGCTGAAGGTTTCTGCTGATCTTTTATACTCTGCCTATTTTAGTCACTGCAAAGAAAATGTATTTTCACCCCTCTTGCAATCAGCCATTTGCCTTTTCATTGCCCTATTACTCCACCTAATATTCATTTTAGTTATTCTCAATTGACTTTTGTACAATTCCCAGTCCACACTATTTTTTGATTGCTAGTAAGTCCTAAAATACATTTTCTTAGCCTTTAGGCTAGTTTTGACCTGCTTATTTAGCCACTGGGGTCTTGCTCTTGAATTTTTTTTTCTTGCATTATATAGTAATCTTCTCAATCTGAACATGAATCCTCTGGTTAGGAATGTAAACAATAACAATCATGATCATAGTCCAATGGCTTTCAAACCTTTCTGTGTGGGTAATGCCCTGAAAATGTGAACACATTTCTGGACGTTACTCTTCAGGTAGCTTTTCATCAGAACATAAGAATGGAAATAGGACATTCAGTCCCTTGAGCCTGATCCACCATTCAATTGGACCATCAGTGATCTATACCTTAACTCCATTGATCTGCCTTTGTCCCATATCCCTTACCTAAAATCTATCGATATCAGTTTTGAAAATTTCAATTGGCCCAGCATCCAGGTCCTTTTTGGGCAGAGAATTCCAGATTTTCACTACTCTTTGTTTGAACAATTGCTTCCTGATTTCATTCCTTCATGGCCTAGCCCTAATTTTGATATCATACCTTTTTGTTCTGGATCCTCCCCACCCAAAGAATTACTTTCTCTGTCTCTGCTCTATCTTTTTTACTTTAAACGCCTTGAATGGGTCAGCCCTCAACCTTCTATGCTCAGGAAATAAGTTTATGCAGCCTGTCTTCATAATTGACGTTCAGTGCCTAAAGTGAAACACAGTACTTCAGATGGAGTCTGGCTAAGGTTTTGTTCAACTGAAACATCACTCCCTCCCATTTTAACAACCTCCTTGATGTCAAGATCTACCTTCCATTAGCGTTTTTGGTGACGCTTGCAATGCCTTTCAATGATCTACCATAAGACCATAAGACGTAGGAGCAGAAGTAGGCCATTCCACCCATTGAGTCTGCTCCACCATTCAATGAGATCATGGCTGACCTGATAGTCCTCAACTCCACTTTCCTGCCTTTTCCCCATAACCCTTGATTCCTTTACTGATTAAAAATGTGTTTATCTCAGTCTTGAATATACTTAACAACCCAGCCTCTACAGCCCTCTGTGGTAAAGAATTCTACAGATTGACTACCCTTTCAGAGAAGAAATTCCTCCACATCTCTGTTTTAAATGGGCACCCCCTTACTCTGCGATTATGCTCCCTGGTCCTAGACTCTCCCACAAGGGGAAACAACCTCTCAGCATCTACCCTGTCAAGCCCCCTAAGAATCTTAAATGTTTCAATAATGTCGTCTCTCATTCTTCTAAACGCCAATGAGTACAGGCCCAACCGACTCAACCTCTCCTCATAAGAAAATCCCTCAATCCCCGGGATCAACCTAGTGAACCTTCTCTGGACTGCCTCCAATGTCAGTATATCTTTCATTAGATAAGGGGGCCAAAACTGTTCACAGTATTCTAGGTGTGGTCTAACTAGTGCCTTGTATAATTTTAGCAAGACTTCCCTATTTTTGTAGTCCATTCCCTTTGAAATAAAGGCCACTATTCCATTTGCCTTCCCTATTGCCTGCTGAACTTGTATGCTAGCTTTTTGGGATTCATGCACGTGGACCCCCAATCCCTCTGTGCTGCAGCTTTCTTCAGTCTTTTTCCATTTAAATAATATTCAGCTCCTCTATTCTTCCTGCCAAAGTGCATAACCTCACATTTCCCCACATTATATTCCATTTGCTAAGTTTTTGCCCACTCACTTAACCTGTCTATATCCCTCTGTAGACTCTTTGTGTCATCCTCACCACTTGTCTTCCCACCTATTTTTGTGTCATCTGCAAACTTGGCAATAGTGCATTCATTTCCCTCATCCAAGTCATTAATATATATTATAAATAATTGCGACCCCAGCACTGATCCCTGTGGCACTCCACTTGTTACAGGTTGCCATCCTGAAAATGCCCCACGTGTCCCAACTCTCTGTCTTCTATTAATTAGTCAGTCCTCTATCCATGCTAATATACTACTCCCAACTCCATGGGCTCATCTTATTAAGTAACCTTATGTGTAGTACGTTATCGAACTCCTTTTGGAAATCCAAACATATTACATCTACTGGTTCCCCTTTATCTATCCTGCTTGTTACTTCCTCAAAGAATTCCAACAAATTTGTCAGGCATGATTTCCCCTTCATGAAGCCATGCTGACTCTGCTTGATTATATTATGCATTTCCAAATGCTCTGCTATTACATCCTTTATAATAGACTCCAACATTTTCTAAATGACAGATGTTAAGCTAACTGGCCTATAGATACCTGTTCTTTGTCTCCCTCCCTTTTTGAATAAGGGTGTTACATTTGTGTATATGGATACCTAAATCCCTTTACTCCCCCACAACTCTAGTCTCTCTCCATTACAAAGAATTCAGATTTTTATTTTTCCAATCCAAAATATAATACCTCACACTTTTCCATATTGATATCCACCTGCCATAATTTTCCCTGTTCACCTAGTCTGTTTATCACCCTTTGTAACTTCCTAATCCCATCCATACAATTTACTCTGCCCCATAACTTTATACTACCTGCAACCTTGGATATACAACTCTATTCCTTCATTGAATTCACTGATATATTTACGACAAAAAGCTGAGGTCCCAGTACTGATCCCTAGGCAAAATGATTTGTCACATCCCATCAATCAGGGAAGAAATTCTGTGTCCTTACTCTGTTTTCTACCTCCCGACCAATTACTGTCATAAGGTTACCTCCAATTCTGCGCACTCTCATTTTTGCTAATAATCTGTTCTGCAAAACCAAATCAGATATCTTCTGGAGGTCCATGTGGACAACATCCGTGGACTTCTCTTAGCCGCCATACCAGTGACAACCTCAAACCTTAGTCAGACATGACATACCTTTCATAAGCCTATGCTGACTATCTTTGATCAGCTGATACTTGTCCAAGTGCTCAGTCACCCTGGGATAGAAATTAGTCTTGGATGATAGTGCAAAAAGAGCAGGATAGTTTGGGATGCATGTTATACTCCTTGAAATCAAATGAAATCATTGAAATCAATGAAACTGAATATTGGGTGTTGCATACAACACATAGCCAAAGCAACACTGCCCACTCATGTGGCCACCCAAGATCCCTGATGGTGGATTCCAGTATTTCCCTACAACTGACATTAAACTGGCAGTTCTGCGGTTACCTGATTTTTCCCTCCCTGCTTTCTTAAATAATTTTCCAGTCCAGAGGAACAATTCCTAGAAACAGAGAGCTTTAGCAAACTGAGAACTATCACAGCTGCAATTTAATCACCTATTTATTTTACAACCTGGAGTGGAAATTTTCAGGTCCTAGAGGCGTGTCTATCTTCAGTCCCATTACTTTCCCCATCAACGTTTTTTAACAGATACTTTCAATCACCGTTATTCATCTTTTCCACTAAAGTTGATTTCCAGTAGGTAAGCCCATGCCTCCTATGAATCAAAATATCATCTTATGTGCAGAATATATTCAGATAATACTCTCATTTCTGAGCCAGAGGGTTGAGGATTCAGGTCTCACCAGTACATAATTGTGGCTGAATCTTCATTGCAGTACTGAAAGTGTGTTATTTTCTTGGAGATGCTGAAGAAAGATATTAAACCAAAGTCCTACTTGCCAGCTCAGTTAGACATAAGGATCGCAACAGTAACATGATCAACATTCCTTCCTCCATCATCACCACAAGAAAATAGATTAACTGGTTATTCATTCATTTGTTGTTTGTGGGGCCTAGTTTTTCACAAACCATCTGCCATCCTTGTCTGTAATAGTAACTGTGCTTCAAAACTAACACTTGGCTATGAAGTGCTGTGGATCTTTCCAAGTATGTGATAAGACATTATATAGATACAAATTCTTATGCACTGGAAACAGTATGGAATTCTACTGTATACTGTTTTCCTGATCTCTCTAAATCTACTAATTCCATTCTGTCGTCAGAAATATTTCATAAAGATGCAAGAAAGAATGAGCAGAATAGATGGCGATACATTACATAGATTTCTCAAGACAATTAACTATCTTCCGAGTTTAATATGACAAAGCATTGAGATTCTAGGTCCATTTTTCCAGAGTTCTTTAACCAAGGTCATGTAGCATCCATGGGCTTTTGGCATATTGTGCTCCAGCTCGCCACTGCAATCCAAGCTGTGTATTGAATCCCATGAACGAGAACAATTTCTCATGTAGCTCTCTAAATTCAAAAACTATCATTCAAAATCAGGAAAAAGGACACAATTGGCAGGAGATGACTGCTGAGACTCCATGTTAATGAGTAGTGACACCTGGTGACAAATTTACTCAGGAGCTGCTGACAGTATGCAACGTCACTTAAACCTGACCTCCCTTTTTCTGACTGGTGGATCAAACAATCTAGTTTGCGCTCCCTTAAAAAGCTTGACCCTTTTTTTCAGCTGGCGATCTCATGAGGACAGGCACTTTCCATTTTTAACCCTAGCTAGTTTAGTATGCCCTCTATATAAATTTAACAAAGAAGAAATTATACAAGCTAAATACTTCACATGAAGCGTTTCAATGATTTGAAAGAGGACAAATATTAGATCTAGCACACTGGGTATGCCTTTCAAATATGACAACACCATAGGGAGCACTGTCCTAACTTTCAAATAAGCAATGCCAGCCACACATAAGGTAACTATGCTGTCAATACAGAAAACATCATCATTGTTATATCGCAAGAACAATGCGCTGGTGAGTTAACAGAGAGGAACATGCTGACATCTGAAACATTTTAGCTATGAGGTAAGAGACAGGCTGGGGTTATTTTCTTTGGAACAGAAGAGGCTGAAGGGAGATTTAATTGAGTTGTATAAAATTATGAGGGGCCTATACAGAGTTGATAGGAAGGACCTATTTCCCTTAGCAGAGAGGCCAATAACTTGGGGTGGGGCACAGATTTTAAAGTAATTGGCAGAAGGATTGGTGGGGAGTTAGGAAAACTTGTTTCACTCAGAAGGTGATGTAAATTTGGAACTCACTTGGGGGAGCCGATGGCATAGTGGTATTGTTGCTGGACTAGTGATCTAGGGTTATGCTCTGGGGACCTGGGTTTGAATCCTGCCAAGGCAGATGGTGGAATTTGCTTTCAATAAAAATCTAATGATGACCATGAAATGATTGTTGTGAAAACCTGTCTGGTTCACTAATGCCCTTTAGGGAAGGGAATCTGCTGTCCTTAATTGGACTGGTCTGACCTACATGTGACTCCACACCCACAACAATGTGGGTTGACCCATAAATGCCTTATGAACTAGGGCAACTAGGGATGGGTAATAAATGCTGTCTTGGCCAGTGATGCCCACATCCCATGAGCAAATAATAAAAAAAACCTCCCTGAGTTGGCACAAACATACTGAATGGCCTCCTTCTGTGCTATAAATCCTCTATATTTCCATGGCACAGGAAATGTGATAGCTTCATGAATCCCATTCAGACTCCTGAGAGCTCAGAGTCACAGTTTGAAAAACTATGCTGCACATTAAACAGGAAATGTCACAGGCCTCTAATAACCTGCAGCTCCAATTGCAGTGACTCAGCAACCACCCATCTTGATGCTTATCAAACATTTAGGATAGATAGTGATCAAACATAGACATAGAATTACAGAGAACTTGCAGTACAGAAACAGGCTATTCCATTCAGTTTAACTGGACCACGCCAGTGTTTATTCTCTACATGAGCCTCCTTCCACGGTAATTCATCCAACAATTCCCAAATGGCTTTGATGCTCATTGGATCATTCAGGAAGTCTACCATTTCTATTGGCCGAGGAAATTGGGTCTATATCCTTGTGGCTTTAGAAGAATGAGAGGTGTTCTCATTGGATTTTTGAAGATTATGAAGGGGCCTGACAGGATAGATACTAAGAGGTTACTTCCCCTGATTAAGGAATCTAGAACAAGGGAGCACACTTTCAGCATAAGGAGCTGATCATTTAGGACCGAGATGAGAAGAAATTTCTTCGCTCAAAGGGTTGTGAATATGTGTAATTTTCTCCTAGTGGGTTGTGGATGTTCCATCATTGGGTGCATTTAAGGCTGAGGTAGACAGATTTTTGGTGACTCAGGGAATGGAGGGATATGGGGACTAGACAAGAAAGTGGAGTTGAAGCCAAAGATCAGCCACGATCATATGGAATGGCAACGCAGGCTCAAAAGGTCATATGGTTTACTCCTGCTCCATTTCTTATCTTCTTGTACAAAAGCAAAATACCACTGGTGCTGGAGATTGGAAATAAAAGTAGAAAATGCCTGACATACCCAGTAAATTAGGCAGAATTTTCTGTTCTTATTCCAACATATATATATTTATATATATATACCTTCACTAGATAGATCAACTAGTGTTACTGTTCTGAAGTTGAATATAGTTGTTTGTAGAATAGGTTCCAAGTATACACAAGGGTAGTTAAAGATGGGGGTGTAGTGGTAATGTCACTGGACTAGTAATGTCACTGGACCAGTAACCTAGAAGCCCAGGTTAATTCTCTGGGTACATGAGCTCAAATCCCACCATGACAGGTGAGGGACCTTGGGGTGAATGTCCACAGGTCCTTAAAGGTGGCAGGGCAGGTTAAGAAGGCCTATGGGATTTAATCTTCACAAAAGAGGGGGACAATGCAGATACTACAATTAAGGAGGAGAAGTAACAAGGAGGATCAATTAGGGTGATGCAGTTGATGTAGTCTATATGGATTTTAGCAAGGCTTTTGACAAGGTTCCACATGCAGACTGGTGAAAAAAATAAAAGCCTGTGGGATCCAGGTGAATGTAGCAAACTGGATACAAAAGTAGCTCAGTGGCAAACAAAAGGTAATTGTTGATGTGTGTTTTTGCAACAAGAAGGCTGGATCCAGTGGGGTTCCTCAGGGCTCCATATTAGGTCCCCTACTTTTTGTGGTATATATTAATGATTTGGATGTTAATGTAGGGGGCACGATCAAGAAGTTTGCAGTTGACACAAAAATTGGCCGTGCAATAGATAGCGAGGAGGATTGCTGTAGACTATGGGAAGATACTAATGGACTGGTCAGGTGGTAAGAAAAGTGGCAAATGGAATTCCACCCAGAGAAGTGTGAGGTGATGCATTTGGGGTGGTCAAACAAGGCGAAGGAATACAGAATTAATGCGAGGATACTGAGGGGTGTAGAGGAAGTGAAGGACCTTGCAGTGAATGTC
Organism: Cetorhinus maximus; assembly: GCF_964194155.1. Taxonomy (NCBI): domain Eukaryota; kingdom Metazoa; phylum Chordata; class Chondrichthyes; order Lamniformes; family Cetorhinidae; genus Cetorhinus; species Cetorhinus maximus. The sequence goes on along the minus strand of NC_135889.1, from coordinate 107,883,037 downwards.
CACAGATTCCTGAAGGTAGCAGGACAGGTCGATAAGGTGGTTAAGAAGGCATATGGAATCATTTTTTTTATCGCCGAGGTTTAGAATATAAGAGCAGGGAGGTTTTGCTGGAACTGTATAAATCATTAGTTAGGCCACAGCTTGAGTACTGTGTACAGTTCTGGTCACCTCATTACAGAAAGGATGTAATTGCACCAGAGAAAGTACAGAGGAGATTTACGAGGATGTTGCCAGGACTGGAAAATTGCAGCTATGAGGAAAGATTGGATAGGCTGGTGCTGTTCTCCTTGAAACAAGGAGGCTGAGGGGAGGTTTGATTGAGATGCACAAAATTGTGAGGGGCCTGGATAGAGTGGATGGGAAGGGCCTATTTACTTTAGCAGAGAGGTCAGTAATTAGGGGGCATAGAATTAAAGTGATTGGTAGAAAAATTAGAGGGGAGATGAGGAAAATTTTGTTCATTCAGAGGGTTGAGGGAGTTTGGAACTCACTGCCTGAAAGGGTGGTAGAGGCAGAAACCCTCAACTCATTTACAAGGTGTCTCCATATTCACCTCAAGTGCCGTAACCTTTGGGCTACGGGACCACACGCTGGAAAATGGGATTAGGCTGGATGGCTCATTTTTCGGGCCAGCACAGAAACGATGGGCCAAGTGGCCTCTTGCTGCGCCGTAAACTTTCTGTGATTCCCTGTGGATGATAAGTCACTTGCAATGTGGTCAGCATAAAGTATTTACTCTTGTACCACCTGTGCCAGTCACCAGTGTATTTTCCACCAGCTGGTACTTTCCTATATACTCCCTGTATATATTTGAATGGGGGCGGGGGGGGGGGAAACGCCTCAGCTTCTGCTCTAATTACAAACAGTGCCACACAGAATGTCATAATTCCACTTATGACAGGGATTCAAATGCATGCAAGCCCCCCCTCCCAATGCTGCGGTCATTAGATTGGGGACCACAGCCGCCTTTCCAAAAAAATTTTTAAAAAATCAAAAGAAAAAGGTCGCAATTTTCTCTCCTTTCTCCAGTGGGTCTCTGAAGGTTAACAGCGCTGATTCTGGAAACTGCATTAAGAACACCAGGCACATCTCCACAGAGATTGAGGCCAGTTGCAGAAGGTCATTTGTCATAGCCCGCTTTCTGTGCATTTTATTGACCCCTCCTCTTCTCCTACGGGTAGATTTCTACCAGGTTTTTCTTCTCTCCCTTGTATTTTTGTGTGTGTGTGTGTGTGTGTGTGACTCCCGACAGCAAACCAGCAGCCTCTCACTGGCAGAGGGAGCTCACTCGGCCACCGGCGAAGCACTTGAGCACTTTCGATGTAGGTGAATGATGTTGTTGGAGGCAGGGAAGGATCCAATAGGGCGGGAGAGGGCGCCGCTCCGAGGACCTCGATTCCCCCCCGTGGACGTCTAGGGGCCGCGGGGGCCAGTGCCACAGGGGAGAGCCGCCGAGCTGGCAATGGCTCGTCGGTTTCCAGGTAACTAACACCCGCTTCAGCCGCCCTCTCCCCATCAGCCAGCTTTCCGAGCCCATGATATATGTTAAAATGTCCGGAGTGGGACCTTTATTTACCAAAGAAATATCAGGCGATGGATTACAGCCGCCCATCTTTCAGGTAAGCGGATGCCTTAAACTGTTAGCTGAATAGTGTGGGTGGAAAAAAAAAAGCAGAAAATGTTGACTTTATCCATTCTCATCAACTGGAGATTCATTTTGCATTATCATGGATGAAAGGAGATTTTTTGAACCGATGGGAGAAATGTTGCACTATATACAAAAAGTTAACGTGCATCGTTTGGAACGATTGCGTGTTGTTACACTCCTTTAATGTGTTCAATCCCTTGTGATATAAGGTTACCGATTTCCACACTCATTGCAAAATAAAAAAAGTTTTGTCATTTAACTTTTGTAATTGCTATTCTTTTTTTAATCGCCACCCTTCGAGTACATTTCGTCTTTTTTTATTTTGGTCATCCTTCATCCATTAAAACTGAACCCGTGTCTGTTGCAATCTTGTACAAATGGTTTAACAGTAAAATCTAACAGCGATCATTTCACTCCCTCTCTCCCTCCCTCTGCCTCAATATTCGGCAAGCTGGCCCGAGTGAACAGGAGGAGAAGCAGATTAAAACGTTCAGATGGAAGCACGTCCTCCGACACAACTTCGACCAGTTTCATTCTCCGACAGGTAGGGCTGGGGGTCTGAACGAAATCTCCCGACGAATTCTCCAGGCGCTCTGTAAATGTGGATTTCATTAGTGGCAGAAATTGCTCATTAAATGCTCATTACAGCGATTCCTGAACTTTTGGTCCCATTAATTAAAACGACTAATGCCGTGACATTGCGCCTTTGAGAGTGGGGTTTGGTAGCCTAATTTGCCCTGAAGACAATATACATATGGCACGATTTATAATTTTTGATAAGAAGATGTATTGACTTTTCCAGCACGTTATATTTTTCCCATTACAGCTTTATATTTAAATCCGAGAAAGCCATTATAATATAAATTGGGTCTAATTAGCATAATCCATTAGTGTCATCGCTAATAGCATAATGATTCTAACCCTGCAGGAAGGACTAAGGATTTTGGAATGTGATTTTCTTGTTCCATAGAATAGAGTTTGTATCTCCCAAAAGGTTGTGGATTGGGCGGCGGTTGTGGTGATTTGTTTTAGACTCCCTCTGATTGGCTGGATACCACTACCAAAAACAAAAGGTGCAGAACTGGAAGAATGGGACGATATTTCAGGAGAGTGGATTGGGTTTAAAATGGAATAATACAGAAAAAAATGTGTACCCGAAAGGAATACTCCAGAATGAGATTCTATTAAAACATCATCCCATGTTCCAGGATAAGAGTGTTTCTGCTACTCCGTATTAAAATCGACCAAAAATTTCGCTAACATGTGGCTTGTCTTGTGTTTGGAACTGTTATCTCTCTCTTGACTCCATGCTGTTGGACAGATAGAGAAAATGACATCTCAGTGCTTAGCATAAAAACGGCGTGGATTACAATCTAGAATAATTGTTGTGTGAAGCTTACCACCTACCTAAACATGTACACGCACAATTTAGAATCTTCCCCCCCAAAATCACAGAAACATTTTTCATAAGTGTGCTCACAGTTTTGCTCTATCGTGTGCAAGTGCAAATCTTTTCCAGTATTGATTGCTTAAAATTATCGTCTTCATTTCTTTTAATGAACATGTACTTATATAGCATCTTATCAGATCACTGAGATGTTTTGGAGTTCTGCCATAATAAGTACTGCAGCCACTGTTATATTGGTGCGATACAGTAGCCATTTTGTACAGAGTAATGCCCCACAAACAGAGATGAGGCGAATGACCAGTTAATCTATTTTTTTGGTGGTTTGGCCGAGGAAGCAATGTTGGGTAGGACATGGGGAGGATTTCTTGCTCTTTTTCAAATCTGAGGGTTTTGGTTTAACAATACATTGAAAAGATAGGAGCTCTGGCAGGGCAGCATTCTCCAGCTGTCAACCTGGATTATCTGCCCAAGACTTGGGCGATGACTTGAATTCACAACCTTCTGACTGAGTGATTATAGTATTACAAACTGAGGTAAGTTGATTCACACAGTATTGTTAGGAAATAGAGAGAGTTTAAGTAAGTTATATTTGTATTTGTGGATGTTAGGAGTGAGTTTTAGCTTTAAAGTTTAAGTTTGATTTGTATTTCTGTATCTGTGTGTTTAGAAAGGTCAAATGGAATTTTAGTTTCACTTTAAAAGGCTGCTTGCATTTTTTATGAGAAGTATACAACTCCTATAAAGTAAAAGTAAGTGCACGAGTAGAAGAATAGTGCTGTTGCCTAGCGTTGGAGGGGGAGAAGGGGGGTGGTTGTGTGCAGATAGGCAGGTTCTTCCCACAGACATACACACACAACTAAAGAAACAGCAGTTTTAAATTCAGTTGAAGCCAGGACCCCAAAGAGAGTGGACACTGGGAGAGGGAACTGCAGATTTCCCAAAAGAACAAAAAGGTCCCAAGCAAAGAAAAAAATCCAGGAGAGTGGAAGAGGGGAAAGTCCAAAGGAGGCCTTGTAGCCAAAGGAAGGACAGAAACCTGGAAAAAGGCCCCGTTAAGTGAAGTTGAGTGAGGGGCAGAGCGAAAGGCTCCAAGCTTCAGATTTAAAGTGAGAACAGCTAGCAAGAAGCAAGAAGGTTCAAAGAGACAACTGCAGGTCTGTAATTCTTTGCTATGGGCATGTGAAGCAATAGTGTCCTGTTAAGGCTGAGTTGGTGAGAGAGAGTGCATGGAAGACAGCTTGAATAAATGTGGTGACCCAGGGAAGAGGAACATCAGAAGGAGAGTTCAGAACCCTGGAGGTGAACCCTTGCAGAAGGTGTCTGAGAGAAAGCGTCAGTTTGGGAGAATATTCCAAAGCGAGGTCTTGGAGAGTGGAGATTGGAAACCCTGGAGTGAAGGACGGAATTCAGTGAGACTGGTTGGCTCACAGTGTGACAAGTGTCTGGGGGGAGTTGAGGAGAGATCCATAGCATTTGGTTGAGGTGACATCTGTCACTTGAGGTCAGAGCTTGGTGTGTCTGACCACAGGGTGCCATAGATTTACACGGACTGGGTACTTATTGTGTGCACTAAAGTATAAGATAGCTTTTGTGACTTGTGTTATCCTTACAAATCTGTATATATCTGTAAAGGTTTAGTTGTGGGTGAAGAAGTATTGTAATAAAGTTCATCTTTTCTTGTTGAATAAATGTTTTATTGTTTCGTATAAAGTTCATCAGCTGACTCCTGTGACTCTGTTCAGTAGCTACTCTGCACGTATTTAAACAAATAAAAGTTAGGATCTATCAGGCTGGGTTCCACCCTGGGTCAGGCTTGTCCAGGGGTAATCTCAGCTGGGATTATAACATGTATATATGCTTTATGTAGATAAATTTAAAAGCTGCTTCATTCTGTATATGTTCTCAGTGGCTGAGAAAGCACCTTAGAAAATGAAGTTAACCCAATGATGTAGATGAGAGGGTGCTTTGTATTCAAACATTTGCCCTTAGTCCATGAAGCTGTTGTTCTATTGTCACTTTTCCAGCGATGGTCTCAGCAACTCAGCTTTAGCTTTTGGTCATTTTCCAGCTGAAACCTATTCAATCACCTTCCAAAGGCAGATGCTCAACTATATAGAACGGATATCCAGCTCATCAAAATCTTGTGTTGTGTTTGGCAACTTGGAAGCAGCATCTGTTCTCTAATAAAATGACTCTCGCCACACAACTGCCAGCTGATGACCATCTCCAAGAAAGAGAATATAACCATTCCTCATTGACATTCATTGGCATTACCATCGCTGGATCCCCCACTATCAACATTCTGGTGATTACCATTGGCCAGAAACTGAACTGGATCAGCTATATAAATAATGTGGCTACAAGAGCAGGTCAGAGGCTGGGAATTCTGCAGTGAGTAACTCACCTCCTGACTCTCCACCATCTACAAGGCACATGTCATGAGTGTGATGAAATATTCTCCACTAACCTAGATGAGTGCAGCTCCAACAACACTCAAGAAGCTTGACCATCTTTACCAGCTTTACCATCCAGGATAAAGCAGCGTGCTTGATTGGCACTCCATCCGCCAATTAAGGCCCGCCCAGCGTAATATGCGAGCGGTAACGCTCAGCGCTACGTGTGTGGGCAGGGGGAGGAGGGAGAGTCAGGGCCAGTGCACTTTCATGCATGCGCGCGAAAGAGCGTTTCAATCTCCCTGAGGCACGGAGCTGCCTCAGGGAGATCGAAGGGCTTCTGAAATTATTAAGCAAAAGGTTTATAAAGGTTCATGTGACTGACATGTTTTTATATTTATGGTATTTTATTTATTTAATAAAAGCTTTAGGAAACCTCACCCCGCTCGTGGATGAGGTTTCCTTTTCGCCTGCCCGCCAACCTTAACGTTGGACGGGCAGCATTTATAATAACCTTAATTAGATCCTTAATGGCCTTAACAGGCCATTTACATATTGGCGGGCATGAAGCTGACTCCGGCATGCGCTCGTTGAATGAAACATTGCTACTCAGCGCGATGATGTTGGGACGCACGGCTGACATCATCGCGCGTCATTTTACGTGTCGGTGTGTCAGGCCCACCCCCGCACGCCAACTGAAAAGTTCTGCTCGTGGTTACAAGGAGATCAAAGCTGGGAACTAAATATTATGCAGTCTGTGATTTTTCAGAAGGACAGGCAGGAAGGAAAGGGTGGTGGGGTAACCTTGTTGGTATGAGATGGAATAAGTACGATAGCAAGAAGTGATCTTGCATTGGAAGATGTAGAATCCATATGGGTGGAGGTAGGAGATAACAAGGGGAAGAAGATACTGATGGGAGTAGTCTATAGGTCCCCTAACAGTAGCTATGCTGTAGGACAGAGAATAAATCGGGAGATATTGAGGGCATGTAAAAAAGGCAGTACATTAATCATGGGTGACTTTAATCTTCATGCAGATTGGGAAAATCAAATTGGCAGAGGTAGCCATGAGCAAGAATTCATACTGTACTCGGACAGTTTCCTAGAACAATACATTGTGGATCCAACCAGGGATTAGGCTATTATGGATCTGGTACTGTGTAATGAGGTAGGTTTAAGAAATGATCTCAGAGTAAGAGGTACCCTAGGAAATAGTGACCATAACGTGGTTGAATTTAACATTCAGTGTGAGAGTGAGAAACTTGGGTCGGAAACAACTGTGCTAAACTTAAATGAGGGTAATTACAAAGGAATGAGGGCAGAGTTGGCGCTGCTAATAATGAGGAACCAGGAAATGACAGAGGAGTTGAATAAATACTTTGCATCAGTCTTCAAGGTAGAAGACACTAATAGCATTTCAAAAATACTAAATAATCAAGGGGCAAAAGGAGCAGTGGGGGCGGGGCAGGGGGAGGAAATAAATACAATAACTATCACTAGAGAAAAAGTACTAGGGAAACTAATGGGGCTAAAGGCTGATAAGTCCCATGGACCAAATGGGTTGCATCCTAGGATATTAAAGGAAGTAGCTGCAGAGATAGTGGATGCACTGTTGTAATCTTCCAAGTGTCCTGAGATTTTGGAAAAGTCCCAGAGGATTGGAAAACTGCCAATATAATACCCTTGTTCAAAAAGGGAGGGAAACAAAAAACAGGTAACTATAGGCCACTTAACATCAGTCATTGGGAAAATATTAGAGTCTATTATGAAGAATGTAATAGCAGAGCATTTAGAAATGCATAATATAATCAAGCAGAGTCAGCATGGCTTCATGAAGGGGAAACCATGCCTGACAAATTTATTAGAATTCTTTGAGGAGGTTACAAGAAGGATAGATAAAGGGGAACCAGTAGGTGTAAAATATTTGGATTTCCAAAAAGCATTCGATAAGATACTGCACATATGGCTACTTAATAAGATGAAAGCACATGGTGTTGGGCGTAGTATATTAGCATGGATAGAGGATTGCCTAACTAATAGAAGATGAGGAGTTTGGATAAGGGGAGCATTTTCAGTATGGCAGCCTATATCTAGTGGAGTGCCACAGGGATTAGTGCTAGGGCCACAAATTATTTACAATATATATTAATGACTTGGATGAGGGAGATGAGTGTACTATCGCCAATTTGTGGGTGACACAAAAATCGGTGGGAAGGCAAGTGGTGAGGGTGACACAAAGAGTCTGTAGAGGGATATAGACAGATTAAGTGAGTGGGCAAAAACTTGGCAGATGGAATATAATGTGGGGAAATGTGAGGTTATGCACTTTGGCAAGAAGAATAGAGGAGCTGAATATTATTTCAATGGAGAAAGACTGCAGAAAGCTACAGCACAGAGGGATTTGGGGCTCCTCGTGCATGAATCACAAAAAGCTAACATACAAGTTCAGCAGGTAATAGGGAAGGCAAATGGAATGTTGGCCTTTATTTCAAAGGGAATGGAGTATAAAAATAGAGAAGTCTTGCTAAAATTATACAAGGCGCTAGTTAAACCACACCTAGAATACTGTGAACAGTTTTGGCCCCCTTATCTAAGGAAAGATATACTGACATTGGAGGCAGTCCAGAGAAGGTTCACTAGGTTGATCCCAGAGATGGAGGGATTTTCTTATGAGGAGAGGTTGAGTAGATTGGGCCTGTACTCATTGGAGTTTAGAAGAATGAGAGGTAACCTTATTGAAACATATAAGATTCTTAGGGGGCTTGACAGGGTAGATGCTGAGAGGTTGTTCCCCCTTGTGGGAGATTCTAGGACCAGAGGGCAAAATCTCAGAGTAAGGGGTCGCCCGCTTAAGACAGAGATGAGGAGGAATTTCTTCTCTCAGAGGATAGTGAGTCTGTGGAATTCTTTACCACAGAGGGCTGTAGAAGCTGGTTCGTTAAGTATATTCAAGGCTGAGATAGACAGATTTTTAATCAGTAAGGGAATCAAAGTTTATGGGGAAAAGGCAGGAAAGTGAAGTTGAGGATTATCAGATCAGCCATGATCTCATTGAATGGTGGAGCAGACCGATGGGCCAAATGGCCTACTTCTGCTCCTATGTTTTATGATCTTATGGCTAATGGCATGATGGCCTTTATTGCAAGGGGATTGGAGTACAAGAATAAAGAGGCCTTGTTACACTTGTACAGGGTTTTGGTGAGACCAGACCTGGAGTACTGTGTGTAGTTTTGGTCTCCACATTTAAGAAGGGATATACTTGCATTGGAGGTGGTACAGCAAATGTTTATTACATTGGTTCCTGGGATGAAGGGGTTGGCCTATGATGGGAGGATGAATAAATTGGGCCTATAATCTCTAGAGTTTTGAAAAATAAGAGGTGATCTGACTGAAACCTACAAAATTCTGAAGCAGCTTGGTAGGGTGGACGCTGAGAGATCGTGTCCATTGCTCGGGGAGTCTAAAGCATGGGGGCACAGACTCAGGATAAGGAGCCAGTCATTTAGGACTGAGGTGAGGAGAAATGACTTCACTCAAGGGGTTGGGAATCTTTGGAATTCTGTACCCCAGTGTGTTGTGGATGCTCCATTGTTGAATACATTTAAGGCTGGGATAGACAGATTGTTGGTCTCTCAGGGAACTAAGGGATTTGGGGAGCAGGCAGGAAAATGTTGTTGAAGCCCAAGGTCAGCCATGATCGAACTGAATGGCGGAGCAGGCTCGACAGGCCATGTGGTCTACTCCTGCTCCTATTTCTTGTATCCTTCAGCTAAATAGATTAAATTGAGCAATGGAAGTAACTAATAGAATTCAAATTAAAATCTTTTGATAATCATAATTTAGTATTAAATGCAAATCAGCACTAGAGATTTAAAAAAAAAACTGTTATTTAATAAATAACCATGGAATAGATAATGGCAGCACATGCAGTGTATCCGGACTGCAGAATGTGGGAATGTGTGAACATTCCAACAAATAAGGGAGTTGTGGCAATATCTGGATAGATAGCTCCAGGCCACGTAGAAAGAGATAGGTACAGGAAGAGGAGTGTATGACTGACAGCAGCAGCACGGCAGGAGCCATGGAGCCTATAGGATGAATTACAGTGTTTGGTCCTTCCCAACAGGTACAATTCACTTGCCACCAGTGGAAATAAGGCAGAAGGCTGCGGGGAAGATGGCCAGAATACTAACCAAAAATCTTGGAGCAAGAGACAGTCCACGACACTGATGGCAAAATAGAACGGTTGCAGTTACAGGGGATTTGATAATTAGGGGGATAGCAGCTATCCTGAATAGTTGTGATTGAGAGTTCAGGAGAAAGTGTTGCCTACTCAGTGCCAGGTTAAGCGATATTGTAAAGTGGCTGAAACTTGGAAAAGGAGCAGTGAAAAACCGGTTGCTGTGATTCATGTCATAATGACCGCCGTAAGAAAGAATAGGGAGGAAATCCTGCTGAGGGTATATCAGGAGTTTGGTGCTAAATTAAAAGACAGGACATTGAGGGTGGTAATCTTTGAATTACTATCTAAGGCCTGTGCTAATTGGCATAAGAGATTAACAGATCTGTAATGCGAAGCTGGAAGATCGCTGTGGCAAGGGGGAGTCCCTTGGCACCAATACTGTAAAATGAATGATTTATACCACTGGAACATACTGGGCCTGAACTGGCTCGGACCAAAATCTAGCAAAAAGGATAGACAGAACTGTAGAAAGGATTTTAAACTAGTAAAGGGGATGGGGGTGAAATTCATAATAATCTAAATATAAGAAAAAGAATGGTAAGAGCAAATACCAGATTACGTAAAGAGACATACATAACATTGTATTATGATCCCTGTTGATGTTAAAACTGGACAAGTCAGATCCCAGAGTGAAACCTAGCTTGATAGATCCTAACTTTTTTTTAGAAACTGTGGGGGAAATTTACTGAACATTCACAGGAGTGTGCTGATGATCTTTTAATGCAAAGAATAAACTATTTATTAAACAAGAAAAAGTGACGTGTGTTACACTGGACAAAGAGGTTTGGAAAAATCTCAATACAAACACAAGAAGATTATTCAAGTATTCACTATTCCTTCACGCAGCAATTTTTACAGACATACAAATTCAGAAGGATGAAACAATTTTGAATACTTATCCTGAATATTAGAGTATATGTGAGGCGAACTGTGGTCAGACACATCAGGTTCCAAAATAAATGACAGGTGCAACCAAAGCAGCTTCCATGGATTCCCTGACAACCCACCCAGATGTTTGTCACATTGTCTCATTGAAACTTTGTCTTTCTCACGAGGGTTTTCAATCTGCACATTTGAAGAACTTGCTATGGAATTCTCTCCAAATGTTGCTGCCTCACGGACAGCTGCAACAATGGCCCACTTGAAGTGTTTCAGTCTTGCCTTCCAAGACTTCTTTCCTCTGGACCTCCGAGTACACTCAAACTTCACCTTCCAAGCACAATTTCAGAACTTCCGCCATGCCAAGCAGAACACCACTGCCTCAAAAAGCCCACAGTAAGGGGCCGCCAACCTTCAGCTGTCTCCTCAGATCTTCAGGGCTTCTGTCAAGCCCACTTCCCTTTTCAGTCTGCTCCTCGCAGCTCTCTCTTTAAAACTTGGAGCCTATTGCTCTGCTTCTTTCTTTTAACTTTACTTCTCCTTTTGATCCCTGTCTTTGTCCCTGCCTGGGACTTTCTTCTGGTCCCCTCCATGTCCCCCTCCCATGTCCTGCTCCCTGGGACACACTCAGCATGGCGGTGCTCTGTTATCAGGTTACTTGACCTGCTTTCCGCACTGTTCTACTTCTTTTCCTCTGTGCAGGCTTGCAGGGCCAGTACCCGGCTGAAGAACATTAAAACTTGAACCGTGCATGTGTGGCTAGTTCCTGGCCGGCTCATGTGCGGAAGCCCCAAGGCTCATCGGGAATTGAAGTTTCTCATCTACAACTAAGGAAGGTAAGTATTTGAGTTTATTAACAATAGTGGAAATGAAAACCCTGCTTATTATAGGTAGTATAGATACTCTGAGAACAGAAAAAACTTTAGGAAGTAATAATAAAATAAAACAGGTGTGATGAAAAATAAAAGATATTGGCTCATCTTCCTTGGAGTGGCAATCAGTGCCCAATTTCTTACCTCAGTTTTTCTTCGATCCTATCTTGCCCGATCTTCCGACTCGGACCGGGCGAGATCCAGGCATTGCAGCACGTCACCGGGGCCCAGCATCGAAATGCAGGAGAGTCAAAGTGAAGGAGGCCATGCCCCCTTTTTTTTACAGCACTACCTAGCTTAGGTCAGGCAAGTTTAAAGGTCCTTGTCAGGCCAGGGGTAAGGTAATTGTCTATGATAAGTGGATAGGATGTGGGAGGTGGGCTGGAACCTGAGGTTGGCGGCGGGGATCGTAGGTTGGCTGGGGCATTGGAGCTCAGGGGTGGGTCAGAGGTCGGTGGGGAGGGTCAGCAGTCAGTGGGGGGGGAGGTCGGGTAGGGTCGGGCCTGCGGCTGTGGTAGGTGAGAGGGTGTCGGTTCTTAAGGAAGTGGGGGGTGTTGGGCCTTGGTGTGGGAGGTCAGGCCTTGGGTCAGGTTGGATCAGGCCTGTGTTGTGGTGGGGGTGGGAGTTGGGCCCTGGGTCTCATCCGGCCGTGCCTGGGCGCTGTTGTGGTGGGGGTGTGTGTCGGGCCTGCCGGAGGTGTGGGGAGAAGCCTGCGAGGGTGGGGAGAATCCCATGTTGGGGGTTAGTGGGAGACCCCTGGGGGTTTGTGAGTAGTCGGGATTGCGGGGAGACCCTTGGGGGGTTGGTGGGGGATAGGGGAGTCCCGTGGGGGGAGGTAGTTGGGGGTGGTGGTGGGTGGTTCTCTGGTGGGGGGTTGTCAGGGGTGTGATGGAAGTACTGTGGGGGATTAGTCTGGGTCTGTGCAATAGTTACCTAGAAGTTAGAGGAGATTTTACCCCTTCTAACTTTTTCTGGGTAACTATTGGTATAACCCAGTCAGAACCATCCGAAGTTTGCGATTTAAATCACATTTTCGGATGGTACCCAGTGCAGGGCAATTGCCCAAGGGAAGTTTGCACTTCTGGGCAATTGCCATTGCAAGCTTTACCTGTGAACTTTCTAATGGGATTCTCCAGTGCATCTTTGATATATTCCCACCCCACAATCTAACACTGGGGAGCTCGGAAGTTAAGGTGCCTAAAATTGCTTGCATAGCATGCTCAGACTTTCAGCAACCAAAAGTGCAATAGGACAAAAAAGTGTGAGAAATACACTTTCAGGGCACGTGGACATGGTAAAATTACCCACATAAGAGTTCTGTACAGGACTGCATGTAACATAAGGAATGGAAAACATGAGCCAGATGCTCAAGTTCAGTTCAATGATTATGGTTATGAGAACTCATTACTGAGACTTGGCTACAAGCTGAGTGTGGTAGGAAGTGAAAAGTCCAAGGCGAGAACATCTTTAGAAAGGGCATGGAAATCGCAAAAGGAGGAGGCAGACGTGCAATGTTGGTAAAGACGCAGGCCTAGATTTTGCATTTAGCAGCAAAGGAACTGTGCTCACTGTTCGTTACACTGGCAGCTGTCCACAGGATTTTCACAGACGTTTGAAGTGAGATTTGTGGTCATCAGGTGCCTCATTTAGCACAGTGCTCTCTGCAGGTTGTCTACACAGTATGTGAGCAGGGCAAACAGCAGCATGGTTCCCCACCAATCAGATTGAAGAATTCTCACTGAGCTATACCAGGGTACAAATTCACCTTGGCCGATGGTGCAAAACAGGTGGCCGCAGATTGGCCGTTTGTTATGCGCAGCATCTGATGTTTAATTCCTCCGGTGGAACTGAATATCAGGCATCGTATATAAAACGTGGCTGATCTGATACTGCCCATTTTGTGCCACCATCTGAGATGAATTTCTAGCCCACTGAGTCTAAACCAGGAAGTCAAGAACAATGAGTATACATTAGGCTTAAATCATGTATAGAATGTGATATAGAGGGAAGGAAAGAAAAATTGGATTAAGATAGCGAGAGATAAGACACAAAACTTAAATTAAAAAAAAAATTTCCAGCACTAATTAAATTCTGAAGGAATGAGACTTAATGCTTATAAGTACTGCTCTTGAAAATTTAATTTTATGACTGATCATGCCATTAAAATTACACTTAGATCTGAATTTACCATGTCCTCACTTTCCTGCTGTGTTTATTGGGTAAGTACTGCTACTTCATATCCTTACAGGTACTTCAATGCTGAGACTGCTGGCAAAGTTCTGTTAAAGTACAGCCTGTGGAGGAACAGGGTAACTCAGACCTCAATCTCCAGGTTTCCATGGTTAGCTGTGCATATGCATACTCAGGAAGTTGCTGTCTGATTCGCTCTGCTGTTAGCCTCACCTTTATTCTCAATGCCAAATTTGGGCCACATTACAGCAGCAGAATGAATGCATGAATCAACAGGCTGTGGAAACAGTACGCATAGGACTAAGAAACAGTAATGGATACAAGACTCTGGGAGTTGTTTAGAGACTTCCTGATAGTAGAGATGTACTGGGAGATGCATAAACACACAGATCAGGAATGCATATAGCAAAAACAATGTGGATATAATGGAAGATTAATAATTTTCACATAGACCATGAGAAGCCAAATAGTTGTAGTTATGAAGGCAATCAATTTCTGGAATGTAATTGCAGTATATTGCAAGATCTGAGCATTTTGTTATATTACACTCTCTACTGTCCCCTCTGTCAGGAAGGTGGAAATAAAGTTAGTTCAATAACGGCTGCCTGCTGGTGAGTGCAATCCACAATAGAAAGATGGCAATGGGGGGGAGGATGGAATTCTTTTTTTACACTTTATTTCAGAAATTAAAGACTGAAGATATTGTGACGCACCTTTTGGAGCTTTTTCCTGAAGTTGATTTTGAGGAAGGCTGAGCAAATGGAAAGATTTCTCTACGTGCATATCATATTCAGGTTTATAGTGAGTCAGCATGGTATGTAATTGAAAAAATGACACTGATGGCATATTGGGGACAATGGGTTATTTCAACCCTAACAAATAGGACTGCTGTAATTATGAATGAAGGTTACACATTTGGCTGAAAGTGAATAAAATGGGAGATGAGGAGAAAGTAAATGTTTCCCTCGCCATGATGGGGCCAGATGCCAGCTCCCCACTGAGATTGCTTACAGCCTGTAAATACCATAGCAGTTACCAAGGACCAGAATAATTCATCCAGAGTTTTCATTTTAGACTCCTTTTCACATTTACCATTCATTATTACACTTATAGGGCAGAATTTTCTGCCTGGCGGGCGGGTGGGCCTGACCCAATCTCCGGTGGGCGGGGAGCTGATCCCCGCCGGAGAAGCGGGCCCCGCTGCCATTTTAAGTGGGCGGGCCAATTAAGGCCCGCCCAGTGTGACATCCGGCGGGAAGCGCTATGCGCTTCCTGTGCGGGGGAGGGGGATTCCCCAAATGCAAGAGTGCGCTCTTTCGTGCATGCACACGAAAGAGCACACATCCCCCTGAGGCTAAGTGCTGCCGGTGGATGAGGTTTCATGTTTTTTCAGAAGCCCGCTGGGGCTCCTGGCCTGCCCGCCAACCTTAAGGTTGGACGGGCAGGTCCTTTTAATTGTTTTAATTATCCTGTCAATGGCCTCAATTGGCCATTGACAGGTCAGCAGGCGGACAGCTGATTGCGCTGTCCCCCCGACGTTATCCCGCAGTCATTTTTGCGTCGGTGAGCGGGCCCCTCCCCCTTCTTGCCGACGGAAAAATTCAGCCCGTAAAGTTCATCATCTGTGCATTTTAACCAATGTCTATTATCCATAGTGCTGCCCCTTTCGAGCTCATTGCTGCTATGTAAAGATAACACAGAATGTTATTACGAATAACATATGGTGACATTGGGGCTTTTCCATTCACTTATTCTGGCACACTTCCAAAACATTCCCAGAGGTCCAGTTTTTATTCTTGTCCAGAACACTGGGAGTTAGGGCCCTGATGTAAGCACAGGTAGAAATCAGGAGTAATATCTCTGTCTAACCAATGTTGACCACGAGACACCTGTACTATGGATGATTCTGAAATTAATGAGGTTCTGGACTCATATTATGACATGACTCAGAATGAGATTTCACTGAGAATTGCATCCTGTGAAAAGAAGCAGTTGCATGTGTGACTGTTGCAGATTACATTCTCGAGTTAAGGAAACTCTCTCATCACTGTAAGTATGTGTGAACTTAGGAATTAACCCTAGACATGTTTGTAGGAGGCCTAAAGAACAATCAAATCCAGGCCAAGTTTTTGAACAAAGGCTGATTTGGAAGGAAGCTTGGGATGAGACCATGGAAGTGGTAGAAAGAGAGAGTTGAAAATTGTAAGGTAGCTCTTTTCTTGAGTTGGCAGGGGAGGTCCACAAGATCCAGGCCAAGGCAGCCTCGTTCATAATCCCAGAGTCAGAAATTTAGATGTTACCATTGCCATGATAGCCACCAACCATTTAAATGTGCCCATCTTCAATCAAAGTGCTATGCCTGTGGGAAACTCAGTCATATCCAGACGCCATGCAGGAGTAGAGGAAATGCTATAGCTCCAGGTTGCAGCCACACACCAAGTCAAGGTCATGGTTGATCCAAAGCTAGTTTAGGAGTCTGGAAATCCTTAATAGATATGGAAACTGAAGTTTGATACTATTGCGCTCGAAGATCAAGAGTTGTATTCAGTGAAAGAGCAAAAGAAAACAATACGTGGAAAACGAGGGTTGTATGGCTGAAGATAAAATTCCAGTGCCCACAGTAGAAATGAAAGTTGGAAATTCGCAACTTACTTTCATCATTGATACAGCTGCAACCATGTTATCTCGGAAGGAGGGTACAAGAGGTCTCTAAGTCACATTCCCTTAAGCAAAACTGGCATGAAACTGATTAGTTATTTCAATAGCAGTTTTTCAGTAGGAGGTCAAGTTAGGATTAGGGTGAATTATGATGATATGTCCTGTTACTTGCTATTGATTTATACTGAGGAGGAACAAAGTCTCCCTGATGGGAAGGAATTGGTTAAACTGCGCTGAGTTCCTTACAGTAGGGATCAGCAAGGAGGACCAAATGATAAAAGTAGGTATTGCAGGGCCAAAGTCAAGATAAAGGACCATGTAGAGCTGATATTTTGTGAAGCAGGCCAGTGCCCTTATGCACAGTTAGAAGCAGGAAGTAAAGAGCTGAATGAATTAGGAGGAACGGGCAATTATGAAGGTGAAGAGCAGTGAATGAGCCTCAGTCATTGTGGTCGTTTCAAAAAGCAGAAGGGTCCGTTCAGATTTCTGGAGATTATAAACAAATAGTAAATAAATTGATCGAGAATGATACTTACCCACTGCCTTCCGGTGAAGAATTGTTTTCTAATTTAGTGAATGGGAATCTGTTCAGTAAGATAGGTTTAGTTTCTGTTTAGTACAGAACTTGAGTATTGCTAATAAGGGATGTACTGTAGAAGCTTTTCGTCTTGCACTCATCAGGACAGAATCGCACGAATACCCGAACAATTTCTACTGCATGAGAAAAGGGTGCTTATTGGTTGACAAGTAGAGTCTGATTGGTCGAGGTGATGCCATGGAGAATGTACCAGGGAACTGTTGTCCCCCCCATGCTTTTGTTTAATTCAAAAACAGTGCAATGGCTGGACATGCTCTTTTTGCCTGTAGAGGACAGGTCACTGCGTATGTTTATATGTAGCTTCTAGCAAGCATAACTAGGCCACATTGCGAGCCCGACTGATAAGTTGGTTGTTAATGTAATTTTTAGTGCACGCAAGATTGTTCAGTAAGTGCTGTCCAAGCACATCTAACGTTAGACATTATGTTCTGAGTTTTGCAAGCATGAGTGGTTGAGTATGGTCAGTACTCTACTGTGAACAGCTGAAGGGACGTGCTGTTTGATGGGATGTATAGTCTCCAATCTCATAAATGGGGCTCAAGCCATTTGCTCTGGTGCAGGCTTGACACTGAAGTAGGGCATATCAAAGCTATCCTGTGGGATAATGGCAGCCCCAACCAGATCAATGCTTCCTGTGTATCGCACTTACAAATGGGCCTAAGGCTGCCACTTTCAGACCTGAAAAGTGCCCAGTCCGCTTCAGATTACCCTGCAAGGGTAAGGAATCTCAAAAATTTGAGCAACGGGTGAAGCCAGCCGTTTCACGCTGCTACTATGCAGTATAACGCAAGTGGTATTTTCCACTAACAGGATGCTGCTGTCAAGCCAAAAAGATGTTTGCCTACCACACAAATGAGTAATGTGGTATATGAATTTCAGTGCCAGTGCAATGTCGGGCATATAGGTCTACACCCCAGCGACTGGCTGATTGTATCAAACAGCACGCACCATTGGGTGTTTGCAACAGGAAGAGTACTGACCGCACTCAATCAGCCTGTGCTTGCAAAACTCAGAACATAGGGCTGGATTTTCATCCCTGACGTGGATAGCAAGGCCTGCCTACCTGCCTCGGGGAAAGTGCCAGGAAAGACGGGATTTTCATTCTGGGGGTAGTGGGTGTAGGCTGAAGACGGGACAGCCAACCTGGGATGAAGTGTGGAGGCAGCTACCAGGCTGCTGGGTGCTGAGGCGGGCTGTTGGTGCTGTGGGTGCTGATGAAGTCCCAATTATAAAGAAAAATATAAGGCCCTGTAATCCTCACCCCTCACATCCCCTTTACCACACACACACACTATGCCCAATCCATGCCACTTCATTGCCCCCCACCCACCCGTTGTGGCCCCTCAGAAGTGTGTTGTTTTTTGGGTGATATTCTAATTTGCAGTAAGACAGAGAAATAACACATTGTAAGGTTGAACGAAGTCCTAGATCGACTTCAAGAGTATGGCTAAAAAGCACTAGTGTTGCTTCATGGTGTCAGCTTGAGGGCATTTTGAAACAGAGACACCAGGGAACAAAGAAGAATTCATAGGGATTGGTGTGTATCATTCTAAGTTCATCCCCGACTTAGTGGATACATTTGCTCCACAGTAATAACTGCTCAAAGATGGAATTGATTGTGAGGGGCCTGTGGAGTATCAGAAAGCATTTGAAAAAGTGATGAAAATACTGACTGGCGATGCTGTTTTGACTCACTGTGATCCCAAGAAAACAATTTGTTTTAGCGTGTGCTGCCTCACAACAGAGATTAGGTGTTTTGTTATCTCACACAATAGGATATGGTGAGGAGAAGCCTGTAGCATATGCTTCATGTACTTCACCAAAGTCGGAGCAAGGTCACTCACAAGTTGAGAAAGAGGCAGCAGTGATGGTGTTATTAAGTTCCACAAATACTTGTATAGTAGGAAGTTCACTTTGGTAACTGACCACCAAATCATTATGATTATATTTGGTTCAAAGAAGGGAGTTCCATCCCCAGTAGTGGCATAGCTCCAGAGATGGGCATTGATTTTTGATGGCCCATCAGTATGATATTAAATACCCATGCCAGCAGATCATGCAAATGCGGACATTCTTTAATAAGCGCTGTAACAATATGCAGCAAAATAATTTACCTTGCTGTTTAAATATGGGCTCAAGTAGGGCACTCCTGCTTCCCTTGGCTCCACACTCAGGTGGGTAAATTTCAAAAAGCTACCTTTCTGGTTGTAGGCGGCCCCAAGGTCAGTGCTTGGCAAACAGAGCTTTGCAGTGGGTGCCTCAAATGGGCGTCAGGTTTATAATTTGAATGTGCAATGGGCCTAACACCTGTTTCCCAGTATGGATCCTGGATACTGTTGTTTTTCCTTCACCAATATGATTGGCAGTGGATCTCTGACTGGAAATGTTAGTACTCGATTTTCAAACTCATCCCTTTAAATTGTCTCTCATAGCAAATTGCTGCCCCAGGTAATTCTAATCATCTCTTAAAGGTAACTTAATACCATGGCTGGGATTTTCTGAACCACATGCGATGGGAATCGTCATGGGCAGGATGGAAAATTTGATGGACCAGCCAAAGGTCCGTTGACTTCGGACAGGAACTTCCGGTCCTGCGGCCATTGGGTCCAGAAGATCCCGGTGCATGTGTTTCCACTTGATGTTTTTATGTTCTTGATGTCCACACGACAAAGCATTTTCAATGTCTCTACCTATCTGGCCCTCTCTGTTCCTTCAAGTTGCTACTTAATACCTACCTCTTTGACCAAGTTTTTGGTCACCTCTTCTAATATTTCTTTATGTGGCTTGGTGACATTCTATTTTATAACACTCCTGTTAAGTGCCAAGGGACATTTTCCTGTATTAAAGGTGTTATATAAGTCCAATTTGTTGGTGATGTTGTATGGCTCTTATTTTTGGTGCATTGATCACTTCAGCGCTTCCTGTTTTCAATTTTGCATTTCTTGCTATCTGTGTCTTCATCTCTGACATTTGTTATTATTTTTGCTAAGCAACGTAAGAGAACAAAGCTGTCATCTCAAGGGTTTTTGGATCACAGAAGAGATGCTCCAGTTGTTTAAAGCATTGATTGTGCACCTTGTAGAATACTGTGTTCTGTTTTGGGCATTGAATCATGAGGAAAGATATATTTTTAATGGAGGGGGTTCACCTAGCATTACAAACTGTGATTGAAGTTGTTTCTGGTGGGCACATTGCATGACATTTGATCCAGTGACATTTAATTGCATGACACTTCCTGCAGTTTGCATGTTATTGCATTTTTGTCATAATGGTTGGCACCCCCCCCCCCCCCCCCGGGTTTCTTGCCGTGTGAGAAATTCTGAGAACCAGGAAGCCGCTTTCGAGCGGGTGAAGAAAGTGAACAGACACAAATCACAGATGCAAACTACGAATGTGATGCGCGAGCCCTACTTTTCTCCCGAGTTATGAGCAACAGTGCCAGGGAGATTCATCTTCCATTTCTGGAAACTTCCGGGCAATCTGGCAGGGTTGACACCTGGCCTTAACCTTAATCTCTAGCACTGACCATGGGATAGAAAAGGGGAACATCAGCCAATCGGTTATGTCCAACCGGGTGAGATGCACACCTGGATAATGAGCACCTGAGTAAGATTCAAGCAGGGAGGAAAGTGCCGGGTGGGGAGGAGGTCAAAGAAGAAAGATGGAACAAGTATGGGAGGGAAAGGGAGAGAGAGAGAGAGAGAGAGAGAGAAAATGATTGGGACAGTGAATAAGTGAGGGGAAAATGAGAAAGGAAATGGTTTGGATTCAGATTCTGTGAGAATGTAACAATCCTGAGGTGGGATCCTCAGTCACAACTGCAGTGAGCTTGGACTTCACACACTGAGAGGGAACAAAACCAACAATGGGTGACACAGACTGACCTGAAATGAAACGAGAGCAGCAGGCTCTTGTGTTTGGGGCACTTCTCACAGGGCACAGCACCTCAACCCAGTTCATCACCAACCTCTATAAACATTAAGATAAAAGCAAAATACTGCAGATGCTAGAAATCTGAAACATAAACAAAAATAGCTGGAAAAACTCAGCAGGTCTGACAGCATCTGAGGAGAGAAACACAGTTAACATTTCGAGTCCATATGATTCTTCATCAGTTTTGATGAGACATATGGACTCGAAACATTAACTCTGTCTTCCTCTCCACAGACGCTGTCAAACCTGCTGAGCTTTTCCAGCTATTTTTGTTTTTGTGTCTCTCTATACCTTACACCTGAGAAAAGAACTATAGCGGGTGCACCTGTTCACAAAATGTAAAATGCTTATCCTTTTTAGGTCTTCCATGCAAGGCTGTGAAAACACTAACCTGCACAGTGAAATGCAACATTCTGCCACTGCCTGGGCAATCAGCATTGCAACTCAGTCACAGACTGATGAAGGGCTTGTCTGGAAATCACAGGCTTAAGTCAACAAGCTTCCCCCACTGAAATGGGAAGCAGCATGTTTTTATTTAGGTTGGGCTCTGATTGGGTGCTGTCAGTATTTCCTTAACTGAGTACGAGCTGAGTATACAGGCCACTCCTGCAGTCGAAGAACGAATGACAAGTGCCTCCTGACACCAAAGAACAAACAGTCTGTTTATTCCATTTCTCAGCTGATCCACTTGCTGCCTCAGCGCGTGGCTGATTTGTCGAATGCCACTCAGACTTCTAACCAACCTGAAATGTGTCAGGCCTCCTTGGGTGTGATATCGCCATGAAAAGCTGATTATCGGCACAAATTACTTATGGGCATACTCTGCTTGAGGTAGAGCTTGGGAGTTGTGCCAGAAATTGTGAGAGTTGTGGGCCGGTTACCCATTTCCTGACGCGATTGTCCTGGCATATGTTGTCAACATCATGGAGGCGTTCTGCTCACCGCGCACGCCGTCCGATCCTGCCTGATTTGCGCGCCCAGGTAGAATTGGGACCTGTGTCTCTCTCTTCCAAGTTAAATTACAAGGTCCAAAATCAGTCCGCATGGCCCTGAAACTATCAGAGGGTCGTAGCTCTTATGCTTGAGGTAATGCATAGAGGAATAAATTATAGAGGAAAGCTCTAAGGAAAAGTAAAATTTAAAGGAGGAAATAAGCAGAGGTAGAATTAAAACAGAGAGGTTTGCAGTAAATACCAGCCATTAAGGACTAGATGAGCACACTGAATAAATTGAGATCCTCAATTTGACAATTTTGCATTGGCTACTGTCTAAGAGGCTGTTAGCTGAGGCTGCTATTTTCCACTTCTTTGTTGTTACATTTAATAAATAGATGTAGCTGAAAAGCTTCTGGAATTTACAAAAATATTTTATGCAAGGGGAAGTGTTTTTGTCTCAGGTTAACGAATTTTAAATGATTTTGTCAGGGACATGGTGATAGATAGCAACTTGCGCAGAAAGACTTCTGGGTAATGATGGGTGATCTGGCTTTGAGGTCATTTATTTGTTTATGTAATCTGTAGGAGGTGTCAAAGGGTAATGGCTTTCAGAAGCTTTTGTGCTGTACCCTTCAAATGAATGACCTTGAGTACGTGAAAACTGTATTAACGCCTCTCCTAAAATTAGCCCTCTCGTAGCTTCTGCAACTGTTCTGGCCTGGTTATGTTTCCATGGTAATGAGAGTCTTATTGATTTCATATACAGTAATATAAAAACAGGATTGTTCTTGGAGTCCGGGAATGGGGGGAATGATTATAGCATAAATAATGCCACAGTGATGCTATAGTTACAAAATGGAAGAAATGACACTTGCCGGGTAATGCTCCTTTGTCCTTGGTAACAATTACTCCAGAAAAATTGAGATTTTGCATTTGAACAAAAGGATAAGTCTGCACTTTGGAACGTGATTTGCTCTCTCTAGTTAAATTCTGCGGACCTGCAAGATTTGTTTCCTCTGAGCAGTTGTTCAAATGCATCATTTTGTCATATACCTTTCCGCTCATCCCAGCAGGATTGACGGACAGCTTCGGGCGAAGAAACACCAGAAGCTTTTGAGAATTTGCAGCTCTTAAACCCAAATGCGTGAAAGATGGTGGGAGGAAATGGGAGTCGTCTCATTCTGGTTGTCCTTTTGTATGGTCCAAATTAGGTTGTGTTACATCATGCAGTTGATATCAATTTAAGCAATGTGGCATATGAGTTTCAGTGCTGGTGTGATGCTAGGTATATAGGCCCTACATACCCAGCCAGCCTGTCCTTGCAAAATTCAAAACATAGGCCATGATTTTCCGGTCTTGCCAGCAGCTGGCATCCTCGCGAGTGGGAGGAGAAAATTAAAATTTTCCCATCCTACCCGTGACGATGCCTGCCGCTAGTGGGACTGGAAAATCCTGCCCATAGTGCCCAACATTAGATGTGATTCCGTAATTGGACAACACCTGCTAAACAATCCTGATGGCGCTAAGAATTACACTGTAAACCAATTTCAGGTTGTCAGCCAGGCTCGCAGTATGGCTCAGTCACGCATGCTGGAAACCACATATAGTCACACACACGGCCCTGTCCTTTGCAGACAGAAGGAACGTCTGCACACTTTGCACTTTTTCCACCCGAACAAAAGCTTAGGGAAGAGTCATTCCCTGGTTCATTCCCCAGGGAAATGCCTTGACCAATCAGTCGACCTGCCCGGTTTGAAATTGAACAAAGCTGGACTGCTAACTGCTCCATGCTTCATTCTCCATGGCAATGACTGCATCAAAGAGAGTCCACTCGCCAACCCATCAGCACTCTCTTCTCATGCGGTGTAAATTATTGTTCCCATGTTACAGTTTGGTAATTTCTTGCGAGCTGCCCTGATGAGTGAAAGACAGAAAGCTTAGATAGCATGTCTCTATTTTTTCAGCAGTACTGAAGTAGATATTCTCATTTGAAATAAATGGAGGATATCTACCTCAGTGAAACCACTGAGCGCGAGTTAGATTTATGTCTAAGAAGTTCATCCTTTTCCCCTTTCTCTTGTTGAGTAGGGACTTGGCGCCTGAGATTTCTCCATTTATTCTCATCATCACCATTTGTGTGGTTATTGTGTAGTGCACTGGAATTTGGAGTTTAAGTCGGGTAGTCCGGAGTTGCGCCAGTTTTACAATACACACTGAAATGCTGTAGAATTGGCTGCCCATCACTGCAGTGATACGTGTGACAGGATGACAAGTGCCAAAGCTGCCCGTTCCAGAAATTCCACAACTTACAATAAGATTGCACCGAACTTAAGTGAAGAGGGGTAGGAAAGAGGTACTTGAATGCCTTATTAAATCAGGAAGTGATTGAGTTTGCAGGCTTTGAATGTCCAGGAGAAGTCTCACATTGGGCGGAATTTTTCCAGGCCGGTGGAGGTCGGATTGGGGGAGAACAGGGAAAATTCCGGAAAATGACATTGGATCAGGATCCCCACTTGATCCTGCCCCCTTCCGGCTTTCCCAGGGGTGGGTTGCAAGTGCAGTGGGAAGCAGATTGAAATATTTAAAAAGCCATTTTCAGCATGCAGTTCCCCCGTCCGCATCAGTGCATGGATTACACTCTGTGTCTGCAAATCAGCAGATTGGAGAAGGCAAGTGCACAGCGCGAGGTGATTGACGGCTGAAACTGACTTGATGTCAGCACAAGAAAAAGTGAAAGGCTTGCACTAACAGGAGCAGTTCCTTCAGCACTGAGTTTGTGTGGGCACAGCCGATTATTTCAAGCACCTTAAATGCTTCTGAGGGGCAAGTCACCTTATCGCCTGTGAAACTGTACAGTGCTATTTGCTCCACATATTCGGAAGTTTCTTGGACCTCTGAGGAGGAGGTTCGATGTGCTTCAGCTGAGCAGCCACTGTGATGGGGGCAACAGCTCCAACAGCAGCAGCTGCCCTCACAACAGCTACATGCAGCTGGATGGGACAGAGGGATTGGATGCACCTAGAAGGAGGCATTAGCTTTAGCGCTGGGCTGATAGTCCAAAGGTCAGCTTCCTCAAGCTCTCTGAACAGCAGTGCCTCTGAAACCTCAGGCCATCACTCCAGGCAGTCATAGACCTCTTGAAAGATGACCTAAGGCCAATAGGTGCATTGCCCTTGGCGGTTGAAGGTAACCAGGATCATTCCAGGGCTCAGTTGCTGAGGGGAGACCATTGTTTAAAAATTAGGGATCTCCCATTTTAAACCGAGATGAGGTGAAATTTTTTCACTCAGAGGGTTGTGAGTCTTTGGAACTCTCTTCCTGAAAAGATGGTGGAAGTAGAGCCTTTGAAAATTTTTTAACGCAGAGGCGGATAGATTCTTGGTCAGCGAGGGGGTTGATAAGTTATCGGGGGTAGGTGGGATGCAGATTTCAGGTTACTATCAGATCAGCCAAGGTCTTATTAACTCACGGAGGAGATTCGAGGGGCTGAATGGCCTCCTCCTGCTTCTTGTACATATGTATGTTTGGATGTTTATATGTGTGTTTGTATGTTCGTGTGTTCGTATATGCAGGATCTCGCAACGTGCACTCACCACTGCATCTGCCAGTTCTTTGTCAGAGCTTCCAAATATATGAACGCCTAGATGGATGTGGCCAATCAAACCTAGAGGCCTTTGCCCCCTCTCAGATTTCCACAGATCCCGGGGGTTGTAGACTGCGCCCATGTGGCAGTCAAGGTGCCATTAGAACCGCCTGGCAATTTTTGTCATTGGGAAGGGCATCCACTGCTTCAATGTGCAGCTGGTATGTGACCACCACAAGAAGATAATGTAAGTGTGCGAGAGGTATTCAGGGAGCTGCCATGACCCATTCACCCTTTGGTTGTTGTAGATTCCCCAGCTCTTCCCTCCACCAGACAGCCTCAGTGGATAGATCCTGGGAAGGTCAAGGGAAGCCCACTCAAGACCTGGCTGGTAATCCCCAGTGAGGAACCTCACCACAGAGGCACAGGAAAGGAACAACCGGAGACATCTTGCCGCCAGGGTGACATTAAAGCAAGCCTTTGGCGTCTCGAATTGAGGCTCTGGTGACTTGACTGATTTGTGGGTGCCCTTCAATACAGTCTGGCGGGTTTCCTGGAGAGTCGTGGCCTGCTATGTCCTGCACAACATGGCATTGCGGAGAGGACTTATGCTGCTGCCAGAGGAAGATGGGCAGTGCCCGGCATCCTCAGAGATGGAGATGGAGGGGGAGGGGGAACAGGAACACCCTGAAGTGCCTTTTGGTGCCTGCAGCCAAAGACGGTGACATCCTCATCCAGGCATTCTGCAGCTGAGTACTGTACATTCTACATTGTACTCACCCCATCTCACACCCTGTAGAATAAAAACTCCCCTCCCCCTGCCCAGCAACAGACCCCCTCAAGGTAGACAGGTGTCCCATTACATTCTGAACCTTACATCCTCATCAGTGAGTCTAGGCCTTTCACCAGCATTTACCTGCCAGGGCCATTGTAGTATGGAACACAAAGTGCACCATGATAATTATCAGGTAATGCTTCCATTCAAAGAAACACCATCCATTTGACAGTAGCACTATAATAACCACCCAAGTGAATCCCTGCGTGCAGCTCAGACTATTTCCATATTCATTATTTTTTTACTTTTATGTGGTGCTTCCCCTGTGGTTTCAACAGAGCTGGAGGCAAGTTTGCTCGTTCCTCTGTACTGACACGTGAGATGCCCGTGGTGGAACAACCTCTGGGTTTTTGGTCCCCCTGAGGACCTCGCCAAAGATTGCCCCACCTCCATGTGCAGAGGCAGACTGAATCATGGGGCCAGGATGCAGCATGTATGGCTCTGTTGGGGTGCGAGAGAGAAAGGCCAAGACCTGGGGCACCTTGAGGAGAGCCCCCACTGCTATTATCCCTGTCTCCCTCTTCCCTCTCAGGGCCCACCTGCACTTCGCTGCTAACCTAGAACATGAGAGCAGCTGGCTGCAGTTGAGTGTGGTGTTCAGCCAATAAGGCAATTCTTTGGTCAATGTTTTGCAAAGTGGCGGCCATAGTGTGCACTCTGTTGTTGCAGGCCATCATCCACTCTGATTGGCTTGCCGCATCTGACTCTCCATGAGGTTGGCCATTCTTTCAATGGAGGTGGTCATCAGCGCAAATGCCTGAGACACTGCGGCACTCATGGTAGTGATGGACTCCTCCATCTGCAGTGCAAGAGTGCACATTGTCTCTGGAAATTCTGACAGATGCCTGCACATTTCCCACTGCTGCTCTGCAAGTATCCGTTTAATATGTGACCCCGTGGCTCATCTGTGTCCCATTGAATAGAGTTTGAGGTGTCCTCAACTCTCTGACGGGGTCTCTCCACTGCTGTCTCTGCTTCCGGCACCTACTGCTCACATATAATGTGCTCCTCACTATGTGCCACTCTCTCTATCAGTGATGACAGACTCACCAGTGTGTGTGCATCTGCGCGAGTGAAAGGTTCCTCCAGAGTGATGCCCCTTGTTTGAGGACTCCATTGCCTCATCCCTCATCTCCTGTTGTGGCTCCGGCAATGCATCTGGAGGAGATGAAACTGGATTTCAACCTAGCATAGTGCAGATCATGACAATTAATGCACTGATGACATTGGTTCAACATGAGTGACAGTTCAGTGCCAAGGAGCAGTGTGACAACGAATGCTTTCACCAAGTCTCTGGGCCAATCCCAACTCTCCATTGCCAACCTGTCGATTTCTGGGGTTTCCTCCTCCTTTGTGGTCAGGGCAGCTGTGAATGCAGCTCCACCCCTCCCTGGAGTTGTGGGCTCTTTCTCTGCAATGACAAAAGGCATTTGAGACATGGGTTGGTGGCGACTTTGGGATGGGGAGTGAGAGGGCACCAGGTTGCGGGTGAGTCTTAGTGCTGTCTGTTGAGATGGAGACCTGAGGAGGAGCCTGGAGAGAATTTTTTTTTTATTCATTCACAGGATGTGGGCTTCGCTGGCTGGGCCAGCATTTAGTGCCCATCCCCAGTTGCCCTTGAGAAGGTGGTGGTGAGCTGCCTTCTTGAACTGCTGCTGTCCATGTGGGGTAGTGGGGTAGGTACACCCACAGTGCCTAGGTCGATACCTGGTGGTCTGTCTAGTTTCATTCCTTTTTTGTGACTTTGTAGTGGTTTGATACAACTGAATGACTTGCTAGGCCATTTCAGAGGGTATTTAAGAGTCAGCCACATTGCTGTGGATCTGGTGCCACATGTAGGCCAGACCAGGTAATGTCCAGATGGGTTTTTATAACAATTGACAATGATTTCATGTCATCATTAGACTTTGAATTCCAGATTTTTATTGAATTCAAATTCCATCATCCGCCATGGCAGGATTTGAACCCAGGTCCCCAGAGCATTATCCTGGATAACTAGTCCAGCGAGAACTGCACAACACCATCACCTCCCCAATGATTGTATGTGGCAGCAGAGAGTGCAGCTCAGGTGCTGACTGTTAAGGAGGGGAGAGAGTGATGGCTGCTAGCTGAGAGTTGAAGGGCACTCATGTAGCTAGACATTAGAAGGTCATTGAGATGTTTGTGGCACTGAATTCACATCCTCAGCACTATACTCCCATCTGCTCACCCCCTCTGCAATCTCAAGCCAAGCTTGTTTGGTAAGGTTGGTTAACCTCCTCCTACCGTCCTCTGGAAAGATGACTTCTTTCCGTGCCCTGGCTGCTTCCAGCGTTACCTCCAGGGACCCATCAGTGAAGCGGGAGGGCAGCTTTCCCCATGCCTTCCATCCATTTTCTTCCTCTTTTCTGCCTCACATTGAGTGATTCGCACCGCACAATCCTGCTGCTGGGGTTCCTTTAAAAAGGGAATCTTTATTGCTGCCTTCGAAGTACCAACCTGCTCGCTCTCCCTAATTGGTTGGCAAACCCAGAGGAAGGCTGTTGATTGGTTGGTTCTGGGAATGAACTATGAGAAGACCCACTAACTGGGGAGTTGGGCTTGTGATCTGGAAATGGAGCAGCCATTGCTCCAGAAACTAAAATGGTAAGATTCTGCCTGTCAAGCTTTTTGACTGAAGTGAATAGAAAGTATTTATTTACCTGAGCAGGTAAGATAAGATCCTGGAATTTCAGCAGCTTCATGCAGGGGAATCTGTTTCTGACCACCCTTTTGTCGTGGATCCCTTACCAGGTGGACCTCGTTTTTGACCTTTTGACGGAGGCAGAACAGGAGCGGCGAGATGAAGTAATGAGAGAGACATGCAGGATAAGATTACAGCAAAGAAAAAGATAAAAATTGGGAGGTAACTTTCTACTAAGGCCTACGGACTGTTCACCCAACCTCCCTTCCTTCCCCCCCCCGCCCCGCCCCCAAAACATAACATCGAGAAAGCAACGTCATTAAGAGAAGGAACTCTGAGCCTGAAATTCGTGCGGGTCTGTTAAGGGACAGGACTTGCCTCTGCACAAGCAGTGTTACTTCAGCTGGAAGGCCCGAAGCTGGCTGAAATTGGATCTTGAGCCTCATTAACTAGCTGTGCCAGTGATATGCCACGTGGTACCTGCCAATGACACAGCACTGCACTTGGCTGTCTGCTAACCCAGGATAGTGCCTCGTGACCACTGACAAGTCGTTATGGTAGTGACTGCACAGAAACCAGCTAGTAATTGGCAAAGCTGGTTGTTGATCATTCTGGCGTATGGTACCCGCAAAGCTTCAGACCTTGTGATTGGGATGTTTCCGAAAAAGCATCCAATAATACAGTTAGGCATTGACGCTATCTGGTCTGCCTTCCCAACTTTCTTTACTGATAGCACATAGTCCTTCTCTTAGTTGTTTTCTTCTTCCTCTAAAAAGGGGGATTCCCATTGGCAGCAGGAATGGTGCAGGTGGCAAAACAAAATGCAGCATAATGCTTTGCACCAAAGCTTGTGAAAATACAAGTAGCAGCAGAAAGAAGTTGAGAAAAATGGTCAAGAAGTGACTGAAACACCCCTGTCCTAACATGGCATTGCTCCTTCAGTGAATGTCCATATACTTATAATCAGTTATCAATAATAAAAACAAAAAGCTACTGCGGATGCTGGAAATCCAAAACAAAAACAGAATTACCTGGAAAAACTCAGCAGGTCTGGCAGCATCGGTGGAGAAGAAAAGAGTCGACGTTTCGAGTCCTCATGACCCTTCAACAGAACTGAAGTATAGTTAGGAGAGGGGTGAAATATAAGCTGATCCAAGGTGGGGGGCGGGGGGAGAGAAGTTGAGGGTGGGCTGGTTGTAGGGACAAGCAAGCAGTGATAGGAGCAGATAATCAAAAGATGTCACAGACAAAAGGATCAAAGAGGTGTTGAAGGTGGTGATATTATCTAAGAAAAGTGCTAATTAAGAATGGATGGCAGGACACTCAAGGTACAGATAGCTCTCGTGGGGGTGGCGTGAAAGACTGACAAGGTATTAGTTGTAGATTTAAAAATAATGGAAATAGGTGGGAAAAGAAAAATCTATATAAATTATTGAAAAAAAACAAAAGGGAGGGGGAAGAAACGGGGTGGGGATGGGGGGAAGGGGGAGTTTAAGATCTAAAGTTGTTGAATTCAATATTCAGCCCAGAAGGCTGTAAAGTGCCTAGTCGGAAGATGAGGTGCTGTTCCTCCAGTTTGTGTTGGGCTTCACTGGAACAATGCAGCAAGCCAAGGACAGACATGTGGGAATGAGAGCAGGGTGGAGTGTTAAAATGGCAAGCGACAGGGAGGTTTGGGTCTTTCTTGCGGACGGACCGCGTTTGCGTTTAGTCTCTCCAATGTAGAGGAGACCACATTGGGAGCAACGAATGCAGTAGACTAAGTTAGGGGAAATGCAAGTGAAATGCTGCTTCACTTGAAAGGAATGTTTGGGCCCTTGGATGGTGAGGAGAGAGGAAGTGAAGGGGCAGGTGTTGCATCTTCTGCGTGGGCATGGGGAGGTGCAATAGGTGGGGGTTGAGGGGTAGGGGGTGATGGAGGAGTGGACCAGGGTGTCCCGGAGGGAACGATCCCTATGGAATGCCGCCAGTGGGGGTGAAGGGAAGATGTGTTTGGTGGTGGCATCATGCTGGAGTTGGCGGAAATGGCGGAGGATGATCCTTTGAATGCGGAGGCTGGTGGGGTGATAAGTGAGGACAAGGGGGACCCTATCATGTTTCTGGGAGGGAGGAGAAGGCGTGAGGGCGGATGCGCGGGATATGGGCCGGACACGGTTGAGGGCCCTGTCAACGACCGTGGGTGGAAAACCTCGGTTAAGGAAGAAGGAGGACATGTCAGAGGAACTGTTTTTGAAGGTAGCGTCATCAGAATAGATGCGACGGAGGCGAAGGAACTGAGAGAATGGGATGGAGTCCTTACAGGAAGCGGGGTGTGAGGAGCTGTAGTCGAGGTAGCTGTGGGAGTTGGTCGGCTTGTAATGGATATTGGTGGACAGCATATCATCAGAAATTGAGACAGAGAGGTCAAGGAAGGGAAGAGGAGTGTCAGAGATGGACCATGTGAAAATGATGGAGGGGTGATTCACTTTTAAAATGAGAAGATGGTGTCGTAATGCTAATGTCTCTGGACTAGTAATCTGGAGGCCCAGACTAATGTTCTGGGGGCCGTATGTTCAAATCCCACCATAGCAGCTGGCGGAATTTGAATTCAAATAATAAATTTGGAATTATAAAGCTATAAAAAGGAATGAAACTGGATGGACCACCCGGCATCGACCTAGGAACTGGAAACAACAACTGCAATCACAGCCCTGTCGACCCAGCAGAGTCCTCCTTACTCACATCTGGGGGCTAGTGCCAAAATTGGGAGAGCTGTCTCACAGACTAGTCAAGCAACAGCTTGACATAGTCATCCTCACAGAATCATACCTAACAGATAATGTCCCAGGCTCCACCATCACCATCCCATGGGCAGGACAGACCCAGCAGAGATGGCGGCACAGTGGTATACAGTTGGGAGGGAGTTGCCCTTGGAGTCACCCTTGGAGTCCTCAACATTGACTCCGGACCCCATGAAGTTTCATGGCATCAGGTCAAACATGGGCAGGGAAACCTCTTGCTGATTACCACATACCGCCCTGCCTCAGCTGATGAATCAGTGCTCCTCCATGTTGCATACCGCTTGGAGGAAGCACTGAGGATGGCAGAATGAACTCTGGGTGGGGGACTTCAATGTCCATCACTAAGAGTGGCTCGGTAGCACCACCACAGACTGAGGTGGCCGAGTTCTAAATGATATAGCTGCTAGACTGGGTCTGTGGCAGGTGGTGAGGGAACCAACAAGAGGGAAAAACATACTTGACCTCATCCTCACCAACCTGCCGACCACAGATGCCTCTCTCCATAACAGTGTCGGTAGGAGTGACCACTGCACAATTATTGTGGAGACGAAGTTCCACCTTCACATTGAGGATACCCTCCACCGTGTTGTGTGGCACGACCTCTGTGCTAAATGAGATAGATTTTGAACAGATATAGCAACTCCAGGCTGGGCATCCATGAGGCGCTGTGGGCCATCAGCAGCAGCAGAATTGTACTCGAACACAATCTGTAACCTCATGGCCCAGCATATCCACCCCCCTCCACCATTACCATTAAGCCAGAGGATCAACCCTAGTTCACTGAAAAGTGCAGGAGGGCATGAAAGGAGCAGCACCAGGCATACCTCAAAATGAGGTATCAACCTGGTGAAGCTATGGCACACAAGTAGTCCTGTGTTAAACAGCATAAACAGCGAGTGATAGACAGAGCTAAGCGATCCCACAACCAACGGATCAGATCTAAGCTCTGCAGTCCTGCCACATTCAGTCGTGAATGGTGGTGGACAATTCAAAGAACTTACTGGAGGAGGAGGCTCAACAGATATCTCCATCCTCAATGATGGAGGAGCCCAGCACAACAGTGCAAAAGATAAGGCTGAAGCATTCGCAATAATCTTCAGCCAGAAGTACCGAGTGGATGATCCATCTCGGCCTCCTCCGGAGATCTCTGCATCACAGATGCCAGTCTTCAGCCAATTCGATTCACTCCACGTGATATCAAGAAATGGCTGAAGGCACTGGATACTGCAAAGGCTATGGGCATTGACAATATTCCGGCAATGGTACTGAAGACTTGTGCTCCAAAACTTGCCGCGCCCCTAACAAAGCTGTCCCAATACAGCTACAACACTGGCATCTACCAGGCTATGTGGAAAATTGCCCAAGTATGCTCTGTACACAAAAAGCAGGACAAATCCAGCCCAGGCAATTACTGCCACATCAGTCTACTTTCCATCATCAGTAAAGTAATGGAAGGGGTCATCAACAGTGCTATCAAGCGGCACTTGCTTAGCAATAACCTGCTCACTACCAAGTTTGGGTTCCGCCAGGGCCACTCAGCTCCTGACCTCATTACAACCTTGGTTCAAACATGGACAAAAGAACTGAACTCCCGAGGTGGGATGCGAGTGACTGCCCTTGACAACAAGGCAGTGTTTGACCGAGTGTGGCATCAAGGAGTCCTAGCAAAACTGGAGCCAATGGGAATCAGGGGGAAAACTCTCCGCTGGTTGGAGTCATACCTAGCTCAAAGGCAGATGGTTGTGGTTGTTGGAGGTCAGTCATCTCAGCTCCAGGACATCACTGCAGGATTTCCTCAGGGTAGTGTCTTAGGCCCAACCATCTTCAGTTGCTTCATCAATGACTTTCCCTTCCATCATAAGGTCAGAAGTGGGTATGTTCACTGATGGTTGCACAACGTTCAGCACCATTCGCGACCCCTCAGATACTCAAGCAGTCAATGTCCAAACGCAGCAAGACCTGGACAATATCCAGGCTTGGGCTGACAATTGGCAAGTAATATTCGCGCCACACAAGTGTCAGGCAATGACCATCTCCAACAAGAGTGAATCCAACTATTGCCCCTTGATGTTCAATGGCATTACCATCACTGAATCCCCCACTATCAATATCCTGGGGTTACCATTGACCAGAAACTGAACTGGACTAGCCACATAAATACTGTGGCTACAAGAGCAGGTCGAGGCTAGGAATCGTGCGATGAGTAACTCACCTCCTAACTCCCCAAAGCCTGTCCACCATCTACAAGGCACAAGTCAGGAGTGTGATGGAATACTTCCCACTTGCCTGGATGCAGCTCCCACAACACTGAAGAAGCTGGACACTGTCCAGGACAAAGCAGCCCGCTTGATTGGCACCACATCCACAAACATTCACTCCTTCCACCACCGACGCACAGTAGCAGCAGTGTGTACCATCTACAAGATGCACTGCAGAAATTCACCAAGGCCCCTTAGACAGCACCTTCCAAACCCACGACCACTACCACCTAGAAGGACAAGGGCAGCAGATAAATGGGAACACCACCGCCTGGAGGCTCCACTCCAAGTAACTCACCATCCTGATTTGGAAACATATCGTCGTCCCTTCACTGTCGCTGGGTCAAAATCCTGGAGCTCCCTTCCGAACAGCACTGTGGGTGGACTTACACCACATGGACTGCAGCGGTTCAAGAAGGCAGCTCACCACCACCGTCTCAAGGGTAACTAGGGATGGGCAATAAATGCTGGCCCAGCCAGCGAAGCCCACATCCCGTGAATGAATAAAAAAAAGTCTCAGTAATGGTGACCATGAAACCATCATCGATTGCTGGTTCATGAATGTCCTTTTGGGAAGGAAATCTGCCATCCTTACCCAGTCTGGCCTACATGTGAATCTAGACCCACAACAACGTAGTTGACTCTTAACTGCCTTCTGCCCTCTGGTCTAGCAAGCCACTCAGTTCAAGGGCAATTAGGGATGCACAACAAATGCTGACCTTGTCAGTGACACCCACATCCCGCGAAAGAGTAAAGAAAAAAATGAAAAAAGACTGAGAGAAGGAGTATGTGCTATCAGTAAAGGAAGTTGGGAAGGCAGACCAGATAGCGTCAATGCCTAACTGTACTATTGGATGCTTCTTCAGAAACATCCCAATCACAGTACCTGAAGCTTTCCGTGGTTCTATACACCAGAATGATCAACAACCTGCTTTGATGATTGCTAGCAGGTTTCTGTGCAGGCACTGCCATAACTACTTGTCAGTGGTCATGAGGAATTATCTTCACAGTTTGCTGGGTTAACAGGCAGCCAGATGCAGTGCTGTGTCATTGGTAGGCACCATGTGGTATATCACTGGCACAGCTAGTTAATGAGGCTCGAGGCCCAGTTTCAGTTGGCTTTCGGCCTTCCAGCTGAGGCATACGTTGCTGTATAGACCAAGGCCTGTTCCGTAAAAGACCCACGTGAATTTCAGTCTGAGTTCCTTCTCTTAATGACTTTTCCATTATGATTTGTCTAATCCATGCTGATAAATCATGCAAACCTATACTGGAAACCTGGGGCTCATTGGTGTAACTCTCACACTTGTCATCCAGAAGTATCCAGCTTTGACAATCAGTCCCATTTCCAGCCGGTTATATTGACAAGCCTGCGATCAAAATGTTTCAACACGTTCAAATATTCCAAATATTTTAAAGGCAGATTTCAGTGCCAATAATCAGTTATTTTTTTCCAAAGATATATTGATCCTGTCACAATTTTGGCCATTGCAAAATGTAAAAAGCTTCATTGCCTGAACTGTTAGTTTATATGGAATTGTAGATCTGACTTGTAGTCTTCTCGGTAACATTGGGTGGAATTGTCCCAGATTTGTACTAAGTGCAGTAGCGGGCACAAAAAGGACATTTTATCCGCTGGCTGCAATGGCAGCTTTTCACACCGTATCATCCCATTCCCGCCTCATTAATAATGCATTCCCGGGAAACACGCTGGGGTGTGGCCTCCGATTAGCCCACCATGCTGTCACCTTGCCTCTTCCTCATGCCGGGTGCCATATTTAAAGTGCAGCCGCATGCACACCTCTCAGTGCTTCCAGCCCAGGACTGTTGCCCTGAAAGGCAAGAAGACTGCAGCCCCCCGATTCAGTGATGCGTCCCTGGAACGCCTTTTGGACGGGGCGCCCGCTGTGATGTCCTCTACTCCTGCTCTGGCCACAGGAGGGACAGCAACATCACCAATCTGGCTTGGGAGGCAGTGGCGGTGGTGGTCAGTGTCAACGCTGCCCACAAGAGCCATCCAGTGCAGGAAGAGGATGAACGATCTCATCTGTGCCGCCAGGATTAAGTCAACCGTCTCATCACTTTAAACTCTCACACTCAAGTCCATCACGCATTCACTGGCATCTCACTCACTGCCAGCTCAAGGAACATCACCACTCACACACATGCTCACATCTCCATTTGGCCTCATCTCCTCTGAAGATCACCTCCTCATCCCATCCATGGCTCCACTCAGCGCCCGCAGGCGCGCACACACACACACCCACACACACCCCCACACGCTCACACGTACATACATCTGACTTCCTTCTCATTTGGCCGGGCATGCGTCTTTCTCACACTCTCTCCATCTGTCTTTATCCAGGACAAGATCGTACGCAATAAAATGAAGATGTCCCAGACCGGGGATGGAGTGATGGGCATCAAGGTCCTCACGCCCTTCAAACACCATGTGTTAGAGCTGGCTGGGGAGGACATGGACTGTTCCTGCAGTGATGGCGAGGTCGGCGCCAAGCGTCAAAATGAGGATCATGCACCAGATCGTCACTCTGGCAACTCAGACATGTGTCCACTGATCCAAGTATTCCAGCGGCCATGCACTAAATCTCCATTTTCTCACAGAGGCACATCTGCCACGTCGCCCTCAGGCAACCTTGGCCCCGACTCCAGCGCTGACAGCACCTCAGATGAGGACCCTGAGGACACCACCCTCGAAGACCCGCCACAGTGCTCACCCACACCCTCCACCAGCACAGCGACACACACCTCGGTGGGAGCTACATGTACAGCAGGCTCGGGTTCACTATCTGGTGAGCACAGCACACAATCTGTTCCACAGCTGGCGGAGGCAGGGATACTCGAGCCCGGCGGCATTCGGAGGACTGCTGGAGGCAAGGGATCTGCTGAGTCTGAGTCATATGATGAGCCTCTGGACTTGGTCCCCAATCAGTTGTTGGAGCTGCAGCGGAAACCATGGGAACATCAGGAAGGGACAACAGCTGCGCTCCTCAGATTGAAAGGCACAATGGAGGAGTCCGTCCACCTTCAGTCCGAGGTGATAGCACCGGCATACCAATGCACTGAGGTCAACACTGGTAGGATGGGGGCCGCCAAGGAGACCTTGGTCCAGAATATTGGTCCTGCACTGCTGTGCGGGCTGAACTCCATCCTGACGCCATAGTTGGCCGCTAACAGTGTGTACACGAGATGGGTGCGGGGCAGCTCGATCTCACTCCAGCTCCTTGTTCTCCTCCAGGAGTCAGCCAAGGTCCCTCCGACACCAATAGGGAGGAGGATCAGCAGGTGCACACCCTGGGGCCATCCACCCAGGTGACTCTGTGTGTGTTCGGTCCATCCGAATCCCCTCTTCCTGTGATCTTAGCAGCTCCAGCTTCACAGGCCGAGGAGGGTGCCACTGCCACACAGCAGGACCCTGAAAGCAGGCCGGGATCCTCCAGGTCTTGGCCCTCCAGAGGACGCCCGCCAAGGTCATCACAGACAGGGCGCAGCAGTCAGCAGGCTGCCTCCACCTCTGTTGTGGATGTTGGGGGAGCACCAAGACGTAGCGGCAGGGTTAGGAAGGTTAAGAAGATGTAGTTGCACAGCTGGACATGGATGTTAATCACTTGTACATAATGTTCACGATTGTAAATAAGCTCCCAAGAATGTCTCCTTGCCTGTGGCTCCTTGTTATGATGAGCAGTGTTTGTGTCACTCAGATGTGAAACCTTGCTTACTGTACAAGATAAAGGTAGGTGTCTCAGTCCAGTTTCTCTTCCCTGTGTTTTGTGCAACCTTCCCAGCACACTGATGGGACAACTTCACAGTCACTGGA
The DNA here is from genome assembly GCF_964194155.1 of Cetorhinus maximus. NCBI lineage: Eukaryota > Metazoa > Chordata > Chondrichthyes > Lamniformes > Cetorhinidae > Cetorhinus > Cetorhinus maximus. Next base: position 107,845,327 of record NC_135889.1, on the reverse strand, counting down.
CACATCAGTCCTGCCTGTACCTCGATGGGGATTATCATTGCTGCCAGAATGTCCTGGGCCAACAGCACAGAGTTCTGTCATTCTCTCTGTTTGCTTCCAGCACCTCTGAGGTGCGGCTGGCCCCCATCTCATCAGCATCTGTGTTCGGTGACAGTGTGAAGGTGAAGGGTTCAGCTCATGAAGGATGCCATAGGATCAGAAGTTAAAGTTTCCTCACTGCACCTTCATGATATGACCTTGTTCACAGAGCGCAAGTGAGGTGGCATCAGCCAGACTGGAGTCAGACATTCACATCAGCCACATGAGGATCTATGGAGCGTCCCCACTGCATGTTGCCATCATCCTCCTGGAATGTAAGGACTATGTGCACCACTGCATCTCCATGACAGGAGCCTTATCAAAGGGAATATGTGCACTGCCATCAGCCAGGCACGAGTCAAACGTTCACAGATGCAACGTGAGGATCTGTGGTGTCTCCTCACTGCATTTCATTGTCATGTCCATGAATCTAGCAGCTTTGAGGGCCTCCCAAGCGTGCCTGCCTCGTCTAGCCAGTGCGAGGGCTTCATTGCCATCTTCCTCACCTTCAAGGACCTCCTCACCCTCACCCCCCGTCGACGTCCTCCTCACCAGAGGAGACGTGAAGTTCCTCCATCTCCTCAGGCAGCTCCTCTCCCTTTCACAGCACCAGGTTGTGAAGGACACAGGCGACGACGATGTGTGACTCCCTGTGTGGGCTGTATTGCAGGGCTCCGCCAGACCAGTCCAGGCACCAGAACCTCATTTGCAACATTCCAATGGTTTTCTCCATCAAGGTGGGAGGTACAGAATCAGCCTCGTTGCACCTTCTCTGCACTGCAGCCTGAGGCCATCGCACGGGCGCCATCAGCCATGTCCTCTGCGGGTAGGCCTTGTTCCCAAGGAGCCAGTCCCAGCCCCTATGGACCCTGGAAGATGCCAGGGATCTGAGACATCCTGAGAACATAGGAGTCATGGACACTCCCAGGGAGTTGTGTGCAGACCTGTAGGATATGTTTCTGGTGGTCGCACACCAGCTGAACATTCAACAAGTGGAAGCCCTTGCGGCTGACATAGTTGACCGCTTGTTGCCACGGAGATCTGAGCACCACATAAGTGCAGTTAATGGCACCCTGCGCCTGTGGGGAAACCTGAGATCTGGGCAAATCCCAGCACCTTTGCTTCCTGGCTTTCCTGATCACGGGCGAAATGTTGTGTGCCTTCGCGAATATGGTGTCCGTGACCTCCTGGATGCATTTGTGTGTGGAGGCTTGTGATATCCCACAGAGGTCACCTGTGGAACCCTGAAAGGAGCCACTGGAGTAAAAATTGAGTGCTGGGGTCACCTTCATGGCCACTGGCAGTGGATGCCCTCCCTGCAGCAGGCAGATGCGGACATGTGCAGAATTCGGCGTCACTGGCTCTCGGTCTGTAGGACTGACAAGCACCACCTAGAGACTCTGGGTCTAGCTAGGCACTGACCAGCTCTCTGTGGCTCTTCAGTGGCCTGCGCAGGAGCCCCAGCCGCCCTTTCTTCATGAGGGTTCTGCTCTGCCCAGCTAGGGGCCTCCATCGCTCTCTTCTCCTTTGTCTCTGCTCTCTGTAAGCCAGAGTAAGAATTTATTGAAAGGGAACGAATTACTTAAAATCTCCAGGCAGCCAGTGCCACCAAGCACATTAACAATTAAAGGTTACCAGATGAACCTTGCACAGCCTTCAGGCCTGCAAACAACAGAAAGGCCTTGGGAGCTGGACTGGAGTCAGAGGATGACAACAACATAGATTAAGTGTGCTCTTCAACAGATAAGGAACAGCCTAGATAGGGGGAGGCGTGGTCACAGCTAGGTCACCTGGCTCCATGCTCCTGATATACTCCTCCTGCAGGATGAAAGTGAGAGACGCTGTTGTGGTATCTTTGACGAATGAACCACAGGAGGCTGAGGTACAGGTCACGATCGTTTATTCGAGCAATTGCAAGGAGAGAACCATCTCAAGGCAGCTTGAGATAGCACTCTACCAAATCACAAGTATACAGCTTATTTTATACACTACTGATCACTTACAGGAACAATGTTCAAATTCCAATCTTGTCAGCATATAGGTTACATCATACATCCTCTTTCATGCCAGCAGAGACCTCTCCCCTTATCTAGGCTGTTCCTTATCTGTTGAAGAGCACACTTAATCTATGTTGTTGTCATCCTCTGACTCCAGTCTGGCTCCCAAGGCCTTTTTGTTGTTTGCAGGCCCGAAGGCTGTGCAAGGTTCATCTGGGAACCTTTAATTGTTAAGTGCTTGGTAGCACTGGCTGCCTGGAGGTCTTAAGTAACTCATTCCCTTTCAATAAATTCTTACTGTATTTCCCCTAACAGTCTCCCCTTTTGGCTCTTGGCCTAGCCCAAGGTAGCCAACTACAGTGATACTGTCCGCCCCTTTACATACCGCCGCCCATTGATACTGGCCAGGTGTCCAGCTTTGGATCCTAAAGGTACTAAGTCAGACCATCTGTATCATCTGGCCCTTCAATTCAGGCCTCTGACTTGCTAAACCTCTTCTCCACCTGTTAAAATTCCCCCAGCTCCACCTCTTTTGTGACCTACGGGTGCGATGAATCAAGTATGTTAAATATATAACTAGTATCAGCTGAATCACAACCAGGGCATGGGAGATAATCTGAATCCACGGGCGTATTTGTACATTTGAACTCCAATTCCACCACCACCACCACCACCATGTGGAGGAATCTGTTTGCTCGATATCCTCTTTTTTAAGGCTCTAACCTGTTGCTGCAGTGAATAGTAAGTTCTATATATCTGCAGAGCCTGTCTCCGAATCGTGGTTAGATGCTCTGGTCATAAGGAAATTTCATAGGAGAACTGGTTCAAACACTGTGTCAGGTTATCCTTAAGGCTTTCCTTGACCTGAATAGTAGCCGCTCCTCTCTTGTTTATTTCGACCAGGTCCACCTTCCCCACCCTTGCCGGCACCTGTGGGTGTCGGCACATTGAATGATTGTGGATGGGGTATTGGATCTTTTGCTGCCACGTGGTAATACAATATCTCCCATTCCCTGTATATGCAACATGGGTCGGTTCTTTTGCAGCTCATATAGTTTCCATTGTGCAGTTTGCCGCTGCTTTAAATCTGCACCTTGCTTCTTCCGTCTCATATATTTGGATATGCGCATACTACTGCGGTGGTCTCTATACTACACCCCTTCTAATGTGGTGCTAACTATATTCCCTTCTATGTCTACTGTATATAATGGAATGTCATAGTACCTAATATAATAATCCCCCATATCACCCCAATATTTTCTACTCTATATAATGTTCTGCCGGGTGCTGACATAAGTATAACAGGTATCACTAAGACAATTAATGTTTCGAGTCCGTATGACTCTTCATCAGAGTCATACGGACTCAAAACGTTAACTGTGTTCCTCTCCGCAGATGCTGTCAGACCTGCTGAGTTTTTCCAGCTATTTTTGTTTTTGTTTCAGATTTTCAGCATCCGCAGTATTTTGCTTTTATCACTAAGACAATGCCTGTTAGCATATTATTATTCACTATACATTCAACATTCATTCTATATACACGTGCTAAACCTCTGAGCTGGCAACCAGTCAAGTCATGATTCTTATGTCGTGAAAGATTAACTAAATGTTCATGAGTTACCCATAAAGGAACCACCCCTTCAATAATTTGTCTTGAATTCTCTTGGGTTTGTTCCAGTGCTCAGGATCCATAAGTGCTACAAACATCATTTCTGCTTGCTTCATCTGAAATATTTTTCCCTATCCCGATCAGTTTATTGATAGTCCCCGCATGACTTTCGAGCACGGTAGCCAGGTTTTGGATTAATCATGTCATGTCCCGGTCTGTATTAAATTGGGTGTTGTGAATTCCCTGTCCCCATTCTAAAATTTCCTTAAGCTTGGAGCTCAAGGCCCGGACCTTCTGGTCGACAGTTGCCAGGTCAATAGAATTAACCATTGATGTCCCAGTACGTGTCATATCCCTGACACTTACCCGCCCGATCTGAAGCAAACCCTTGCTGCAGTTCAAAATCACTTGTTCTTCTACTATTACGTTTAGCATTCCACATTGTGTGTTGCATTCGGCACTGTCTGTGCTGTACCAAAGTCCCTCCTGAGGTGCGGGACAAGCCGTGATAATCCCTGATCTTGTTGCCAGTATCACCATGCGCACGAGCGTCGACATTGCGATTAATATTCTGTGAACTTAAGCAGATAACCGTCCCAGTCGTCACTGGTCGGTTGTTGAGGTTAGTTCTGTGGATAGAATCAGTTAATAAAACGCTTCAGTTGTGATCACTGTCTCCAGCGCCTCTTTCCCCTAAAGTCCACGCATGTGCATGTATCACTGGTCATGATTACCTCATACGGTCTTGAGTGCAAATCCCGTTCGTTCTGGGTTTACCTTAACCATCACCTTGGTCCCCACCTGGGGGGGTCTGTTGCGTTTTGGATTTATCTGTTTCCATGTCCTTAATCATCTGTCAATCCCTTCCTTCCTTCCTTAACTCATGCAATTGCTTACTCTTTCCCTCACATAGTCTTGCACCCTTCCTTTTAGTGGTCCTACATCTCCCCCTCCTACTATGATTCTCTCGGGTAACTGCATTGCTCTCCTTGTCATTAGTTTAAATGGGGTAAGCCTGGTGGTCCTGCTTGGGGTAGCCCTAAGGTACATCAGAATATTGGCCAATACTGTTGCCCAGCTGTTCCCTGTCTCTTGAATTGCTTTTGCTATTAATGTTTTTTTAAAGTTGGGTTCATCCTTTCCACCATCCCCGAGCTCTGTGGGGTGGCAGGGAATGTGGAATTTCTGTTTAATCTCCATAAATTTACATATTTCTTTAATGACTCTTCCTGTGAAATGAGTTCCCTGATCTGAATCCATCTGGATAGGCACCTCCCACTCCTTCCAGTCTATCATCTCCTGCTGCTGTCCCACGTCGGATCTCAATTCCTTAAGCTGTCTACACAACTCTACAATGCACCTTCTTACCCTATCTTTCAATGTCTCAGTATCTTCACTTCCAGTGGCGGTTATCTCTGGGAGCCGTTTAACTCTGCTTGTCCTCGGAGTTAATTCTGCGGTCTTACTTGCTGTGGCTCACAGGCACACTAATATAGTCAGTAATACATCTGTTTAGCCTTTACCCAGCTTTCCCTTTACCTGTATCCATCTTGTGGTAAATTGTTGTTAAGTTTTATTTCCCCATACCCTTCAATTGCCTCAACTATAGGTTCCACGTAGTTTTACCTCTGAGGTTTTTTTCCCCCTGACCATGATCATCCTAAGATTCTCTTGAGGTCAGTTTCTCTATTGTCTTGATCATTTTAAAATGTTTCCTTACTCTTTAGGCCATATTAACTATATCATGTCAACGGGGATCTCGGTCTCTAGATCTTTGCTTATCTCGCCCTTTGCGGTTCCAATGTTTCAGTTGATGGTCAGATTATTAAATTCAGTTCCCTTAAAGCAGTTTGTAAATTATGTCCTCTTACCCTAGCTCTTTCTCCTACTTTCCTCATACCATTCTACATGTGCAACAGCTACCATCTTATCTTGTTCAGGTTGTCTGGAGAGACTTTACAGTCCAATAAAGTATCCTCATAACAGTTCTAAAACAGAAATCAGGCATTGATATGTCTTATTTCCTTATCTTCTCAAACAACATTTTATTGTCTCAAAAGTAATCCATAAATTGTGTCTGACTCTTTTCTTTTAAGAATTATCCCAGGTCCATTAACTCGGCCAAAAATTGGATTTCTGCCAAACTTTGTCAAGGTCTTGAGCTTAACTTTATATTTTGGGAACAGACTGACAATTACAAAAAGCTTGCAGCACTTGAATTAGTGTCAACTGTTGTCCAACCTTTTTAAAATAAAAATTCCCTTTCGAGAACTTTACCGGGAACCAAACTGCAATTTTTAAAACTTTGTAAGAACTGTAATTTACACCATCAAAATTAAACTGCCTCTTTCTCATGTGTATGGATTTGTATCCAGATTAAAAGGTCCGATATGTTTATCGACACATTCTTTATCTTGGATAGCATTCTAGTTATTTAGGGGCAGAATTTTACGCCCCCGTTTCGGTGGGGGCGGGGCCGTAAAATGTGGCGAGCCATTCAGAAGCCCATCGACTTCGGCGGGAACATAAAATCCCGCTGGCATAAAATCCCGCTCCGGAAGTAACCTTCCAAATTACACTGCACTTTACACCTCAAGGTTGTCCCAAATTCAATTAGCAGTGCTGTTGGGATGCAGATTTTCTTTCATATTTAACTCATTTCTTCAAAAGAAACCCCTTTTTATCCATTGGAACCACCTAGACTGTGTGTGTTTATGTCTATTGGTTCTCCTAGAATCCTTTTGAATTTCAGGTATCTTTTTATCCTCAGAGTTTTAGAATACCAACTCGTATGGGCTAATGTAAATCATATGTCTCAATCCCAATCAGCTTGGAAGCTGGTGGTACTAGTCTGCAAGGGGGTGGTACGAAGGTTGGTTCATCTCAAACAAAGGCAAACCCTTTTATCTTTACAATACCTTCAAATTGTGATTTTTGCCAGAAATCTCAACTCAAACCTTATATTCAAAACCTTGGAATGTTTGAGTATACTTTTCCTTTAATCTAATAAGGGGCTTTTGACTCTAAAGTGCTGAACTACACACACAAGTGACAATTTAAGGAAGGAAACACATTAAAGCTCTCATACAAATGCTTCCTTGCACACAAACAAACACATATAAAGGTATGTATTTATATTCCTATAACATGAATTTAACGACTTAAAACTCTCATACTCTAAATGAAACTTCAAGTAGCAGTGGGAGGAGTAAAGGGATCTTGGAGGCTCCACCTATAGGGATAATCAAACTGACTGAAGCTGACATTTCCCCTGCTCCTGCCTGTCACTGCTCATTAACCCCCCTAGGGGTACCCACTTTCTTTCTCTCTCTCTCTCTACTCAGCACAAACAGCTCTTGTAACTTAGATCAATTCATTTTTTAAGTTACAAAAATTCAGTAGGGGGTCTTTCGGGTCCCAATCATCTTTCCAGATATTCCCATTGTCTGTTGTTCTGCTATGAACCTCGTCATGGAGTCTGCGGCTCCCCAGTCGAGTTCCATATCACTTTCCTGTTTTCTTGACGGCATTCTGTTCTTATATTCCCGTCTGTCTCTGCGCAGTTAGCTTGCGTGGCTCTGATAACTTAATTACTTGCGGTCTACTTGTTTTACCTAGGAGTCTGGCCTCTGCGTGGCTTCAACTATGATTTTATTTTAAACCGTAGCCTGCCAGCGTGGCTCCGCCTCCTTTTTTTCTCTAACCAGGTGTCTGGCTACTGCGCGGTTCTAACTATGATTTTATTTCAAACCGTAGCCCGCTAGCGCGGTTCCGCCTCCTTTCACGGTAGTGGTCTGGCCTCCCTGCGCAGCTTCGGCTCCGCTAGTCCGCCAGCGCGGCTCCACCTCCTACCCCGGCGCCTCCTGTCCTGAGTCCTCCCGATTCTTTTGAGACTCGACCAGACCGTTCTCGGGTAGGCTTAGTGCTAAACCACGGGTGTTAAATAAAGTATACTCACCCACTTTGCAGAGCCATCCCGAGGATCTGATCCGAGTATCCTGCCAACTACACCAAACTGTTGTGGTATCTTTGATGAATGAACCACAGGAGGCTCAGGTACAGGTCACGATCGTTTATTCGAGAGAACCATCTCAAGGCAGCTTGAGATAGCACTCTACCAAATCACAAGTATACAACGTTCAAATTCCAATCTTGTCAGCATATAGTTTACATCATACATCCTCTTTCATGCCAGAAGAGACTTCTCCCTCTATCTAGGCTGGGATCATCTGTCCTATCCTTATCTGTTGAAGAGCACACTTAATCTATGTTGTTGTCATCCTCTGACTCCAGTCCAGCTCCCAAGGCCTTCCTGTTGTTTGCAGGCCCCTAAGGCTGTGCAAGGTTCATCTGGTAACCTTTAATTGTTAATGTGCTTGGTAGCACTGGCTGCCTGGAGGTCTTAAGTAATTCATTCCCTTTCAATAAATTCTTACTGCATTTCCCCTAACAGACGCGTGTGTTAGCATGGGTGCATTAAGAACCTCTCCAGGTTAAGTCTAAAGGCACCTTAATTTATGCCGGAAAGTGCTGGCCATCACTTGGATGGCCAGAGTTTATTGCGTTGCATGGCTGCCTGAAACCCCACCCAGCTCTGCCCTCTCCACCTGACTGATTGGCGGCAGCTTTGCCCACTGGGCTGCATGCTGTGCTCTCAGATCAGCCACAGGCATTCTCCTAACCCCCACTGCAAGGCTGCACTGTCATCTTTCCACATATTCCCATTGTCTGTTGTTCCGCTAGACCCATGGGGAAGGCTGGTCCAAAATGGGATGATGAGATTGCAAGGGACTGTGAGCGGCTCCACCAGTGACTGCTCCATGGCCAACTTTTGCAAGGAGATTGTACAATGTGTGCAGTCGTCCAATTGTTCTGCAGTCCACTAAAACGCTCATTAGTTTGCATACTGTGCCTAAGGGGTGAAAAGCTCTGGAGCATTTGGTGGCACTTTCATGCCTCTGCTTCGCTTGAGTGGGCAGATAAGCTAGAGGCCCGACTCCAAGCATAGCAATGGAGCTGCATCTGAACTGTCTCAGTTGCAGAGGAAAGGTCACTTTATACAAGGTGTCCCTAATATGTGGCCGTTTCCCACCCCCCACTTTTGCACGTGCTTGTGTGGTACCATCAGACTAGGCTGCCTTGCTCCCCCAGCTCACCTCAGACACAGTGCAGCACTTGGCCCCCCCCAACATTCTTCAAACGCCATGCAGCCCTTGACCCAGCATCACACACCGAAGGAATGGTTGCTAAATTTGCTGAAACAAAGATAGGTAGGAAAGTAAATTGTGAAGAGGACATACGGAGGCTACAAAGTGACATGGATAGGTTAAGTGAGCGGGAAAAGATCTGGCAAATGGAGTATAATGTGGGCAAGTGTGAAATCGCTCATTTTGGCAGGAAGAATGAAAAAGAAGCTTATTATCTAAATGGTGAGAGATTGCAGAACTCAGATTCAGAGGGATCTGGGTGTCCTAGTGCATGAATTACAAAAGGTTAGTATGCAGGTACAGCAGGTAATTAGGAAAGCTAATAGAATGTTATCATTTATTGTGAGGGAAATTGCTTACAAAAGTAGGGAGGTTATGTTTCAGTTGTACAGGGCATTGATGAGACCACATCTGGAGTATTGTATACAGTATTGGTCTCCTTATTTAAAGAAAAATGTAAATGCATTAGAAGCAGTTCAGAGAAGGCGACTAGACTAATACCAGGAATGGGCGGGTTGTCTTATGAGGAAAGGCTGAACAGGTTAGGCTTGTATCCACTGGAGATTAGAAGAGTAAGAGGTGACTTAATTGAAACCTTTAAGATCCTGAGGATCCTTGGACAGGGTGGATGTGGAGAGGATGTTTCCTCTTGTGGGAGAATCTAGAACTAGGGGCCACTGTTTACAAATAAGGGGTCGCTCATTTAAGACAGAGATGAGGAGAAATTTTTCCTCTGAGGATCGTGAGTCAAAAGGCAGTGGAAGCAGAGTCTTTGAATATTTTTAAGGCAGAGCTAGATAGATTCTTGATTAACAAGGGGGTGAAAGGTTACCGGGGGTAGGCAGGAATGTGGGGTTGAGGTTGCATTTAGATCAGCCATGATCTTATTGAATGGCAGACCAGGCTTGGGGGGCTGAGTGGCCTACCCCTGCTCCTAATTCCTATCTTCATATGCACTGTCAACCAGCCGGGAAAAAAACGACTTGCCTGAATGCGCGGCGTCTCAACCTTGAAGTTGAACGGGCAACCCTCACGAGTGCTGTGCTATGTTTCTGATCACTCACCTCTGAATTCCCCTCGAAGTTCAGCTCATCAGGTGCATGCCTTTTAAAGGTTGTTGTAAAACACGTCGGCGTGTGATCCAGTGTGGGGAATGATTCGGGCGAGCAGGGCTTATAATGATATGCAGATGTATTAAAATGACCCTTTCCAACGTGCAATGGCAGGAAAGGCGGATCGACATTGACGGGTGGAGCGGACGGTCGCAAACTGGTTTCATGATGGTGTGAAACCGACTTTTGGCCTTTCCACCATATTGTCTGCTCACGGCTGCCATGACAACCATGGGAAAATTCCGCCCATTGATGAAATCGATGATCTAAGACCTCATTCTCCAGATGTACTTAGCTTTTGCTCACAAAACCATCAATCAATGGACAGCACTGCAGGTTTTAGTTTCTGATACAGCAGACAGGTAAGTACTCAAGAAAGGAACAGGTAGATGTGTTGTAAGGATGAGATTAAGTAAATAGAGTAGGAGGAAGCTCATGTACAACTTAAAGACCAGTTTCTGTGCTGTAAATTACATATAATTCAATGTAAGTGTTATGACTGCAGTTGGTAAAGCGGAGTTATTTAAAATTCCCAGAGGGAAACTTTAAACAACTGTCATAACCTATAATTTTAAGTGTTATGTTTGAGATGTGACTAAGTTCTGGAATCAGACCACCAGTTCGAGGTTTTACATCAAACTAAATGAAACATTTTATTAATTTACACAGGTTAAAATATATATACACATGGCTAAAAATTACTACTGTCATAACTTTTAACAAATTCCCAAACTAATCTCCATTAAGGCAACAACAACCCATTGACTTAACCAGACACCAGGCAAAGCATTTTCACCCTATGAATTCAAAATGAGGTTCTTTTCACGTTGGTTCCTGTGGAGACAGTGGTGGGTTCACAGCTGCTTTAATGTTACATTGCCTCCGCCCTACACATACCACACTGCTTGAAGTTATACCTAGCAAATCCCATTGAATGTAAATTCTCATTGTATCACCAATCTCTGAACTAAACCTAAGATAAAAGCAAAAAATAAAAAAACAAAAATACCTGGAAAAACTCAGCTAAAAGCAAAAAAACTGTGGATGCTGGAAATCGAAAACAAAAACACTAATCTAAACAAAAACACTGAACTAAACCTCTCTAACAATAAAATCCCTTTCACAGTACCAATTTTATTAGTAATATAAACATATTGCTTGGTTTCTGCTAGATAGATGTCAGTTGTCACCCCACTTCTTGAATGCTCTATTCAAAAAATGCAAATACACGTTATGTATATATCAAAACTAATGCACATCAAAGCACCCAGACTAGCTGGCTTTAATCCAATTAAGACACACCCACAGGCTAAACCTCTAATTTAAAAGAAAAATATTTTCCAAAATATTATATACATTAATAGCTTTATGACAGTAAGCCATATGAAATCTTTTTCATCATGCTGTTACTACATTGGAAAAAATCCACCTGATTCTGTTCATAACTTTAGTACATGATATAAGTGTCTCTCTGTCAGGGGCTTCAAAGAGTGTGTATGGGAAATGCGTAATGTTGCTTGTCTCAATGATTTGGCAAGTGTGAGAATCCAGAATGAAATCAGTCAGAACAAATTAATCTGCGTAATCCTGCTTTTATTCCAACTTTGTTCAGGAATTTTTTCAATGCTAAGTTATTTTGACAAGTACTGACTATTCTTTTTACATGAATTTCTTTATAATCAACAAATCCCATGTACTCATGTGCTAAGTCAGGCAAACAGCACACTGATGGTGCTGATCCCATCTCCCTGCAATCCCAGGAGCAGTCACCAGATAGAGCAGTTGCATTGTTTTAAAGCAAAATGAATCAAATTCGTCAGTGCCACCGTTTGAGTTAAACAAATAGCCGTGCGCTTATAGCAGCTAATGGGATCCGAAAAAAACCCAATTCTCTGTTTTCCAGCCGCATGATGTTTTTCAGATGTTATGCTCACACAATATGGACTTGGAGATTTATTTGAACTGAGCACTTGTTTTTTTAAAAACAAAATGAAGAATGGATACTGCTTTTGGGGAAAAAAAATGGATTTGAGCGGTCAGGTGACCTTTTCCCTTTTCTGTCAATATACATGGAAACACACAAGTCATTGGAAGATAGCTAGCATGTCTGAACAGGATATTAAAATGTAAACAGCCTTTCGGGATATTGCATTGAGAAGGCAACAAAACTTTCCTGTGGATTAATAGCTGCCGTTATCTGAATAGTTACAGAAACGCATTCACAATGCACTTGCAGGCTTCATGATTTCAGAAGAATGGGTGTGAGAAGAATCTCATTCTATCACAAGGATATGCAAATGGGTGAACCTGGAACACCATTGTGTGTCCAAGGCCAAGCTGCCAGAGACCATTTACAAGGACAATGGAGAGCTGATACGATGGTTACCTGACAGAAACCAGGCTGCTGATGAAGGACATTTAATAAGACACATTTGGAGAGCATCAGGGAGAGAGAAAGGTTAAGAGTTCCAGGCCAGGAAAGGACCAGGACCCCGCCTAAAATCCGGAGAATCTGGGCAGAGAATTTGGGCCGGCCTTTAGCTATCTCTTTGAGGAGCCAAATCAGTTTTTTGCTGCAGGGGTTTGCCTGCACCTCGACTGGAGTGAAGCCAGAGAAAACTGCTATTGTAAGCAGTGAGCCACTGTGAATCCAGCTTCATAAACCTCCATCCTCTATTTCTTCAGTGGGCCAAAAAGGAACCATCAGGCCTGCAACATTTCAAGTGTACATCTTGAGAGAATCAAATGAAACATTGACTTTTTTTTAACTTTTACTACTTAAGCGCATGCTACCTCTTTTGTAATCACCTTCTCGTGTGTCTGTGTGTGTGTGAGTGAGAGAGATAGAGACTGCATGAGTGGGTGTGTTTGTGATTACATTTGGGTGTTGAGTAATAGATATTTATCCTTCTTTAAAAACAGATGAGAAAACCTGTCATTTGTCTGTTCTTGAGAGTTATAGCACTCAGGAGGTTAAAACACTCTTAAAACATGTCTGTCTTCGGTTAGTCAAGAGGTGCAAAAAAGGGGAACCAGCCTCCCATCTCTCCCCTGTCAGTAACACAAATAAGTTGAGAAACTAAGGCTCTGCCTTCATTCAGAGGTGGATATAAGGGATCTTGTGACACCTTCATGATATTGGTCTTTGTGGGAGCTTGCTATGTGCAAATTGATTTTGCTGTTTCCCACGTCCCTCATAACAACCATGACTGCACTTCAAAAGTACCCCATTGGCTGTAAAGTACTTTGGGATGTCATGCAGTTGTGAAAGGCAATGTAAAGAATTCAAGGCCTTCTGTGTCATCTGGGGACAGGAAATAGGTGAATGCATGCAATACACTAAAATACATGCAGACTTTTACCAGCATTTAGCAGTACAATCAGTGTTTGAAGTTTGAAATGTAGAGACAGCAGCCTTGACACAAAATGTAGGATTGTTGGATGATCACCTGAAGACAGCAAACAAATGGGTGATTGTGGAAATGTTGACGCTAGAGGCTGCTATCTTTACAGGCTGTGAGAGAATTGAGCTATCAGCCTCCCTTGTTCAAGCCTTCCATCGTTGACCTGTGTGCACCTTACACCTGACATTGGAGAAGGTCAGCAGCCAGAAAGTGGAAGTCATTTGCATGTGCACAGTTGTTTCCCCGTTGCTGTAGACAACCAGATTCTGCCCTGCAGTGTGAACAGCATGAATTCCAGAGCACATTGCAATATTGCTTCAAATAGAGATTAAATGGTGTATGTGCTAAGGCACCTAAAAATCACAACAATATTCAGGTATCATTTGAACACTTTCATTCCCCACTGTGACTAAGTGCGCCAACTCAATACTGTTTACAGCCAACCAGTAGAATAAAGGCCATAAACAGTTTAAGCTGGTCAAAGTCTAATAACTGAGTAGGCTATCCGTAAATGCTGTCATCTCTGCAGGGGTCCTTATAATTCATGGGGCATTTAGCAAAACACAGGCATGTGAAGGGTTTCTTATAAAAAGACTGTCTCTGTGGCAATCTCTCTGTTCAATAACCTTCTTAATTGATTGACAAAGCTAGAGAAAGCGCATCAGACACTTTTGTTATAACACACAAAAGTGGGTAAAATAAGGGGACAGCCTGATAGAAATGAGGCAGGAGAAGAAAAAAGGGGCAGGGAAAGTCAGGCAGAAGAGCGAAGAGAAAAAGGGAAAAAAGGAAGCAAACTCAAATAAATACCTCAAGTTATTAATAAATAAATGAACACCTCCACTGTCTGCTTATCTTTTTCCTTAGGTAATCTAGAATTTGGAGCTTAAAGCATTGCACCATGCCTTGGGTTATTTTGCAGTTGCTGTGTTGAAAATTTGGCTCACATTACGAATTAATGTTTCTTGCTAAGAAATCCTGGGATCACTAATGTTCCAAGCGTATTGTAATGCACTTAAATTCTTTGTTTGATTAATCAGGACCATCTGGTCAGAAAACATTAATGTGGTCTAGCAGTATTTAATTTATAGATTAATATGCCTGGTGCTGATCAAAGCAGTGTTTTGCTGCAAAAATAACCTCAATATAAATAATAGATGTCGGATTGCCTTTTTTCTTCTCTCATAAAATGGCCTCGCTTATTTCCTAGTGGCACTGATATCATGTGTTGTACCATAGCTGTTAAAAGAACAGTTCTGTTCATTCTGCTGAAGGATGAGCAGGAGGTTTGTTTGTCTGCCTGTCTGTGTATCTGTGTGTGTCTGAGTGTATTTTACAAGACTCCGATATTCCAAGGGAAATGGAATTAGTGTAGGTCGCTCCATTTAAAAAGCCAACACTGACAAAGGGCTGTGTGCCTTATTTCTGGGCTGTGACTTCTATGATTCTGTACTCCTTAAGACAACAATTATTTGACCTTACTGTCTGAATAAACATATTAATAGGTTGCAAACAATTCCTTATGTCACTGCTTCTCTCACAATCATAAAAGAATGCTTTCTTCATAAAGAGCCTAGTTCCCGAATATCCCCAATCTAGTCCATTTATGCTTGGATTGTGTCAGCCATAGGCCCATGTCACTGACCATGGTGAAGGTACTAAAATTAAGGGGGGTTTCCAAATTAACCTGCAAATTTTAGACAATAGGGTCACCGGGATTGCACCTAGGGGTGCACTTAAAACAAGCTGTAAAGCCCGGCATAAATGCCTAGGCCAGGGGAAAGTCCCACATTCTCCACGCCACACAAAAGCAAATCGCAAATGTACATGTGGTCTTCTTTTGTGAGAGAGCTGCCCAAACAATTGGGAGTAAAAAAAAAACACACCTACTCCAAGCATGTTGAGTCCAGGCCACAGTCTGACCTAGGCCCCAGGTGGGCCCCATAACTATTGATGATCATGGAGGTATGCCAGCTCTGACTAGGAGTATCTCCACCTATCATACAGTGAAGGCCTGGGATGTGATAACTTCTGACTTAGAGAGTCCTCGCACATGGCCTCACTGTCCCCTTATGACAATGATCCTGTTTGGAGTGGGTGGTGGTTCTACCCCTACAAGGCTTTCTGGTTTCTGTAGCGCAAGGGCAGTTCCTGCCTTATCCAAGTCCCTGCTTAGTAACCAGTTATTCAGATGTGCGACCACCAAAATTGAAGTGGGAATGCAGTCACAGATCTCGGCGTCCCTGTCTTCCCCTTTTCTTTTCTTTTGTGTTTTTCACTCTTCCTTTTGCTGCCACGGTTTTTCCATCAACTTTGCACAAAATAGAAACATAAGAGAAACCTTCCATTACTAACACACGTTAAATTTTGATACAACAACAGAAAATGCTGGAAAAAAACTCAGCAGGTCTAACAGCATCTGTGAAGAGAAAAACAGAGTTAACGTTTTGAGTCCGTATGGCTCTTGTTCAGAAAAATGTTGATATTCTTGATAGCATAACTGGGGTGGGGCAAGGTCAGGGTTAAGATCTGAACCATAATTGGCTTCTGGCAGCTTAATTGTTCCCCAGCTTAATTGGCAGTATGGTTCATACTTTGTTCCCCTCAACTATATCACTTTTGCCTATTTTAAAAATGTTCTGTCGAATGAAATTACAGACAGTAGCAAAATAGAGAAATTGAAATAACATTTGTGTTTGTGTTGTATGATCCCCTGAATTATATCATGATTTTAAGTACTTTTCTGGCCATAGTGATATGTATTTTGGACATTTCTGAATAAATTTATACACAAATAACATTTGGTGCTTGTTAAGAAGGAGAAAGGTTTCCACACAGAGGTAGTGAAGTTAAGTGTCGTGGGAGTGTACAAATTCTACCTGGTGGTTTGGTGCGGTAGGAGCTGAGAATTTAAGGAGGGGAAATATAGGCATATGAAAATCGTTAGAAAAATCGTTTTCACACAGCGAGTGGTTTGAGTCTGGAATGCACTGCCTGGAAGTGTGGTGGAGGCAGGTTCAGTCGAGGCATTCAAGAGGGCACTAGATGATCATTTGAATAGAAACAATGCGCAAGGGTACGGGGAAAAGGCAGGAGAATGACACTCAGTCATAATGCTCATTCAGACATGATGGACTGAATGGCTTCCTTCTGCACGGTAACATTCTGTGATTCTGTGTTATACAACTATGTAATGGTACATAGTGGCTCATTTGTCACCAGAACAGCCAGGCCTATGCCTAATTAGAGACTCTCATTACCAATATGATTTATTCTTGTCTCTGGTTCAAGTTGTTTGATAGGTATAAAAATTAGCTGGTTTACTGAAGACATTTCCTATATATGTAGGAGTTAACAGAATGATGAGCTTCCCATGTGGTACAAGATGTGCATGAATTGTTAGCCATACACGGTTTGTAAAAGCAGCCAATCCATGCATTCATTTTCATGGTTCTTCAGCTGTCATATTCTTAGCTCTTGTCAAGAGGGATTGAGTCATAAGCTGTTACGAAGAATGTTTGCTGATTATTTTCTCTCATTGAGTTGGCTGTTCCAAGTTATCTTTTCAACAAGCAAAATAGAACAGACAACGTAATGGTGAAGCTGACAGAAGTAATGTTTTAGATAGTAGAAAACAGCACAACATGATATCGTGAATGAAGGGTAGAGTGGATTTTACAACCCAGAACGTAGACTTGATAGAGCTAAGCATTACAGACAAGCAGCAGCATTCAAACTGGGTTGGGATGGATCATTTCGTTGCCTGTGTCAACGCAGAAGTCAGCCATGAGCAGAAACTGACAGGCTGGATCAGTAAATAACAAAATCAGGAATAAACTAAGGCAATATCCTGAATGTGAAAATATGGAATTATGAAAATAAAGGGGATAAGTAAAATGAATGAAACAGGGAATGATCACAAGGAATAGCAGGGGAGTTCTCCCTGGTGTCAAGGCTAATACTTATCCCTCAACCATCATCTCTAAAACAGATTAATCAAACATACGAACATACGAATTAGGAGTAGGGGTAGGCCACTCAGCCCCTTGAGCCTGTTCTGTCATTCAATAAGATCATGACTAATCCGATTGTAACCTCAACTCCACATTCCTGCCTGCCCGATAACCTTTCACCCCTTTGCTCTTCAAGAACCTATCAACCTCTGCCGAAAAGATATTCAAAGACTCTGCTTCCATCGCCTTTTGAAGAAGAGAGTTCCAAAGACTCATGGCCCTCTGAGAGAAAAAAAATTCTCCCCATCTCTGTCTTAAATAGACGATCCCTTATCTTAAAACATTACCCCCTAGTTATAGATTCTCCTGCAGGAGAAAACATCCTTTCTGTATCCACCCTGTCAAGACCCCTCAGACCCCTTATGTGTTTCAAGGATCTTATATGTTTCATTATTTGGCCACTATCAAGTGTTGTTTTGTGGGACCTTGTGTGCAAATTTGCTGCTGTGTTTCCTACATTACAATAGTGACTACACTTCAAAAGTAAAACAGAAGCATAATACACAGTGCCTGCTGGAAATCTTAAGTAGAAACAGAAAATGTTAAAAACACATAGCAGGTCAGGCGGCCCTTACAGAGAGAGAAACACTTAATGTAGTAGGTTGATGATCTTTTATCAGAACTGGAAAGCAAGCCCAATAATGGTAACGTTAGATATAGTAATAGTTATTTTCCATCTCAAACATCAAGAAGCAGTAGTGGAAATGAAACAAGGATTGGAAAAAAGATAACACAGGAAGATAACAGTAGGATTCTAGCGCTAGACAATAAATGCTGACCAACCACTCTGTATATGAATAAAAAAAAAGTTAATACTCTTAGAAGAACTAGAAAGTGCTGATGTGAGAAAATTAAAGCTTTCATTTTTGGGGAAATGATAGGAAAAAATTACACTCCAAGTACAGTGAAATAGATCACAACCCCTGTTTGTGCTTCCAATTGTGATTATTCTTAAGAATGAGGTATGTCAAGGCAGGTTACAATTTGAAAGCAAAATGGGTGAGGGCTAGGATGCTGAATTTTGTTGCCAGTAAAGACAAAGGAATTGAAAAACCTCCTCTGTTTGCTGGTTTTGGATGTGATAATGAGAGATTAGTTTGCACAGGTGTATACAACACGTTTCCGAGTGGGCGAATGTCCATAGCTTAAAAGTGCCTTGATTTGGAATTCATTGGCAATCTTATTTAGTGGTCTAGAGATTGGCTAATATAGGAAACGAGAAGAGTCATACGGTTAAGTAGGAGTGCTCTTCTGAGTCCGAGCAAATAGAGGGAACAGACAGAGATCAGCAGATTTTTCATGGCTGGTGGGCTGAATACTGATGCCTTATCCTCCATTTCGCTATCCCAGGCCTGTATGAATTTCGTCCAGATTTAGGGGGCAAGCACGAGCGAAATGGTTACTTGTTTGCGATTAGAAAACAATGCCGTGCATAAGCCTGTACAAGCAGATTGTTTTTAGATAGATACAGTTTAAATAGATACAGTTACAGGAAAATATGAACATAAGAACAAGAGTAAGCAGGCCATTCAATCCATCATGTCTGTTCAATTCAATTCGATCACGGCTGATCTGTGTTTTAACTCCATATACCTGCCTTGGTTCTGTAGCCCTTAATATCCTTGCCTAAGAATAAAAGTTACCGTAGAAACCATGCTGCAGTATAATTAGAACAGGATCAAAAGCATTGGTGGCATTATAGCAATTCAGATCTTCAGTTCCATGATATGAAAGCCACGTTACACAATCCTCACTAATTTTCTAGAACTGGCAGAAGAGAAAGAAAGGAAGAGAAGGTAAGAGAGAGCTAACTGGTCACATTTACACCAACACAAAATCCAGGTTAATAGCATAAGGTCTCCTGGAAGAAGAACGAGGAGATATTCAGTGAGCAGTTAAAAATGCACACTACAGAAATGTACAAAGATTTTACAGTTTCAGTATCTTTACATAAGAACATAAGAAATCGGAACAGGAGTAGACCATTCGGCCCCTCGAGCCTGCTCCGCCATTCAATAAGATCATGGCTGGTCTGCTTGTGTTTCGATCTCCACGTTACCATCTAACCCCAATAACCTTTGACTCCCTTGCCTAACAAGAATCTATCTGCCTCTGCCTTAAAAATATTCAGTGACCCCGCCTCCACCACCTTCTTAGGCAGAGAGTTCCAAAGTTGCACAACCCTCTGAGAGAAAAAAATTCTCCTCATCTCTCTCCTAAAAAGGTGACCCCTAATTTTAAAACAGCCAAATTCTGGACTCACTCATAAGACAAAACATCCTTTTGACATCCACCTTGTCAAGGCCATTCAGGATCTTGTAAACTTCAATCAAATCACCCCTCTTCTAAACTCCAATGGAAACAAGCCCAGTCTATCCAACCTTTCCTCATAACACAACCCACTCATTCCAGGTATCAATCTAGTAAACCTACTTTGAATCGCCTCCTAACTGTCCTATAGTCTCCTGTTCTCTGCCTCCGTCCCCTTCTTGAATAGAGGGGTTATATTTTCTACTTTCCAATCTGATGGAACCTTTCCAGAATCTAGCAAATTTTGGAAAATTAACACCAGTGCATTGACTACCTCATTAGCCACCTCTTTTACGACCCTAGGATGTAGTCCATTGAGACCCAGAGACTTGCCAGCCTGAAGCTCCATCAATTTGCTCAGTACCATTTCCCTAGTGATTTCAATTTTACCAAGATCCTTTCTCCCGTTCACCTCCTGATTTGCAGTTATTACTGGAATGTTTTTTGTATCCTCT
This sequence comes from Cetorhinus maximus, assembly GCF_964194155.1. Classification (NCBI taxonomy): domain Eukaryota; kingdom Metazoa; phylum Chordata; class Chondrichthyes; order Lamniformes; family Cetorhinidae; genus Cetorhinus; species Cetorhinus maximus. The sequence goes on along the minus strand of NC_135889.1, from coordinate 107,825,143 downwards.
ATAGTGAACACAGAAGCTAAATATTTGTTTATTCCTTCTGCCATTTCCTTATTATCTACTATTAACTCCCCACTGTCACTCTCTAGAGGACTCTAGGGAACGCTTACTTTACTTTTTTCCTTTTTAAGTACCTGTAGAAACTCTTGCTATCTGTTTTTACATTTCTAGCTAGCTTCCTCTCATATTCTAATTTCTTTCTCCTGATTAACCATTCTCTGCCGTTCTTTATATTCTGTCCAATTATCTGTCCTGCCACTCATCTTTGCGGAGTTGTATGCTTTTTCATTAAGTTTGATGCTTTCCTTAACTTCTTTAGTTAACCACGGATGGTGGATCGTCCCCTTAGAATTTTTCTTTATAGTAGGAACGTACTTATTCTGAATACTCTGAAATATCCCCTTAAATGTCTGCCATTGCTTCTCTATTGATCTATCCTCTAGCCTAGCTTCCCAGTTCACTTCAGCCAGCTCAGCTTTCATCCCCACAGAGTTGCCCTTATTTAAGTTTAAGATACTAGTCTTAGACCCACTCGTCTCCCTTTCAAATTGGATGTAAAATTCAATCATATTGTGGTCACTGCTACCTAGGGGTGCCTTTACTCTGAGGTGATTAATTAGTTCTGTCACGTTACACAATACCAAATCTAATATAACTCGTCCTCTGGTTGGTTCCAGAACATGCTGCTCTAAGAAACTATCTCGAAAGCATTCTAAGAACTCCTCATCCAGGCTACTACTGCCAATCTGATTTTTCCAGTTTGTGTAGGTTAAAATCACCCTGATTATTGCTGTCCCTTTATCACAGGCACACAATATTTTCTCTTGAATACTTTGTCCTACACTGTGGCTGCTGTTAGGGGGCCTGTAGACCACTCCCACTAATGACTTTTTTCACCTACTAATCCTCATCTCCACCCAAACCGATTCTACATCCTAATCTCCTGAACCAGGATCATCTTTAACTATTGCATCAATGCCCTCTTTGATTAACAGTGCTACCCCTCCGCCTTTACATAGCATCCTATTCTTGAATGTCATGTACCCTTCAATATTAAGGACCCAATCATTGTCGGCCTGCAGCCACATCTCCGTGATTGCTATCAGATCATATTTATTTACTTCAATGTGGGTCATCAGTTCATTTACTCCGTTATGAATGCTACATGCATTCAGATAGAGAGCCTTCAGTTTTGCCTTTTTGTTATCTTTGTAACACCTAGTCTTGACTGTTGATGCATTCTTAGGTATTTTCTTTCTTCCACAAAATGTTGGCACTTAAAGTGTTAAATCTATTGTATTTTTAGAATCTAGGTAACATTACAGCTCACTGCTAATACTTACTGATCTTTGGATCTGTGCTGTGTAACCAATTGCGATGTTTGATGTGCACCCACATACTCTGCAGTACAAGAGTGGGCTGGTTGTGAGCCATCGTGTTGTATGACTCATATTATAGCACAGGTAGAAGGCACATGATCCATGTTAAAAGAGTTGTTATGTATTCTGCAGTGAAAATAATAATTATAGAAAGAGGTATGTGGTGCTAACTGAATAAATGGTTGTTACTCCACACTTATTAAATAATATTGCAGCAAAAATGTGTTCCTTATTTTAATCTGCATCACCTAGGGCAATTTTTGCAACTCCTTTCCCCTTCACTGTTGGCTACAATGGGTGATCTAAGGGGGCATGGTGGTTACATAGAGGCATGGAGGGGGCAGTCGAGTTCCCAACATTGTTTAAAAGCCCCCTAAACCTCACCCCCTCCCCAATCCACCTAGCTCCCATGCCAGCCCATACCCCTTCAGATCCACCATGGCACCTCTGTGTCCCCATGTATCCTCCATGCCCCCTCAAATTGCACTGTAATTAGATAATGTGCATATACCTTTAAGGGATCATATCTTAAACTAACGTCGATCATTACTAGCTCGACAGGATGTGATGTATGTCTGTAAGCGGCATCCGAGTCGGGATCAGTTAACTCCATCTCCCAGTTAACTCCATCTCCCAGTTAACTCCATCTCCCAGTTAACTCCATCTCCCAGTTAACTCCATCTCCCAGTTAACTCCATCTCCCAGTTAACTCCATCTCCCAGTTAACTCCATCTTCAGTCTTCAAATAAAGAGCCGACATTATTGTTGGGATAGTCCAAACCTTCCAGCAACAGCCAATTGCATTTATATTGTCCCATTAACATGGTAAAATATCTCAAGATGATCCATAAAGGCAGAAATGGATGGCAAGCTGCAAAAAGAGAAGAATTTGCAGTGCTGACTGAAGATGCGGCCAAAAAGATAAAGCTTCAGATGGCATTTTGAGGTGGGGAGAGGGGAAGCCAGGAGAAATTTACAGTGAGTGTTCCTGAGTATGGGAGAAGAATGGCTGAAGGTTTGTCAGCCAAGGTCTGGCAGAGGAAACGGATGCAAAGAAGTCAGAGTTGGAAGAGTGCAGGGCTTGTGCTAGCTTGTAGGTTTGGAGGAGATTGCAGAGATAGCAAAGAAAGAGAAGGTGAAAGGCTTGTAAAAGAGGATGAGGATTTTGAGTTTAATGTATTGGGAGATGAGAAGTCAGTGGAGATTGGTGTAGACAAGGGCGAGAGGGGACTGGGGCTTAAAGTGGTGTGGACAGTGACGTTATTGATGAACTGAAGTTCCAGAGGAGAGTATCTGAAAGCTAAGTGCCTCCTATCTACTTCCCAGCAACTAATCACACAAAGTTAACTAAAAATAGCTGATCAGTGTAATGAACCAGGATCTCGCTGAGATATTTTGACATCTCTGGGACTGATGAAACTTACTTTGTCCAGCTTGTTCAGTATGATTTTTTTCCAGAAGGATGCGGAGCCTACATTTGAACTATATGGCCAGCCTTTATCAAAATGATCACTGCACAAAGAACTGAGCTGCCCTCTGTGTTTGAACACATCTGCTGACCTGTGAAACTAACGAAGACGCCCATTGCTTGGGAGCAGGAAAACTAGACCTGTGCACTTATTGGCTTCAAACTGCACACCCGACCCGTATGTGGCTTCACACCCCATTTTTGCCTTTTCATACAGAACTGGGATTTGTGTTGCATTTGGCGAGTCACAATAGATTGCATAAAGAGTGTGGATGCCGCGGCCGGCTGGTTAGAAGGCCCGCTTCAGTTCTCCGACACAGCGGCCAAGCTCCCAACATTGTTTAAAGGTCCCCTAAACCTCAGCCCTCCCTTACATCCCTCGATCCATCTGCCTAGCCCCCATGCCAGCCCATTCCCCTTCAGATTGCCCATGCCATCCCATGGCATCTGTGCCCCCATGAATCCTCCATGTCCCCAGACTGTCCTGTTATGATATGATGTGCATGCACCTTCATAAACTACTGTCACTCATTACGACCTTGACAGGACGTGATGTATTAGCCCGTGACTCTATTTGTGTACAGTCTTATATTCAAATAAAGGACCCACATTATTGTTTCAACAATCCTTGTGTATGATGTTACATTTCTGTCAGAAAGAAGAACTTTGCAGCCCATGCTACCCCATGGCCCCATGTATCCATTGACCCCCTCTGATTACCCATGTCACCCCATGTAATCTCCATGCCCCCTTAGATCACCCATGCCACCCCATGGCACCTTTATGCCCCCCACGTGTTCTCCATAGCCACTCACCTAGAATACGCTATGTATATTCCTCAGAAGCCATGCAATAGCAATGGGAATTATTTTAAAATCATTGGATTTAACTATCTCTAACTAGCTAAGAAAACCCTAAATGCAAGCACACTATCATGTGCAAAAACATCCAAGGGAAAAAAAGCATAATCCTTTAAGTGCCTATTATGTTTGTAAACAGCAAGAAATCACATTCTGTTCTTCTAGGCTTGTGAAAGTTTCAATATTTCTAAGAATACCTGCTGAGCTGAGCATTTGAAACCCAGCCAATCATTCATAAAGGAGCAACTGGTATGATTAATAATTTTAGCTCCATTGGCAGAACAGAGGTCCATTTCCATTTCAAAGCAGAGTTTCCGTCGATCAATGGAGGGGGAACAGGTGCAGATCATTTTTTCTACATTCAGAAGCGGTTGTTTTTAAAAACAGGCAGATCTGGCATTTCAGTTAAATCAGAGCACAAAATTATGGGGCAGAATTTTCTGCCCGTCAGGCAGGCTGGGCAGGAGCAGGAACCCCCGTTTGGGTCCTCACCGCCATTTTACATGGGTGGGCCAGTTAAGGCGCGGGTGCGGGCGGTGGCGGGGTTGCCTGAGTTGGGAGAGCGCAGAAATCTCCCTGAGGCACCTCTGTGATAGTTTTAAGTCCAAAATGTTTAATAAAGTGGCGAGCAAATTTTTATGACATGTCCCCTCATGTGAAACTGTCACGTGAACTGGGACATGACAAAAATTTTTATTGAAATTAATGCACAAAATTTAAAATCGTTCATGAAACCTCATCCCGCCCGTGAATGAGATTCCATGAAAAATGCAAAGGCCGCCTGGGCTCTTCGCCTGCCCACGGTCAGGCAGCTCCGTTAATTACTTTAATTGAGATTTAAATGGCCCTAATAAGCCTTTGACTGTTTGGCGGGTACGCAGCTAACTCGGGTGCATGCCCGCCAAACTGAAAGTCTGAATGACGCGCTGTGACGTTGGGATGCACGCCTGACGTCACCATGTGTCATTTTACATCTTGGCGAGTGGGCCCCGTCCCCGCTCGCCGAGCCGAAGATTCAGCCCATGAGAGCAGAGGACATTTTTTTTTACATTTTCCACTGCACTGTGGTGCTTTCTTCATTGGACAATTGCACAATGTTGGCCAATGTTAGGGTCAACTTGCCTTTAAACAATAGATTCCCGTGATGAATAATCACATTAAAAACACATCTACATTAAAATACAGCACCTAATATTGACATTTGAAGGTGTGAAAACATTTTAGACCTTTCAGAATGTTCCCAAGTTCACAGCAGGCTTTTTGTTTTCTTCAAACCTGACATGCTTTTAATGGACTTCCAAAACCCTGCACCACCAGACAAAAATGACGCGCAGGAGGAAGTTAAACTTTTGTCTCCATTTTAACGTGGAAAACCTGACCTCAGCAGAGACAGAGTTGTGATTTACACACGAGGTAATCCCGACCCACAGAAGGCCAGAGGGAAATGCTGCTGGGCTGGGAATGTGGAAGAAAATCAGATTTTCCCCCCAAAGGAACTAATGGCAGAGTTTTCTGTGCCCGTTGGCGTCGGGCGTGTTCGGTGGCATGAGTGGACAATATGGCGAGAAGGACAAAATTCGGTTTCACGATGTCGTGAAAACAGTTGGCAATCGTCTGCTCTGCCCGTCAACGGTGGGCAGCGTTTCCCGCCATCGGAAACTCATTGTAATACATCTGCATATAATTATAAGCCCATCCCGCTGGAATCATCCCCTCCACATTGGGTCATCCAAGCATGCCAGCGTCATTGCACGCTAATGTGTTTCACAACAGCATACAAAAGGTGTGCACTTGGCAGGCAGCACTTTGAGGGGAACTTGGAGGTGAGTGTACAGTAATGTTGCACAGCGCTTGCGAGGGTCGCCTATTGGACTTCAAGGCTGAGGCGAGTTGCCAGGGGTGGAGGGTGGTGCGGATGGCAAGGGCTGCACTGCAGTTGATGGTAGTGCACAAGCACACTTGGGGTGGGCGGGGGAAGCAGCCATGCAAAGGGAAACCTTGTATAAAGTGACCATTCCTCTGCAGCTGAGACAGTTCAGGCACAGCCACATTGCTATGATTGGAGTCGGGCTTCTAGCTTATCTGCCCACTCAAGCAAAGCAGAAGCATGAAAGTGCCACCAAATGCTCTAAAGCTTTTCACCCCTCAGGCACAGGCTGAAAACTAATGAACATTTTAGTGGACTCCAGAACAGTTGGACAACTGCACATGTTGTACAATCTCCTTGTGAAATCTGGCTATGGAGCAGTCACTGGCGGAGGCAATCACAGTCCCTTGCAATGTCATTATCCCTGTTTGGACCAGTCTCCCCCATGGTTCAAGCTAACAGTGCAGCCTTGCAGTGCGGGTTAGGAGAATACCTGCGCCCGAGCTGAGAGCACAGCATGCAGTCCAGTGGGCAAAGCTGCCACCATCGGTCAGGTGGAGTGGGGTGGAGGAGGGTGGGGTTTTGGGCAGCCTTGCAGCACATTAAACTCTGGCCATCCAAGTGTTGGTCAGCGATCTCCAGGACACGTTAAGGGGCCTTCAGACTTAACCAGGAGAGGTTCTTAGTACACCCAAGCATCTCTCATTTTCATCCTGTAGGAGGAGTACATCAGGAGCATGGAGCCTGGTGACCTAGCTGTATGCCTGGTGGCGTGCAGAGAGTAGAGATGACGGAGAAGAGATGGAAGTGCCAGGCTGCGCAGAGGGAGGAGCAGCACCCTCAGGAAGAAGGGGCGGCTGGTGCCCCTGTACACGCTGTAGAGCCACAGCGAGCCATCGCTGGTCGGCACCTAGCTAGGCCCAGAGTCTACCGACACCGCCTTTCATTCCTGCAGATGACTGAGTCCTAGTGTCGTCAAAGACTCCCTCATGTCCAGGGAACTGGTCGGTCACATCTGCCAGCTAATGCAGGATTTGATGCCACGGGGACGCCACGGGGACATGGAGGGCATCGTCTGCCCAGGGCTGTGAAAGTGACTGTGGTACTCAATTTTTACACCTGTGGCTCCTTTTAGGGCTCCACAGGTGACCTCCGTGGGATATCACAAGCCTCCACCCACAAATGCATCCATGAGGTCATGGACGCCATCTTTGCGAGGGCACACAACTTTGTGCATTTCACCTGGGACCAGGACAGCCAGAATGCAAGAGCGATTGGATTTGCCCAGATCTCAGGTGTTGGGTGCCATCGACTGCACTCACATGGCACTCAGATCTCCGTAGCAACAAGTGGTCACCTGTGTCAACTGCAAGGGCTTCCATTCGCTGAATGTGCAGCTGGTGTGCAACTCCCACAAACACATCCTGCAGGTCTGCGCAGGGTCTCCGGAGAGAGTGCGTGACTCCTACATTCTCAGTCGGTCCTGATGTATTCTAGGGTCCACAGAGGCCACATAAATAGCTCCTTGGGGACAAGTGCTACCCACAGAGGATGTGGCTGATGACACCCATGCAGCGGCCTCAGACTGCAGCAGAGCGACGGTATAATGAGGTTCATGTTGCAACTTGCACTTTGGTGGAGCAGACCATTGGGATGCTGAAAATGAGGCCCCGGTGCCTGGACTGGTCTAGTGGAGCCCTGCAATATAGTCCACAGAGGCTGTCATGCATCGTTGATGTCTACTGCGTCCAACCTGGCGCTGCAATGGGGAGAGGAGCTGGCTGAGGAGGAGATGGAGGAGCTAGAGGTCTCCCCTGATGGGGAGGACGCTGTTGGGGTTGAGGGTGAGGAGTTCCTTGAAGGCGGCGATGACAGGGATGAGGCCCTTGCACTGGCCAAATGAGGCAGGTGCACTCGGGAAGCCCTCATAGCTGCCAGATTTGTGGAGGATGATGACGACGTGCAGTGAGGAGATACCATAGATCCTCACATTGCATCTATGAATGTTTGGCTCCAGTCTGGCTTATGGCAACACACATAACCTCTGTGATAGTGCTCCTGTCAAGGAGATGCAGTGGAGGCCCTAATAGTCGATTGATTGCAGGAGGGTGATGGCGGCATGCAGTGAGGACACTCCATAGACCTTCACACAGCCTCAGAATGTCTGACTCCTGTCTGGCCGAGGGCAGTTCACTTGAGCCCTTTGATCAGGGTCACATCATGGACACGCAGCCATGAAACTTTAAAAGCATCTGATCTTTTGTCCACCTTCAGCACCACAGGGATCAGTTCTTGGGCCCTAGCTATTCACAATATACATCAATCATTTGGCTGAGGGAACCAAATGTAATATCTCCAAGTTTGCTGATGACACAAAACTAGGTGGGAACGTGTGTGGTAAGGAGGCTGTTAAGAGCCTTCATGTCGATTTAGACAAGTTGAGTGAGTGGGCAAACACATGGTAGATGCAGTATAACGTGAATAATTGTGAAGTCATCCACTTTGGCAGGAAAAACAGAATGGCAAAGTATTATTTAAATTGTGATAGATTGGGAAATATTGATGTACAAAGGGACCTGAGTGTCCTTCTACACCAATCACTGAAAGCAAGCAGGCAGGTGAAGCAAGCAGTTAAGAAAGCAAATGGTATGATAAAAGCAAAAAACTGCGGATGCTGGAAATCCAAAATAAAAATACCTGGAAAAACTCAGCAGGTCTGGCAGCATCTGCGGAGAAGAACACAGTTAACGTTTTGAGTCCGTATGACTTTTCAACAGAACTAAGTAAAAAAAAAAGGCAAATGGTATGTTGGCCTTCATTGTGAAAGGACTTGAGCACAGGAGCAACGATATCTTACTGCAGCTGTACAGGGCCTTGGTGAGACCACACCTGGAGTATTTAATGCAGTTTTTGTCTCCTTACTTAAGAAAAGATATACTTTCCATAGAGACGGTGCAGCAAAGGTTTACCAGACTGATTCCTGGGATGGCAGGATTGTCGTATGAGGAGAGATTGAGCCGACTAGGCCTGTATTCACTGGAGTTTAGAAGAATGAGAGGGGATCTCATTGAAGCGCATAAAATTCTTACAGGGATGGACAGGCTGGATGCAGGGATGATGTTTCCTCTGACTGGGGGCTCTAGAACAAGGGGTCACAATCTCAGGGCACAGGGTAGGCCATTTAGGACTGAGATGAGGAGAAACTTCTTCACTCAGAGGGTGGTGAACCTATTGGAATATTCTCTATCACAGAGGGTTGTGGAGGCCAAGTCACGGAATATATTTAAAAAGGAAGTAGATAGATTTCTAGACTCTAAGGGCATCAAGGGCAATGGGGAGAGAGTAGGTGTATGGCGTTGAGATAGAGGATCAGCCAAGATCATGTTGAATGGTGGAGCAGGCTTGAAGGGCCGAATGACCTACTCCTGCTTCTATTTTCTATGTTTCTAGCACCTGAGCCCTTCAGAAGCACAGGGTCACTGGTCACAGATGCTGACAAGATGGGGCTAGCCCCATCTTAAATATGCTGAGAGCACACAGAGAGAATGGCGGAACTCTGTAATAAACTTGCTGCACCGGACAGGTTTCTTATTAGCAAGAGTTAACTTTATTTACAGAGCTCATGAAGAAGCTTCATGCTTTAACCAGGTCCACAACTAGAAAACTCCACCCCTAAGGTTACCCGCGCTTAGGGCTGATTCGTCAGTACAATCACATGATCCCTAAATCAGAATGAAAGGTTTTACTTACAGTCACTACAAACTCGATGATACCTGCCCACAACATCCTGGCAGCAATGACAAGCACCATCGAGGTCCAGGCATCACTAATGTACTCAGCGGGTCTGAGGCCGGACTATCACTGTGGTCTGAAGGCTGCACAAAGCACAGGGAAGAGCCGCTGGACTGAGACACCTGCCTTTATCTTGTGCAGAAAGGTTTCACATCTGAATGACATGAACACTGCTCATCAGAACAAGGAGCCATAGGCAGGGAGACATTCTTGGCAGTTTATTTACAATAGTGAACAGTATGTACATGTGATTAACACCTGTGCCCAGACTGTGCAACTACATCTTCTTAACCTTCCTAACCCTGCCTCTATGTCTTGGTGCTCCCCCGACAAGCACAGCGGAGGTGCAGGCAGCCTGCTGACTGCTACGCCCTGTTTGCAATGAGCTTGGCGGGGGTCCTTTAGAGGGCTGAGACCTGGAGGGCCCCTGCCTACTTTTGAGGTTCTGCTGTGTGGCAATGGCACCCTCATTGGCCTGTGGAGCTGGAGCTGCTAGGGTCACAGGAAGAGGGGATTTGGATGGGCCAGGCACTCCAGGAGTCACCTGGAGTGTGCACCTCCCTATGGGTGCTTGAGGGCCGCTGGGTGACTACTTGAGGAGAAGGTATAGCTGGAGTGAGATCGAACTGCCCCACACCCCTCTCGCGTGCATATTGTTGGAGGCCAACTATGGCGTTAGTGATGGAGTTCAGCCCGTGCAGCAGTGCAGGAACAATGTCCTGGACTAAGGTCTCCATGACGACTGCCATCCTACCAGTGTTGACCTCAGTGCATTGGCATGCTGGTGCTATCACCTCAGTCTAAAGGTGGGCAGACTCCTCCATCGTGCCTTGCAATCTGAGGAGAGCAGCGGACATCCCTTCCTGATGTTCCCGAGCTTGCTTTTGCAGCTCCAGCAACTGAGGTATGATCGAGTCACTCATCACCTGACTTGGACTCCAGCAGTCCTCCGAGTGCCGGAGACCTGGGAAGTCCATGCTGCTGCCTGCTGTGGATCAGACAGTGCGATGTGCTCACCAGATTGTGGTCCTGAGGCTACTCTAAAGCTAGGTCCCATCAAGGTGTGTATCTCTGCGCTGGTGGAGGGTGTGGGTGAGCGCTGTGATGAGTCTTTAATGAAGGTGCCTTCATATTTCTCTTCAGATGTTTCTTCTGGGCTTGATTGGATTCCATTGGCTGTTTCCCAGACGTGCCTACGAAAGCAAGGAGTGTGTGGCAGGGGACTGCGGAACAGGACACATCACTCACAGCATGGTTGCTTAGTGGATGTTGCACTGCTGGGTCCTCACTTAATAGAGCAGTGCCGACCTCACCTCACAGGAACAGTCCAGATCCTCGCTGGTCAGCTGGATAGCTCTATTTTCAAAGTCCATGAGGAACTTGAATACAGGCATTCCTCCACCAATCTGTGACTTCTCCCTTTTGTTGTGTGCCAGCTTGTCCTGCATGAATAGAGATGGAGAGAGTGTTAGCAGGACGCCTGCCAGGCCAGGTGATAGGTAAGCCTGGCATGTGTGGGTGGTGAGTGTTCCCATGGACAGGATGAGAACAGTGAAAGTGTGCATGAGAGAGTGAATGGCGATTGTCCCTTGAACTGGCAGTGATCCCTGTGGATGTGTGATGGGCTTGTGAGTGTGTGAGTTGAGAGTGATGAGAAGAGTGACTTACCCTGGGAAAAGAGAGAAGATCATTCATCCCCTTTCGGCACTGGGGGGCTGTCCTCTTTTGTAGGACGTTGTGGCTGAGCACCACTGCCACCGCCTCCCATGCTGGATGTGATGGTGCTGCCCCTCCTGCGAATGGCGTTGGGGTAGAGGACACCACTGCGGGCCTCCACTGCATCCAAAGGCGCTTGAAGGATGCCTCATTAAACCGGGGTCTGCAGTCATCTTGTCTTTTGGGGCCATGTCTTCTTTGCACCAGTCGTGGGCTGGAAGGACTGAGAGGTGTGCGTGTGGCTGCACTTTAAATATGGCACCCAGCGTGACGGAGTGGTGAGGTGATGGTGTGGCAGGTGAATGAGAGTCCGCCTGCCATAAAAACAGCATGTTTCCCAGGGATGCATAATTAATGGGGTGGGATTGGGACGATACGGTGTAAAAATCTGAAATTGTAGGGTAAAACGTCTTTTTCCCCTCCCACTACCGCACTTAGTGCACATCTGGGACGATTCTGCCCTAACTGTGGCCAGACAAAAAGTCGGCCACCAGACTCTCATTCATTCATTCATTCATTCTACATTTGATCACTTCACTGTAAATGTAACATGTTCCCTGCCCTTCTGAAGTGATAACTGATATTTTCCCCTTTTGTTGGATGAAGTACACACTTCGCAGCTCTCAGTATATTAATGATTATTGTAATGAATGACATCTAAGAAGAGCAAAATCTATGGATATTCATACCTTCTTCATTAGTTGCTATTATCTCTATTAACCTTCATTTGGATTGGATGATTCAGATTGGCAAAGGTAACCTGGAAAAAGAGATCTTAGTCTATTCAGAACAATTTCTTAATACAATAAGTTCTGGAATGAAGCAGGGAACAGTTTATTTTAGACCTGGTAATGTGTAATAGGACAGGATTAATTCATGACCTCATAGCAAAAGAACCTCTAGGCAGAAGTGATCATAACATGATAGAATTTCACATTCAGTTGGAGGGTGTGAAATGTGGGTCTGTGAGTCATGTCTTAAACTTACATATAAGCAATTACAAAAGTCTGAAGACGGTGTTGGATGAAGTGGATGGGAAAAATAGGTAAAAAGGTAAGACAGTAGAGATGCAGTGGTAGATATTTAAGGAGATAATTCATTACTCTCATTAGAGGTATATTCCATTGAGAAAGAAATACTCTGAGAAAGAAGTAGTTAACTAAGGATGTTATAAATGGCATCAAATTGAAAGCAAAGACGTATAATGCTGTAAGTGGTAGCCCAGAAAATTGAGAATATTTTAGAAACCAGCGAAGGATGACTGAAGAAAAAATAAAGATGGGGAAATCGGAGTAATGGGAGAAAAATAGCAAGAAATGTAAACTAGACAGGAAAAGGGTTTCTAAAGTGACCGTTAGTCTCTTAGAGAATGAGACTGGGGAATTAAGGAAATGGCAGAGAAAATTTGAACACTTATTTTGTATCTGTCTTCACAGTAGAAATCACAGAAAGCATCCCACGAATAGTAGGAAATCAGGAAGCTAAAGGGAGAAAGAAACTTGAAACAATCATAATCACAGGAGAAAAAGTACTAGACAAACTAGTGGGACTAAGGGCTGACAAGTCTCTTGGACTTGATGGCGTGCATCTTAGGGTCTTAAAGGATGATAGTGGATGCATTGGTTGTAATCTTCCAAAATTCCCTAGATTCTGGAAAGGTCCTAGTGGATTGAAAAACTGCAAATGTAATATTACTATTTGAGAAAGGCAGGAGGCAGAAAGTGGGAAACTATAGGCCAGTTTGTCTAACACCTTATCATTGGGAAAATGCTAGATTTTTTATTAAGGAGGTAAGAGCAGGACATTTAGAAAATCATAATATAATCAGGCAGAGTCAACATGGTTTTGTAAGAGGGAAATTATGTTTGACGAATTTATTAGAGCTCTTTGAGGATGTAACAAGCAGGGTGGATAAAGGGGAAACAGTAGATATAGTGTATTTGGATTTCCAAAAGGCATTCAGTAAGATGCCACATGAAAGGTTACTGCACAAGATAAGAGCTCATGGAATTGGGGGTGATGTATTAGCATGGTTAGAGGATTGGCTAACTACAGGAACCAGAGTCGGGATAAATGGGTTGTTATCATGTTGGCAAACTGTAAAGAGTGGAATGTCACAGGGACCTCAAATATTTATAATCTACATTGATGACTTAGATGAAGAGACCCCCTGCATTGTAGCCAAATTTGCTGATGTTACAAAGACAAGTAGGAGAGCAAGTTGTGAGGCGGATTTGAAGTCTGCAAAAGGATATAGATAGCTTCAGTAAGTGGACACAAAATTGGCAGATGGAGTATAATGTGGGAAAATGTGAGGTTGTGCACTTTGGCAGGAAGAACAGAAAAGCACAATGTTATTTAAGTGGAGAAAGACTGCAGAATGCTGCAGTACAGAGGGATCTGGGTACCCTTGTACATGAATCACAAAAAGTTAACGTGCAAGTACAGCAAGGAATGAGGAAGGCAAATGGAATGTTGGTCTTTATTGCAAGGGGGATGGAGTATAAAAGTAGGGAAGTCTTACTACAGCCGTACAGGCATTGCTGAGACCACACCTAGAGTATTGTCGTATAATTTAGGTCTCCTTAAGGAGGGATATACTCACATTGGATGCAATTCAGAGAAGGTTCACTAGGCTGATGCCTGGGATGAAAGGTCCTCTCATGAGGAAAGGTTAAGCAGGTTTGGCCGAAACCAATTGGAGTTTAGAAGAATGAGAGGTAATCAGATCATGTGGAGAACTGGGTCGATGTCTTAGTGAATGGAGGCGGGCCTTCCAACCTGCATGCCTTGGTATCCGGCTGCCTCCGATCTGCTTCGGGAGGAGATGGCCATGACTCCAGCTCACTGCCGACTCTGGAAGGTGGCAATGCCTTGGGAATGGGCTGACTATCAGAAGTGACGTCGGGAAATGGCCTGACTCTCGCTTCCCAACTCGAAGGGGAAAATCCGGCCCTCAATGTCTAGTACCAGATTTAGCATTTTCAGTGGTAAAATAAAAAGGATTTGATCCTTGTGTTTGTGAAACCAATATACTTGCAAAGCTTCTTTGAAGCCCTTATTGTCTTAATTTCAAGGACTTTGAAATTAATTGAGTGGAGAATTTTCTTTGAATGTGGTTTTATGTTTTTGCCACATAACGATTTAATTTAAATTTGACAAAAGCATGGGTGTGCTAAATGGAGAGAGACTGCAGAATATGTTAGTACAGAGGAACCTGGGTGTCCTTGCACATGAATCACAAAGTAGTTAGCATGCAGGTGCAGCAAGTATTTCAAAAGGCAAATGGAATGTTAGTCTTTATTGCAAGGGGGATGGAGTACAAAAATAAGAAAGTCTTGCTTCAACTGTACTGGGCATTGCTAAGACCACACCGAGGGCTTGGTCTTTGTGTGGGGTCGTATTCCGCACCACCACCATGCTCAGCACCCCCCCACCACCCCCCCCGCCCCCACCACACACACACACAAACGGAAAAACCAATCTTGAGCCCGCAGCCCAGAATCCAGCTGCCCCACAGTGATAATATGCTGGGACCAGCCTTAATTGAGTCAGAGTGGGAGTTCCAACCCCCATCTGGGAGATAGTCTCATTCTAGAGAGCTGCCGGCCAATACGATTGGTTGACAACTCTGTAGTTCCGAGCAGTGTCAGGATGGAGTAGTGACTGCTGCGGGCACCATAGGCAATCCACGAGAGTGAAGTGTCGTGGAGCTCGGACTTAAAGGTAAAGCCCAGTATCCTGGACAGGCCAGCCTTAGAGACCCCAGTGGGGGTGGGGGGGGGGGGGGTGGTGCTGGGTGGGAGAGGGCTAAAAGTGGGGTAACAATCTTAGGGGGAATGTCACAATGGGCACAGGGAACCCCCCATCCTCCCTCCCCCCCAAAGGCAGTAACCCCTACCCCCACCACCTCTTCAGCCTGATAGCAGGAGAGATGCTTTTGTAGTGGTTAAATCACTGGACTAGTAATCCAGTGGCCCAGGCTAGTGCTCTGGGGACATGGGTTCAAATCACACCATGGCATCTGGTGGGATTTAAATTCAGTCAATACATCTAGAAGATAAGGCAGGCTTCAGTAATGGTGACCATGACAACTATCATCGATATTGTAAAAACGCATCTGGTTCGCTAATGAACTTTGGGGAAGAGAATCTACCATCCTTATCCGGTCTGGCCTACTTGTGACTCCAGACCCACAGCAATGTGGTTGATTCTTAACTGCCCTCTGAAACAGCCTAGCAAGCGACTCATTTCAAGGGCAATTAGGGACGGGCAACAAATGCTGGCCGAGCCAACGATGCCCATATCCCAAGAAAGAAGAAAAAAAGAGAAAGCACCTCACACGGCTAAGGGCGCGATTTTACACTGGTGGGATTTTATAGTCCCACCGAAGTCAATGCAGTTTCGAATGGGTCGCTGCATTTTACGGCCCTGCTCCTGCTGAAACGGGGCCATAAAATTTCCACCCAAAGTTGCCGGGCTACCTGGATTGCCTCCGCCTTCTCCACGTCGTGTAAATTTGTGGCAGAGGCGGAATGAAGTTCGCAAGTGGCCATTAAACGCCTTCCCCGCCCAGCGTAATATGGGGGACAGGAGTGGGCGGGAAGGTGGTGTGAAGACCACACATGTTTTATTTTACTAGCGTCCTCCCCACCCCCAAACGTTCAAATATGGTGGCAGTGGACCATAAAATCCAGCCCCTAGAGTGAAGTTTTGCTCGCCCTACATAAGGAGAGATATACTTGCATTGGCCGCAGTTTAGAGAAGGCTCACTAGACTGATTCCTGGGATGAGGGGTTTTGTCTTATCAAGAAAGGTTAAGCAGGTTGGGCCATTTTCATTGGAGTTTTGAAGAATGAGAGGTGATCTTATTGAAACCTACAATATTCTGAGGGAGCTTCACAAGGTAGATGCTGAGAGGATGTTTTCTTTTGTGGGGGAATCCAGAACTAGGGGGGAGGGGAAACAGTTTCAAAAGAAGGGATATCTCATTTAAAATCGAGATGAGGATGAATTTATTCTCTCAGAGGGCCATTAGTATTTGGAATTATCTTTCCCAGAGAGAGCAGTGGAGGCTGGGTCATTGAATATATTCAAAGCTGAGCTAGACAACTTTTTGATTGATGAGAGGGAGTCAAGGGCTATGGGGGTGCAGGCAGATTGTGATGGTGCTACACCCTTTGTGCTGTAAACCTCTGTGTGATCTTAGAGAAGCTAACATTTCTTCCATTAACCGGAAGAGTTCGGTTAATCTGATAATCATATCGAAATACTTCAGTAACAGTGGCTCTTCGTAATTATCCAATAATTGCTTCAATTATTGTCAACCTCATCTTTTAATGTAAAGCCATTTGCTCAGAAGAACTTCACACTTCCCGCTATCATCTAATTTTGCTAAACCTTCCTTTGCATTTACCGCTGAATTATGAAGGCCAATTCCAAATGATAGAAGATTTTCTTCAAATCTGCAAAGCTATCAGAGAAACTTCAAATTCCTTCTACAGTAATAAAATTGTTGCAGTCAATTGGTGTGCAGGCAGCTGATTTATCTGTGGTACTTTTATCGCATATCACTTTATTTCATGTATTTGTGTTGTCTTTTCCTGAAGCATCGTGACTTCATGCCTTACACTTTTCTGTAATCTTGTTAATAGGTTTTCCAAGCGTCATGGATAAATGAGCCATTCTGAATGACTGTGTGTGTCTAAAATGAACAGAAGTACTGACTGTTAAGGAGAACTCAATGTTATCAGCTATGATCTGAAATGAATGCCACTTCACTTGTTTATATTGCCCATGAATCTGCTCTGAGAGAAAAAAAACTCTCTGGCTGATAGCCATGCTGGTTTGTCTAATCTTTCTTCATTCTGAAGTGTTAGCAAACCCTAAGAGTACTTAGCTAAACAATATTCCTCTTTCTGAGTGGTTCTTCATCTCAGTTCTCCCTTTCACTTTAAGATTTATGACTGTAGCTTTCTCAGCAATTCCAGGATGGATCTGGGAACATTTCCAAACCTATGACTAGATCATATTTACTAATGTACGATACCAGCTGAGATGTGAAACTGACCATTGTATATCAAGATTGCTGGATGTCCAAGACACATTAAAATTGTCCTTTGGCTCCATTGAAAAAGCAAAGCTGTGCAGTTGGAGTCAAGGATGAGTCAGTCCATTTTACTCCTGCATTGACACAGACATGTTTATACATTTAAGGTTGAATAAGATGCTTCAAGGATACCATTAACCTAAGATTTTTTTTGTTTTTTTGGCAGATCTTTTTTTGTCCACTCAATAAGACTTTTGTCTGTGTTTCGGTTTTATGGGCTCATTTACACTGGATGCGGGCAGAACTTTGCACTCTTGAAACAGCATAAAATTCATTTTGACCTTTTCTTAAATTATATTGATTTTTTCCCCTTTATTATGCTTGCTTTTAACTCTCTTAAGTAATCACACAAGCTGATATTTTTTATCCTATTACATGACGCTACAGCATTCTCCTAGGTTTTACCTAATAATGATTACAAATTCACCTCTCTAGTTCGTTAACCCAGATTTTTTTTATTTCAGCATTGTACCGGTCAGACCCCTTTCTCAATGGATTTGACCCAATTGGGCGTTCCATTTTGGTGCTCGGACTGTTAAATCCTTGGAAAAAGTTATTCAAGCTTCCCTTACGCCACTGAGTTGTATGTTTTTAGATGTAATCTTCTCTTGCATCTTCTCTGAACCTTAAAGGAGTGTCATTTCTGTAATAATAATGCTGCCATGAGAGTTATTTCTCTTTATTTAGTTGTAACAATAGGAATTTTCATTTGCAATGAATCAGTTCAGTCTCCTGGGGCATTACTGCCTTTTGCTGTTATTTGTGATGTGTTCTATGACTCATTTAATCCTAGGCATCAAATAAATACAAATTGTTTTGCAAATAATTAGCCTATGGATCAAGATTATTTCCCTTGATTTTTTTTGTATTTGCTATCTATTGTCACTAGATCTTTTTGATATGTAAACCAATAAAAGCAAATAGCCCATTCAGCTCCCCAAATAGCAACAGTTGAAGCTATGACAACCTCTTCAAGGACCTTATTTTTGAAGTGTTTACGCAGAAGTTTCCACACACTATTAAGCTTCTCAGAAAGTCACATCAGTAAAAATGTGTTGCAATTAATTAGCTTTGATTTTTACCAAGCAATGATTATATCACAAACACATTGATAGCACCTTCCAAACCAGGGACCTCTACCACCCAGAAGGACAAGGCAGCAGATGCATGAGAACACCACCACCTGCAAGTTCCCCACCAAGCTCTGGAAATATATCACTGTCCCTTCACTGATGCTGGTTCAAAATCCTGGAACTCCCTTCCTCACAGCACTGTAGATGTACCTACACCACATGGACTGCAGTGGTTCAAGAAGAGAGCTCACCATCACCTTCTCAAGGGTAGTTAGGGATAGGCAATAAATGCTGGCCTAGCCAGTGATGCCTACATCCCATGAAAGAATTTAAAAAACCCTACTCTCAAAATATTTAATATTGTTTCTAATTAATTGGATCCTTTCCTGCACTTACTGGGATCAACCATCAATCCACTTACAAATTAGGCAGTTTTAGGGTGGATTAATTCTAGTTTATGGCAAAATAATAATAGCCAATAGTCAAATGATAAAGTTCCTAATATTTGATTTAACACTAATCGTATGACTATCCTTTAATATGGCTTATTTAGATCAAGTCTCCTGGAACTGGTTTCTTTTCACAGACAGTGACATTCAAACTAATGTTGACACCAGCCTGATCTAAAAAAGGAAAGGGAAACTTCCCAACAGTGAACAGCTGTATCATTTAAACTATAAGATATGGGGTCTTCCATTTAAGACGAAGACAAAGAGAAATTTCTTCTCTCAAAGTGTTGGTGGCCTTTGGAATTCTCTTTCTCAGAGAGCAGTGGAGGCTGGTGGTGAAAGTTGTGTAGTGGTAATGTCACTGGACTAGTAATCCAGAGGCCCAGGCTCTGGGAACATGGTTTCAAATCCTACCACGACAGCTGGTTCAATTAATAAATCTGAAATGTAAAGTTAGTATATTAAAGTCAGTAATACTGACCATGACAACTATAATTGATTGTTCTAAAACCCTATCCATTGGGTTCACTAATGCTCATTAGGGAAGGAAATCGGCCAGCCTCACCTGGTCTGACCCACATGTGACTCCAGACCCACAGTAATGTGGTAGACTCGTAACTGCCCTCTGAAATTGCCTAGCAAGTCATTCAGTTCAAGGGCAATTAGGGATGGGGAGAAAATTCTGGCCTTGCCAGTGACATCCACATTTCGTGAAAGAATAAAAAAAAACACTGTTGCCCACCATACAAAATTCAACCCAAATCTTTGCAAGTCAATGAGTTCATCTTGACCCTCGCCTGTCTCCATCTGTCTGACAGTAACATAGACAGGCTGGGAGTTTTTGACTGGCTTCCCATACCCTGTGGCCTTTTCTCAATTAATCTGCATCATCTGTTACTGACGGATCCTTGCCCAGCAGCTAGCACGATTGACAGGCTTAGCTTCCAGTTGGGTGGGACGGACTCCAGAGCAGGCCACAGCAGCAGGTAGGTCTGATCCAAAACCCGGTGATTGGGTCGGTGTGGGGGGCGGTGGGAGGGTGGGAGGGCGTTGATGGGGACCCAGTCCTAAGGTATGTGTGTGATCTAGTTTGAGAGGCTTCTGTCCTTGATACCAGGTGATCCAATCCGGGAAGGGGGTGAAGCATGATTGGTGTTTACTTTCTTTCAATAACACAAGTACACTAAGGTCAACTGTACTGCCCAAGTATGGGTACAGGTTTGGTGGTTAAATTATTGGACCAGTAACCTATAGAACATTAGTTCAAATTGTATCCCAGTATGAGAAATTAATTTCAGTTCAAAAAATCTGGAAATAAAAACTATTATCAGTAAGAAGAAACATGACCACAAAACTATCAAATTATCATAAAAACACAATTAGTTCACTAATGTCCTTCAGAGAAGAAAATCAGCTGTCCTTACCTGGTCTGATCTATGATTGACACCAGTTACACAGCAACATGGCTGATTCTTAAATATCCTCTGAAATGGCCTAGGAAGTCACTCAGTTGTATTAAACAGCTACAAATAGTGCAGTGGTTCAAGAAGGTGGTTTGCCACCATCTTCTCAGGACAAATAAATACCATCAGCCTGAAATATTGGCACCATTTCTCCCACGGCAGTTGCTGTTTGACCTGCTGAACGTCAAGATCAAGATTGAATTAGTAAGAGGCTAAAGTCTATTAACTCAGCAGACTGAGTCGTCGAATGATCCATCAGCTCTACTCCCATGTTGAATAATGAAATAGCCACCAAGAGAGCTTCTACAGAAATTCTAATGTAAAAGTATATTGGAGCAAATTGGATAGCTTATGTAAACATAAGCACAATTCTTTAAGCAATTATGAAAATCTACAAGTAATTGCTGAAAAAAGAGACATGCTGTCAAAGCTTTTCTTCTTGCACTCATCAGGACAAACACAAGAATACCAAATTTTAAATTTGGAACCAATTATACTGCGTAAGAAAAGGGTGCTGATTGGTTGGCAAGTGGACTCTAAATGCTTGAGCCGTTGTCATGGAGAAAGCACCATGTAACAGTTATTCCCAAGCTTTCATTTAAATCCAAAGAAGGCACATTGACTCTGATTGGTCAAGGCATTGCCATGGGGAATGCACCAGGGAGCAGTTGTCCCCCATGCTTTTGTTTAATTGAGAAAGATGCATTATCTGGTCATGTTATTGCTGCTTGCAGAGGACAGGGCCCTGCGCATGAATATATGTAGCATCTAGTAAGTGTAATTGAGCTACGTTGCAAGCCTGACTGATAATCTTAAATTAGTTGTTAATGTAATTCTTGGTAGACTCAGAATTTTTCAGTAAGTGCTGTCTAATCATGGAATCACACCTAATATTGGACACTATGTTTTGCAAGTAAAGGTAAGACTTGTATTTATCTAATGGCTTATTATACCTCTCTGATACATCAACCACATTGCACAGTGAATTTTTTCAAAGTGTGGCGACTGTTATTCTGCAGGTAATCATATTCCCTGGCTTAGTGGTTTCATTCCCATCACTGAGGAAGATGGTTGTGGGTTCAAGACCCAGCCAAAAGATTTCAGGTGTAATGTATAGTACAATACAATGTAGTAGGTAGGGAATATTGCACTGTCAAAGATGTCCATTTTCAGGAACATTAAACAGAGGTGAATGTAAAAGATCCAATGGCACTATTGGACAAAGAGTAGGGAAGTTGTCCTGGCCAATATTTATCCCTCAATGTACATCTCCTAAAACAGACCAACTGGACAAAAATCTCATTTGTGTTCGCACAGCCTTGAAAATTAGCTGTTGTATTCCCAACATTACAACAGTCACTGCATGTTAAAAGTACCTCGCTGGCTCTGAAGAACTGTGAGAGCGAACGGCAAATATAATGGCAAGTTTTTCTCTTACCACATTCAAGACCGCACAAACAGCAGTGAGAAATTTATATTTTTTGGTGGCATTGTTTGAATTTTGGCCAGAATATACTTATTCAAATAATGCATGAAACTTTAACGTCCACTATCAAACATACTTGGATCTCATGCTACTTCAAATAATGAAGGATTCCCTTGGTACTGTGCTACTGTCAGGTTAGATTACTTGCTTAAGTCCTGCAATGAGGTTTGAATTTATATTATGACTAAAACAACTGCCAGCTAGGAATTTGGTGCACCAAACATTCAGCCCACTGATGTCTCAATATGAAAATTCTCAAGGCTACCCCTTCCCTTTCTCTAAAACTTCCTCTAGCCCTATAACTTTTCACCAACTTTGACCTCTTAAGGATCCCCATTTCCTTTGCTATCAAAGGAGATTGGTGAGTTGCTGCAGTGCCTCTTGTAGATGGTACACACTGCTGCCGCTGTGCATCGGTGATGGAGGGAGTGAATGTTGAAGGTGTTAGATAGGGTACCAGTCAAGTGGGTTGCTTTGTTCTGGATGGTGTCGAGCTTCTTGAGTGTTCTTGGAGCTGTACTCATCCAGGCAAGTGGAGAGTATTCCATCACACTCCTGACTTGTGCTTTGTAGATGATAGTCAGGCTTTGAGGAGTCAGGAGGTGAGTTACTCACTGCAGAATTTCCAGCCTCTGACCTGCTCTTGTGGCCGCAGTATTTATATGGCTTGTCCAGTTCTGTTTCTGGTCAATGATAACCCCCATGATGTTGATAGTGGGGGATTCAGCGGCGGTAATGTAGTTGAATGTCAAGGAGATCGTTAGATTCTCTTTTGTTGGAGATTGTCATTGTCTGGCACTTGTGTGGTGTGAATGTAACTTGCCACTTATCAGCCCAAGCCTGAATGTTGTCCAGGCCCTGCTGCATATGGGCACAGACTGCTTCAGTATCTGAGGAGGTTCAAGGAAACGAGAACTTTTTGTTCCTCTAACACTTGCACTGCCACTTGAGTTCCCTCAAAAGAAAACTCATCAGCTTCACTCTGTGTCATTTTTCAACTAAAGAAAGAGGCCACATGCTTTTGCTCAATTAATGGCCCCAAGGATCAGGGAATTGTGCATTGACTCAGAAAATTTGTGAGGGTTACTGTTTTTATTTATTCATTCTTGGAACGTGAGTATCACTGGCAAGGGTAACATTTATTGCCCATCCTCAATTGCCTTTCAACACTGAATGGCTTGCTTGGCCATATAAGGGCAGTAAAGAGTTCACCACATCACTGTGGGCCTGGAGTTACACGCAGGCAGCGTTACATGTAAGGATGGCAGACTTCCTCTCCTGAAGGGGATTAGTGAACCTGTTGAGTTTTTACAACAGTGCAGTGGTTCTATGATTATTATTAATGATACTAGCATTTTATTTCAGATTTGTTAATTTAATGGAACTTAAATTCCCTCAGCAGCCGTGGCGGGAGTTAAATTCATGTCACCAGAGCATTAGTGCAGGCCTCTTGACTGCTAGAAACAATTCACCTAGTGCCACTCCGCTGCCTTCTTCTTGTAACTTTATACATCCTTTCTTTTCAGCTAATAATCCAATTCCTTCTTGAATGCCTTGATTGAACCTGCCTCCATCACACGCTCAGGGAGTGCATTCCAGATCCTAACTACTTGCTGCGAGAAAACATTTTTCCTCATATCACTTTTGCTTTTTTTGCTAATTACCTTAAATCTGTGCCCTCTTGCTCGCGATCCTTCCACCAATGTGAACAGTTTCTCCCTATCGACTCTGTCCAGACCCCTCATGGATTTGAACACTTCTATCAAATCTCTTCTCAGCCTTCTCTTCTCCAAGGAAAACAGTCCCAACTTCTCTAATCTACCTGAAATTCTTCATCCCTGGAATCATTCTCGTTACTCTTTAATACCCCCTATCTAATGACATGTTATGGCACAGCCAATGGTAAATGCTGAGCTGCTCAAATCCCAGAGAGAAACTTGAAACAACTGCCAAAACTTGTTTTGCAATTAGTATAAATTTTGAGATACGTGCCTTGAATTCAGTAGTAATAAGGCCACCAAGTCTTATAGGTTTTTACAAAACTAAATTAGACCTTTATTAATAGAAGAAATGATTTTAAACACAACCGTAGATCTACAAATTACTACTATGATACTATGATAACTTCTATGTGGGGAGGTATTCGGTGGGTGGGGTGGTAGTCGGGAGGTAGCCTGGGATCAGGAGGTAGTCTGGGATCAGGAGGGTAGTTGGGTGTGGGAAGGGTAGTTTAGGGGGGGGTTGGGGAGTAGTTCCAGTGGGGTGGGTTGGTGGGAAACTGATGGGGGTGAGCGGCGGGGTGGGGGGCGGGGATGGTGGGGTCTCAGTGCTATAGTTACCCAGGAGTTTGAACTGGTTTTAAATCCTTCTAACTTTTCCTGTGTAACTATTCTGCTGAGAGTCGGAAACATCAGAATTCTCTGATTTAAGTCGGAATATTGGTACCCTGTGCAGGCTAATTGCCGATCGGAAGTTTGAGCTTCCTGGGCAATTCCTATGCAGTCATTGTATGGGGACCTCTGGGAGGTCTCCTAGCACATCTTCTGGGGTACCTCTCTCGTACAGCCCCCTGGAGATCAGAAGTTCTGGGCCATTGTCACTCCGCATTCTTCCTACTCAGCTGAATCACTTCATACTTCTCTGCAGTAAATTTCACCTGCCACTTGTCTGCCCATTCCACCAACTTGTTTTTGTCTTACTAAAGTTCTACACTATCCTCCTCACAGTTCACAGTACTTCCAAGTTTTGTTTCGTCCACCAATTTTGAAATTGTGCCCTGTACGCCAAGGTCTGCAGCAGGTCTTGTGGTGCATTGGGTAGAGTCCCTGCCTCTGAGCCAGAAACCCTGGGTTTGAGTCCTACTCCAGGACTCGATGGCCAATGAAAGTGCAATTTGTAATGTGGCCACACATATGCCTATGACAAGTGACAAGAGTGGAAGAGTGTCCTGGTCAGCCAGGCTGGAAGGTGGTGTGGTGCCCCCCAAGCTGTAGCCCCTAGTGACAGCCTTGCAATTTGTGTTAGGAAAAACTAGCCATGGGAACAGACATAAGCATGTGCTTTGACTGGCTCATCTGCCACTAGGCGTGGCAATGAAATAAAGATAAGGCTTAGACAAGGTCTAGGGCATACATCTGCTGCCCAAGGGCAAGGGTAGCCAATGGATGGAGACACCATCACCTTCAAGTTCCCCTCCAAGCCACACACAATAGTGATTTGGAAATATATCACCGTTCCTTTACTGTTGCTGGGTCAAATTCCTGGAACTCCCTTCCTAACCGCACTGTTGGTGTACCTTCAGTGGAAGGAAGCCCCAACCTCGAGAGCCCCCCACCCTCAGTGGTCTGCAGCACATCCAGCCCCAGCAAAGCCAGATGTCAGTACTGGGTGTTGCAGGAGGCTGATGACGATCGAAGATGGACCCTGGACAAAGTAAGTCCAGGGTTTCTTGCGCAGGGAGGGTCAGGGCAGCCTAGGAAGGGAGGCTGGGGTGGCAAGTTTTGGAAGCTAGGCAGACACAAAGTGGGGGAATGATTTTAGTGGGGGGTTTGGCCTTGATGCCCACAGGGCACCCCTCAAATGATGTACCCCCTTCCTTCCTGCTCTTTCTCCAGCATTGGTGAAAAAATGGTCTTCCCACTCTCACCTGCCTTCCATTGCTCAGCATCTTATGGTAGTGGAGGTGGATTGAGGTTTTTAAGTGGCCATTAATTGGCAACTTAAGGGTCTCAATAAGCCGAAGGACAGGCGGGTGGGCTAGTGGGAGCCTTATCCACTCCTGTATTATAAGGATCTGGTCGGGGATGGTGGGAAGTGGTGGGTTACCCACACGTCAAATTTTACTTGCCCCCCTCCTCTGCTGAACACGTGCCTGTCTGGTCTGGGGAGGAGTTGGGTGGTGATGTGGGGGCCGGGGTGGAGGGTGATGTCGGGGGGCAGGGTTGGGGGGCTGTGATGTGGGGATGTAAAATCTAGCCCTATATGTTTGCAACCTGTCGCCATGTCGATTATTACTGCAAGTTATTTTTTAAGATTAAATAATGTATTTAAATATACGTACGTAAATGATCTGGACTTGGGAACTGAGGGAACGCTATTCCTTCCTTCCATCGTAAGGTCAGAAGTGGGGATGTTTGCTAATGATTGGACAACATTCAGCACCATTCGCAACTCCTCAGATACTGAAGCCGTCCATGTCCAAATGCAGCAAGGCCTGGACAATATCCAGGCTTGGCTTGACAAGTGGCAAGTAACATTCGCGCCACACAAGTGTCAGGCAATGACCATCTCCAGCAAGAGAGAACCCAACCATTGCCCTTGATGTTCAATGGCATTACCATCACTTAATCCCCCGCTATCAACATCCTGGGGGTTACCATTGACCAGAAGCTGAACTGGACTAGCCATATAAATACTGTGGCTACAAGAGCAGGTCAGAGGCTAGGAATCGTACGATGAGTAAGTCGTCTCCTGACTCCCCAAAGCCTGTCCACCATCTACAAGGCGCAAGTCAGGAGTGTGATCGAATACTTCCCACTTGCATGGATGAGTGCAGTTCCCACAACACTCAAGAAGCTTGACACCATCCAGGACAAAGCAGCCGCTTGATTGGCACCATATCCATAAACATGCACTCCCTTCACCACTGACGCACAATAGCAGCAGTGTGTACCATCTACAAGATGCACCACAGGAATTCACCAAGCCCCCTTCGACAGCACCTTCCAAACCCATGACCACTACTGTCTAGAAGGATAAGGGCAGCAGATAGATGGGAACACCACCACCTGCAAGTTCCATTCCAAGCCACTCACCATCCTGACTTGGAAATATATCGCCGTTCCTTCACTGTCACTGGGGTCAAAACCCTGGAACTCCCTTCCTAATAGCATTGTGGGTGTACCTACACCACATGGACTGCACTGGTTCAAGAAGGAAGCTCACCACCACCTTCTCAAGGGCAGCTAAGGATGGGCAATAAATGCTGGCCCAGCCAGCGAAACCCACATCCCATGAATGAATATAAAAAAAAATTCAAATTTGCTGATGACACAAATTGTGCCACGGATTGCAGGGGACATCAGTAGGCCAGTCAGTTGGAGCAATTAAGTGGAAGATGGAGTTTATCAGTGAAAGATGTGAAGTAGAATGTTTCAAAGCCAAAGTAGACAATAAGTACATCCTACCCGTTAGGATTAGGAAGAGATACACAAGTCATGAAAATGGCAGTGCAAGCTAATAAGGCCGTTAGAAGAAGCAATGAACTCTTTGTGATTGTATTTAAACGCACATACAGAAGTAAGGAAATTAAACTTGTTCAAGATCTTAGGGCGCGACTGAGGTTTTGGGTACCCCATTATAGAAAGGTCCTGTATAAAAGTTATAGGGCAGGATTCTCCCCCCGTCGGGGGCGAAGTTTAAGGACGGGCGCGCATAGACGCGCTTCCGATCAGCGACCCCGATTGGGGGTGTGGCGCCATTTTACGTGGGCGGGCCAATTAAGGCCCACCCAGCGCGACGTCCGCATGGAAGCTGTGCGGGCGGGGGTGAATCCCAAAATCGAGAGTGCACTCTATCGCACATGTGCACGAGAGAGCGCACTCATCTCCCTGAGGCTAAGTGCTGCCTCAGGGAGATCGGCTGTTCTGTGACAAATATTTAAAGTAGAAAAAAAAAATCCTGACCTATCCCCTCATGTGACACTGTCACATGAGTTGGGACATGTCCATAATTTTTACAAAAACTTTATTAAAATTTTTAAAAACCTACATGAAATTTCATCCCGCCCGTGGATGGGGTTTCATGCTTTTTCTAATTCCCGCCGGGGCTCCTGACCTGCCCGCCAACCTTAAGGTTGGACGGGCAGGTCCATTAATTAGTTTAATTACTCTGTCAATGGCTTCAATGACAGGTCGGCGGGTGCGCAGCTGATTTTGCTGAGCCCCCGCCTACTGGGAAATTTAACTGGGGCGCGGTGACGTCGGGAGTTCCGCCTGACGTCACCGCGCGATATTTTACGTGTTGGCGAGTGGGCCCCGCCCCCCCCCTGCTCACCGACTGGAAAATCCTGCCCATAGAAAAGTGACATCATGGATTCAATAGAATGTTACCAGGCTCTCAGGATTTCAGCTAGAAACAGAGGTTTGAGAAGTGAGGACTTTTAACTAGAGCTGAGAAGGCAAAGGGATAACCTGATATAAGTCTTCAAAGTTATGTAAGTTTTAGTAACTAATTGGCATTGAGAACAGTAAATGACAGAGATTACACATTGTGAGGGGTTTTGTCAACAACATGCCACTCCCGGCAGTGTAACCGGGAGTGGGCACCACTTCCACTGTTTTGCTTTTTCCCGTTTCCCACTTGTTTGCAAATAAAATTTAAAATGCTGCGCCGTGCATGGGAGACACATGCGATCATGCAGTGCGGCTGCTTTTCAGTGGTGA
Organism: Cetorhinus maximus; assembly: GCF_964194155.1. Lineage (NCBI taxonomy): Eukaryota > Metazoa > Chordata > Chondrichthyes > Lamniformes > Cetorhinidae > Cetorhinus > Cetorhinus maximus. The sequence continues at coordinate 107,797,041 of NC_135889.1, read as the reverse complement.
AACCCCCCCCCAATCAGCTGATAATGCAGCAAGTACAGGCGGGCTATCTGGATAAACGGGTGTCATGGCCGAAACTTTCCTGCCCAACTCCGTTGCAATTAGAATAAGACTTATTGAGAACATGAAGGAGGTACAGGTGTCTGTCAATATTAAATTTCACTTGTATATATTTCACATTACTTAAGTTTCTCTTTATTCGTGTGTGCATCATTGTTATTTGTTGAGACTAGCTTATCCAGAGAGCTAAATGACTGGCACGCCTCATGGTTGGCACGTGTTGATGGGTACAGGGGAGTGAGGAACATTTCCTTTATTGTGGAAGAAACAATGTTGTATTACTGAAAAAGACACGCTGTCAAAGCTTTTTGTCTTGAGAAAAGAGTGCCTTTTTTAACTGAACAAAAGCTTGGGGAACAGTCAATCCCATTGGCATTCACCATGGCAATGCCTCCACCAATCAGAGTCCACTTGCCAACCAATCAGCACTTTCTTTTCTTGTTGTTCCCCCTTTATTGTTGGTAATTTCTTGCAAGCTGTCCTGATGAGTGCAAGACAAAAAGCTTTGATAGCGCCTCTCTTTTTTTCAGCAATACTCAATTTCTGTTCTACCAAACGACTATTTGTAAACAATGTTGTGCTCTTTTGTTCTTTATTGAATGTTCATGTTAGTGTCCAGTGTTGTACTTGCCACTCTGCGGGACGTGGCTGAACTTGCAGGCTCAGCTGGCCCTCCTTTCCATTCACTGTAAAAGATATTGTCCGAGAGCAATCTCAGAGGGGGTAATTAAAATGTTGTTGTTGAACTCAAAGCGCTGTAAGGACTCAGCTAGCCAACACCTTGAAATGGACACACATTTGGATAGTACTGACATCGTCCTTTAGTGTAGATTAATGAGTTATGGTTATGTTAATGAGCCCATGATGATATTAATGATATAACTGTGACGTCAGATGTCAGATGACCAAGAGGGTCCAAGAGAGCTGGACGCAGAATTGGCTGTGTCCTGAAAACCATGTGCTTTCCCTGAGGTCTTTGTAAATATTTCCTAATAAATTGTTTCAAGTTAAACTATACCGACTATCTCAAGTCTTTTGTAGGGAAGCAAAGCCTCATCAAGGTGCGGTAGGACAAGAAGACATGGTAACAGTGAAACCTCACAAAAGTTTGGCATAACCTGAAACAAGGTGGCAGGGCCGAAGACCACAGTCAGCAACCCATGGGTGACGACTGGTGAACAAATTGGCCTTGCAGTGAAGAAGTTCAGAACCGAAAAGTACCACAGTGAAGGGACAGTGAGAGACGAACGATGTTGCTAGTTACTGCACAGCCACTACCCCTTCCACATCGTTTCTAAAACATTGAAGATCTGCAGCAAGGAAGAGACAGTTTAAAAGGTATTGCACAACTGCGGGTTTACAAACAAAAACTCAGAAACACCAGGTCTGTACACTTTTATATACTGTGGATGCCATAACAGATGATGTCCCGGTGAGGCAAGGTGTTGAGAAAACCTTGGCATCATATGATGAGGTTTTGGGGGCCTTTGATAAGTACTTCAGCCCCAAGAAGAACTTTGTGATAGAAAGAGTAAAATTCAATTAGAGGAGCCAAAGGTTGGGCTTGATTCCATTGATTCCTTCATTAATGATTTATATCGATTGGCTAGTACTTGCGGTTATGGAGCCTTAAACCACAAATTGATTAGAGACCGCATTGTAGTTGGCATGTTCAATGATGCGCTGTCTGGTTTGTTACATTCCAAAGAGGGTTTGACCTTAGAGAAGGTTGAACAGTTTGCGAGGTAGGCCGGGTTGCAGTGCCAGAAGCAGGGTGTAATTCAGAGTGATGTTGAGGCTTGGGTGTTGTCCATCCAGTATGTAGGCCCTAGTACATGAGCCCCACCCACCGAGAAGCCTGCCAAAACCACAAAAGGGGCAGTGAGAATTCTTCCACCTGTTCAAATGCTCCAGATGTGGCACCAACAGTGAACACCACCATGAAGACTGCCCAGTGGCGGGGAGCTGAATGCTTCCTCTGTGGCAGGACAAGTCAATTTAAACAGTTTCGCAAATCGAAAACGTCATTCAAAGGAAACAACCATTCTGAGGTCCGAGAAATAGAAAATGTGCCTTCCCAACTTGATGATTTCCTAGAAGAAGAGAAAGAAGCCGATAGACAGTCCTGGTCTGTGCAGTCAGGGATACAGAAAGGAATTTAAACTGGACCCCAGGGCAAGAGTCTCTGTCTTATCAGACAGATTAGTCTGGCTTCAAAATTGGCTTGAAGAAATCAAAACCCAACCATCTGATTTAAAGCTACAAGGGCCTGGAGGCACAGATCTCCAAGTGAAGGGTCAGTTCACCACCACTCTTGAGCATGAAGGAAAAGGAATTAACAAAACCATTTATGTCTTACAGAACCAGCCAATTTCTCTGCTCAGCAGGTCAGTGCGTTTGAAACTTGGTCTTGTACAGAAGTGTGACGAGGTATCAGTAGAGGACAATGAAGTAATACTCAAGTAGGAATTTCTGAAGTGGGTTAGGGCTCCAAAAGGTGTCAATTTAGCAGCAGCACTCGAAGTTCACTCATTAAACAGTGAGTCGTTCTTTATTGTAGAAGCACCATCCACTGGACCACAGGAGGAGTTTGCAGATCTCTTACTTCTCTTTGCAGTGGGGCTAGAAGATGTGGAAATAGAAGGCACTGAAAAAGACAGTGACCTTGGTTGGCTTTTTCCTGTCACACACCCCTACCACACCCAGGATGTCAGGCTCTTCCCACTTCACTCCTTCATGCCCTCGACCCCACTCCGCACCTCCCCTCACCGCTGACTCATCCCTCCTTGCAAGCTGCCATTCCCCTGCTCCCTCCCTTGTGCCTTGGCGTTAAACAGGGAAAACCGCCGACCTTCACAAAACTGCACGAAGCCACCTTTAAACAAACAGATGCCATGAGATTCTCATGCACTCCTGACTTTATCTTGCAGGTACGGCATAATTGAAAAGAAGTTTCACGCTGTTGAGTATTCATGGCATGCAAATGTGTTACCAGTATGAATCTGCCATAAGCAGTGTGAAACTCGACACGCTGCAAACACGCCACGGATTTAATCTCTGCGTCTCAGCCTGCGGTCGGGAAATCAAAATTTCACATCCCACCCAGTTCAGTCACCGCCCCCCTCCAATGCCATCCTTGTGGGCTCCATAAAACCTCCGCCATTGTCTCTTTAAATTTCCAGTCACGTTTAAGCTGCTTAAAGTTATCAGATGTTCAGATGTATTTGAGTGAACAACCTTGAAAGTAAAATTAAGATTAGTCAGCAAACAGATGGTACTATACTTTTACTTGGAGGCGAGAATTGATTCCCATTCATTTTATTCAGAAGCGCCTGAATTTGAATTTGATTTAAAGAAAGAAACACCTGCATTTATTTGGCGCCTTTCCCGACCATTGACTATCTCAAGGCACTTTATAGCCAATGAATTACTTTTGAAGTGTAGTCACTGTTGTAATGTAAGAAATGCAATATTAGTTACACTTCAAAAGTACACGATTAGCTATAAAACATGTTGAAACATCCGATGGTGTTGAAAAGCACTATAAAAAGTGTAAGTCTCTTTTTTCACAAGTTAATGAATCTTTGGGACAGACTACCTAAGGTGGGATATATTTCCCCCTGTTTGCTATTCTAGCAACAAAAGGAACATTAGTATTAAGTAGGGAACACTTCTTTAGAGTTGCACTGACTTTTCAGTAAAATTGGTAACCTAAGTAAGTTCCAGACTGTATGATCATTAGTCGTTACTGCTGCCACTGCGAGTAAACCTTGTAAAAAAAAAATACCCAAACCATAGAAAAGGAACGGCACAGAAAGAGGCCATTCAGCCCATCGTGTCAGCGCCGGCCAAAAAGAGAAGAAAGGAACCAGCCGCTCATTTTAATCCCGCTTTCCAGCGCCTGGTCCATAGCCTTGCAGGTTACAGCACTTCAGATGCAGATCCAGGTACCTTTTAAATGAGTTGAGCGTTTCACCCTCAACCACCAACTTAGGCAGTGAATTCCAGATGTCCACCACCCTCTGGGTGAAAAAGTTTTTCCTCGTGTCCCCTCTAATTCTTCTACCAATCGCCTTAAATCTTTGCCCCCTGGTAATTGACCCTTCAGCTAGGGGTAGCAAGTTTTTCCTGTCTGCCCTTTCTCGGCTCCTCATAAGTTTGCACACCTCAATTAGGTCGCCCCTTAGCCTCCTCTCTTCTAAGGAAAACAATCCTAGACTATCCAATCTCCCCTCATAGCTGCAATTTTCAAGCTCTGGCAGCATTCTTGTAATTCTCCTCTGCACTCCCTCCTTCCCGTGATGTGGTGACCAGAACTGTACACAAAATTCCAGCTGTGGCTTAACCAGCATTTTATACAGTTCCATCATTACGTCCCTGCTTTTATATTCAATAACCTTGCCCAATAAAGGAAAGCATTTTGTGTGTTTTCTTGACCACCTTGTCCTGCCACCTTCAAGGATCTGTGGACATGCACTCCCAAGGTCTCTCACTTCCTCAACCCCTCTCAATAACTTCCCATTTATTGAGTATTCCCTTGCTTTGCCGTCCCCAAATCCCTCACGCTTTTCCAGATTGATGTTGCTAATCCTTCTTCAACCTCTGTAGTCCTTGGATTGAGTACAGAATTCCAGTATTTTGATCCAGCAAAGACGAGGATGAATACAGAATCTTATTAAAATAAATCTAAACGCACAATACATGTTAGATAGACTTTTTTTAAGATCTTAGTTGAATAGTTGTTAGAAATGTAAGATTGGGTAATTGGGAAGTACTTCTTTTGAAGTTAAGCCTGAAGAAGAGGAACATTTTGGAATTTTATCATCTCCTCAGGTGGAATTGAGCAAACTTTCAAGGTCCCTGTTATGAACAGTATCTTTAATGGAGAAGTCACAGGACAGAGAATTGCCGCTGGGTCATTTTATTGCCCCGTTCTTGTATGTGAACCTGCTTGGTGGCATGGAGTTGTCAAAATCTATTCGCTGAAGTAAAACTCTCCGGCCAAGAATTCGTAATGTTTTTCCTCCATTTGTGTACTGAACTATTGGTAACACGTTGTAAGATTTCTCATCGTATCCCCTGCTGTCAGCGGGTTCATCACAATCGTCCGCGACAGAATATCTTCATCACTACTTAACCGAGAAAGATGCCAGCAGAGCAGAGTTTATTTGGGATGCGCGAGTCAATTGTTGAAAAGCTTATGTATAATTAGTAGTTTGGAAAAGAATCTGTGACAATCGAGTGCCTTAGGTAAATGAGCCAAGAAGACAGTGATCAAATCAGTTGAAAACAAAAGGTGAGAGACATCCATCATAATTAAAAAACAAAAACAGAATTACCTGGAAAAACTTAGCAGGTCTGGCAGCATCGGTGGAGAAGAAAAGAGTCGACGTTTCGCGTCCTCATGACCCTTCAACAGAACTGAGTATAGTTAGGAGAGGGGTGAAATATAAGCTGGTTTAAGGTGGAGGGGGGAGAGAGAAGTTGAGGGGGAGGGGGGTGGTTGTAGGGACAAGCAAGCAGTGATAGGAGCAGATAATCAAAAGATGTCACAGACAAAAGGATCAAAGAGATGTTGAAGGTGGTGATATTATCTAAGAAAAGTGCTAATTAAGAATGGATGGCAGGACACTCAAGGTACAGCTCTAGTGGGGGTGGGGTGGAAAGACTGACAAGGTACTAGTTGTAGATTTTAAAATAATGGAAATAGGTGGGAAAAGAAAAATCTATATAAATTATTGAAAAAAACAAAAGGGAGGGGGAAGAAATGGGGTGGGGATTGGGGGAGGGAGTTTAAGATCTAAAGTTGTTGAATTCAATATTCAGCCCGGAAGGCTGTAAAGTGCCTAGTCGGAAGATGAGGTGCTGTTCCTCCAGTTTGCGTTGGGCTTCACTGGAACAATGCAGCAAGCCAAGGACAGACATGTGGGCAAGAGAGCAGGGTTGAGTGTTAAAATGGCAAGCGACAGGGAGGTTTGGGTCTTTCTTGCGGACAGACCACAGGTGTTCTGCAAAGCGGTCGCCTAGTTTGCGTTTGGTCTCTCCAACGTAGAGGAGACTGCATTGGGAGCAATGAATGCAGTAGACTAAGTTAGGGGAAATGCAAGTGAAATGCTGCTTCACTTGAAAGGAGTGTTTGGGCCCTTGGACGGTGAGGAGAGAGGCAGTGAAGGGGCAGGTGTTGCATCTTCTGCGTGGGCATGGGGAGGTGCCATAGGTAGGGGTTGAGGAGTAGGGGGTGATGGAGAAGTGGACCAGGGTGTCCCGGAGGGAATGATCCCTACGGAATGCCGCCAGGGGGGGTGAAGGGAAGATGTGCTTGGTGGTGGCATCATGCTGAAGTTGGCGGAAATGGCGGAGGATGATCCTTTGAATGCGGAGGCTGGTGGGGTGATAAGTGAGGTCAAGGGGGACCCTATCATGTTTCTGGGAGGGAGGAGAAGGCGTGAGGGCGGATGCGCGGGATATGGGCCGGACACGGTTGAGGGCCCTGTCAACGACCGTGGGTGGAAAACCTCGGTTAAGGAAGAAGGAGGACATGTCAGAGGAACTGTTTTTGAAGGTAGCGTCATCAGAACAGATGCGACGGAGGCGAAGGAACTGAGAGAATGGGATGGAGTCTTTACAGGAAGCGGGGTGTGAGGAGCTGTAGTCGAGGTAGCTGTGGGAGTCGGTAGGCTTGTAATGGATATTGGTGGACAGTCTATCATCAGAAATTGAGACAGAGAGGTCAAGGAAGGGAAGGGAAGTGTCAGAGATGGACCATGTGAAAATGATGGAGGGGTGGAGATTGGAAGCAAAATTAATAAATTTTTCCAGGTCCCGACGAGAGCATGAAGCAGCACCGAAGTAATCATCGATGTACCAGAGAAAGAGTTGTGGGAGGGGGCCGGAGTAGGACTGGAACAAGGAATGTTCCACATACCCCATAAAGAGACAGGCATAGCTGGGGCCCATGCGGGTACCCATAGCCACACCTTTTATTTGGAGGAAGTGAGAGGAGTTAAAGGAGAAATTGTTCAGTGTGAGAACAAGTTCGGCCAGATGGAGGAGAGTAGTGGTGGATGGGGATTGTTGGGGCCTCTGTTCAAGGAAGAAGCTAAGGGCCCTCAGACCATCCTGGTGGGGGATGGAGGTGTAGAGGGATTGGACGTCCATGGTGAAGAGGAAGCGGTTGGGGCCAGGGAACTGGAAATTGTTGATGTGACGTAAGGTGTCAGAGGAATCACGGATGTAGGTGGGAAGGGACTGGACAAGGGGAGAGAGAAGGGAGTCAAGATAACGAGAAATGAGGTCCGTGGGGCAGGAACAGGCTGACACGATCGAGAACTGTCAGCGTGACATTAGCCGTCTCAATTTCTCTGCTCCTCTCACCCATTCTAATCTGTCTCTCTCTGAACTTACTGCACTCCGTTCTCTCAGGTCCAACCCCAACATTGTCATCAAACCCACTGACAAGGGTGGTGCTGTTGTTCTCTGGCGCACTGACCTCTACCTCGCGGAGGCTGAGCGTCAACTCGCAGACACTTCCTCCTACCTCTCCCCAAACACCCCAGTCACCCACTTTCCACTCACCCCACCACCAACCCCTCAGGCCTTCCCACCCTCCCGACCATGCAACCCCGAAAACTTACCTTGTCATCCAGTCCTGGGACTTAGGCCCAGGCATCTTCAAGCACTCCTCTTCTGTCCACTGCAGCTCCTGTCGCTGCAGGAACTAAGGAGCTACCGGCCAATCAGATTGGCCAGCAGCTCCCTAAGTGGGTCTTCCTGCTGAGTGAGGGGTGGAAGTCTCACCTGCAGCCAGTTGAGGCTCATTTGAGCATGAAATGGCTGCGGGGCAGTCAGAGCCGGCGGGGATGTGTTCACTGACTCTTCGGATGGTGGGAAGGGAAACCTCGCTATCCGAAATATTGAGGCCCCCTACTTTTATATTCCGTCCATCCCCCTTGCAATAAACGAAAATAAAATAAAATAACTCCTGACCCCATTGCCTTGGTCCAAACATGGACAAAAGAGCTGAACTCCTGAGGTGAGGTGAGAGTGACTGCCCTTGACATCAAGGCAGCTTTGACTGAGTGTGGCATCAAGGAGCCCTAGCAAAACTGGAGTCAGTGGGAATCAGGGGGAAAGCTCTCCACTGGTTGGAGTCATACCCAGCACAAAGGAAGATGTTGTAGTTGTCAGAGATCAATCTACTCAGTCCCAGGACATTGCTGCAAGAGTTCCTCAGGGTAATGTCCTAGGTCCAACCATTTTCAGCTGCTTCATCAGTGACCTACCCTCCATCATAAGGTCAGAACTGGGGATGTTCACTGATGATTGCACAATGTTCAGCACCATTCTCGACTCCTCGGATACTGAAGCAGTCCATGTTCATATGCAGCGAGACCTGGACAACATTCAGGCATGTTTGATAAGTGGCAAGTAACATTTGTGCCACACAAGTGCCAGGCATTGACCATTTCCAACAAGAGAGAATCTAACCATCTCCTCTTGACATTCAGTGGCATTACCATCACTGAACTCCCCACTATCAACATCCTGAGGGTTACCATTGACCAGAAACTGAACTGGACTAGCCACATAAATACTGTGGCTATGAGAGCAGGCTGGGAATTCTGCAGCGTGTTATCTACCTCCAGACTCCCCAAAGCCTGTCCACCATCTACAAGACACAAATCAGATGTGATGAAATCCTCTCTGCTTGCTTGGATGAGTGTAGCTCCAAAAACCCTCAAGAAGCTCGACACCAACCAGGACAAAGCAGCCAGCTGAATTTCCACCCGCCTTTGAGCCAGAAGCTCCAGGTTCAAGTCCCACTCCATGACTTGATGGCTAAAGAAGGTGTATTCATAATGTGGTCAAAGTGCAAATCCTTCCAACATATGCCAATAGCAGGTGGTAAGAGTGGGAGAGATTCTTAGTCAGCCATGCGTTGGAAAGAAAATTGGAACCTCTACCATCAATATTCATAGCGCTGGACTACAACATGCATGTAAATATGCATGATGCTAGAGCAACTCAGACTCCTTGGAGGTGGGTGGGGGGTGATTGGCTCAGTTGGCTGGATGTCCACCCTGGATCAGATTGGTGCCAACTGCATGGGGTTTGATCCCCGTTCTGCCTGGGATGGATTTGGGACCTGCCTTCTTGCCCTGGCCATGGTAGAGGCTGTGGCGCTGTGATAAGGGAACATGTGACCTGTAGTGTACCATGGCCTGAAAAAGTGTGTACATTTTGTATAACTCAGTAGTTATTAAAAATTCCTTCATGGAACATATCAGTTTTCTGACTTACGCATTAGCTGTCAACAACAACATCCCCACAACTTACACTTAGGGCCAGAGGAGATTATAGACACTTGGAGGAGCAAAACTACAATCTTCTCAATGTTTATGTGGAGGAACTCATGGCTTATCCCAAACTGGCTATTGGACGAGCAGTCTGACAATACATAGGCGGTAGAGAGACAGAGATGGATGTCAGCAAGATGTTGAAGCTGACTCATAGCTTTGGGTAATGTCATCAAGGGGCAGCATATAGCTAAGGAATAGAACGGGATCAAACTCAGATCACTGTGGATCCAGAGATAACCATGCAGGGGCAGAAAGAGAAGCTGCCGCTTGAGATGTTAGGCTAGTATTGGATAGATAAGAGTGGAACCAAGTGAAGGCAATCCCAGTGAGTTGGACAACAGAGGAAAGATGTGGAGTAGGATTATATGAGTGACTGATTCAAAGACTGCTAGGAGTTTGAGGAAGCTGAGGACGAAATAATAATCTCTTGATTACTCCCAGTACCAAGGGCAAGTGAGCATAGAAATAGGAGGATAGAGCAGATGAATGTGTGGCTGGAGAGATGGTGCAGGAGTGGAGGGCTTTAGATTGCTGAGACACTGGGACATGTTCTGGGGGGAGATGAGACCTATACAGGCCGCAAGGGTTGCACCTAAGTAGAGCCAGGACCAGTTCCCCTTGCAGGATAATTTGCTCGTGTTGTTGGGGAGGATTTAACCTAACTTTGCAGGGTTGCGGGAACTAGGAGGTAATACTAAAGAGGGATACCAAGATGCAAAGAATGTTGGTAGGGATAGATAGTACTAGAGTAGGAAATAGTACAGTACGAGATGGGTTCAACATAAGAAGGAAAGTAATAAAGTCTAAATTAGGATTACAGCACATGTATGTGAATGCACAGTGTGGTAAGTAAGTATGGCAAGTTGCAGATGCAGATAGCCACATGAAAATATGATGATGTTTGATAGCAGAGACCTGGCTCAAAGAGGGGCAGGATTAAGTATTAAATATTCCTGGATATATGGTGTTCAGGCAAAGTCGGAAAGGAGGAGGGATGGCAGTATTGATTAAGGAGAACATTTCAATGCTGGAGAGAGGAGATGTCCAAGAGGGGTCAAGGGCAGAATCTATTTGTCCTGAGCTAAAAAACAAAAAAGGTGAAATGACATTGCTCAGTGTAGTCTACAGGCCACCAACTAATGGAAAGGATGCAGAGGAACAAATTTGCAAGGAAATTACAGACAGGCTCAATAATTATTGAGTAGCTTTAATGGGGGACTTTAATTATCTGAATATAGACTGGGATAGTAGTAGTGTAAAGGGCAGAGAGAGGAAAGAGTTCATAGAGTGTGTTCAGGAGAATTTTCTGCATTAGTATGTTTCCAGTGCAATGAGAAAGGAGGTGAGCCAAGTGGATCAAGTGTTGGTGGGGGAACATTTAGGAGACAATGATCTTTGTACCATAAGGTTTAGGTTGGCTATGGAAAAGGACAAGGAGCAATTCAGAATAAGAATAATTAACTGGAGGAAAGCCTTTAATGGGATAAGAAGAGATATAGCCCAGATAAATTGGAATCAAAGCTAAGCAGGCAAAACTGTAACTGCACATTGGGCTGTCTTTAAAGAAATCATTCAGGTGTAGTCTAGACAAATTCCCACGAATATCCAGAGCTCTGTGAATGACAAAAAAGATAGAGATTAAAATGGAGCAGAAAATGTCTGCTTATGACAGATGTGGGGTGGATAATACAATTGAGAACCAGGTTGAATATAGAAGGTTCAGAGGGGAACTGAAAAAACAAATAAGAGATACAAAGAGAGAGATTGAGAAAAGACTGGCATAAAATAACATAAAAAGGAATTAAAAGTCTTCCATTGGCATTTGAATAGTAAAAGGGTGGTAAGAGGAGGAGTTTCAGTCTTGTCGCTTGGGACCCTGTTCCCCTGGATTCCCGAGTCTGTACTCCAGCACCGACTCACAAACACAACTCTAGCTCTTCAGCCACACAGAGCAGAACACTACTGCTCCAAAGTGTTACCTTTGCCCCAGCGGCCCGCAGCACAAAGTCACCAAACTTCTGCTGTCTTCTCAGATCACCAGGGCTCCTCTCGAGCCCTCACTACTTGGAGCCTGCCCACCCCGGCACTTTTACTGCTTGGAGCCTCTTTCTTTGCTCCTCTCCCTGGTGGTTCCGACTGGTGGTTTTCTCCTCCTGGTGGCTCCTTCCCCAGTTTTCTCTCCCTCCCTTTCTCTCTCTCTTTCTCTCTCTCCCTCCCTCTCCCTCTCTCTCGATCTCTCTCCCCCCCCTCTCTCTCTCTCTTTCTCCCAGACCTCTGCCTGTCCCCTCTCCTTGTCCCCTGCCTGGGACTCCTCTCTGGCACAGCGCCCCACTCCTTGGCCCCATGATTGAGGCTCTCGCAGCATGTTCATTTTCATGCAGGTGCACTGGATCCCTGTCCTTAGTCCGAAGAACTCCAATCACCGGGCTGCACGTGCCCGCTCCCGATCTGCACGTGCGTGAAAAATCCCGGGACCTGTTGGGACTTGTAGTTCCTGACCTCCACCTGACGACAAGGTAAGTTGGGATTCTTAACACAAGGAAGAAGATGGTTCCTAGTTCATGGTGAAAGAAGAGGTAGTTCAGACACCTGAGGGGTTTAAGCTTGACAAGGATATGGTGACTGCTTAACACTGGATGCAACTCATCTGGTCCCGGTTTCTTATCAAAGATACTGAAGGTAGAGAATGTGGAAATTGTGAAGGCATCAGCCAAATTTTCCAACCTTCCTTAGACTCAAAGATAGTGCCAGTGGACTGGAGAATTGCAAATATTACACACTTGTTCAGAAAGGGTGTAATGATATGGGTAGCAACTACAGGCTAGTCAGTTGAACTTTGGTGGTGGAGAAGCCTTTAGAAGCAATAATTTGGGACAAAATTAATAGTCACTTGGACAAATGTAGGCTAATTAAAGAGACACAGCATGAATTTGTTAACGGAAAATCATGTTTAATTAACTTCCTTAAGATTTTTTTTTGTTCATTCATGGGATGTGAGTGTCGCTGGCTAGGCCACCATTTATTGCCCATCCCTAATTGCCCTTGAGAAGGTGGTGGTGAGTTCCTTTCTTGAACTGCAGTCCATGTGCTATAGCTGCACCCAGTGCTTTTAGGAAGGAGTTCCAGGATTTTGACCCTGCTACAGTGAAGGAACGGTGATATATTCCTAAGTCAGGGTGGTGAGTAGTTTGGAGGAGGACTTCCAGGTAGTGGTGTTCCCATGTGTCTGCTGCCCTTGTCCTTCTAGATGGTAGTGGTTGTGAGTTTGGAAGTTGCTGTCTAAGGAGCCTTGGTGAATTCCTGCAGTGCATCTTGTTGATGGTACACACTGCTGCTACTGTGCATTGGTGGTGGAGGGAGTGAATGTTTGAGGATGGGGTGCCAATCAAGTGAGCTGCTTTGTCCTGGATGAGTCAAGCTTCTTGACTGTTGTTGGAGCTGGAGTCATTCAGGCAAGCGGGGAGTATTCTATCACACTCCTGACTTGTGCCTTGTAGATGGTGGACAAGCTTTTGGGAGTCAGGAGGTGAGTTACTTGCCAGAGGATCTGAGCATCTGATCTGCTCTTGTAGCACAGTATTTATCTGGCTGGTCTAGTTCAGTTTCTCGTCAAGGGTAACCCCCAGGAAGTTGAAAGTGGGGGATTCATGATGGTAACGCCATTGAATGTTAAGGGGATATGGTTAGATTCTCCCTTGTTGGAGGTTTTGATGAGGTAACGAGAGGGTTAATGAGGGTAATGCTGTTGATGTGATGTACATGGACTTCCAAAAGGCATTTGATAAAGTGCCGCACAACAGACTTGTGAGCAAAGTTATAGCTCATGGAATAAAAGGCACAGTAGCAACATGGATACGAAATTGGCTTAGCGATAGAAAATAGAGAATAGTGGTGATTGGTTATTTTTTAGACAGGAGAAAGGTCTATAGTGGAGTTCCCTATGGGTCAGTGTTAGGATCCCTGGTCTTACTGATATATACAAATGGCCTAGAGGCCTAGACCCTGGTGTACAGGGCACAATTTCAAAATTTGCAGATGAAATGAATCTTGAAAGTATTGTGAACCATGAGGAGGAGAGTGTGCAACTTCAAAAGGACATAGGTTGGTGGAATGGCCAGACAAGTGGCAGGTGAAATTTAATGCAGAAATATGTGAGGTGATTAGGTTTGGTAGGAAGAGCGCAAAGAGACAATATAAAATGGGTAAAATTCTAAAGAGTGTTCAGGAGCAGAGGGACCTGGGTGTTTGTGTGCATTATCCATTGAAGGTGGCAAGATAGGCTGAGAGAAGGATGAATAAAGCACACGACATCCTAGGCATTATCACTAGGGACATAGAGTGCAAAAGCAAGCAAGTTATGTTAAATCTGTATAAAACGCTGTTTCAGCCTCAGCTGGAGTATTGGGTCTAGCTCTGTGGACCACACTTTAGGAAGGATGTGAAGGCATTAGATTGGGTGCAGAAAAGCTTCATAAGAATGATTCCAGGGATGAGGAACTTAAATTACATTGATAGATTGGAGAAGTTGGGACTGTTTTTCTTGGAGAAGAAAAGGTTGAGAGAAGATTTGATAGAGATATTCAAAATCATGAGAAATTTGAACAGAGCAGATAGGGAGAAAATGTTCCCATTGGTGGAAGGATTGAGAACCAGAGGGCACAGAGTTAAGGTAATTGGCAAAGAAGCAATGGTGACATGAGGAAAAACTTTTTCATGCAGCAAGTGGTTAGGATCTGGAATGATTGAGTGTGGTGGAGACAGATTCACCTGTAGGCTTTCAAAATGGAATTGGAACATTATTTGATAACAAAACATTTGCAGTACTACAGGCAAAGGGCAGGGGAGTGACACCAGGTAAATTGCTCCTTTAGAGGGCCAGCACAGATATGATGGGCAGAATGGCCTCCTTCTGTGCTGTAATTATTCTTTGATTCCATAAGGGATAGTGACTGTGGCCATGCTCTTAGAATATGTATTTTGTGACTTTGATTAGCAAAGGTGGAAACCTGATTGGAGAGTTTCAACATGGACTTGCTGAAAGGTTGGGCATGAATTTGAAAGGTAGCAACGCATTGAGGGAGTTTGGAGAGGAAAGGGAGTTTGAAAGTAGGATGGTAATTTGCAAGGATAGAAGGTTCAAGGAGAGTTTTTTGAGGGGTTGGAGGGAATGATGATGGTGTTTTGAAAGGACGGGACATATTGCCTGAGGAGAAGGTGCTGCTTAAAGCTAGCATGTGGGCTAGGAAGGTTGGATGTCCTAAACTATAAAAATATAAAGGACAGCATGCTAATGTTACCATTAAATGTAAATAGTCATGTTTTGAAGCAGCATCAGAAAAAGAGAAAAAAAAATCAATGTTTTAAGTGGAGACCCTGCAATAGAGCATTTGTAATGAGTCACAACAGCTAAGTAGATAAGATGTAAGTTTGAAGGCCACTGCCTTCCTAGCCCACATGCTAGCTTTAAGCAGCATCTTCTCCTCAGGCAATATGTCCCGTCCTTTCAAAACACCATCATCATTCCCTCCAGCCCCTCGAAAAACTCTCCTTGAACCTTCTATCCTTGCAAATTACCATCCTAACTTCAAACTCCCTTTCCTGTGTAGATTTTGACTTCTCGGCTTCCTGTCTATCTGCTGTGAATTGTTACCTTCAATGTGATCTGCAAGCTGACATCATTATATTTTGCTTTTATGTTGGTAAGGTGATGCCAATAACGCCTTTCTCAGAATCTCTGTAGGTTCATTTTGCTGGTTGTGTAAATTGATTTCCTTGTGTACTTTTAAATGGATGTATAATAGTTTGAAAAAATATTGCTATTAATAGATCAGTGATGAGTTGAAAATCAATAGGCTTTTAAGGGAGATCACGTGGATAAAACATAGCTGAGACCAACTGTGTTCTTGTGCAGAGTACAAATTGAATTACTACAGTGAAATCTCACCGAGTCCATGAATTTCTGTAGAGAGTAGCATCATAAATGCATTTGTAAAGCTTTTCCTGATTTGGCATTTCATGCAAAACTGTAAGGATGCTCTATCAGAATGTGGTGCTACAAATGGATATAGGAAACCTTTCATTGCCATGTAGCCTGTGTAAGATTTCAAGGTATAAAACCCTTCTAATTGAAACCTCTAAGTTCTGAATTCTTAATTTCTAACGCTAGTGTCCTCAGTTATGCCCGACCTAACATCATACAAATAACTAATATTTATGAATCAAGTAGAATTTATTAAGCAAGCTTTTATATATACTAAACAAAAAACAGTGAAGACAAAATGGAAGTTTCTTATCCCTCAAGTTCCTAGGATTTCTTGAGCGTTGCCAGCACAGGTGATGTCTTTCTCTTCTTCTGTCTCTGGAGTAATGTTGAACTGTGTCGCTGAAGAGTCATACCATAGAAGGTATGGTTAAACTGTGCCGATAAAGATTCCAATTTTCCAACTTTTGTCCCCACTTCTCATTATTTTGGAATCCCTTATTTGGAAATAGCCCAAATTTACCTTTTCCATAGGCACAGGGTGCAGGTCATCAGGTGTCACACCGCCTCTGTAATTAGAGTCATGTAGGCTAAAGACAAATGTCCATCCCTTTTCTGCTGGGCCCCAGAGTTTACATTCCATTGTAAACAAGTAACACATTTCCCATAGATACAGAGCCATTAAGAACAATGTAAAAACACTTCCTACCCTAATGTCAAAACAGAAAGAAAAGTTTCCCTCTAATACAGATGTTCTGCCCTATAAATATAGCCAATCAGTAATCAACGCATGAGTTTTGTTTAAAGATAGTGTAATCCACAGTTCAAGCTACTGTTTAGCTATTTCTTCAAAGCTGATTAAAAGACTCTTAATTGCCCACAGTGCAATTAAGACAAAACATAAAGCTACTCGAACTCGGACTTTCAGGAAACTTAAAAGTCATAAAACCATTAAGTGTAGTTTCTCAAGCAACTGCCTTCCTGTCCTCCAACTAGCAGAAATCCAAACTTGAACCATTTAAAAACTGGTTAACAATGAAATCCATAGATGGTGCAGGCCAACACAAAATAGTAGTATTATCAAAATCTTACACCTGTCATCCTTGATGTAGCTGTTCAATAGATAACAGTACTTAAACTATTCCTTCGAAGATTGTAGTAACAACAACTATTTTATTCATATTGTATCTTTGCTTTTTAATTCCAGTCACCTATGCATTACCAGAATTATCTCTCTTTCCATTCCCCCAATCAAAGACAGCTATTTACGAATATTTAATTGGATTGCAACTTGTCCTTTCTTATCCAGTACCATTGATGATTGATATGATACGTGTGTGTGTGTGTATATATATATATATATATATATATATTTATATACATCAATAATGCCAATTTATGTGTTTGTTCAATTGTCCCAGTGAGAAGGTGCTTGGACTCTTTCCTAAATCAGTAAGAACATTAACCTAAACCTTTTTTGGGATAGCAATGCTGAAGGATCTCTCTGCAGTCCTTTAACCTCATGCTTCATTTGTAACTGATGTTCTCAGGGACATGATTTTCTTCAGGTTGAAAAAGAACCCGATACCACATAGATAATCGCCAGGATTTTGCAGTAAAAATATACATTCTTAGTTAGTTAAGTTATAGACTTCATTTATATGCCTGTCATGAAGTTATTAATGTATATAATATTATTGGAAAATATTTTTCTTTTAAAATAGAGGTTTAGTCTGTTGGTGTGTCTTAATTGGATTAAAGCCAGCTAGTCTGGGTGCTTTGATGTGCACTAGTTTTGATATGCAAGACAGATAGTGTGCATTTGTATTTTTTGAATAGAGCATTCAAGAAGTGGGGTGAAAACTGACACCTATCTAGCAGATACCAAGCCATATGTTTATAGTACTAACAAAATAGGCACTATGAGAAGGGTTTCATTGTTAGAGAGGTTTAGTTCAGAGGTTGTTGATACAATGGCCTGAATCTTCTGGTTGGCGTGCAGGGGCGGGTCCCGCTCACCAACGTGTAAAATGGCCCGCGGAGACGTTGGATGTGTATCTCGACATCACTATAAATCATTCAGGTCTTCAGTTCGGTAGGCGCGCACCAGAGTTGGCTGCACGCTCGCTGAACTGTCAGAGGTCTATTAAGGCCATTTAAATACCAATTAAAAGAATTAACAGCTGCCCGTCCAACCTTAAGGTTGGCAGGCAGGCGAAAAACCCAGGCGGCCTTCGCATTTATCATGAAACCTCATCCACTGGTGGAATGAGGTTTCATGAAGGCTTTTTATAAATCAAATAAAAATATTATTTTAAAAATCAGTGACGTGTCCAAGCTCACGTGACACTGTCACATGAGGGGACGTGTCTGAATAATTTTTTTTCTTTATTTCAAATAATAATAATCAAACTAATCTCCCTGAGGCAGCTCTGTGCCTCAGGGAGATTTCTGCGCTCTTTCGCACGCACGCCCCCGACTCAGCCTCCTCTCCCTGCCCGCACAGGGGGCGCTCAGTGCTTCTGGGTGTGCGTCACGCTGGGCGGGCCTTAATTGGCCTGTTCACATAAAATGGCAGCGCGCAGCCGATCACGGGTGGCGATCAGCTCTGCGCCCGCTCCCGCTCAGCCCCCCCAATGAGAATTTACATTCATTGAGCTGGGCGAGGTATAACTTCAGCAGTGTTTTGTGTGTAGGGCAAAGGCAATGTGAGATCAAAAGACAGCAGCAAGCCTCCAACTGTCTCCACAGGAACCAAAGTGAAAAGAACCTTATTTTGAATTCGTAAGGTGAAAATGCTTCGCCTGGTGTTTTGTTAAGTCCATGTGTTGCTGTTGCCTTAATGGAGATTAGTTTGGAAATTTGTTAAAAGTTATGATAGTAGTAATTTGTAGCCATGCATATATATATTTTAACCTGTGTAAATTAATAAAATGTTTCATTTAGTTTAATGTAAAACCTCAAGAACTGGTGATCTGATTCTTGACTTTTGAGTTGCATCTCAAACATTACATTAAAATTATAGGTTATAACAGTTGTTTAACGTTTCCCTCTGGGATTTTTAAATAACTCGGCTTTACCAACTGCATCGGTCATAACAATGCCCCGTACACACGACAACAACAACTTGCATTTATATAGCACCTTCAATACAATAAACTGTCCCAAGGTTCTTCACAGAAGAGCTATCAAGCAAAATTTGACATCAAGCCACATAAACAGATATTAGGACAGGTGAACAAAAGCGTAGCCAAAGAAAGAGATTTTAGGAAGCATCATAAAGGAAGAGAGAAATATAGGGAGGCAGAATGTTTCAAGGAGCAAATTCCAGAGCCTAGGGCCTAGGCAATGATGACATGGTGGCCGGTGGTGGAGGAATTAAAATTAAAAAGCACAAGAGGCCTGAATTAGAAGAGCAGAGATCTCAGGAGCCTTGTACGTGGTAGAAAGTAAACAGATTGGGAGAGATGAGGTCATGGAGGGATCAAAAACAAGGATAAGAAATTTATAAATTTGAGATGTTGCTGAACTGGCAGCTAAGGTAAGGTAAGGTAAGCAAATACATGGATGAGCAGGACTTGGTGCGAGTTAGGTTACGGGAGGAGAGTTCTAGATGAGGTTAAATTTTACGGAGGGTGGAAGATGGGAGACTGATCAGGAGACCATTGGAATAGCTCAGTCTGGATATAACAAGGCCATGAATGAGTGTTTCAGCAGTTAATGAGCTGAGGCAGAGACGGAGATGGATAATGTTAGTGTTGAAAGCAGGTGATCTTGATGGTGATGCTTATCTTGGGGTCAAATATGGCAGTAAGGTTACAAACAGTCTGGTTCAGCCTCACACGGTGGCTAGTGAGAGGGATGGAGTAGGTGGCGAAGGAAAGGATTTTGTGGTGGGGACCAAAGACAATGGCTTTAATTTACCAAGACTTAGTGGAAGGAAATTCCTGCTTATCCAATACTGGATGTCAGACCAGCAGCATAATAAATCAAATGCAATGTAGGGATCTAGAGAGTTGGTGGAGAGATGAAGCTGCATGTTGTCAATGTAGATGTGGAACCTGACATGTTTCCAGATGATGCCACTGAGCGGCATCATATAGTTTCAAAACAGAAGGGGACTAAGGATGGATCTTTGCAGGACTCCTGAGGTAACAGTGAGGGAGCAGGAGGAGAAGATATTGCGGATGATTCCTGGTGTTACCTGGTAGGAATGATACCTGGTGGAGAATGTCTGACGCAGCTAGAGGATAGAGTAGAGGCACTAGGAGGCTGGTAGATGATTAAAGGAATTGCTAGGGTAGATAGAGAGGAATGATCTCCTCTGGTTTTAAAATCTTTTTCATGAGGTGTGAGCGATGCTGGCAAGGCCAGTGTTTGTTGCCATCCCTAGTTTCCCTTGAGAAGGTCATGGTGAGTGGCCTTCTTGAACCGCTGCAGCTCGTGTGTTGTAGGAACACTCACAGTGCCAATAGGGAGAGAGTTCCAGGATTTTGACTCAGTGACAGTGAGGAATGGTGATAGAGTTCCAAGTCTGGAATGTTTTTTTTTATTCATTCATGGAATGTGGGCTTCGCTGGCTAGGGCAACATTTATTGCCCATCCCTAGTTTCCCTTGAGAAGGTGGTGGTGAGCTGCCTTCTTGAACCGTTGCAGTCCAGGTGGTGTAGGTACACCCACAGTGCTGTAAGGAAGGGAATGCTTTCGGAGTATTCTATCTCCCACTTGTACTTGATAAGATATTGGACCAGCCTCTGAGACAATGGCTGCAGGAGCCATACAGAGCCCACTGCCGAAATTCCTTACATGTCATCTGTGCTGAAAGTGTGAACTTTACTGTGTATGTCATGGTTAAACTTCTGGTTCTGCACCACCTTCCCCTCTAAGTTTGGAAAGATGAGATATGGACGTGTACACAGATGCCGTTTCATTAATAACTCCGACGGTGTTGAGCCCCTAGTTGAATGTGGCAATAACTGAAAAGAAACTGGGAAAGTCGAGGTTCTAGAGTGCCTTCCGATGGCTTTTTCATACCAGACTTAAAAGTTTGTACTGCCCTCTCAGCTAGGCCATTCAATGAGGAATGATAAGGGGCTGTTTTAATATGTTGGATTCCATTCAGATCCATAAATTTCTGAAACTCTGTGCTGGTAAAAGTGGTGTCATTATCTGAAACAACAATTTCAGATAGGCCATGTATGCTGAAACTGTGACGTAGCTTCTCTATAGCTGTGTTTGACATTGGTGACTTGACTTCATATACATCCATCCATTTGGAATGTGCATCTACAATTAACAAGAACATAATCGATATGTAATCAAACCCAGGGTTGACCAGGCCACTTCCACGGATGCAGGTGGGCCGGAACAGGCGACTTCTGTGTTTGCTGATAGTGGAGACAGTGCTTGACCAAGTTTTCAATATCTCCATCAATGCCTGGCCAACATACGTGGCTTTGTACAAGCATTTTCGTTTTGATATGCCTGGATGGGCACTATGGAGTTTTGTCAAGAGTGGCTCTCTGCCTTGTGATGGGACCACCATTCTTGACCCCCGCAACAAAATCCTGCCTTGGGAGCTCAATTCTGCCTCTCTGACATGGAATGATCTTAATTCTTCAGATACAGGCAAGTTTGGCCATATCCTTTTAAGACAAAGTCTCTGATAATGTTGGATCTCTGTTCGTCCAATTTCTAATTTGTTTTGCACACCCAGGTGAAGAATCTAAGAAGTTCAATACAGCACTAATTCCTGCAGAACAGGAGCATGCACAATGCTGCCTGGCAACGGGAGATGACCGAGTGCATCTGCGTTTGCAATGTGTAGGCCAGGACGGTACATAAAAGAACACTCGTATGCAGATAATGTCAGAGCTCATCGTTGTATCCTTGCTGATGCTATTGGCAGGATGGCCTTGTCCTCGCAGAATAAACCCATTAATGGTTTATGGTCTGACACAATGGTGAAATGTCGTCCATGTAGATACTGGTGGAATTTCTTCACTCCAAATACCACCGATAAGCCTTCCTTTTCTAGCTGGGGAATAATCCTTCTCGGCTGTGGAGAGGGTTCTCAAGATATAGCCAATGGGCCTTTCAGACCCACTTTCCATTTTATGGGATAACACAGCTCCCACCCCGTATGGAGAGGCATCACATGTTAATGCCAGCTTTTGATGGGTCGTAGTGTACCGATAGACATGATGAATGCAACAATTCCTTTGCTTACACGAAGACTTCTTCCTGTTATGACCCCCAAGACCAGTGGTTGTTCATTTTTAGTGATGAGTGTAATAGTGCCAACACAGTTGATAAGTTTGGTAAGGCTACAGTAGTTGATGATGCCCAGGAAGGACTTGAGTTCTGTTACACTGGATGGTGATGGCGCATTTTATATTGCCTGAACTTTGTCTTCTACCAGGTGTAGTCCCACAGCATCCATCCTGTGACCTAGATAAATCACTTCTGGTGCCTGAAATATGCACTTTTCCTTCTTTAACCGTACACCGGCTTCCACAAACCTCCTTAGCACCTCTTCCAGGTTGGTCAAGTGTTCTGTCTTGGTTAACCCTGTGATTAGAACATCATCAAGATATCCAATTACTCGTGGGAATCCTTGCAAAAGGCTCTCCATTGTTCTCTGGAATGTTGTGCACACCGATGAGGCCCTGAAGGATAGGTGGATGTGCTGATAAGACCCTAATGTGTGTTAATGGTTACATACTCCCTCAATGTGCTATCCAGCTCTAGTTGCTGGTAAGTGTGGTCATATCCAATTTCATACACGACTTACCTCCAGCCAGTTTGGCATATAAGACATCAATCTTTGGGATAGGGTACTTGTCTAGTTTGGTTGCCTTATTTACGGTCAATTTATAGTCTCCACGGGTACGTATAATGGGGTCGGGCTTAACCACTGGAACTATGGGCGCAGCCCATTCCGAGAATTAAATAGGTTGGATGATGCCCAGCTTTTCTAACTGGCACCGCTCTCCGTCAACCTTTTCTTTCAATGTATAAGGCACAGGCCTTGCCTTAAAGAAGTGAGGTATTGCCTGTGGCTCCACATGTACCTTGGCCTGCATGCCTTTTAACTTCCCAAGTTCATCCCGAAAAACCATGCTGTATTTTCTTAGAAGTTCTGGAACGCCATCTGATTTTAGGTGAAATATCTCAGATCAGTTGAGTTTGATCTTCTGTAGCTAATCGCGACCTAAAATTCTTTCACAATTAATACAGGCAGCTGGGCTGTCAGTTGTAAGAGACTGGGACTGTGGCGATGCCCTTTACCTGAATAGATTCTCTCATGTATGTTCTTAATTTAGCGGCTGTCCGCTCCAGGTTTATTGGCTGCCTTCCTTCATTAATGTACATGAAAGTGTGCTCTCCCACTACCGTGGTAAAGGCACCTGTGTCCACTTCCATTGTCAGTGGCTTCTCATTAACTCGTATTGTCACAGTAATAGGTTTGGTCTTCACAGTAGCCACATTACATAAGGAGTAAACGTCAGGAGCAGCAGCTTCAGCCTTTGCTGTATCTGTCACTTCTATCATGTTTGTTTGTTGTTTTGCAGACTGCTTTAACTTTGTCCGGCATTGCCTAACCACGGGACCCTAGTTATGACAGTAATGACATTCTGCCTCTTTTTGAATTTACAGGTTTCCACTCTGTGGTCACCCTCACATTTATAACAACTTTGTCCTGAAGGGTTTCTGCTAGACTTCTTAATGTTTCTCACAGTGGCCATTGAATCACGCTTTGATCCCGCAGGTCTGGCTTTCGTGCCACGCTCAGCAGCAGGTTCCTGCCCAACATGAAGTACGGCGCCATTTTCCAAGTGTTGCAAAGCCTGCGAGTCTCTCGCAGCACTTTCCATGGTGAGGGAGATTTCTAGAGCACGCTTAAAGTTGATGTTGACCTTGGCGAGTAAGTGGTGCTGTACGGCATTGTCCTGAACTCCACAAGCCAATCTGTCCTGCAACATATCGTTTAATGTGTCCCCAAAGTCGCAGTGTTCTGTTAACTGCTTGAGGATGGACTCCCCTGAGGCCCTAACTCTTGAATTAACTTTAAAATGCTGCATTTTTGCAGATAGCTTCAGCTGGAGGTCCACTAATTCATTATAGGACTTGGAATTGAGCATGCTCGGGGCAATCAGGTTATGAATGAGGTAAAATCTGAGGCGCTCTACATTCTGGCTGCAGTCTCCCAAAGTCGCATCGTGTAGATCAATTCTGCCGAAGAGTGGCATGACTGGTGAGTAGTTTTGCTTTAAATTTCGATGTACTCAGTAACAGGGCGAGGCACAGAGTCAGAGCTGATTTTACCCTCGTCACCAATTATGATGACGGAGCAGACAGGTTTCATCAAGAAACAGTTAACTTTATTACAGAGAGGTTTACAGGTGTTTTCATGCTCGATTAGGACTCTCGTCAAGAAACTCCGCCCCCCCCCCCCAGATTTCTCTCACTAAAAGCTCGCTGGTTGGAGTCCCCGCGGTACATCACGTGACCCCCCGATCAACAGAAGGGAGGGGCTATTCCCCCATTTATCACATTTTCCAATACCCAAGCACCCTTGCACAGTGACCTCATTTGTAGACAGCTTGAAGAAGCCTTTAAAGAGTATGGGCAACATTTCTCCCCGTTGGGGGGGGATGTGTACGAGTGGGCGCGCTTCCGATCGGAACCCCCGATTAGGGGCGTGCCGCCATTTTACATGGCCAGTTAAGGCCCGCCCAGCGTGACGTGTGCCAGGAAGTGCTATGCGCTCCCTGTGTGGGCGGGATTCCCTCAGCCGCGATTGTACTCTTTCGTTCGAAAGAGCGTACAGGTCTCCCTGAGGCAAAGTGCTGCCTCAGGGAGATCGGCACCAATTTAAAACTTTCAATAAAGATTAGAAAAAAATTCCCTGCCATGTCCCCTCATGTGACACTGTCACATGAGCTGGGACATGTCCATCACTTTATTGTAAAATATCCTGCATTTTTTAAACCACTTACGAAACCTCATCCCACCCGTGATGAGGTTTCATGTCTTTTCACAAGCCCGCCTGGGCTCCCGGCCTGCCCGCCAAACCTTAAGGTTGGACGGGCAGGTCCATTAAAGAGTTCAGTTGGTTTTTTAATGGCCTTAATAGGCCGTTGACAGGTTGGCGGGCACGCAGGCGAGTCGGATGCGCGCCCGCCGAACTGACAATCTAAATGATGCGGGGTGATGTCGGGACGCACGCCCGATGTCACCCTGCATCATTTTACGTGTCGGCGAGCGGGCCCCGCCCCCATCCCCGTCCGCCGACCGGAAGATGCTGGCCTATGTCTCCCAGTTATCCGCTGGAGATCTCACAACTGTTAATGATGACGCCTTAGCTGTTGTGGGACAATTCTGTCATATTTTCAAAAGCACTTGCACCTTTTTTTTGGCTGATGTGCGGAAATAAAGGCGCATTTATTTAGCAAAAGTCATGTTTCTCAGAAGTACCTTAAAGTTAGCATTGAACGATGTTGGCTTTTTTTAAGCACGTGTGCCAGCTATTTAGCCTACAGCAGGTTCCCAAATATCACGTCGAATTAAATGACCGAATAACCTGAATTTGATGTGCTTAACCTGTGGGACGAATATAAGCTAAAACACCTCAAAAATCCATTCCCTTCTCTGAATAGTACCATGGCATTTAAACAAGAATGACACTTCAGTACTGCACTGAAGTGTCTGTCTACTTAGCCTTTTAGGTTGTGCGATTGTGTAATGCTTTCAATAAGACTCATGAAAGTTGAAGTCAGCTGTCTAAAGTTTATTGAGCAAAAAGTATATATAGTACTTAAACATGTATTTTAAAATGTAGCATGACAATCACAAGTGATTGGTTGGTGATTCAAATATGCGACAGTTCTAAGCCCAGCATCTTAGTCATTTCCAAATCAAAACACTAATTAGATTGGGCCATTTGTTATATATTTCTCTTATTTCCTTTATGTGACAATCCACACAATTCTACATTACATAATTATACAAAAATTATGCAACCCCCTATAAGGAGAATTTAATTAACTTAACCCTTATTAATAATTTTAGTTTCCCTGATTTTTTTTTCCATTGGGCTAACTATGTAACTCCCTTACTTCATTATCTTATTGATAATTTCACTATTGTTCCATATAGTTGTTACGCCAGAATCTTTAAATATAATTCTGTCCCAGTTTCTGTATCCTTTGTACCAATTAAGAAGGATGCCTAGGTATTTTTCTTTGCAGAACTAACTGTTTTCCTATATGGTTATCAAATGATTAAATGCCTCTTAAACTCATTTTACTTCCCTCCCAGTAGGCTTGCAGGTGGTTGGTGGAGGAAGGGGCCAAAAAATTCTTCGGTTGGCCTCCCCTGCCCCCCCCCGGGCTCCTGCCTGCCCCGGCCTCTCTCATTTTTACAGTGGGACAGGTGAGGCCTAGTCTGGCTCTCCCTCCCTTGCCCTAATTGAGGCCCTTACGTGGCCAATTAATGACCACTTAAGGGCAGTTTGCCGTCAAGCGTCAATTTTCAGGCTAGCGGGAAGAGTTTAGGGGCCTGAAAAGTGACCCTAGTCAGGCCTCAGGTGGGGGGGGCACCTCCATCAACAGTCTCCTTTCACCACCGGGTGTCCCCCCGAAAAGGTCTGGCCTCTTCAGGTGCTACCTCCTCCCATGCCGGCCTCTCCGCCAACACCCCCACTACCCCTCTGCCCAACCCCATGGGCCTTACCTCCCCTCCTCACCCTGAGATCCTCACACTTACCTGGTACTGAACTCCAGGGACTTAGACTCTGGGGGTCTGGCAGCACCTGTGGAGAGAGAAACAGAGTTAGAGTTTCGAGTCCGTAAGACTTCTTCAGAGCCGAGTCATAAGGACTCGAAACGTTAACTCTGTTTCTCTCTCCGCTGATGCTGCTAGACCTGCTGAGTTTTTCCAGCATTTTCTGTTTTTATTTCAGATTTCCAGCGTCCGCTGTATTTTGCTTTTAACTTCGACTCTGGGGACTGCTTGCAATCCCAGTCCCGTCCACCGCAGCTTCTGGCGCTGCTGGGACTACAGAGCTGCCGGACGAATCAGATTGGCCGGCAGCTTTCCTCCCGACTGATGGGCGGAGGTCCCATCTCCAGTTCATTTACGCTCGTTAGAATGTTAAATGGTTGTGGGGTAGCCAGTGTCGGTTGCAACGTGTTCTTTATCCACTCTTCGGGTGGCGGGAAGGGAAACCCCACCATGCTAAAAGACCTGGCCTGCGAGTCAGTGTGCAATAGCGTATCTTTCCTTAAACCGCTTATTACTTCATGTCGAAACTGGCCAATGGGTCAGCCCTAGTCCAACAACCTAGTGGCACTTCAAATCGATTTGAACTTCACTGAAAATTTAAAGATTAACATTACTACATGGTAATGGAAAATCAACAGTGGTGTAGCATTAGCCGTCTTCAGGACAGTCAGATTAACCCTTTCCACACATGTGCAATTGAGCTTCGAACATCCTCCCCCTGATGCTACTGATACCATTTGCTGCCACGTTCCACCATATTTATTTCACACCCTTGTTAACCAGTCACAATAATGCAAATACCTGTTGCTGTCAAACTACAAATCCATGGAAGTTATATATGGAATTCCTTTCTATCACAATTTGCATGGGGACATGTTTTTCCATGCCACAATAACTTGGCATGATCTGCACTTGCAGTTTTAATTTGAATTCCTTTTGCTCCTGTGAGTTCAACATCAATTTCAAGTCACTTCTCTTAATTCAAGTCACAATGCAGCGGTGTGATGTAATAGCCTCCACTTGCTTGGATTTTTGCAGCTCCAACAATACTCAAGAAGCTCCACACCATCCAGGACAAAGCAGCCTGCTAGAACAGCACCTGTCCCCACCTTGAACATTCAGTCCATCCACCACCCATCCAGAGTGGAAGCAGTGCGTACAAGATGCACAGCAACAACTTGCCAAGGCTCCTTCAACAGCACCTTTCAAACTGGCAACCTCTACCACCTGGAAGGACAAGGGCAGCAAGTGCATAGGAACACCACCACCTTCAAGTCACCCACCAAGCCACTCACCATTCTGACTTGGAACTATATTGCCGTTCCTTCACTGTCGCTGGGTCAAAATCCTGGAATCCAGCAAATGTGGATCAGTTAAGCAGGAGTACGATGAGTCTGGGTCCTCCATAGTCCAACGCAAGTGTTTCTAACTTGCTGTAGGTTTCTGTCCTTGCCCAGGACTTGTCCACTTCTAGTCAAACCATCAACCTCTGCTTTTCGCCCAAGATCCTCTGCCTTTTGGCCATTGATTGCCACAGCCTGGCTCCTTTTCAACTCCTTTCCAGCTCTAGTTTTCAACTAACTTGAATAGGTACCTTTAAATAGCACTAACAGCACTGTGGGTGTACCTACACTGCATGGACTACAACATTCAAGAAGGCAGCTCACCACCACCTTCCCAAGGGCAATTAGGGATGAGCAATAAATGCTGGCCTAGCCAGCGACGCCCGCATCCCATGAAAGAATTTTAAAAGAATTCAATTGCATATTGTAATTACTTTTCTCCATTCAAATTCCAATTCCAGTTGCTTTTTTTTTTGGTTATAATAATGGTAGTGTGAATCACCTAAATGATATAGAAAATTGCACCTATATTCACTGAGGTTATTATCTTTGAAAGTGAACCCTGAACATGACTGTTGTCAGTACGTCCCCTCACCACCTCTGCAGGCACAGACAATACACAAGAAAATGTGTGTTGCAAACCAGAAATTTTTGATGACGCTGCCCCCTTTAAAAAAAAAATGAAGAAATCCCAGTTAATATTCGTTAAGGTGGCACAGGCATAATAGGCTGTGCAGCTAAGGATCATTATAAGAGGCTGTTGCTCTAGACGAGGGCACCCGAACTCGAAAGTGCAACCCAGACACGGAGGTTTAAAAACATGTATTTGGGCTCCACAGACTAATGCAAAAACATGCTGGAACCTTAAAGAGACAGTGATGTGCTAATTATTTTATTGAACAGGGCCTGTGTCTCTCTAATGAAGTCATGCTTTTTCTTTAAAGAGCTGCACATTGAATCAAATAAGCGTGTGCTAAGTGTGAAATTAGCTGAAATAATAGAAATGCTTACATGCTTCAGTTGGCCTACCAATAGGAATATCCACTAGGCGTGTTCTGCATGTAATTTCCATGAAAACATAGAGGCAGATTAATTGCACATCTTCTGGTGATAATGTCAAAATAAGGATACGAAATTGAATATATGTAACTGGCTGAACATGGACGTCCCTGTACAAATGGCTAAAAATAACTTGCTTATCTAATGCAGAAGAAATTTATCAAATCACTTGAGGAGGTGAAGAAGCTTTTTCCCCCTTGCCATCGGCTCCTCATCTACAGACTAGAGGAACAAAGGCTGTTCTCAGCTAACTGGAGTCTAGCTCAGCCAATCACAGAGTTCCCTTCTGGCTGTGTCATCAGGACCTGATGAGGAGAGGATGCTTTTTATTCTGTAGTTGAAAGGCAGAGAAATGCCAGGTCTAAGCAGCCTCTGGGGATAACCTGCTCTCCATGATGTGAATGAACAGCGTCTCTCTCTCTCTCTCTCTCTGCTTCTTGACTGGGCTACGCATCTCTGTAACAGACATCAGCAGGCACTGGGATCCTGGGCCTCCTGGCTTTCCATTTGCAGCCGGACTGACATATTTATATTCCGTGGTGTTTATCAGCAGTGCTGGTTTATCAGAGCTCCATGTACGACAATCTGTACCTGCATGGATTCGATGACTCGGAGGCGGTGAGTATATGTTGTGCGAGTGAACTGGGAAGAGCGAAGGGATTAGAAAAGTCTATTGAGCAGCACCCAGAGCAGGACATTTAAAAAAAAACACTGGTTGCTAATTCTCTCACCACTAGAGATTCCTTTTAATTCAGTGACACCTGCAATAATCCTCCATTAAAGCAGCCAACAATACTGTCGATCTATGAGGCGACTGGAGGCCTGACTGGGCTGTAGTCACCAGCAATTCTAGTCTCTCCGTCTCTTAGCAGCAATAGCAGAAAGCAACAGCAATGGATAGTGTCTTCTCTCTGTCAAGCCTTAACAACCCCCACCTGACAACTATTAGCACAGCGTCTGGAGTGAGAGAAAAATAACAGACTTAGCTTGCATGCACAGAGCCAAATTGAAAATGTTTTGATTTCCTTTTTATTATTTAAAGTGTCCATTTATCTAACCAATTCAAAATCCAAAGTTAAAATCCAGACTGTCCCTCGAGAAGTGTATGCGTGTTTGTGTGTTGCTCAATGGACGGCAGAGCACTGCGCTCTGGAAGAATATTGCTTGTAGCACAAGTATGGAGGATGCCTCTTGCTTTGTTAACATAATTTTACACAGCTGGATCCTAATATACTTTGGCCATTTTGTATGGTAAACTGTGATATTTGAATTAGAGCAGAATGAATGGCAATACTGAACTGGTGATAAAGCTGTGCTTTTAGTGATAGATTACATTTGCTGTTAGCTACTTTTGAGATACAGTTGATGTGAAAGGCTGGGATCAAATAGATCTATATTGTTAGGGACAGTGTTTATGATGCCTGCTTTATGTTGATGAATCTTTTGCTCAAGTGAATTATGTGCCAAGACAATCCATTACTTTTTCTTTTCTCAATAGACTGTAGCTTTCTCTTGCCTTGTTTTAAATTGGCTAATTGTTTGGAACCACAATGCACCTTTCACATCTTTTAGCCTTGACTGAAAACAATGTACAATATTGAGGTTTAAAGTCGTTTCCACATAATCTCATAATGGCTGCTTTTAACAGCAGTTACTCCCCTCCGCGAACACTATTTTGGGAGCTATGCAAATTGCACGTGATAGCAAGGATATTTTACATCAGTTCTCTAATGAAGAGCGACCCTGAAAGATTGCTAGTATTATCAGAGTTTGCCGCATGTTCCAAATGTTAGAATGAGGATAATGTTATGTGACTAACTTCTGTTACAGATGTTATTATTTTGATATCTTTGTAACTTGTTTTAGGAGCTCATCCTTTGATCGACATTCGATCCTCCTAACCATTATCAATCTTAATGACGCAAGTGAGTAATGAGCGACATTGGCACTTTGAATATTTTCTCTTGTGCCATGCATGGTGCTACCTTGAAGCAAACCATTGGATTAGGGAGAGATCTCATCTGTTTTCTTGCATCAACCAGCATACATCTTTGCTGTTAAATGTGCCTAAAGTTAATTTTACTGAACTTTAGAAAATTTGGAGTAGAAGTTAAAAGCAAAAGTAAACGTTAGCTCTTAGTTCAATGAGTATTGCTGCCTGATGAGGGTAATGGGATGGTTGCTTATAACAGCAATAGCCTATATTGTTTGCATTATATAATGTGACTGCAAACCAACCATACCCGTTTAACATTATTCTCGAGCTGAAACTGTGCAAAGATAAAACTATTTAAAAGAGCATTACAGATTGATGGAAACTGTCATGTTGGATAAGAAAAGAAGACTTGCATTTATATAGTGCCTCTCACAACCTTGGGATGAGGCACTTTATAGCCAATGAAGTTTCTTTTTTTGAAGTGTAGCTCTGTTTTAGGCAATATGGCAACCAGTGGGTGTACAACAAGGCTGCACGAACAGCACTGAGATCGTTTGTTTTAAGTGTTACTTGAGGGAAGAAAGTTGGCCAGGGCAACAGGAAGACCTCCTCTTCCCTTCAAATTCGGCCATGGGCTTATTTTTACATCCATCTGAGAGGGAAGACAGGGCCTCGATTTAACATCATCTCTCAGATGTGACACCTTCAACAGTGCAGCACTCCCTCCGTACTGCACTGAAGTGTCGGGCTGGGCTCGGTGCTAAATTTTAAGGACAAGCAAGTTTACCTACACAACAGCAATCTCTGCACTTCGTGTGAAGTGCTGTGAGATTTTTTTTGATTGGTTGGCAAAGTTATTGGGAGAAACTATTTTAGTAGAAAAGTTTTTGGAACATGGAATGCTTAGCCATAAGTAGTTGTTGTGGCAGAAACCACTGCATTGTTAAAGGGAGAATTGGATCAATATTAGAAAAGAAACATTGCAGGTCCATGGGGAAAGAGCAAGGCATCGAGGTTCTCTAGCAAAGAGCCATCATAGATGTAACGGGCCAAATAGTCTCAATTTGTGCTATAAACTTTTATAGTTCAAAAGTTCTGTATACAAATGGTTTATTCACAATGTAAATTTCTGTAGCAAACTAGAATGCCTGAGAGCATCCTGATGGCCATTCAATCCATTATGCCTGTGCAGGCTCTTTGAAAGACCTGTCCAATTAGTTCTACTCCTTTGCTCTTTCCACATGGCCTTGCAAATTTTTTCCTTTTCAACTATATATGCACTTTCCCTTTCAAAGTCATCATTGCTTTTGCTTCCACCACCTGTTTAAGTGGTGAATTCTAGATCCTAAGAATGAGCTGCAAAAATAAATCCTTATGTCCCTCATGGTTCTTCTGACAGTTACCTCAAATTTGTGTTCTCTTGTTACCAACCCTCCTACAAGTGAAAACAGCTGCTCCTTATTTAATTCATCAAATTCGCCCACCCCCGCCCCATAATTTTGAATACCTCCATTAAATCGCCCCTTAATTGTCTCTGCTGAAAGGAGAACAAGCTTCTCTAGTCTCTGCACATAACTGAAGTTCCTCTTCCCATCTATCATTCTGGTAAATGTCCTCAGCACCCTCTCCAAAGCTTTGACATCCTCTGTGAAGTTTGATGCCCAGAATTGGATACAGTACTGAAGCTGAACCCTAACCAATGATTTGTAAATGTTTAGCATAACTTTCTTTCCTGGATACACAAAGAAGAACTCGTGTCAAAAAACAAAGCATTGATAAATGAGATAATGGAACCCATTAACCCTTATGGCTTTGCGGGTCTCATGAGCTGATGTCAGAGTAGTTTAGTTGGCAGAAAGTAATCATTTCCTGTGTTATTTTCTGAATCTCTGTACGGCATTCTTTGAATCAATAAATGCACTAGGCCCAGTGATTGTTAATGTATTAATAACCAAATGCATGCAGCATTATGGTATTAAATAAATATTTTCTAGATATTACCACAACGATTATATGCACTTGGCTCCAAAATGTCTGTGCAATACAGTTTGAAGCCCAAATTGACATCTTTGAGGGTGTAGAGTTTCGCTACAGAGCATGACGCTTTGGTAGAGGTGAAAAGAATGCCAGAAAGGAATGGAAAATATTGGCTATGAGTAATAGCTGTTTTTAGGATGAGAAGGAAAGCAATTGTCCATTGAACTTGTGCCATTTTGTCAACCATGCAAATTCAAATTTTTCAGCCTAAACGCTGACCTTTTTTCCATATTGCTTATATACTCTTAACTCCCAAGTAAGTATCCAACACTCTTTTCATTACCTCAATCGTGACATTGCTGAGTTTTAAACAAGGTGATAACTTACTTAACAAAGGGTGGGGTTGGGGGTTGGGGGGTCGGTGGGGTACAGTGGCGTGGTTACTATAAGGAATCAGTTATTTTTCTCAACTTTGCTTCTAGCCATATCATGATATCTCAATTCAAGACGAGAATGAGACAGGCTCAATGCAATTTTCACTTTATATTATCTTAATGATTTGCCAAAGTGTTATCCTCTCTGGCAAACAAATTGAACTCTGTACTCTAACAGATACCAGTTTGGGCTTCAAACTGAACTGCACAGGCATTTTTGGAACCAAGTGCATATAATCTTTGTGGTAATATCCATAAGTTATTTATTTAATGCCATAATGCTTGCTACACGTCATTAGCTATTAATACATTAACAGTCACAAAGCCTGACTGACTAAGTACCTGCTTTGCAAGGAAGCAGGAAGAGTATGGGAACAAATCCCCTGGGTGCGCTGAATTATACTGAGTGTAATTTTGTGACCTTACCAATTCAGCAATTGTCTGTCTTGATCACTGGAGGCAACATGAATTGTTTACAGCTTTCCAATTTTAGCACCATTTAATTCACCATTGTGATACTTAACCACTCTGGGTAGATAAGATAAAATGTGGAACTTGCTATCATATGGAGCAGTTGTGGTGAACAGCACAGATGCCTTTAAGGGGAAGCCAGATAACTATATGAGGGAAAAAGAAATAGAAGGATATGCAGGTATGGTTAAATAAAGTAGGGTGGGAGGAGGCCTATGTGGACATAAGCACCAGCACAGACCATTTGGGTCAAATGGAATGTTTCTATGCTGTAAATACTATGCAATTTTATGTAATCTTGGTCAAGCTGCCTCACAGTTTCACTGAGAACTAATGACAGTTGTGGTGAATGTGAATGCAGATTCCTGCTGTGAGCTTGTCTTATGTATAGGTTGCCAACTTACGTCCCTGAGGTCATCAGACAACTCGTTATTGCATGTTTTTCTGTATTAGTATATTTGCATATTATTCTTGTTGCTTCATACTAACAAATAACGTGTGGTGATAGCATTGTTTTCCTTTGGGCTCCTGGCATCTCCTTTCAAGAGTTAATATTAATAAAAGACCTGCGTTTATATAGTGTCTTTAGTGACCTCAGAACATCCAGAAGTGCTTCGGTTACAGCCAATGAAATACATATTAAAGTGTAGTTGCTATTGTAATGCAGGAAGCACGGTAGCAAATTTGTGCACAGCAAGCTCCCACAAACAGCAATGCGATAATGGCAAACCAATCTGTTTTTGTGATGTTGATTGAGAGATAAATAATGGCCAGGACACCAGGGATAATTCTCTGCTCTCCTTAAAAATAATGCTGTGGGATCCTTTATATTCACCAGAGAACACAGACAGGGCCTCAGTTTAACATCTCAGCAGAAAGATGGCACCTCCAGTAATGTAGCCCTGTTTCAGCACTGCACTACAATGTCAGCCTAGAATTTTGTGCTCAAGTCCTGGAGTAGGACTTGAACCCTCAACATCCTGACTCAGAAATTCAATAGTGCTACTGACAGATCTACGGCTGACATGTCACAGTCAAGAGTCACTTGGAATGCATCATTATTTGAGCAGGAGCCCCCACAGAGATAGTTGAACACCAGTAGTTTACTGGAGATTCAGATTGAGAAGGTTTAAATTCATTCCACTTTGAACTTCTAATTGACGTCTGACTGAAATGTTAAATTGGATGTCTAGATTAGGCTTGAACCCTGGTGCCAGATGAAAAATAATGGTTTTCAATAGCGAATGGTTTTCAACACCGAATTCCCTTTGTAATCAGAGCTTTGCAGTTGAGAAAAGAAAAACTGGCATTTATATAGCACTTTTTGTGACCTCAAGACCTCCAAAAAGGCTCGTAGGCAGTGAAGTCCTTTTTGAAGTGAATGATTGTAACGTAGAAACTTGCAGCAACCAAATTGTGCACGCCAATAATAATGAGATAAATGACCAAATAATCTGTTTTAGCGATGTTGGCTCAGGGATAAATTTTGACCAAGAGGCCACAATAATTCCCCTGCTCCTCTTCAAAAAGCGCAACAGGATGATTTATGTAAGGGTGTATAAGAGTATCGTTTTAACATCTCACCCAAAAGACAGTACCTCCAACAGTGCAGCACTCCCTCATTAGGACACTGAAGTATCAGCCTAGATTATACACTCAAGTTTCTTGAGTCGGTTTGGAAACCATGATCTTGCAGTTCAGGGGCACGAGTGCTATTACTGAGCCGAAGCTAATATGCAATGAATAATAAGAAAACCCATGCGTATGTCAGCACCAACGGGACATTACCACAGAACAGCTTCTAGGTGGCCAGCCAGGGAGCAAATCACCCGATCCTGCATTTTATTCAGTCCCAAAATATACTCAGCTTGTGCTATCCGGTTATTTTAATTAATTCTGCTCTGTTTGCGAAGAATATTTGGACAGTTCTCATCCCCCTTTGCATTTTGTGACAAGTAGTTAGTGTAAGGGCCAGAGAAAGGGATCAGCACAGTTTGCAAATATTACTGAAAGTACGTAAGAGAAGGCACCTTTACTTCATCTTTTTCTAATGGCCTTTAACAGTATAACTCAAAGACTATCATCCCACCGCCATTAGTAATAGCTTGTAGCCAGTGCCATTCCCTAAGGGATGTGAGCCTACCAAATAGCTGTGTCAAAACATCTACACAGAAAAATCTAACTTCGTGGTAACAGCTATAAAAAAACACTGAAGAAAGCAACATTTCATTGAGTTAGTTGCTTTATCACCTGGGAAGAAAAGAATCTCTGGACCAATTAAACAGGCTTTTCTCGAAGTACCTCTTTAAATGTTTTTATATTCCACAGAGTCGATCTCTAACACTTGTCAGTACCCCACAGGCGCTCATATTGAATTGTCTTCATCTTTGTGAGACATTTTAACTGCTTGCTCATGATATAAATGTATGTGACATTGAGTTAAGGAATAGAGAATCAGCTCCTAATCGCCATCCAATAAGCTCTGTTGGAAGACATTAATCTGCTCATCAGTTGATGACAGGATTGATTTTGGCCATGAAGCCTTCCATCACACTCTCTTGCCCTTCTTCTCTTGCTGCTTTTCTATCTTTCCTGACTCTGTGGGATGCCTTGGAATAATTACTACAGCAGAGGTGTTTTATAAGTGCAAATTGTTGTGTGCCAACCCAGAAGGGAAAAAACAGTTCGGTCCAGTGCTCTTATTTCTCAGTTTTTAATGGTGTTGCATTTTAAGGTATGCAAGTCCAGTTCGGGCCAGTATTCTTATTTCCCAGTTTTTACTGCTTTTTCCTCCTGGGAAATGACCTGTTGGTGATCATTGTTGAGCTTCAGACGTTAGGATGAGGGAGGGGTTTGGGAAAAGGAGGACTGAAGGGGAAAAAAAAAAGAATATGGTAGATTTGGCAGTGTGCCACCATTAAGTTAATAAAATTGATTTTATTTCATATAGTTGCTCTGTTCAAAGTTGCAATAACTCACTCGGCAATGGTATCTGCATCGAGGCTGAGATTCGAACGAGCATTTTCTGATCTGGAAAGTAATGCTTTAAGAGCTAATTTGCATTATGGTGAAATTATGTTTGCCTTGGATTACATGGCACAACTATATAAATAAATCAGCTTGCTGTGTTCTCTTTGCCCCACATGCTGTGACACTTCTGTTTTATAGGGTGCCATGAAAGGGAGGGCACAGCCAGAACTGATGTTTTGCCAGGAACTGCTGAATCAACTTTAATCCTTTGCATGGATGACAACCCCATCCATGTCACATTCAGAGTGGTGACACATCTTTTGAAAAAGATTACATTTTGAGACCCATTCTTTCTTCTTGAAGCTAATGAGAAATAGCAAAAATGCTATTTTGAATTTTACTTTTCACATTTTCTGCATTTTTAAAAAATTGTAAGTAAGCTGGGGTCTCAGCATTTGAGATGCATGACCAATTCCTCCCGGAGTTGGGGGGGGTTCCTTCTACAATTCCATTGCACCAATTTGAAAGCCTCTTATTAATATTTTTAACGCTTATTTGGCAGCGAGAAGCAGTGTTTTCTGCACTGCTCTATACAATGCACTTAACAGTGCCTCAAGGCTCTTCGAGACACAGGCATCGGCACCCACGCTGGCAAGTAATAATAGAATCAGCCCTGCATCTGACTTCCAGCATGCAAGCTGATATACTGTTATAGCAAGGCCTTTCTGTTTTAATATAATGGATCTGAACCCTATCATCAGGCGACTTCTTGCGCTGAGAATTGTATAGGAGTACTTGTGAAAACACTGCTTTGTTAAGACCATCAACAGTGGGCACCTTTTGAGTGCAAGAATAATCTGCGACTCAAATGGTATTTAGCCGGTACACAAATGTATTTCTGTGCCACTCTCCAATTAGACATTTTGCATTGTGCCACTACGGAGATGGCGATGACAGGGAAATATTTATAGAATTTTAAGTGTGGGCAACATTTTAAATTCTGCTGAGCGACACATCAGCTTGGATATCATCCCCCCCCCATTAATCCTATATTATTGGGGATGGGGAAACGTCACTGTGTCACAATGTACGATCGCAACGTAAGTAAAAATGTTTAGATACGAATCGATTTTAATTTTAAAAGGAAAATCAGGCTCACGGCCAGCGAGGAAACAGCTCCCACTGCCACGTCACCTCCAGTTCTTCTTCAGCCTAAAACCTAAGATGTTAATACAAAATATAGGGAAGATTAATTTAGTTTAACTTATTAACGTTAGTAAAATGCTATGTTTAGTGCCACTCAGAAAATATCAATTTACTTTGCCTCGGGAATAATTCCAGTGTAAATACTGCAGGTATAATTGCACCCAAAAGATATTGCACATGTTAAAATAAATTGGCACTGTCTTTTCAATGTGCAAAATTATGTTTGCTATCACCTCCATGATCCTGACAGCTGTGAATCCTTTTTATTTGGGTTTATTGTGTCAGCACCAGTAGCCCCCTTGCTGTGCTGGAGTGCAGAAGTTTGATTTTTAAAATGTAAATGCTGCCACTTCAACATGCAAATCCTGGGATCATGTGGCTTCTTACGTTCTGATATGCTGAAGCTGCCATGTCCAATGTGGGTACTTGTTCAGCAATGGCTGCCCACAACGCAGGTAAGCTTGGGTTTTCTGAATTGGTAGAAAACATCAGCTGAGTTGGTCCAGTTCACAGCATCTCTCACTGCCCCAGTCTTTCTTTCAGGCACATACAGCAGACTTCCTATCCTTTTTTTAAAAATTCATTCACGGGAAATGGGCTTCGCTGGCTGGGCCAGCATTTATTGACCATCCCTAGTTGTCCTTGAGAAGGTGGTGGTGAGCTGCCTTCTTGAACCGCTGCAGCCCGTGTGGTGTAGGTACACCCACAGTGCTGTTAGGAAGGGAGTTCCAGAGTTTTGACCCAGCGACAATGAAGGAGCGGCAATATATTTCCAAGTCAGGATGATGAGTGACTTGGAGGGGAACTTCCAGGAGATGGTGTTCCCATCTATGTGCTGCCTTAGTCCTTGTAGATGGTAGTGGTCGTGGGTTTGGAAGGTGCTGTCAAAGGAGCCTTGGTGAATTCCTGCAGTGCATCTTGCACTTGGTACAGACTGCTGCTACTGTGCTCTGGGGGTGGAGGGAGTGAATGTTTGTGGATGTGGTGCCAATCAAGTGGGCTGCTTTGTCCTGGACAGTGTCAAGCTGCCTCACAATGCACACTACTGGACAATGATAGAGGTTCCATTATAAAATAACAAATATTAAATAATGTTTTCATGGCTTATTACTCTTCTCAGGGCAACACTTTATTTTAGCTGAGGCTTAAAATGCTTCAACTACTTCTGGGAAAATACTTAGTGTTCTTCATAATTTTTGAAAATGTTGAAGACTGAATAGGACAGGCTGTTTCTTCCCTTTCAGATCTCTCTGTGTCTCCAAGGACCCTCTTCACTTTCTGATACCCCTTCAGAGTTGCTGGAAATCTCCAATGTCTCCTACATCTAGCTCTGAGATTCACCTTTTCAGTTTGGGAAAGGCAGTGGCATAGTGGTATTGTCACTGACTAGTATTCCAGTAGACCCAGCGAAATGCTCTGGGGACCCAGGTTCAAATCCCACCATGGTATATGGTGAAATTTGAATTCAATAAAAATCTGAAATTAAAAGCCTGCTGAAGACCATGAAACCATTTCTGTAAAAACCCATCTGGTTCACTGATGTCCTTTAGGGAAGGAAATCTGCTGACCTTAACCTGGTCTGGCCTACCTGTGACTCCAGACCTACAGCCATGTGGTTGACTCTAAAAAAAAAAAGCCCTCTGAACAAGGGCAATTAGGGTTGGGCAATAAATGCTGGCTTAGCCAGCAACGCCCACACCCCATGAACAAATAGTAAGTTTGGTCTCCAGAAATATCTCTACTCTCTCATTCTCTGTTGTTCTTTAGCCCACTCTGCATCCTTGTATATTGGTACTTCTAGCTGGGAGTTACAGTATAAATTTATAGAATGATTGGCTATAATTCTCCATGAGAAAAGTCATGCTTGTGGGGTAACCTTCGGAGGAAGGGCATCAGATTTATAATAGGTTTGGTAGCAGCAGTTTGACTTGAGGAAGCCAAGTTTGGACCTAAATTGATTGAAAGCTTAAGCAACCATTATCAGGGGGTTGGATTATCATTAGAACTAGTTAAAGCAAAATTGGACTATGGTGCTTATTCTTTTATTTATTCATGGGATGTGGGTGTCGCTGGCTGGGCCAGCATTTTTTGCCCATCCCAAATTGCCCTTGAAAGGCTGGTGGTAAGCTGCCTTCTTGAACCGCTGCAGTCCATGTGGTGTAAGTATACCCACGGTGCTGTGAGTCGGGGGGGTGCCAGGATTTTGACTCGGTGACAGTGAAGGAACAGCAATAAAGTTCCAAGTCAGGATGATGAATGGCTTGGAGGGGAACTTCCAGGTGGTAGTGTTCCCATTTATCTGCTACCCTTGCCCTTCTAGATGGTAGTGATTGTGGGTTTGGAACGTGTTGTCAAAGGAGCCTGGATGAGTTCCTGTAGTGCACCTTGTAGATAGTACATACAGCTGTTACTGTGTGTCGGTGGTGTAGAGAATCAATGTGGATGGGGTGCCAATCAAGTGAGCTGCTTTGTCCTGGACAGTGTCAAGCTTCTTGACTGTTGTTGGAGCTGGAGTCGTCCAGGCAAGTGGAGAGTATTCCATCACACTCCTGACTTGTGCCTTGTAGATGGTGGACAGATGATGATGTAGTTCATTAAAAGTAGGTAAAATTATTGTTACAAATGACATTTACACAATTGTTATGTTTTGGGACTGTCTCTAATTTAGTGTAAACTGGAAGAATGAAGGGGGTCATGTGACCTGTTCTGCACTCTACCCAACAACAAACTTGGGTGTCTTGGCTGTTAAAGCAGGGGAAGGGGGAGGTTATCTTACTGGAAAGAAGGTACAAGATATACCTATGAACAATAACTAGGGCAATTGTGCTGATGGGGACAAACTATTAGGGCTGAATTTTCTCCCCGTTGGCAGGGGGGATGTTGAAGGGCGGGAGCACACAGGTGCGCTTCCGATTGGCGCCCCCAATTGGGGGCACGGTGCCATTTTACATGGGAGAGCCAGTTAAGGCCCGTCCAGTGTGATGTCCGCGCAGAAGTGCACTCATCTCCCTGAGGCTAAGTGCTGCCTCAGGGAGATCGGCTGTAAATGTCAAAAAGATAAAAATAGAAAAATAAAATTTCCCTAACAATGTCACATGAGTTGGGACAGGTCCATAATTTTCAGAAAAACATTTTTAAAAACCTACATGAAACCTCATCCCGCCGGTGGATGAGGTTTCATGTTTTTTCTAATTTGCGCCGGGGCTCCTGGCCTGCCCATCAACCTTAAAGTTGGACGGGCAGGTCCTTTAATTACTTAATAGCCTCTGTCAATGGCCTCAATTGGCCATTGACAGGTCAGTGGCCGCGCAGCTGATTTCGCTGCGTCCCCGCCTTCCTGAAAATTTAAATGGGGCGCGGTGACGTCAGGAGTTCCCCCCCGCGATGTCACCGTGCGTCGGCAAATGGGCCCCGCTCCTGCTCGCTGACACGTAAAATCCTGCCCTTAGTCTCCAAGTCCCAGGGAGGTGATGGGGAAGACAGGCTTTGTGAATGGCTATACTTTAAATTATCCATTTAATTTCAAGCTAGAATGGAGTTGGGGGTCTAAAGGATAGTGAATTAGCATTTCTACCTGGAAAGAA
Organism: Cetorhinus maximus; assembly: GCF_964194155.1. NCBI lineage: Eukaryota > Metazoa > Chordata > Chondrichthyes > Lamniformes > Cetorhinidae > Cetorhinus > Cetorhinus maximus. The sequence goes on along the minus strand of NC_135889.1, from coordinate 107,755,877 downwards.
GGCACATGTGATTCATGATGCCATGGAGATGGACTTTGGGAACGGCAAGAGTCCATAAGATGCCATTGTAGGATTGTGTTGCAGGTTTTCTTAAAAGTATCACTGATCCTCACAGACAGAGTCAGCCTGCAAGAATCTGTGAGATAAAGGACACCACGCAGAATGCGGGTGGGAGCTTGTGCTCAGATTGAGGAGACCAAGGTCATGAGGGCTTAAATAAAGCTGGAAGATTCGCCAAGCTTTGGCCACAAGGAGGGATCTCCAGGGTAACCCTCATTGTGAAAGTTAGTTTGGGGATTATAAATAATCTAGCTGGAAAAGGCAAAAGAAGCTGAAAATCACTTTGAATTGGCTCTGGGTGAATATTGCCTACTTAAGGGACAGAATAAAGTATAACCATGGTGGGGGATTTTGGTTGTCCTTATAAGTTAAGTAGGGAAACTTTTCTGTAGTTTAGAGTACACCTGCGAAATAGTATTTAAACATTGTTGCTTTTAGTTCATTTGTTACAGTTAAAATCTTAAAACTGAAATCCTGCCCATGTGATCCCTTAAGTCATTCACTGGCAGCTCGAGTTTGTTTTTTTTAAAGTTATTGGTCCTTAGGACCAATTATATAATCTATTTCTGGCTGTGAATTTACTGTACTTGGCTCGATGTGAGGCAAACCAAAGCCCATTTTCAACATCAGATTTCACATCTAGGAATTACTTAAGTGAATTACACCAAAAGTTGAATTTTGTATACTTTGTAAACAGAACACAAATTCTTGGGAAAGTGAGTGATGCAAAATATCGACACTAGTGCTACACTTTCAAGGAGGATGCTTCAATCACCATCCACTCTTGATGTAATGTACATTTGCTAAAGAGCTCTTGATTAACTTTTGCTGCTACTAATAGTAGATCTGTCTACCAGGAAAGCCTCAGCTGGCCCTGAGAATAATCGATACCAATGATGGAGTTACACGCTGTGATCAAAGTTCTCAGATAATATCACCCACGTGTCACTTATGAGCCTTATCTGAATGCAAGTCTTGATAATTGGTTTGCTATCTGTCATTTATTGCGGTTTGTATTGTTTTGCCTGCACGAGAGCTTTTGGTTCAGTTTATGAAGCAGTGTTTCTGCACTGACACTTGCCCGATTTTTAGAAGTGAGATGAAATGAAAAGTATTAAAGCTTGTGATGTTCATATAAGACTGATGTGATTACAGGGTTATATTTGCCAGCTAATTGAGATCTACTTTTCACAGAACCATGGAGCATAGAAGGAGGCTATTCAGCCCATCGCTCTTGTGCTACATTTTGGATAGAACTATCCAATTAGTCACACTCCCATGTTCTTTCCTCATAGCCCTTTAATATTTTTTGCCTTCGAGTATAAATCCAATTCCCTTTTGAAGATACTATTGATCTGCTTCCGCCGCCATTTTGCAGTACATTCCAGAGCATAACAACTTGATGCATATAAAAAAAACTCCTCTTCTCCTCCTTGGTTCTTTTGTTAATCACCTTAAATCTGTTTCTGCTGGCTACAGATCCTGCTGCCAGTTTCTCCTTATTTACTTTATCAAAGTTCCTGTACTGAATCTCCTCTTCAACCTTATCTGCTCCAAGGAGCACAATCCCAGTTTCTCTAGTCTCTCCAGATAACTGAAGCCCCTCATCCCTAGTACCATTTTAATAAATTTCCTATGCATTCTTTACAAGGTCTAGATATCCTTCTGAAAGTGTGGTACCCAGAATTGGACACAGTATTTCATCTGAGGTCTTAGCAGAGTTTTATAAAAGTTTAGCATAACTTCCTTGCTTTGTACTCTTAAGTCTCTGTTTATAAAGCTAGGGATCTCATATACTTTTTAACAGCCTTATATCAACTTGTCACCTTCAAAGACTTGTGTCCATATGCTCACAGGTGGCAGATTTCTTTCCCTAAATAACATTAGTGAATCAGATAATCGACAATAGTTTCATGGTCACTATTACTGAGACTAGCTTTCAATTCCAGATTTTATTAATTGAATTTAAATTCCACCAGCTGCCATGGATGGATTTGAACCCATGTACCCAAAGCATTAGCCTGGGCCTCTAACTGACTAGTCCACTGACATAACTATGCCACCGTAACACTGCCCCCTCCACCCAAAGCTAACTGGTGAAAAAATATAAAATTGAATGTCCAATGCACGAAGGTTACTCAAGGAGTTAACTATTTTTGTAAAAATTCATCGCTTTAATTTTCATCAAAGTACGTGAATATGTTTTAGGTACTTCATTTGTTCCATGCTCAGAACAAAATGTTTTTTTCCTCTTTGAAAAGAAATCTTCACATAATGTAAGAACATAGGAAAAAGAGCAGGAATAGGTCTGTGGCCCCATAAGCCTACTCTGCCATTCAGTGAGGTAATGACCGATCTTCTACCTCAACTCCTCCTTCCTGCATTATCCCCATATCACTTACTTCCCTTAGTGTCCAAAAATCTATTGGTCTCAGTTTTGAATATACTTGATGCCTGGGTATCCATGCCCTTGCAAGTAAAGAGTTCTGAAGATTTATGATCCTCTAAGGTGAAGAAATCTCTCCTCACATCAGTCCTAAATTACTGACCCCATATCCTGAGATTGGGCCTCCTTGTCGTGGACTCTCCAGCTGTGGGAAACAGCCTCTAAGGATCTATTATGTCAAGCCATCTCAGAATTTTATAAGTTTCAGTAAGATTACCTGTCATTCTTCTAAACACCAGAGAATATAGACCCATTCTACTCAATCTCTCCTCTCATTTCAGGAATCAACCTGTGGAAACTTTCTTTCACACCCTGTAAGACAAATATATCATTCCTTAGGTAAAGAGACCAAAACTGTACATGATACACCAGGTGTGGTTTCAGCAAAACCCTATATAATTGCAGCAGCACTTTTTTTTATTCGTTCATGGAATGTGGGCTTTGCTGCCTAGGCCAACATTTATTGCCCATCCCTAATTGCTCTTAAGAAGGTGGTGGTGAGCTACCTTCTTGAACTGTCACAGTCCATGTGTTGTAGGAACACCCACACAGCTGTTAGGGAGGGAGTTCTAGGATTTTGACCCACCAACAGTGAAACAACGGTTATATAGTTCTAAGACGGGATGGTAAGTGACTTAGTGGGGAACTTGCAGGTGATGGTGTTCCCATGCATCTGTTGCCCTTATCCTTCTAGGTAGTAGTGGTTGCAGGTTTGAAGGTGCTATTGAAGTTGTTGCAGTGCATCTTGGACATGGTATACATTGCTGCCACTGTGCATTGGTGGTGGAGGGAATAGATGTTGAAGATAGCAGATGGGGTGCCAATCAAGCAGGCTGCTTTGTCCTGGATGGTGTCGAGCTTCTCGAACGTTGTTGGAGCTGCACTCATCTGGGCAAGTGGGGAGTATTCCATCACACTCCTGACTTGTGCCTTATAGTTTGTGGACAGGTTTTGGGGAGTCAGGAGGTGAGTTACTGTCTGCAGAATTCCCAGCCTATGTTCCAATGCTGCAGATACTGGTCCAATGGCATTTCTACTGATAAAAATTTGAAAAATGTTTGTACAAAAGGAAATGTGGAGCGTAGTTCTCAAAGAAGCAAATCACAGTGACACTCAACCTCAGAACTAGTTGCCTTAAAAGTATCAATCTGTATCAAGACATCAGTGATACTGCAGAGTAGTAAAGGAATGGTGAAGACCCTCTAATGTATTTTCGTAAAATGAAAAGTTCAGTTGCCAAATTTGCTGGGAAGGTTTGAAGTACCAACATTTTAACATCAACCAAAACATTAATAGTCAGCTGCAAAAATGCATTCAACTTTAGAATATGACATTCACTGGGTTTCTCCAGAGTGTCTATTTTGATGGTTTTACAGTAATAATGGAGTAGAATTATGCACGGATGGAAGATTGTATCACAACTCACTTATATATAGTTTATCTATGTAGAGTCCATGGTTACAAAGCTACAAGTGACAGAGGGTCTAACAAATCAGTGTTTTAATGAGATGTGCAAACTATCCTATAAGGCTTTGGTGCTAAATGGAAATGTTCTCGACCATTTCCTAAGATTATACGCTTCCTAAATTAGGCACACTGTTCAGTGTCCACAATGTAAATTGCATGGAAAGTTAAAGTTATAGTATATAATTGCCGAAGGCTGCTTTTACAATCTCAGAATGCAACACAAACATAACTGTCAGTTAATTTGATGCAGAAGAAAAGGCTGTCAGCTTTGGCTAAGTCAGAGATTGTGGGTTCAAGCCATAAACCAGAGATTTATTTTTATTCATTTATGGGTTACTGGCGTCTCTGGCTAGGCCAGCGTTTATCGCCCATCTCTAATTGCCCTTGAGAAGGTGCTGGTGAGCTACCTTCTTGAACTTCTGCAGTTCCTGTGGCGTAGGTATACCCACAGTGCTGTTAGAGAGGGAGTTCCAGGGTTTTGACCCAGCGACAGTAAAGGAATGGTGATATATTTCCAAGTCAGGATGGTGAGTGACTTGGAGGAAAACTTCCAGGTGATGGTGTTCCCATGTATCTGCTACCCTTGTCTTTCTAAATGGTAGCGGTCATGGGTTTGAAAGGTGCTGCCTAAGGGGTCTTGGTGAATTTCTGCAGTGCATCTTGTAGATGGTACACACTGCTGCCACTGTTCGTTGGTGGTGGGAGGAGTGAATGTTCGTGGATGTGGTGCCAATCAAGTGGGCTGCTTTGTTCTGGATGGTGTCAAGCTTCTTGAGTGTTGTGGGAACTGCACTCATCCAGGTAAGTGGGGAGTATTCCATCACACTCCTGACTTGTGCCTTGTAGATGGTGGACAGGCTTTGGGGAGTCAGGAGGTGAGTTTCTCGCTGCAGGATTCCTTGAGTATATGATCTGGGCTGATACCTCAGTACAATACTGAGGAAGTTCTGCACTTTTATAAGTGCTGTTTTTCAAATGCCGAATAGACAGAGGTTTCCTCTGCCTGCCAGGGTGGATGTAAAAGACCCCAAAGCAACTTTCAAAGAACACTGGAGCAGTTATGCAGGTATTCTGATATTTATTGCTCTTCTAACATCAAACCCTCTCTTTTCATCTAGCATCTTAATTGTCTGAAGGTGCCTAATCATAGCTTATGCCATGATATCACTATGGGACAAAACAAGGAGGTAGGCCCAAGAACTACCTCAGCTGGTATGGGGATTGTTGCCTTTACTCTGCCCTGTGCTCTCCTCATGTAGTCAACTGAGCTAACCAACCAACATCAGTAAAAGCTCATTACATTGCTGTGTCTGGGATCTCGATTTGTACACATTGGCTGCTACAATTCCCTACTTTACAGCAGTGACATTACAAGTCTGTAAAGCGCTCAGTGATCTCTTGAGATCATTGTGGGCACTATGTAAATGTAAGAACTTTCTTCAATATAGTTCTAAGACTGCAAAACCGGAGATTTTGCAGTGTTAAGTTGCAAATATTTTGGGAAGAAATTGTTGAGCTCTAGAGGGCTAACATTCCTGTTTTCAATTATGCTTTCAAAATTGCAACAGGAATATTACAAAACCAGTGTAAACTGTGTCACCGTACTTAGGTTAGGATGTATTGACTGAATAATTCTGATTGAATAAACTATTGTTGTGTCAAAAAAAACTCAAGTTAACAAATCACTAAACATCGATTTAGCCTGACCCAGTAAGTGAAATAACTAATTGTAAACCAGCATCAATGGAACATTGGTCAGATATTGCATACCTCATTTTTGCTTCTTTCAGGCAGTGAATGGGAAAAGTTAGCAAAGTCCTAGCCAATATCTGACTTCATCACAGGGTGCAGAAATCTCTTAATAGCGTTTGTCACTACAAATGAACACAGAAGTCAAAATGCTTTCACTTTCAGCGTTGGAATGACAGGAGAATTATGAGCTGTCAGCAGTCTTTTGTTCTACTTGTGGAGTCCCAGATACCTTTGTGTTTTGGAGAGTCAGGGGCTTGTTACTGATTGGAGGCATTAACCCATTAACTCCAATTCTACTCGATCTGCAGGTTATCAACTCTGTAAGAATGCAGCAAGTTGTAAATAACCAATGGAGAGTTCTTTATTGTTGCTGAATTTCAGAATTTAACAACTATAGACATGTATATATTAGAGCTTGTGAGTGTGCAGCATAGAAGATTCACAGTGCACCGATACAGAATGTAAATAATTTAAACTCAGGATCTGAAGTTAGCACATGTATCTGCCAGGTGCCCGCCTGAGTGCTTCTGTTTCTGTTAGATTGAAAGTATGACTGCAGCATGGGTGTGGTCGCTGCGAGCTCTGCTAGAGGGAGCAGTTGAAGGTTTGCCAGAACTCAAAAGCAAAATCCTGCGGATGCTGGAAATTTGAAACCATCGTCAGTTTTCTGTCTGAAGGCAGGTCTGAGTCACAGCACCTTGATCCCCAGCACGGGTACAGCAAGGAGGCAGGTCCCATATCCACCCCAGCCAGAATGGTGAATCAAACTCCGTGCTTTTGGCACCACACTGGCCATCCAGCCAATGCTGCTTCCCCCACACTCCCCTCAAGGAGTCCAACTTGCTGTGGCAACATACACTTTTCCATCCATGTTGTACCCTGGAGCTATGGATAGTTATGGCAGAGGCTCCAATGTTTTTCCATTACATGGCTGACCAGGAGTCTCCTCCACTCTAACTGCCTGCCATTGGTGCATTGGAAGGATTTACAAGTTGATACTCAACCTGTTTGACCATGTTATGAACGCACCTTTCTTGCCCTTCAGGTCCTGGTATGGGGCTTGAACCTGAAGCTTCTGGCGCAGAGGCAAGGACTCTGCCCACTGCACCACAAGACAGTCCCTGGAAATCTGAAGGAAAAACAGCAAAAGCTGGTCAGGCAGCATCTGTTGAGAGAGAAACAGAGTTCACGTTTCAGGTCGGTGACCTTTCATTAGAACTAGGAAGAGTTTTAAAAGTAATAGATTTTAAGCAAGTGATGAGGGCTAGGGTGGAAAAAGTACAAAGGGGAAGGTCTGTGATAGGCAGGAAGGAAGGAAAGGTTAAATGACAAAAGGCAATGAAGGAGCAAAGAGAGTGGTAATGGGACAAGTAAAGAAATGAAGGCTGTGTCCAGAGGAGGTGTGAGTGGCATAATGATGAACAGCTGCTGTTGGATAGCAAAAACATGGGAAAAATGAGACTAAAACCAAACCAAAAAGGTTTGCCACACTGGCCCAGAAATTACTGAAAAAAAAAATGGCACATTCAGGGCCATTATTAGTGCATAAAACAAAATGAGCTATTTGTAATTTAGAAGAGTCCACGAGTTCCAAATTCCAACAAATTGATGAACAATTTGTGCCTCTGTACCATTGACCTTGCAAATGCCAAAAAATGTTGGTATGTCACCATCAGTCTGTACCTTAACATTGTGTGTAACAAACTTTCTGGATTTGGACCATTTAACCTGTTTTATGGGGCTGAATTTTTTTGCCTGTCGGGCGGGCGGGCCCGACCCAGTCTCCGGCGGGTGCCTCAGGGAGATCACTGAAAGGTTTTCAAACTCTAAAAATAGAAAAATAAAAAAATCATTAACATGTCCGCCTCATGTGACAATGTCACACGAGATGGGACATGTTAATAAATTGCACAAAAACTTTAATAAACTTTTAAAAAACCCAACATGAAACCTCATCCCACCGGTGGATGAGGTTTCATGTTTTTTCAGAAGCCCGCCGGGGCTCCTGGCCTGCCCGCCAGCCTTAAGGTTGGACGGGCAGGTCCTTTAATTGTTTTAATTATCCTGTTAATGACCTCAATTGGCCATTGACAGGTCGGCGGGCGGACAGCTGATCTCGCTGCGTCCCCGCCTTCCTGAAGATTTAAATGGGGCGGGATGACGTCGGGGGTTCCGCCCGACATCATCCCATGTCATTTTCGCGTTGGCGAGTGGGCCCTGTCACCAGCTCGCCGACGGAAAATTTCAGCCCATGGAGTGTGTTAGAGAGGCATTACAGGCCTATCCATTGAATGCGACTCTGATCCCCATTTCCATTCCCAAAGCTCCAGGAGGATATTGGAATACCCTGGCAAGCAGCCCTGCTCCTTGCAATCTCTAGTTTCCTCAATACATCATAAGTGATGATTAAGCATCTCAGAAGGATGAAAAGGAGGATAAACCTCCCTGTGATTAGTCTGCTTGCGATATTCAGGCACTTAAATACCTGCCAAATATTGACTATCAGCCGTCCAACACTAATTGAAGGACATCAACCAGCTAAGTGTTGGACTCAGGGCCAGGAGATTTTAGACTCTGATCTTGAGCAGGTTCATCCTCATTTTCATACTTCTGAGATACTTAATCATGCGGACATACGTATGTTCATATGATTAAGCGTCTCAGAGCCACAGAATTGTTACGCTGCAGAAGGAGGCCATTTGGTCCATTGTGTCTGCACCGGCTCTCCAAATGAAGCATCATGACTTATTGCTATTCTCCTGCTTTTTCCCCATACCCCTGCACATTGTTTCTATTCAAATAATCATCTAATGCCCTCTGAATGCCTTGACTGAACCTGCCTCCACCTCGCTTCCAGGCAGTGCATTCTAGACTCGAACCACTTACTGTGTGAAAAAGTTTTTCCTCACATCACATTTGCTTCTTTTGCAAGTCACTTTAAAACGGTGTCCTCTTGTTCTCGATCTTTTCATGAGGGGGAACAGTTTCTCCCTATTTGCTTTATCCAGCCCCATCATGATTTTGAACATCTCTATCAAGTCTCCTCTTAGTCTTCTCCTATCCAAGGAGAATAGTCCAGCCTCTCCAATCTATCTTCATAAGCGAAGTTTCTCATTCCTGGAACTATTCTTGTAAACCTCTTCTGCACTCTCTCCAACGTGATCACACCTTTCCTATAGTGGTGCCCAGAACAGTACACAGTACTTCAGCTGAGGTCTAACTAGTGTCTTATACTAGCTCAGCATAACCTCCTTGCTCTTATACTCTATGACGCTATTAATAAAGCCCATCATACTGTATGTTTTATTAACTGCTCTCTCCACATGTCCTGCCACCTTCAATGATCTATGCACACATACACCCAGGTCCCTCTGCTCCTGCACACCCTTAAGAATTGTACCCTTTATTTTATATTGTCTCTCCATGTTCTTTCTGCCAAAATGAATCACCACACACTTCTCTGCATTGACATTCACCTGCCAGCTATCTGCCCAATCCACGAACTTGTCTATGTCCTTTTGAAATTCTATACTGTCCTCCTCACAGTTTATAATGCTTCCAAGTTTTATATCATCCACACACTTTGAAATTGTCCCCTGCACACCAAAATCTAGGTCATTAATATATATCAGGAAAAGCAAGGGTCCCAATATCAACCCCTGGGGAACTCCACTACAAACCTTCCTCCAGCCTGAAAAATATCCATTGACCATTACCCTCTGTTTCCTATTATTCAGCCAATTTTGTATCCACGTTGCTACTGTCCTTTTTTATTCCATGATCTATAACATTTCTCACAAGTCTATCGTGTGGCATTGTATCAAATGCCTTTTGAAAGTCCGTTTACACCACATCAATGGCATTACCCTCATCAACCGTCTCTGTTATCTCTTCAAAAAACTCCAGCAAGTTAGGTAAACACGATTTCCCCTTTAGAAATGCATGCTGGCTCTTTCTAATCAACATCTAGAAGCTTCCCCACCACTGAAGTTAAGTTGACTGGCCTGTAATTGTTGGACTTATCCTTATAACCTTTTTTGATCAAGGGCATAATGTTTGCAATTCTCCAGTCCTCTGCCACCTACCCTGAGCCTAGGGAAGACTGAAAGATTATGACCAATGCCCCTGCAATTTCCACTCTTACTTCCCTCAATATCCTTGGATACACCTCATCCAGTCCCAGTGCCGTGTCAACTTTAAGTACCGACAGTTTATCCCACACTCCTTCCTTATCAACTTTGAACCCTTCTTGTGACAGAGTTTCCTCCTCTGTCACCATGGCTTAAGTAGCATCTGCTTCCTTGATAAAGACAGATGCAAAGTATTAATTTATAACACCTCAGCCATGTCCCCGGTCTCCATGTGTTAAGCCCCTTTTTGGTCCCTAATCAGCCCTACTCCTCCTTTTGCCACCCTTTTACTATTTATGTGCCTGTAGGAGACTTTGGGATTCCCCTTTATGTTGGCTGCCAGTGTTTTCTCATAACCCCTCTTTGCTTCTCTTATTTGCTTTTTCACTTCCCCTCTGAACTTTCTGTATTCTGCTTGGTTCTCAATTGTATTTTCTACCTTACACCTGTCATAAGCAGACTTTTACTTCTTTACCTTAATTTCTATCTCCTTTTTCATCCAGCGAGCTCTGGATTTGTTTGCCCTACCTTTCCCTTTTGAGGGAATATACTTTGACTGTGCCCGAACCATTTCTTCTTTGAAGGTAGCCCATTGTTCAGCCACAATTTTTCCCTCCAACCTTTGGTTCCAGTCTATCCAGCCCAGCTCCATTCTTGCCCCATTGAAGTTGGCTCTACCCAAGTTAATTATTCTTACTCTGGATTGCACATTGTCCTCTTCTACCATCATCCTAAACATTATAATACAATGGTCACTGTCTCCTAAATATTCCCCCACTGACACTTGATCTACTTGCCTCACCTCATTTCCAAGAAAAAGGTCCAACGGTGCATCCTTTCTTGTTGGACTGGACACATATTGCTGTAGAAAATTCTCCTGAACCCAATCTCGGAACTCTTTCCCCCTCAGACCTTTAATTAGCTGAATGTAGACTGGGACAGTGGTAGTGTAAAGTCTCCCATTACAACAATTCTAAAATGTTTGAACTCTCTGTAAATTCCCTGAAGATTTGTTCCTCTACATCCTTCTTGTTGGCCTATAGACTACACTGAGTATTGTAATTGTACCCTTTTGGTTCCTTAACTCTAGCCAAATTGATTTTGTCCTTGAACCCTTTGGGACATCCTCTTTCTCCAGCATTGCAATGCTCTCCTCAACAATACAGCCACCCTTCCACCTTTTCTTCATTTCCCATCTTTTTTGAACACCTTGCACCCAGAAATATTTAACACCCAGTTCTGCCCTTCCTTGAACCAGGCCTCTGTTATCGCCACAACATCATACTTCCACAGGGCAATCTCTGACTGTAATTCCCCAATCTTATTACTATGTGCATTCATATACATGCTAAGTAACCCTGATTTAGACTTCATGACTTTCTCCCTTACTCCAACTCCACCTATTAACTTACTATTCTCCATACTAGTGCTATCTGTCTCTCCCAGTGTTTTGTGCACCCTGGTATTATTCTCTAATATTCTCTCCTGGTTCCCACACCCCTGCCAAGTTAGTTTAAAGCCCTCCCAACAGCACTAGCAAAACACCCCACAAGGAACTCAGTCCCAACTCTGTTCAGGTGCAACCCGTCCGGCTTGTACAGGTGCCATCTCCCCTAGAGCCAGTCCCAGTGCACCAGGAATCTAAAGCCCTCCCTCCTGCACCATCTTTCCAACCACGTATTCATCTGCCTTAACCTCCTATTTCTGTACTCACTTGCATGTGGCACTGGGATTAATCTGGAGATTACTACATTTGAGCTCCTGCTTGCTAATTTTCGACCTAGCTCTCTAAATTCTGATTGTAGGACCACACCCCACTTCCTACCTAAGTATCAGTGCCAATATGGGCAATGACCTCTCGCTGATCACCCTCCCCTAGAAGCATGTCCTGCAGCTGCTCGGTAACATCCTTGATCCTGGCACCAGTGAGGCAACATACCATCCTGGAGTCACATCTACGACCGCAGAAACACCTGTTAGTTCCCCTAACTAATGAATCCCCTGTCGCTATTGCTCTTCCACTATTCTCCCTCCCTTCCAGTACAGCTGAACCGCTTATAGTGCCACAAACTTGGCACTGACTGCACTTCACTGAGGAACCAGTATCCAAAACGGAAAACCAATTTGCAAGCGGGATCCCAGGGGACTCCTGCACTACCTGCCTGGTTCTCTTGCACTGCCTGGCGGTCACCCATTTTCTTTCTGTCTGCATGCTCCTAGCCTGTGGTGTGACCACCTTTCTGAATGTTCTATGCACGAAGCTCTCAGCCTCGTGGATGCACCACAGTGACTCCAGCCACCACTCGAGCTCCGAAACCCGGAATTCAAGTTTCTGTAGCTGGCAGCACTTCCTGCACATGTAGTCGTCTAGGACACCAGCAGTTTCCACGACTTCCCACATATTACAGGACATGCATTCCACGCAACCAAACTGCCCTGCCATGTTTTAACTTTACTTCCCTTTACGTTAACTTTAGTGTACATCAGTTTATTTATATTACTTTATTTTACCGGCCCTGACTTAAGGTTAGTCCCTATTCCAAGTGTTTCTTACTTAAATCCAAGGAGCTATGTCTTTAAAGGTAAAACGCTTTTCTAATTTACAGCTAGTTAAAGGCACTCCCCAACAGCAGTTTCTCACCAACCAATGAACTTATGGTTTTCCTGTGATGTCACTCTTCATTTATTTTCTTCAAACCTGGCATTCTAGAACTGAAGCTGAAGCAGCCGTCTCCAGTGCATTCTCCAGCCAGGTTTGCACTCAGCCTCTCTCCTGACTAACTGTAGGCCTCGAGCCCCATGCACTCTTTTCATCCTCACTGTCTCTGGTGTGTTCTCCAACCAGCTTCTCTGTCTGCCTCTCTCCCGGGTCTCAGGAGGATGAAAAGGAGGACGAACCCCCTCAAGATTAGAATCTAAAATCTCCCAGCCCTGAGTCCAGCACTTGGCCGGTCGATGTCCTTCAATTAATGTTGGGCTGCTGATGGTCAATATTTTGTAGGTGTTTAAGTGCCTGAATACTGCAAGCAGACTAATCACAGGGAAAGTACAGAGCTGGAAAGAGAAGACTGAGGGGATTCCTAATCGAGATCTTTAACATTATGGAAGTGTTTGATAGTGTAGACATAGAGAAGATGTGTCCATTTGTGAGGGAGACCAAAACTAGGGGACATAAATATAACACAGTCACTCATAGTTTCAATAGGGAATTCAGGTGAAATTGCTTTCATTGGAGGATGTTTGTACTATTGAACTCACTACCAGGAGAAGGAGTTGAGGGGAATAGCATCTATGCCTTTCAGGGGAAGCTATGGATAAACACATGAGGCGCAAGGGAATAGCAGATCATGTTAATGTTAGAGGAATGGAGATGGGGGGTGGGGTGGGGGGTGGCGGAAGGAGGTTTATGTAGAGCATAAACACTGGTATAGACTGATTTGGCCAAATGACCTGTTTCTGTGCTGTGCATTCTGTGTACTTCAATGAAAGCATTCGGCCCATCTTAAGTCACCTGTCTAGAAATATCCAACCTCTCCCCTGGCCCATTAAAACACCGGAGCATGGCTCCTGATTCCAGGGACTTGCTTGCACTGCTGTAATCGAAGGTCCATGTCATTTATTTCATGTGAAGTAGACCTTCCTGATATCTGTACAAATGTTTGGAACATGTGTCCCCTTGTTAACCTATCACAGTGTTACTGTATGGCACGCATTTTCTTTGCTTCTTTTTCTACACGGGCCTCACTTTATAGCATGTGACACAAGTATGCAGATCTCAGTTGCTTTGACTACTTGAGAACTGACAATTGATAAACAATAAGTTTGGTTGAACTCCTGGGATCTGCAATGTGGAAGGTATGATTGAAAACACGAGACAGTAAATGCTGAGTCACTTAATGTTAATATGTGATATGTTACTTTGACGAATGAATGGTGAATGCTGTCGCGAAAATAAGCATATTTTCTATCTTCAATGTTTGTATGTGCTGTTTAACAATATCAATTACAAAAAGAGATAATCTGGGGCGAAGTTTTACACCACTCATACCTCCCACCTCCTCCCAACCCTGGGGCAGTGCTGATGGGTACAGGGTAACATAAAATTGTGTGGGATCGTTGGGGGATGTGTGGGGGGATGCACTGTGCCCGCCGCATAACCATCTCCACTGACATTTTGCCAGCGGCAGGCTAGGTGTTGGGTGATCTGCTGCCCTTAGGCCAGTTGAGGCCCTTAGGTACCCACCTCCTGCTACTAAACGGTCTCTTCTTGCTGTCGTTGGTATCCCACCAATGGCGGGGTACATGCCTTTGCCATGTGGCGAGGTTGCCACGTGGCTGACGGCAGCAGCTTCTCCGCCCCTCTGCCGGTGACCATGGCATCTGATGAGGCTGCGGTGACTGGGGAGATGCCAGCCATGGCACTGGCTGCTCCCTCCCAGGTGGGGCTTCACTGGCCAAAGGACAACCGCCAAGGTCATCAAGGCCAACAAGACAACAGAGTGAGTAGGCTGTCTCCAATGCCACTGCCAGCGATGGGGGAGCACCAAGACGTAGCACTTGCAAACATAAGTTCAAGGCTCCATGAGCACAAGAGGGACTGGTCACGGGTGATCTTCTGTTCAGTTACGTTTGATTTATATTTCCAATGGTGTGGACATCAACACTAGTAATGGTCATGTCAATGTGATTTCAATGTGACAATAATATTAAATTTGCTTTTGTTGCTTTTATTTTGATGCAGGGTACACCAGTATGTAATGCTGGACGTGAGTGGCTCTAAACTTTATTGCACAGGGACTGAGTGGACTTTGGGTTCACATGACAGGGGCATTTTGGATACCCTGGATGGAGGTGGCAGCCCTAGCATGAGGTGATGACGGTCATCTGGCAGCCTTTCTGAAGGAGCACTGGATCAAGGTATCCCTGGTATCCCTGCCTCCCTGGAGGTTACAGAGGTCTGCCTCCACCCCCTCAGTGTTCTCCTCACCATGCTCCTCATCGGACTCACTACTGGATTCATCCTCTGTGGCCTGTGCCGCTGCGTCAAGATCATCTTCCTCCAGTGGGTCCCCCCCTTGCCAGTGCCAGATTGTGGAGAGTGCAGCATGCGACCACGATCAGTGACACCCGCTCTGGGGGGTATTGTAGTGCTGCCCCTGAACGGTCCAGCCATTGGAAGCGCATCTTCAGAAGACCTATGGTCCCCTCTATCACTGCCCTTGTGGAGGCATGCCTCCTATTATAACGCTGCTCTGCCTCTGTTCTTGGGTGGTGGAGAGACGTTATAAGTCACCTTTTCAACACTTAGCCCTTGTCACCCAGCAGCCATCCATCCAGTCGGGCTGGAGCACTAAAGAGCCTCGGCACCTGGGAGTGTCTCAGGATATAAGCATCATGGAAGCTGCCAGGGTACCTTGCACAGACTTGCAGAATCAGCATCTTGTGATCACACACTATCTGCACGTTCATGGAGTGGAAGCTCTTCCTGTTGACAAAGGCACCCGGCTGACCTACTGGCACCTTGATGGCCATATGTGTGCAGTCTATTGCACCCTGGATGCGGGGGGAACCCAGCAATCGCTGAAAACCCTCTGGCTCGCTCAGCCTGGCTGGCCTCGTCTGTACGGAAATGAATAAATGTCATTACCCGCCTGAACAGAGCTTCTGTCACCAGCTTGATGCAACTATGGACAGCTGATTGGGATGCTCCACATAGATCCCCCACTGACCCAGAAAGAGCCAGAATTATAGAAGTTGAGAGCCACTGTGACCTTCAGAGCCACTGGCATGGGGTGTCCACCCACACAGTCGGAACTGATCTCAGACCAACCATATGACAAATGGAGGTCACCGTATCACTGGAGATGCGGAGCCTCCTTCGGCATTGCACATTGGACATATTGAGGTAGCTGCATTGCCGCCTGTAAACCTTGGCAGTAAGATAGTCGTGCCTTCTGCAGCCCCCTCTGCCTTGGACTACCTGCTGGCCCTGCACCCCCTGTTTCTGCGCCTCTCCTCCCACAGGCCGCTCCCCCTGGAAGCTGCTCAGGGACACCTGGCCCCCTCCCTCTTCTGCCCGTCTCTTCCCCTCAGAGGAGGTGCCTCCAGCAGAGACTACAATCCCCATTACCAGGGTAACAGAAGGCTGTCTGATACCTGGAAGGGTCCTCACGGTCTGAATCCGCCGGGGTCCTTGGAGCCACCAATAAGTCCTGAAATGAAGCCTGGAAATGCTAACAATGAAGCTCCAAACAGAGGTGAAGCTGCCAAGTATCAATGAGCAACCAGCAGCGAACCATCTCCAAAGCTCCTCACTGCTCACACTGGCAATGCTGCTGACCCTTTCTATCTTGCCCTTGGATGAGGTTTTGCGAAATGTGGGGGGCCTGCCTGCCCGTTTTGCCCATGTGGTGCGCACAAAATCGCATGGGCAACGTGAAATCTTGGCCAATTGCCTTTTTAATGGCCTTAACTGGCTTTTTAATTGAAGGCAGGCGCAGTTCCGACACCTGTGCGCACCCGCTGACCGAAATATCACAGGAGCGTGGAATGATATCAGGACCCTCGCCTGACTTCTGTGCGCGCCAGCCCGATCAGTGTAAAATTCTGCCCATGGACTGTTGGAAGCTGGAATGGAACCAGTCTGATAAAGCACAGAGCTAAAACTGATTGTGAATCTTCATTCTCATTCATTGTCATTAGGTTACTTATCGTCATTTGTGTCAATTGTTAGCACTTTTGCCTCTGCATTAGAAGGTTGTGGGTGAAAATCCCACTTCAGAGGCCTAAGCAGAACATCAAGGCTAACATTGCATTGCAGTACTGAGGATGTGCTGCACTCTCAGAGGTGCCACCTTTCAGGTGAGGTGTAAAATCTATTCCCGTCGTTAGGGCCTCGTTTGCCTTTTCAGTTGGATGTCAAAGATCCCCAGCACTTCTCCAAAGAAGAGCACAGGAGTTCTCCCGCGCTCCCTGGTCAATGTATATCTCTTAACCCATCTTCACAACAGCAGATTATCTGATCGTTATCATGTTGCTTTTTGTGAGACCTTGCTGTGTGCAAATTAGCTGCTGCGTTTCCTACATTGCATCTGTGACTCTACTTGAGAAAAATACTTAATTGGCTGTAAAGTGCTTTCGGGTGGTCTGAGGACATGCAGGTTGCTATAAAAATGCAAGTATTTTTTTCCTTTATCTTAACTATTCTCACTGCTAAACCAGCCAAGATGAAAGATTCACACCAACGCAATAAGGCTACCTGCTGCTCCTTCTGCCAAACTCTAAGGGCCCACTGACATTGGTTCAACATAAGGCTGGCTCTTCCCCACTCCCTCACTGTAGACCACGAATCAGCTAGATTTATCAATACCAGAAAGCACTGACACTTTGCATCTACCTGATCCCTGATAGACTATTGTGTAATATTGTAAAGCTGATAATTCATGCATTATTGGATTACTAGCAGTTGAAATAAGTGTATCACAATCAAGCGGCTGGAATAAACATCAGTCTAAGGTCAACTACTTCATACTACCCTAAATCATCAGAGAATTGGCCTGCTGACCTATCGGGAGACTTATTGGGGGCTTAGGCAGGACAATCAACATCATAAGGCTTTAAAGGGAAAGATGGTGGTTCAGTGGTAATGTCACTGGACCAGTAATCCAGAGGCCCAGGCTAGTGCACTGGAGACACAGGTTCATATCCCACCATGGCAGCTGGTGGAATTGAAATTCAATTAATAAAATCTGGAATTAAAAGGGGAGGAAGTCTGACATCCTTACATAGTCTGCCCTACATGTGACTCCAAATCCACAGCAATGTGGTTGACTTGTAACTGCCCTCTGCAATGGCCCTGCAAGCCACTCTGTTAAAGGGCAATTAGGGATGGCAACAAACGCTGGCCTTGCCAGCTACACCCACATCCCATGAAAGGAATAAATTTTAAAAAGACTGCTCTTCCCTTAGACTAGGCTGTGAATGCTGTAAAACACAAGAGAATTAGTTAAATCTGATGATTGTCTGTCTTAGGTTAAGAGTTGGCTTGTTGTAATGTGCAGTGTAGCTGGCAGTTCTGGTGAGAGAGAGGAAAGAATAGTGATTGGACAGTTAAAAACTGAAACACAATTGAAGATTTCTGCCATAAAGGGAAGAAAAAATGGATAGAAAGAGCAATGGGTTGTTATGAGGATGTAATGCTATCAGGTGTTTCCATTCCCTCCTGAGTTTCTTGCCCTTTTAAATTTTAATTCTCCTGAAGCTAAGGACTCTCACTGTAGCATGACTCCACAGGTACCAACATTCCTCTGATACCTCACCCAATTCTCCATTCATATTGTGCAAGCTTATATATATTGAATGCTGAAATAGTTTCTACTTTGATAGCTATCACAGTTGAGTCTGATGTTATAATCACCTGATCAGTGTCAGTTGTGGCTCAGTTAGCAGTACTCTTCTGTTATAAGGTTGTGGGTTCAAACCCCACTCCAAGACTTGAGGATAAAAATCAAGGCTGATGCTCCAGTAAAGTGCAGTACTGAGAGAATGCTGTGCTGTCAGAGGTACTACCTTTCAGGTGAGATGTTAAACTGAAACCCCATCTGCCTGCGTGGGTGAATGTAAATGATCCCATGGCACTAATTTGACAAAGAGCAGGGGAGTTATCCCTGGCGTCCTGGCCAATATTAATCCCTCAAACGACACCACAAAAACAGATTATCTAGTCACCATTGTAGTATTAGGGTTTGTACGATTTAATGTGTGGGACTGTGTAAATAGCACCTTCCATAATGATGAGGTAAGAGAATGTTCATGGCTCCAGCAGCATAACACCTAGTCATGCTGTACATAATTCAGTTGTACAACTAGTTGTTGTTTGAACATACCAATGTCTCAATAGTCATTTCAAAGTTAGACTAACTAACGTACAACATGGTGACAGCGATGATGGACCTCAAAACAATGAAAATTCAACTTGGTAAATGTCAGACCTATAAAAATGGTGCGAAAACTGTAAGTTACAGGCGAAGAGCTCCAAAGCTGCTCCATAGATAAAGTGCAGGCAGGAAAAGTCAGAAAATCAACTTTCAAAGTAATTCAAGGCTGCACCACAGCCCGTGGTGGTCTGTGAAGAGAATCCTGATCCAGCGATTATAGGCCTCGAGTCAGAGAACCAAGCAAAGATTGTGGAACTGGTGAGCAACCCTTAAAAAGGGTACAAATTGATTTTAACGGTGCACTGGGCAGGCAGCACATGGAAAACCAGATCCCTTGCAAGGGCAGGTAACGGAAAACCTTGCAGTCTGGGTTCAAGGTTGGCGTCATTACGCGTGGTGACCACGGTGCTCCAGGGGAAGAGAGTGAAGAGATTATTGAAATAACTTAAAGCAAAGCAATTTTTATCAGCTTTGCAGTGTTAAAGGAATAAATACCCAGTCTAGCTGAGAGATCCCCCAGGGAGAGACGATGATTGCAGCGAGTCTAGGTGAGGCTGAAAGCTTCAAATACTGGAAGGAAAATTCAAAACTTCGGGTAAACCATCTAAAAGCTTAGAAAAGCTGCGGATCCTAAATTTATGCTGCCTGAGAAGTTTGGACGCTTGGAGGGGACAAATTAAACTCCAAACTGGGCACTTTGGAGAAAAAGATTCTTGAGGTTCTAAATTGCTTCAGGATCAGACAATAAGTCTGAAGCTGAGCAGGTCAACACATTACTTTACTCTATAGGAACAGTAGTAGAGGATGTTATTTTAAGACAGGGCATCAATGAGACCCCTGATAAATTTGAATATTAAATTAAATTTAAAATCCTTCAATAATTATTTCAACCCGAGGAGCAATAAGATTCTGGAAAGTGCCAAATTCAATAAATCAGTCCAGAAACCAGGTGAACCAGTAGATGCTTTTATTAGTGACCTTTGCAGACTGGATGAAGGATGCGAGTATGGAGACCTAAAAACACAATTAATACGAGACCGCATTGTAGTCAATGCTGTTGATGAATCCTGATCAGGCTTATTGCATTCTAAGGAAGGCCTCACCTTGGGAAAAGAAATACAGCTGGTGAAACAAATGGAGGTCTGTAAACAGAACAGGGCAATACTGAGAGGTGAAGAGAAGCCTTGGGTCAGGAAACCTCCAGTGACCATACAGTTCCTTAAGCCCAGGAATGTAAAAGAAGCATCAGAAAAGAAGATACAATTTGGAGTTAATGTACAAGGCGCCATAAAACCCTGCCAGTGCTGTAGCACCAAAAAAGACGCACAGGCATGAGCAGTGCCCTGCAAACATTGAAAAATGCTTTCTCTGCAGAAGAATTGGCCATTTTGGGAAGATGTGCCAAAGTAAAACCTCCAACTTCACAGGTTTCAAAGAAGAAGTCTTTACACATAAGGCTATTAATGAGGTTGAAGAATTTCCATCCAGAAGAGGAACAAAAACATTTCCTGGGTGAGACCAATGACCCCAATCATGCAGTCTAGAATGCAAGTATACGTATGTATATCGATGGACATATCACCAAATTTAAACTAGATACTGGAGCGAGTGTCATGGTTTTATCAGACAACGAATTGTGGGTACCAACATATTGCCTGCAGCCCATGGAACCCCAGCGATACAGTCCAGGAGGGATCAAACTAAAAATCAAGGGAAAGTTACAGGCAACACTTCAGTGCAAGGGAAGGTAGGTATTAGAGTCATTATATGTTCTACAGAATCAGAATTCTCTTTTAAGTAGCAGAGCTTGAATAGACCTCAAACTTATCAGGAAGGTGGAAGATAGAAACTAGGAGCAGGAGTAGGCCATTCGGCCCTTCGAGCCTGCTCCATCATTCATTATGATCATGGCTGATCATCCAACTCAATAGCCTGCTCCCGCTTTCTTCCCATACTCTGATCCCTTTCGCCCCAAGAGCTATATCTAACTCCTTCTTGAAAGCATACAATGTTTTGGTCTCAGCTACTTTCTGTGGTAACAAATTCCACAGGCTCACCACTCTGGGTGAAGAAATTTCTCCTTATCTCAATCCTAAATGGTCTATCCCATATCCTCAGACTGTGACCCCTGGTTCTGGACTCCCCCACCATCGGGAACATCCTTCCTGCATCTACCCTGTCTAGTCCTGTTAGAATTTTATAGGTTTCTATGAGATCCCCCCCCTCATTCTTCTGAACTCCAGCAAATATAATCTTAATCGACTCAATCGCTCCTCATATGTCAGTCTGACCATCCCAGGAATCAGTCGGGTAAACCTTAGCTGCACTCCCTCTATTGCAAGTACATCCTTCCTCAGATAAGGAGACCAAAACTGCACACAATATTCCAGGTGTGGTCTCACCAAGGCCCTGTACAAATGCAGCAAGACATCCCTGCAAGATGTCCAGGGGGGCACAAGTCTGATATGGCAGAGAGAGGCAAAGAAAGAGTTAACAGTTGGAAGGTAACAATATTGAGGTTTCCTGTGGAAAATAATTAAAATATTAATGGTATTTTATTCAAGAAACACATTCGCACCGCAAAGGCTGAATTACAGTGCAACCTGCATTGAAAAATTAACATATAAACTAAATAATCAAGTTAAAAACATGGAAATGTGTGACAATCGTAGACAAAGGTTCAGCAGGTAACAAGGAAGTGGTGGATGGGATATTAGAAGAAGGAATATTAAATTAAAATTATATTAAAATTACAAACCAATGCATCATTCCTATATTACAGGTGTTGAATTATATATATATTTCATAATTTCAGTACTCCTTTGAGGACCCATACCAGGTAAGGAATAGGGTTACATCAGCAGCTTTCCGCCCTATATCTTAGGATTTCAATTAAATTCAACCCCATGAGTTGCCTTGATGCGCAAACGCGCAAACTGCTCAGATCAAAAGAATACAGAAGCATGCGCAGGGTAAAAAGCACAAGTCATCATAGAAACAAGTGCACCAGCTGGTTTCTTCGATATGGAAGACTGACTTCCAGTCTTGTGATGCCCTGTGCATAACTCCACTTAGTTGTATCAATCAAATGAAAACTTTAACTGCACCTATGTTGTTTGTTTATTGTTTTACACAAGAATAAAATGCAATGGAGCTGTCTGTGAATTAACCAAATCCATCATGCTGGTTTTTTTATATAGATAATTTTATGCATGTAATATTTTCATCCTATTAATTTAGAACTTTGTCAATGATTTAACTCAGGAATTGCAAAAAGTGCACTGATATCCACTCATGCCACAGTAAAAAGCTACTGATTCAGTTGTTTGTTAATTTATTATGTTGCTGAACATAATGTTGTTAAAGGTGCAATTCTACACATCTATCTATTATCTTATTAAAAGCTTTGCATCTGCATGTATTTCTGCCTGAACTAAAAGTGGGTCAATTTTCTTGTCATGGTTTTGTCACACTTTTTGTCTCAATTTTTTCCCTTTAAAAATTCCTATATGCACATTCCAAACCATTTTTGCTTCAGTAAACTTGTCATACTTTGGACAATCAGTTGCTTGTGGAGGCAGTCTCTGAGCTGCTTGTGTCATTTTGTTTGCCATTTTGTTTTGCCTTCAAACAGTATTTACCTTTTATTTTCCATCTTTAAAAGAAAAATATTCCATCTTAAATTGTAGATATTTTCTTCTCCAATGAAATCAGCAAATGTTGGTGTTGATAAGTACAAGCGAGAAGTTACAGAGGTTAGAATTTTGATTACAACTAAGTTGGTTGTTTACACATCCACCTCTTTCACCTTAAAGCAGCTGATAACATTTTCTGCCTTTGCTGTTTAGCAAGCAATTAGGAAGGCAAATGGCATGTTAGTCTGTATTGCAAGGGGATTGGAGTAGAAGAATGTCTACGGTTGTACAGAGTTTTGGTGAGACCATACCTGGAGTGCTGTCTGCAGTTTTGGCCTCCACATTTAAGAAAGGGATATGCTTGCATTGGAGGCGGTACAGCAAAAGCTCACTCATTTGGTCCTTGGGATGAAGGGGTTGTCCTATGATGAGAAGCTGAGTAAATTGGGCTTATATTCTCTGGAGTTTAGAAGAATGAGAGGCAATCTCACTGACTACCTGACTGCACAAAATCTCTGCACCATCCAGAACGCTTGAAACAGGAGTGGGATGGAATACCCAACACAGATTTGAATGGATACAGCTGCAGCAACGTTCAAGAAACTTGGCGCCATTCACAAGGCAGTTCACCTCGTCGGCGCCCTTTAGTGGAACTCACCACTCTGGCTGCAGTATATAAAATCTAGAGAATACTCTTGCAGTATTTCACCAAACTTGTCTCAACAGGAATTCCCAACCCTACAACTTTTATCAAAAAGGAGAAGAGCAGCAACACAGTGGGAAGACAATCACCTACAAGGCATGTGTCACCTTTGCTTGGACATATATTGCACTCAAATCTTGGAATTTCCTCCCAAACATCACTGTAGGAGCTCCATGAATACAAGAACTGAGGGTCAAGGAGAAGAACAAGAATTGCATTCTCCAAGCAACTAAGTATGAGCAATAAATGTAGTTTTTGCCAACATCGCCCACATTCTATGAAAAATCACAAAGAATAAATAAATCTCTTTATTTTAACAGAACATGCAATGTACCTCTGCGGTCTAAGCCATTGTTACTCTGACATGATATTCTGTTAAAGGTAGTTATGACTGTTTGCAGCACTGTACAATACAACAGCCATATTTTCATTTATTAATATATTTTATATAAAATAACATTCAATCTATTTGTTATATAAAATAACGGTTAGGCTAGATTATATTACCTGCGGTTCCATATCACATAACCCTTGCAATCTTTTGGGCATTTTTGTTTGTAGGTTAATGATACTATTGGAACTCCTCATTTGAGTTTCTGCTTAGAAGTAATCCAGTTGTTGTCTTCCCTGTGTATAGAATTCCCTAACTATGTTGCACATGAGTAAGAAACCAATATTCAGTTCATCTCTTGCTTTCAGACTCACCCCCTCATCCCTTTCAGACTCAACGTCCAAGACCTGTTGTTGATCTACATTGGCTACATCCGTCCCTTGGTCGAATATGCGGTGTGTGGCACCCTGGCCTCACACATGCACAAACTGCCCAGATCAAAAGAATGCAGAAGCGTGCATTCAGATTGACCTTAGGCCCTCAATACCAGTCATGGAACCTTCATGTCATAAAACTTGAAACTCTACAAACAAGAAGAGTTAATATTGGTAATAAGGTTGGAAAATCCCTTATGCAATCTACCCAATTTCAGAACTGGTTACCACCACCACGCCCAAAGCCATCAAGGCAACTCAGGGTTTCAACTAAATTCAACCCCGTAAGATATAGGGCGGAAAGCTGTTGATGTAGCCCTATTCCTTACATGGTATGGGTGACACCTGCAACATGTATATGAAACTGTGTTGTGATTATACTGCTAGATTTAGTACACAGAAAAATACGTTTGCCATATATTTTAGCCTTTAAACCTGCGATCTTACCTGCTGCATGGGATCAGTCTGTGAAACAGAACCTCTGCTCCGTTTATCAACACTGTTACTCAATTCATAAAAACAGGTCAGTGAGCAGAAGAAAATATGCATTAAAATTTCATACAGAACCTTTCAGTCAAAGCTGTACTAAAGAATTTGACTCAAAACTGTAATCTATTTTGCTATGTATTTCTGTTTTTAAAAATTATTGTTGGTTTTAATTTTACTCTCTTTACGAAATTAAGGTTTGAGAAAGTTGATTGAATCATTTTTTTTAATGATTCATTGGGATGTCAGTAACCAGAGGAGGAAGGTTCAAGGTGATCAGTAAAGGACCAGAGGCGACATGAGAGAGACTATTTTTTGGCACTGCAAGTTATTGTGATCTGGAATGTGTTGCCTGAAAATGGGGTGGAAACAGATTCAGCAGTAACATTCAAAAGAGAATTGGATAGATTAAAGGGCTATGGGGAAAGAATGGGATTAATTGGGTAGTTCTATGAAAGAACCGACACAAACACAATGGGATGAATTTTATCCTGTGCTGTTTCATTCTATCTGGGCATCACTGGTAAGGTTGGCATTTATTCCTCCTCGTTAGTTGCCCTGAATTTATGTTAAAGTTACTCACTTGTGACCGAAATGAAATCTTTATCATTAGTGACATGCATGTAAACATTCAATCTGAGCGGCCATGTGAAATAGTGTGTGTTGTCTTTAAAATTTTCATAAGACTGTTAAGGTGTTATTCTTGAGATGCAGTTTGTAAGACTTCACAACGATGAAGCAAAAAAACTTAAATCCCAATATTGGTCCTTAAAAACAGAAACTTCTTTAAAGTAGTGAAATAATGACATGAGTTTGTATGCTTGTGCCAGCTGTCATGACAACAGTTTATGAAAGAGTACTGATAGTTGCCAACTCAAATATTCTATGAAGGTCCAAGAGTTGCTACTGATGATGTGTGGAGTTGAACTAAGACTGATACTGAAACCACGGGGCCGGATTTTCGTCTTCCAATGGAGGTGTGAATCAGGTGACAAAATGGTAAACTTAGTATTTTTGCTGGAAAAACTATTTTCCTCTGTATTCCCGACCCCACACAATCTTTGTGTGGCTTTTTCGTGGGCCGGGAATGTCTTGGGTGCAAAACACACATGCACCCCTTCCGAGGTTGGGATCCACATTGTGAGGAACACAGAAAAATTGCATTTCCTCCGATTTTTGTGTGCTGATGTCAGCTTTGGAAGCCCTAAAAAACACACATTCACACACCTCCTTGGAGGGTTCATGACCACTGGGGGAAGCCCACTGAGGAATCAGGAATAGTTCAAAAGGTAAGTGTAAAATATTTTGACACCTTCAAATGTCACTATCAGAGGTTGCAGATGTACTTTTAATGCAGTGATTCATCATAGGGACCTGTCCTGCAAAGGCAAGATGACCCTTAAATTGGCCACCATTGTGTAAGTGTTGTCATGAATTACAGTGCTTTCTGCCATAATGCTTTAAAAATCTAAAAAACAAAAGTCATGCCAGCCTCTGCTGTCATGTTTTGTGCTGTGATTTAAATTGACTGACAGCTCTGGCAGTTTATTTAAAAAAAAACCCTGCTTTTGAAAATTGTGAAAAATTTCTGCACCTGCTACTCTCCATTGACTGACAAGCACTCTGCTTTGAAATGGAAGTGGGACACTAATCTGTTAGTTTCAGACAATGTAACTGAAAGCTTTTGTTATGACAGATGTAGCCATTATGGATGTTTGGCTGCATTTCAAAAGCTGAAAATGGCTTCAGTCCAGCAGGTGTTCCATTGGCTTTAATGACAGAATATGCCTTTAATGTGGATTCTTGTTTGTTTACAAATCTAATAGGCACATAAAGGACTACAGCTTTTTCACACTGGAGTAGTTTTTTTCCTTTCCAGTGTTAATGGTAGTGTGTTTGAGTTCAGGGTTTTATTGGGCAGTATTTTTACCTCGGTGGGTGGGCATGCGCCCAACCGGATGGAGTGCGAAATGACACACAATGACATCGGCCGAGTGTGCCGACGTCAGCGTCAGTCGCCCGATAGTTCAGTTGGCAGGCATGCGCCAGAGCCAACAGCGCGCGCCCGCTGACAATTAAAAGGCCTATCAAGACCGTTAAGTTATCAATTGCGCTTAATTTTTCACTGCCCATTCAACCTGACGGATGACGGGCAGGCAAAAAGGCCAAGTAGCCTTTGCATTTTTTTGGAAATCTCATCCACGGGCGGGATGAGGTTTCCAAAATCGAATACAACTGAAATAAAAACTTTAATTTTTAATTAAAAACATGTCCCTGCTCATGTCTCTGTTATCTAATAATCTTTTCAATATATTCTTTATCCTCCTGAGACAGCTCCGTGTCTCAGGGAGATTATTCAGTGCCCTTTCACGCGCATGTGCAAAGCTTGCACTAGGCCTGCTCGCCCTCCTCCCCCCCACCAGCACAGGCGGTGCTCAGCGCTGCTGCTCATGTATCATGCTGGGCGGGTCTTAATTGGCCTGCCAGTGTGAAATCGTGGTGGATTGTAGATCGCAGGCGGCAGTTGGCTTCCCGAACGCCCATGCCGATCCTGCACGCCAAGGGCAAAATTCTGCCCATTAGATTGTTAGAGGTTTAATTGCATGACTCCCAAGGACTTAAAATTTTTTTTCAAGAAATGTGGGCATCACTGGTAAGACCAGCATTTATTGTCTTCCCTAATTGTCCTTGAAATGAGTGGCTTGCTAGGCCATTTCTGAGGGCAGTTAAGAGTCAACCACATTGCTGTGGGCCTGGCATCACAGGTAGGCCAGACCAGGTAAGGATGGCAGATTTCCTTCCCTAAAGGACATGAGTGAGCCAGATGGGATTTTAAAGACAATCACAGATGATTTCATGGTTACCCTTACTGAGTCTAGCTTTTAATTCCATATCTTTAATTTATTAATTTAATTCATTGAATTTAAGTTCCAGCAGCTGCCACGGTGGGATTTGAACCTGTGCTCCAGAGGATTAGCCTGAGCCTCTGGATTACTAGACTAGTGACATTACCACTATACCACCGTCTGCCCCTACTGTGTTTGCAGCAGGGAGGGGTATGTGAAACATGCTGGGTGGCTAGCCCACCACCTTCTGGCCCACCACCAATCTGGTCCCCAAAATCGGCAGCCCACCCGCCATTTCTAAATAAATACTTAATGGGCAATTGAACTGGTGTTAACAAGCCAATTGTACCAAATATTACACTGCCCATGCACTAATACGATTGGCATGAGCAGTCTGGTGGATGTGGGTAGCAAACTGCTTAAACCCCTTCCCAAGATGTTATTCCTCTTTGTTCCTCCCTGCTTGGTCTCTAAAACCCCCCCCCCCCCCCCCGCCCCCCCCACCTTGCTCTCCTCTCTCAGCGCCAACTACTGAGTTCTGGCATTGCTAGAGCTGCCAACCGATCAGATTGGCAGGACTTCCTCACACTGAGGGATGGAAGTCCCACTCTGACTTTATTCATGTCGCCCGCATAGTGTTATCGCTACGGGGTCGCCTTGTTTAACGTGGCTCGGTTATTGTCTGATATTTGTTCCGGGCAGGGGGGGTGAGCAGTACACCCTCACCAAATTCAGCCCATTGAGTTGACTTATGTTTGGGTATGACGGTGTGCTCTAGCAAGTAAGGAACATCTATCACAATAGGCTCCTTTATATTCCTGCACCAATCAACAGAAATCTTTACAGACCCTGGTTTGAAAAGCTATTAAAACTGAACCATTTAAACGAGGAAAGGCTAACATTTAAATTGTATGTGCCGGAAATCTGAAACTAAACGGACAAACAAGATCAGCAGATCGGTCATTGTCTATGGACAGAATGATAACGTCATATTTTAGGTGTAGAATGTAACTCCTCTTTCCACAGATGCTGACTGAGGCCCGGACTTTCTGGCTGCACCAGCTGCCGGGATCTTCCGGACCTGCCGGAAGACTTTTGGCTGGCCCGCCGCTTTCCCCGGCAGAGCGTCCCGCCATGGTGGGGCTGGAAATTCCCCGCCTGACAAGTCTGACGTTGTTGACTTCATCTTTTACCATTGTCCTAAACAAAAACACATCTTTTGTTGAAATATTTTTTGTTCCTCATGATGAGGTTTGGAAATTGTTTTATTTTTATTATCTATCTGCCAATATCAGCATCAAATGGTTCCACATCATGTATATCATGGACCTGATCAGAGTAGAGCTTCTGGGTCTGTTCTTCACCAATGTATCTCAATCTCATAAGAATACACCTTTAACGCACCAGTGTCAATTTTCCCATTTTCCATTGTGTCCTTGGTGCCTCCAAAAAGGTTTATGTTAACCATAATGATAACGTAAAATTTACTGTGTGAGCAAAAGTCTTTTTGTAACTGAAACTAAGCAGCTAATCTGACATATAAAAACGTATTGGGAGTGAAATTGGTCCATGCAGCAGTGAGAAACAGGCTGGACAGCCTGTTATACACTGTGGCAGTTTCTATTTTCCATTGACTTGGAAAATATTGCCAAGACTTTCAGTATCCAACCAAGTAAAAGCAACAGTGAGATTAGGAAACCAGTCTCTAAAAAGAGTCTAAACTATCGTTCTGCAAACTTCAGTGGAAAGGAGATCAGGTGGGGTGAAAAATCAGCTGCCAATTTGCCAAGAGCCTGTTCTGTGCCGTGCTAATGTAAACCAATTTCACCCTCAATAACTGAAACTAACTTTTTGCTGGAACTGAAATCTCACTGCGTGTTTCTGTCAGACGTACATTTACATCCAACTGTGGAGAGGTGTGTTTTGTGGATTCACCTCCCTTAGACAATGAGTTGATACCACACATGCTCATTGCATGTATGAGTTGCTTACCATGTAGTCTTCTCCTTTAATGTGTATCATGTATTTGAACTAATGCGGCACTTAAAACAGGCATCGCTTGCATCATGTTTGAAAATGTGCACGAAATGTTGTCAAATTTTTTGAATTGTTGAACTCCAATCTCACTGTGTTATAGCTGTATTCAGTTACAGCCTGCATGGTTATAGAGTTAGTCCCCAAAGCTTTAGGAGTGGTGGAAGATTTATAGAAAATTACTTTTTCCACTGCTTTAATTTTTGCCATGAGTGCATTGTCCTTCCTGGTGCAAAATTGCAGCATCAAATTAATATATTTGAGCTATAATTCATTTCAACTGCAATAACCTTTTTTATTCTTTCATGGGATGTGGGTGTTGCTGGCTAGGCCAACATTTATTGCCCATCCCTAATTGCCTTTGAGAAGATGGTGTGAGCTGCCACCTTGAACCATTGCAGTCCATGTGGTGTAGGTACACTCACAGTGTCATTGCTTTTAGACATCATAGTGGTTTGATACAGCTGAGTGCCTTGCTAGGCCATTTCAGAGTCAACCGCATTGCTGTGGGTCTGGAATCACATGCAGGCCAGACCAGGTAAGGATGGCAGATTTCCTTCCCTAAAGGGCAGTAGGGAACCAGGTGGGTTTTTATGACAATTGTCAAAGGTTTCATGGTCACCATTATCAAGACTAGCTTTTAATTCCAGATTTATTAATTGAATTTAAATTCCACCAGCTGCAGTGGCAGAATTTGAACCCATGTCTCCAGAACCTGACTGGTTAGTGACATTGCTGCTATGCCATTACGGGGCCTTCCAGCTTGAAAGCAGCAGCAGGATGTCATGCCAGGTAAGTGAGGGAGAGGACATCCCAAAATGGAGGGCCCCTCTCTGCTTTTCAGTGTAAAATAAAAGAAACGCCTTTGCAGCCTAGGTCACCACTATGGGTAGGGGATCTCCACCACCGAGTGGCCTGTGGTAGTAGATGAACCCAGGCAGGCATAGAGGGCCTCGAAGCCTGCATTGAGCATTGCCCCCCCCCACCCAGTCTGCCACCAAGAAGCCACCTCCAGCCAGCTGTACTGTTCGCGACTTGCAGGGACCTGGAGGCCGACTGGAAAATCCCAGTCAGCCTCCGACAATTGGCCTTAATAGGCCATTAACCTGGTTATTTGGCTACCCTCTGCTTATGGGCAGCTAGCCCTGACAGCCCACCCTCATCCTGCCCTGGGAAAATGGTCCATGTGGTGGGATGAAGCTGAGTAACCGGTATGCTGACTGGCGCAGTGAAATCCCAATTGTCCCCATTGGGGCTAAAGATTTAGCCTTTTGAGCTTCACAGAGTCATTATGGCACAGAAGGAGGCCATTCGGCCCATCGCCTCCATGCCAGCTCTCTGTTGCGCAATCCACTCAGTCCCCTCCCCCCAATCTACACCTATCTACAGCTAAAACCTCTCATTCCTCGAACCATTATGGTAAATCTACTCTGCATTCTCTCAAGGATCCTTACATCCTTCCTAAAGTGTGATGACCAGAATTGGATGGATATTGTAGCTGAAGCTAGCAAACCAGAGATTGGTAAAGTTTCAGCATAACTTCCCTGATTTTGTACTCATTGTCTCTTGTTATGACACAGCTGATGGTAAATGCTGACTGTTCAAATCCCAGAGGGAAACTTGAAACAACTGTCACAACTAATTTTCAATTTCGAGATGCGTGCCTTGAATTCAATAGTAATAAGACCACTAAGTCTTATAGGTTTTTACAAAACTAGATTAAATATTTATTAATAAAAGAAATGGTTTTTAAATACGTACATAGACCTACAAATCACTACTACGATAACTTCTTAATCCCCTAATCAATCTAACTCCCAGTTACACTTTCGTTAAGGCAACAGTAAGACACATAGGGGAGAATTTCCTCCCCGTCGTGTGGGCTGGGCGGGAGCGGGTGCAGGCGGGCGCGCAGCCGATTGCCGCCCACAATCGGCTGTGTGCCGCCATTTTATGTGGGCGGGCACAGAGCTGCCTCAGGGAGATTAATGTGATTGTGAAAAACTGGAAAAAAGATTTTTAAAAAATTATTCGGACATGTCCCCTCGTGTGGCAGTGTCACATGAGCTAGGACATGTCTGAATTTTATTAAAAATTTTTATCAAAATTATGAAGCCTTCGTGAAACCTCATCCCGCCCGTGGATGAGGTTTCATGAGAAATGCAAAGGACGCCTGGTCTCTTTGCCTGCCTCCCAACCTTAAGATTGAACGGGCAGCCCAGACAATCAGCTCAATTAGTTGTTAAGTGGCCTTAATAGGCCTATGACAGTTTGGTGGGCGTGCAGCCCACTCCAGTGTGCGCTCGCTGAACTGAAGATCGGAATGAAGTCAGAACTGTCACAGAGCATGCAATTTCTTCAGACAGAACACATGAACCAAGAGAGACAGATCTATGATTGGACTCACAGCTCTACAGTCAGTTCCCACTCACAGCATCTGTCAGAGACTGGGAACTGCTGCTTCTGACCTTCAGGCAGCTTTGTAGGTTTCTGGCCAGCTTTCAGTTCTGATTCAAAAACAAAAAGTGCTGGAAAATCTCAGCAGGTCTGACAGCATCTGTGGAGAGAAAGACAGTTAACGTTTCGAGTCCGTATGACTCTTCTTCAGAAGTAAAGAGAAATATATATACTGTTTAAGGGGGGTGGGATAGGCGAAGCTGGATAGAAGGTCTGTGATAGGTGGAGGCAAAGGAGAGATTGCAAAAGGTGTCATAAACAAAAGGTCGAAGAGGCGTTGATGGAGGTGATACTGGCTGGAGTTGGCGGAAATGGCGGAGGATGATCCTTTGAATGCGGAGTCTGGTGGAGTGAAAAGTGAGGACAAGGGGGACCCTATCATGGTTCTGGGAGGGAGAGGAAGGCGTGAGGGCAGAGGCACGGGAGATGGGTCGGACACGGTTGAGGGCCCTGTCAACCACCGTGGGTGGGAAACCTCGGTTAAGGAAGAAGGAAATATGTCCTCACTTTTCACTCCACCAGCCTCCGCATTCAAAGGATCATTTTTTGCCAACTCCAGCATGACGCCACCAGCAAACACATTTTCCCTTCACCCCCCCTCCAACTCCCCATTTCACTCCCTCCGGGACACCCTGGTCCACCCCTCCATCACCCCCCAACACTTCAACCCCCTCCCACGGCACCTTCCTGTGTAATCGCAGAAGGAACAACACCTGCCCTTTTACTTGCCCCCCTCCTCACCGTCCAAAGGCCCAAACACTCCTTTCAAGTGAAGCAGCATTTCACTTGCACTTCCCTCAATTTAGTCTACTGCATTCACCCTCCCGATGCAGTTTCCTCTACATTGAAGAGACCAAACGCAGACTGGGTGACCGCTTTGCGGAACATCTTTGGTCTGTGCGCAAGCATGACCCAGACCTTCCTGTCGCTTGCCATTTTAACATACCGCCCTGCTCTCATGCCCACATGTCCGTTCTTGACCTGCTTCAATGTTCCAGTGAAGCGCAATGCAAACTGGAGTAACAGCACCTCATCTTCCGACTAGGCACTTTACAGCCTTCCGGACTTAACATTGAGTTCAACAACTTCAGATCATGAACTCTCTCCTCCATCCTCACCCCTTTTAGATCCCCTTTTTTCAAATATTTATTTTTAAATTTTTATATATATATATTTTTTCCCACCTATTTTTATTATTATTTTGTAAATATATTTCCATTTTTACTCATTGTTTTATCCCCACCTTTTAGTCCATTTCGATCTTTTTTCCCACACCGTCCCCTCCCCCCCCCATCCCACCCTCCGCTAGGGCCATCTGCCACTTGCTCATTCTGCTTTCTACTCTTAATGTCACCATTAGCACCCCCTTTAGCCAGCATCACCACCATTAACACCTCTTCGACCTTGTGTTTATGACAACTTTTGCAATCTCTCTTTTGCCTCCACCTATCACTGGCCTTCTATCCACCCCCCTTAAACAGTATATATTTTGCCACATTTTTACTTCTCTTTCATTCTGAAGAAAGGTCATACGGACTCAAAACGTTAACTCTGTCTTTCTCTCTGCAGATGCTGTCAGACCTGCTGAGTTTTTCCAGCCCTTTTTGCTTTTTTTGCAACTGATGCTGGAACATGAGCTGATCCAATAGAGTTTTCTCATTACTTTATTAAGACATGAACCAGATGAAACGTACTCGCACCAATATAACTCTTTCCATAGTTGAAATGGTTTCACAGAAGGTTTCACTCAGTGAATTACTTCTTGGATCTTATGTGACAGAATGAATCCTTTAGTTACTATTGTATTGTTTTGTCAGGTACCAAAGGTACTTTTTAAAAACAAAATCTTCTCACCAATTTTCATTGCTCCGCTCTTGTACGTGTTAGGACTGATTTTCCGGCCATATATTCCCCTGGAAAAATACGAAGTTTGTGTATTTTGACGGTAGAAATTTTCAGTGATATCACTGGTGGAACTAACTAGATGAAATGACGGGATTGGCAAGTGAGGAACATGAGTTATCAAAGACCATTGAAATGAAAGTATTTTCAAGCACTTGAGTTCATCATATTAGCTACAGGTATTAACTCAGCTTCTTGTGATATTGACCAATATTTCCCGTCTGTGTGGGCTGCTAAGGAGCATAATGGCTAATGCAGGAGCTTGTGGTTGATATGTAAGTAAGTATTCCGTTCTGTTAACTGTAATGTACCTGGAGAAATTAAATTTTCATTACAGAGTGTGATTCAATCTACAATTGAAATGCAACTGGAAATAAAAACTAAAAAGTACTGAGGGAGGCCAGGCAGCAGAGAGAGAGACATTGTCAATGGGCTGAATTTTCCTATGCCGTTTGGGCTGACTGTTGCATTGGAAAGTGTAAATGATGACTGAAAAATAGCAGATGGAGAGTGAACATGAAAAACCTGGTGAAGTAGAGGGGGTCCCCGCAATTGGAGAATGCGGCAGAAGAAAGGCAGGTGGACTCCAGTCGAGTGGACCATCCACCAGCTACGGAGGAAATTCCCACTCCAGGAACCTTTTTTGTTTGAAGAGGGCAATGTTCCAGCCCTTTGGCACAATTTTCCTTTCCACAGAATGTGATGAATTATAATTGATAGTCTTGGCTAGGTGTCCTGGAGCTGAGCTCAGAATCCTCAGGTGTAAACCATCGGATCCCAGTGATTTGTCTAACCTCAGCAAATCTGAATAATGTTTTTTGGTGTCATTTTTCTTTGAACAGTGACCTCCACTAATTATTCTACACCTACCACTGTAATCCCCTTATTCATCTGCTTTGTGAAACTGAGGTAATTTGTCAATTCCTTCAATCTTGACTGTAAGCTTTCTTCTTTCAATTCTTAGCAGTCCTAACATTATCTTGATTATCCTCTTCCAAGTACTGCTCCATGAGTCGGCACAGGTACGATAGGCCAAATGGCCTCTTTTTATGCTGTATGAGTCAAATATTTCTATGGGAAGTATTTTTATTGCACTTTATATATTTGTAGCTTTTTCTTGCTTCCTCTTTAATTGTTTGTGGCTCTCCTTTCTTCCTTGATTTATTTTGGCTAAGATGCCTGGTAATTGCAAACAACATTTTTCGTTTGTTCCAAGTTTGATCTAATCTTCCTATTCATCCATGGAACACCAACGTTTAATGCCAACTCTTCTTTCCTTTGATTTGTTCCCTTTTGAACTCCTGCTATTCCATCGCTCAATACGAAGATATTTTGTTTGGACCACACCCCAGTTTACATCCTGAGCCTGTGGCTCTATAATATAATTCACATTACTTCTCCACTCCACCACCTCCCTGCAGTGCAATCTTCCCATATTACCTTGAAAGCTTTATAGCCAAATCTATTTAATAGCAAATTCTGACCCAGCTACAAGATGGTTCTACTATTAAATGTTATTATATGCTTCTGTTGGAAATCTATACCACATATTGATTGGTGGGGGGGTGCGGGGGTGGGGATTCATAGCAGTTCTTGCTTGCGATTCTAATTCTGCCGACGAACACAATAGCTGCAAGGTGCTGAAACCACTAATTACCTAAGGTTTAGGGGAATTAAAAAATAAAAGTGCTATTTGTATTGACTTTTCAGCACTTTACCTCCCATTTCAGAAATCCTTTAGCATTAGAAGAATGTGCAGTCTGTTGCTTTTCCAAGTGTGTGTGGGCAGTCTCTTAACTGGGCCAACAAAAAAACGAAAGTTAGACTTACATTTATATAGCGGTTTTCATGACCACCGGGCATCTCAAAGTACTTTATAGTCAATGAACTACTTTAGAAGCGTAGTCTCCTGTAATGTAGACGCTTCCAAGACTAAAATGCTGCATGAAGATTATGGACATCCATGAGAATGAGCCATCACGAGTTTCAAAGCTTCAAATTATTTCAGCGTAACAGAGTGCTTGGAGAACAGTTTTTGAGTCAAGAGCGATTACCGTGTTTATGTTGCAATCCTGTAACAATGAAGTACATGCTCTAGTTGTAAGTGAGTACAGCTGTTACTGATTGGGGAAATGTTAGGATATTACTCTTAAGTATATATCAGAACTGGTTTCCATCTGCATGGGGGAAGGAAAAGGGAGCCTGT
The DNA here is from genome assembly GCF_964194155.1 of Cetorhinus maximus. Taxonomy (NCBI): domain Eukaryota; kingdom Metazoa; phylum Chordata; class Chondrichthyes; order Lamniformes; family Cetorhinidae; genus Cetorhinus; species Cetorhinus maximus. Next base: position 107,720,052 of record NC_135889.1, on the reverse strand, counting down.
GCTTGTGTCTGTGCTGTCTGGGTATTTTGAATAAACCTATGTTAAGGAAAGTCTGGCTCTAGCTTCCTACTTTACTCAGGGCATGAGCAGCCGATTGTAAAACATCAGATGACTGGACCTTTTCAAAGATGTAACAAATAGATTTATTTTCTTTTTAAGTGCAGTCAACATAATGCACTGAACTGTAATAAAAAAAATAAAACGTAGAGAGTGCACTCTTTGGTGGGAATAGAGGGAAGGTAAGAACTTAGAGGAAAACTTTGAATTGTTAACCTAGTTTCTTCATTCAGTTTGCTCACCAATGTACATCAGAAAAGTACATTGAGAATTAATAAATACATAAAGTAATTTGCATGTTCTGCCTGGCTGGCCAATGGGCAGCCACGCCATGTAGCTCTGAATTTTAAGAATGGTGTTTGAACATTAAATCAGTATCCCAGGCAGCTCCGATAGGCAGCTCACAGCACTGCAGCATAATTCACCATGAAAGCTTAGCTCTTAGCTGTCCATTCAACGTCACAATATTGTTTTAGGGTCGTAAATTTCATCCATGATTCTTCTTGAATGTACTGGCATTTTTTTAACAGTGGGAAGGAGAGGTCGTGCAAGAGTGTATTACTTCTGAAAGATGAATTAAGAAATAGATTCCTGCAATACGCATTACAAAACATATGTACAAGATGGGGTCAGCTGTGAAACAGTGGGAAAAGATTGCAAGTCCTTGGGCTGAACGAGTAATTAAGAATGCACTAAAAGACTACCCAGTGCTCTCGCTCTCCTTTCGATTGCGTAGAACTGAAACAGTGGGCAGGATCTCCCGGTCGGTGAGCAGGGGCGGGGCCCGCTCGCCGACGCGTAAAATAACGCGGGATGACGTCAGGTGGAACTCCCGACGTCACCCCGCGTCACTTCCATTTTCAGGTCGGCAGGGGCGCAGCCAAGTCAGCTGCGCACCCGCCGACTGTCAACGGCCTATTGAGGCCATTGAAAAATTAATTAAAATCATTAATGGACCTGCCCGTCCAATCTTAAGGTTGGCCGGCAGGCCGGGAGCCCAGGTGGGCTTTGGTAAAAGCATGAAACCTCATCCACAGGCGGGATGAGTATTTGATTCATGGTCCGGATATGAGATGTTTAGTCCACTTTCAATTGCAGTAAGTATTCATGACCTACAGGCAGGATGAGGTTTCATGAGGGTATTTAAATTTTTAATAAAGGTTTCAATAAAAGTTATGGACATGTCCCAACTCATGGGACAGTGCCACATGAGGGGACATGTCAGGGAAATTTTTCTATCACTTGTATTACAAATTTTAATTCCGAGCTGATCTCCCTGAGGCAGCACTTAGCCTCAGAGAGATCTGTGCGCTCTTTCGCGCGCATGCGCTAAAGAGCGCACTTCTGGCTGAGGGAATCCCCCCCCCCCCCGCCTGCACAGGGAGCGCATAGCGCTTCCTGACGGATATCACACTGGGTGGGCCTTAATTGGCCTGCCCACGTAAAATGGCGGCGTGCCCCCGATTGGAGGCATGCCCGCTCCCGCACTTCTCCCCCAACGGGGGAAAATTTTTCCCAGTCAATTGGTGCAAAATCACTGAATAAAATGCGCAAAAATGCGGAATAAGTTAAAGCTTCACTCATAGGTCGTTGTCTGGTGTGGAATTTTGCTCTAGATGTTAAACATGCTATATATTATATATATATATATTTATATGTTGTTGCTGTAGAGAGCAGGAAGATCCCAGATTCAGTCCCTCTCTCTGTTGAGTATGTTAACCTCAGCTAGAGCTGCAGTAGGGATGGCGCAGCTGACCCATAAGCGGTAGAAAGGCCAAATCAAACTGTTTCTGCACCTCATTTCCATGCAGTGACAATAGGAAGTACATGTGTGCGGACATTAGGTGAGATCAGGCAGGGTGTTTCTCCTCCTGGTTTCCCACATGACAAATAATCGATTGCACCCATTGTCTGGGCTCCATCATCAATTATGGTTAGTTTGGCAAGGTGTAGACCATCTGATGCCCTTGGGATTGTCGCTTTGAATGCGTTTTCACAAAAGGAGGGGAGAAAATGAGTCAAAATGACCATGGCCTGAATCTTCTGGTCGGCGTGCAGGGTCGGGCCCCGCTCGCCGACGTGTAAAATGACGCTCGGTGACGTTGGGCGTGCATCCCAACATTACTGTGCGTCATTCTGATCTCCAGTTTGGTGGGTGCACACCAGAGTCAGCTATGCGCCCGCTGAACTGTCAAAGACCTATTAAGGCCATTTAACAACCAAATAAAAGAATTAACAGAGCTGCCTTAAGGTCGGCGGGCAGGCAAAGAGCCCAGGCGGCCTTCACATTTATCATGAAACCTCATCTGCAGGCGGGATTAGGTTTCATGAAGGGTTTATAAATCAAATAAAATTTTTTATTAAAATTCATTGACACGTCCCAGCTCTTGCAACACTGTCACATGAGGGGACATGTCTGAATAGTTTTTTCTATTTTTAAAAAAAGTTTTAATAATGAAAATAACCTCCCTGAGGCAGCTCCGTGCTTCAGGGAGATTTCTGCGCTCTTTCATGCGCATGCGCAGGCCCCGACTCTCCCTCCTCCCCTCCCCCGCCCGCACAGGGAGCGCTCAGCGCTTCTGGGTGCGCGTCACACTGGGTGGGCCTTAATTGGCCCGTCCACGTAAAATGGCAGAGCGCAGCCGATTGCGGGCAGCAAGTGCCCGCTCCTGCCCAGCCCGCACGACGGGGAGAAAATTCTCCCCCATATGTTTTAAAGTCAGATGCAGAAAGTGAAGTGATTCATGCTGTCTTCGTTTTCCACTTTGGGTGTCGGTGCTCTGCCTGGACTTGCATCAAACCAGCATCGAAGTGCCGTACAGTCGAGCGGCTGTGGCTTGGAATTGACAGATGCCAGTTTACCTCTAGGAGCTGGAGCTAAGTTGCACAAGTAGCAGTAAGCCCACTTTTCATGAGTGAAGGGTCAGATGCCTTTGTGCTGCCATTTAGTTACTACGACTTGAGAACAATCGCACACTCGGATCAGCTCCTCTCAATTGCTAGAAAATTGAAGTTGGAGGCTGGCAATTCTTTCATGCATGTGTGTGCATGTGTGTGCGTGAGTGCTTGAGTGCTCATGCCTGTGTGTGTGAGTGCTTGTGTCTATGTGCGTCTGTGCTCGTGTCTATGTGTGTCTGTGCTTGTGTGTGTGTTTGTGTTGGTACACGTGTGTATGGGTGTGAATGCTCGTATGTGTTTGTGTGGGTGCTCGTGTGTGTGTGTGTGTGTGTGTGTGTGTGTGTGTGTGTGTGTGAGTGCTTGTGTGTGTGATTGCTCACATGATTGTGTGTGTATGTATGCGTCTGTCTGTGTGTGTGCTTATGTCTGTGAGTAAACATGTGTGGAGTGCTCGTGAATGGATGATTTTCTCTGCAGGCCACGGGATTACAAGTGGAATTGTAGCCACCGTTTCTCACTTGTATTTCTGCTGAAATACCTTCGGTGCTACAGTATATCACTGATTGGAGTGTAACAGCAAGATGCGAAAATGATCAGAAAGTTCAAAGAATGCATGTCAATAATAAATCTGTGGAACATACAGGCCAAGTGTGAACCATCTGGTACCAGCAATGTCACCGTATAATGGGAACTAAGTGAGGAGGTCAGTGAACCCACTGTAGACTACACTATTAAACCAAAGTAATTTGTTTCTGCTGAATCAAACACTGATATGTTCTTGGACTGTCGGCATGATGGAAATAGTGCTAAGAGATCTCTCATTCTGATCTTTCGGCAATAATATTGATGATAACTGCCTCTCCAGTATTTATCTTCAGTTGGGGCAGCAGTAACAGGTAATTGAAACAATGCGAGATAAAAGATTGTCTTTCACGTCTGAAGTATTTTCATGATAGATTTACTCCTTTGGGCATTTTGGAATCTGATTGGGGTTCATAGATTAAAGCTTTCCCTTTTCGGGGATGAATTGAAAGCTGTGGTTCCATCTGCACCAATACAGTATGTATGTTAGACAATTCTAGATGAGCTGACAGGCCAAATGCAGCAAGAGAGGCAGAAAATTCACTGAGTTGTAAGTTAGAGAAGGCTACTCGGCAGACAAATGTCTAACAGTCACACGACAGTTAATTCTAAACAGAACCATCCATTTGTTTATTTTAAATTAGTTAATGCCTCTGTTAAAATAATGCAACTTCATCCACTGTACTGTTCAGGTATCTAATGAATAGCAGGGATTACAACCCGAATACACAGTGAAGGAGGAGCTATTGAAATCAGTTAACTGAATAGCTAATTTTCTTCTTGTTTGCTGATCTCAGTGTATGAGTACCTGGAGGCTGCATTGAAAGTTATTAAATAGATGTGCCATTTACAAGTGCTGTGACCACCCTGTGAAAAGATTTTGATAAGAGTTTGCACTGTACTCGAGAGGATATTTGAATTTTAGTGCCAGAGGCACACTGTAGATTGATATACCTCCGTGAGTCACATCTTGCAAAGTGACCAGGATGAGTCACAAAGAGAATGACCTCCACTGTTCAGATTATTGTCTCTGTTACCCAATTAGGTAAAGATGATATCAAAATTCTTCTCAATTATCTTGGTCTAAGGAAGAACATGAAGAAACGATGTTGCAAATTGATACAATTTGTCAGAAAGATGCCAGGTTGTTTTTCAAGGGAAGCCAAGAGTCTCCATTGGAGAGGTCAATAGTGCTCATTTTGGGTGAGAGCAATTGTAGATGAGGGTGTAGGGGGAGGGGGTGCCTAATTATTTGCTCTTTGATATAAGGGCAATTATGGAATGACAGATTTACTCGTTTGGGCACTTTGGAATCTGATTGGGTTTCATAGATTAAAGATTACAGGAGATTGTGGAGTGGGGAATGGCACTAGGTAAATTGCTCCTTTGGACAGCCAGCGTAGACGTGACAAGTCAAAAGGCCTCCTGTGCTGTAACAATTCTGTAATTATGTGATGGAGTGTTCATTGAGATGTTGGGGGTGTATTTCAGCAAGAGATTCACTCCCATTGAATCTTCCAACATACAAATGGATCCCCTATGACACTGCTCAATGTAAATTGGAAAGCAGGCTGCTTTTTGACAGGAACTTTAATCCACGGAATACATTATATCATCATGCTGCCAAGAAGCATCTGTGTCAAATCAACCTGACTCTTTAAGGCCCACATGTCTACATTCAATCACACCCAGAGGTCAGTTGGGGACTAATTGCTTTTAGGGACATCTTGAGTCCAGATGTCAATTAAAAAGTATTTACTGTTGCTGGGGAAGTTTCTTTGTGGCTTGGGCGTGATTATATCTCTTACTACTATTCAAATCTATTTTTGGATGTTACTAACACATCTCAAAATAAATAGCTAACAGATATACAGAGGAGAGAATTGATGGGATTAATATTAGTGCTGTGGCTAGATGTTTTGATATGGCGTACTAAGTTTAGACTCAGGAACTTATAATGACTTGTGCTATAAACTCAGTTCTACTTTCTGTTTTCACCCGCTAAATTCCCTCATTTTATGAAATCTTTAAGGTTCATTCACTTTTCTTGGGACCAACTAAAGAGATACATCACCGCTCTCCAGAATTCACTCTGATTTCTCTTCAGTATTCTAGCCGTTCTCCAAGTTAAAGATGACATGCAGGTCCTTCCATGAGCTTTTAGAAACATAGAAAATAGGAGCAGGAGTAGGCCATTCGGCCCTTCGAGCCTGCTCCGCCATTCATTATGATCATGGCTGATCATCCAACTCAATAGCCTGCTCTCGCTTTCTCCCCATATCCTTTGATCCCTTTCGCCCCAAGAGCTACATCTAACTCCTTCTTGAAAACATACAATATTTTGGTCTCAACTACCTTCTGTGGTAACGAATTCCACAGGCTCACCACTCTCTGGGTGAAGAAACTTCTCCTCATCTCAGTCCTAAATGGTCTACCCCGTATCCTCAGACTGTGACCCCTGGTTCTGGACTCCCCCACCACCGGGAACATCCTTCCTGCATCTACCCTGACTTGTCCTGTTAGAATTTTATAGGTTTCTATGAGATCCCCCCTCATTCTTCTGAACTCCAGCGAATATACTCCTAACCACTCAATCTCTCATCATATGTCAGTCCCACCATCCCAGGAATCAGTCTGGTAAACCTTCACTGCACTCTCTCTATTGCAAGTACATCCTTCCTCAGATAAGGAGACCAAAACTGCACACAATATTCCAGGTGTGGTCTCACCAAGGCCCTGTATAATTGCAGCAAGGCATCCCTGCTCCTGTACTCGAATCGTCTGGCTATGAAGGCCAACATACCATTTGCCTTCTTTACCACCTGCTGCACCTGCACGCTTACTTTCAGTGACTGTTGTACGAAGACACCCAGGTCTTGTTGCACATTCCCGCTCTCAATTTATAGCCATTCAGATAATAATCTGCCTTTCTGTTTTTTGCACCAAAGTGAATAACCTCACATTTATCCACATTACACTGCATCTGCCATGCATTTGCCCACTCACTCAGCTTGTCCAAATCACACTGAAGCATCTCTGCATCCTCCTCATAGCTCACCCTCCCACCCAGCTTTGTGTCATCTGCAAATTTGGAGATATTACATTTAGTTCCCACATCTAAGTCATTAATATATATTGTGAATAGCTGGTGTCCCAGCACCGATCCCTGCGGTACCCCAATAGTCACTGCCTGCCATTCGAAAAAAGATCTGTTTATCCCTACTCCTTGTTTCCTGTCTGCCAACCAGTTTTCTATCCATCTCAGGACACTACTCCCAATCCCATGCTCTTTAATTTTACACGCTAAACTCTTATATAGGACTTTGTCGAAAGCCTTCTGAACGTCCAAATAAACCACATCCACTGGCTCCCCTCATCAACTCTACTAGTTACATCCTCGAAAAATTCCAGTAGATTTGTCAAGCATGGTTTCCCTTTCGTAAATCCATGCTGACTCTGTCCGATTCTGCCACTGTTTTCCAAGTGCCCAGCTATTAAATCTTTTATGATGGACTCTAGAATTTTCCCCACTACCGACGTCAGGCTGACTGGTCTATAATTCCCTGTTTTCTCTCTACCTCCCTTTTGGTTAAGTGACTCTCCAATTATTTACTAACTTCACAAAGAGTTGGCATCTTTTTTATTTTTTAGAGCTGCAGGATGAAGGAAAGTGTTTTTAGCCTTTTGGAAAACTGCATTTGTGCCTGAGTTATAGTGTTTCGAGTGTAAGTTATAATAAAGTTATGCCATGTGATTGGTCAAGGTAATAGAAATACAAAGTGAACTACGTCAATGTCCAGATGTCCCCTGTTCAAAGTGTGGCCTAATAACGCCGGTTAGTTTTAGCGTGTTTGGTAAATAAGGAACATTCCCCAGTAGCACCGCTGTCATTCGCGTTTGAGCCCAGTTACTAAACTTGTTCAGTCCTTTTTAAAAACAAACTGTCGCTTCTTCTTCCTCTCACCTTCCTCTCCAATCCTCCCGCTCGCTGTCTCCCTCTCTTTCCCTCCCGCTTGCCGCCTCTCCCTCTTCACCACCCCTCCTGACTTGCCACTTACCTCCCCTTGGAACCATAGAAATGTTACAGCACAGAAAGAGGCCATTCAGCCCACCATGTCTGTGCCTGCTGAAAGAACTAACTGCTCATTCTAAACCCACTTTCCAGCAGCCGGTTCATGGCGTCGCAGGTTACAGCACTTCAGGTGCAGATCCAAGTACTTGTTTAAATGAGTTGAGGATTTCTGCCTCAACCACCAATCCGGGCAGCGAATTCCAGGCACCCCCCCACCCCCACCCCACCCTCTGGGTGAAAGGTTTTTTCCTAATATCTCCTCTAATCCTTATATCAACCACCTTAACTCTGTTCCCCCATGCACCCCCCCCCCCCCGCCCCCTCCACCTTGGTAACTGACCCCTCTGCTAGGGGAAACAAGTCTTTCCTGTCTACTTTGTCCAGGCCCCTCATAATTTTGTGCACCTCAATCAAGTCACTTCTCTGTTCCAAGGAAAACAACTTAGCCTACCCGATAAGAGCAAAATACTGCAGATGCTGGACATCTGAAACAAAAACAAAAATTGCTGGAAAAACTCAGCAGGTCTGACAGCATCTGTGGAGAGAAAGAGTTAACGTTTTGAGAACGGATGATTGATTGATTGAATCAGAGCCAATGAACATGACTGAATCTGCCTCCACCACATTCTCAGGCAGTGCATTCCAGATAGACTCATAGACATATACAGCACGGAAGGAGGCCATTCGGTCCATCATTCCACACTGATTAACATAGATCTGATTACACTAATCTCATTTTCCAGCGCTTGGCCCACAGCCTTGGAGGCTATGGCAATGCAAGAGAATATCTAAATACTTCTTAAATGTTATGAGAGTTTCTGACTCAACCAACCCTCCAGACAGACTCCCACCACCCTCTGGATGAAAAACTTTCTCCTCAACTCCCCTCTTAGTCTTCTATCTCTTTTCTTAAATCTATGCCCCTGGTTATTGACCCCTCTACTAACAGAAAAAGTGCCTTCCTATCCACCTTATCTATGCCCCTCAATTTTATACACCTCTATCAGGTCCCCCTCAACCTTCGCTGCTCCAAGGAAATCAACCCCAGCCTGTCCAACCTTTCCTCATAGCTCAGACCCTCCAGCCCAGGCAGCATCCTGGTAAATCTCCTCTGCACCCTCTCCAGTGGAATCACATCCTTTCTATAACGTGGTGAGCAGAACTGCATGCAGTACTCCAGTTGTGGCCTAACCAGCATTTTATACAGTTCCAGCAGAACCTCCCTGCTCTTGTATTCTGTGCCTTGGCTAATAAAGGCAAGTATCCCATATGCCTTCTTGACCACCTTTTCTACTTGCCTTGCTACCTTCAGGGATTGTGGATGTGCACACCAAGGTCCCTCTGAACTTCAGCACTTTCCAGGGTCCCGACCATTCATAGTGTAACCCCTTGCCTTGTTAGCCATCCCAAAGTGCATTACCTCACATTTACTACTGCTCTGCCCACCTGACCGGTCCAGTGATATCCCCTTGCAGTTTATGGCTGTCCTCCTCATTATTTACCAAACTTCTTGATCATACCCCCTACATTTAAGTCCAAATCATTTATATACACTACAAAATCAAGGGTGCCAGCACCAAGCCCTGCAGAACCCCACTGGAAACAGATCCTACCCACTCACTGCGTTTTTCCTCATGTTGCTATTCCTTCTTTTGCCAATCGCCTTAAATCAGTGCCCTCTGGTCCATGATCATTCCACTAACAGGAACAGTTTGGAACCATAGAATTGTGATGGCACAGAAGGAGGCCATTCAGCCCATCATTCTCCCCATCTGCTCTGTCCAGGCCCCTCATGATTGTGAATATGTTTATCAAATCTCTTCTCCAAGGAAAACAGCCCCAGCTTCTCCAATCTATCCACATAACCGACGGTCCTCATCCCTGGAGCCATTCTCGTGAAGCTTTTCTGCACTCTTTCTGATGTCTTCACAGCCTTCCTAAAGTGTGGCGCCCAGAACCACAGATCAGTGGCTAGGAATCTTGCGGCGAGTAACTCGCCTCCTGACTCCTCAAAGCCTGTCCATCATCTACAAGGCACAAGTCAGGACTGTGATAGAATACTCTCCACTTGCCTGGATGAGTGCAGCTCCAACAATACTCAAGAAGCTTGACACCATCCAGAACAAAGCAGCCTGCTTGATTGGCACCCCTTCCACAAACATTCACTCCCTCCACCACCAATGAACAGTGGCAGCAGTGTGAACCATCTACAAGATGCACAGAAACTTACCAAGGCTCCTTAGGCAGCATCTTCTAAACCCACGACCCCTACCATCTATAAGGACAAGGGCAGCAGGTAGATGAGAACACCACCACCTGGAAGCTCCCCTCCAAGCCACTCACCATCCTGACTTGGAAATATATCACCATTTCTTCACTGGCACTGGGTCAAAATCCTGGAACTCCCTCCCTAACAGCACTGTGGGTGTACCTACACCACAGGGAAAGCAGCGGTTCAAGAAGGCAGCTCACCACCACCTTCTCAAGGGCAATTAAGGATGGGCAATAAATGCTGGCCTAGCCGGCGACACCCACGTCCCACCAATGAATAAAAAAAAACTGGGCCCAGTACTCCAATTCAGGCCATACCAATACAGCTATGAAAAATGTAGAATACTGTCTTCCTTTGAGGTAATTTTTAGCATTATTTTATACAGTTGAAATGGAACCATTTCAACCTTGTTTTACATTTGTTGCTTGGCATTTGGTGCTTGTTACTTGGTAACAAATATGCTAACACATCATGCAAATGGTAACCAATAAATTCATCTAAAACTAAAGCTGATTTGAACAGCCATTGTTGCCTCTTCCTTTTCATTACATAACATTCTCTCTCTCTTACTCCCCCTCTATCAGGAGAGAGCGAGCGAGAGAGAGAGGGTAGGGCACACACAAATTCCATTTAAAATTGGGCTTTACTACCCTATTCAGAATTACATGATCGGCAATACAATGCTAATGTTTTCAAATAAAAACATAAAATTGCTGGAAATATTCAGCAGGTCAGGCAGCATCTGTGGAGACAGAAACAGTGTTAACATTTCAGGTCGATGGCCCTTCATCAAAACTGGGAAAATTAAGCAGGTGAAATGGGAGAGGGTGGAAAAAGAACAGAAGGAAAGATCTGTGACAGGGCAGAAGATAGGATACATTTGGTAAAAGAGTTGGTGGGATAGAGCCAAAGAGAAGGGTAATGGGACAAAAGATGGGTTCAGAGGAGGTGTGAATGGCAGAATAATGAACTGCTGCCGTCCAAAAGCAAAGCGAGAGAAAAATAAAATCAAGACCAAAATATGCAAAGGAAAGGAAACAAAATGGGGGCAGACTTTACGGTAAGAGATTTTTGAACTCAATGTCGAGTCTAGAAGGTTATAAAGTGTTTAATTGAAAGATGATGTACTGTTCCTCGAGCTTGTTTTGAGCTTCAATTCAACAGTGCAGTGTGCCAAGGACAGAGATGTCAGTGTGAGAGCAAAGTGGAGAATTAAAATGAGAGGCCACCAGAAGTTTGAGGTCATGCATTCAGACTGAATGGAGGTGTTTCTCACATCAGTCATCCAATGAGTTCTAAAGACTCATGACCCTCTGAGAGAAAAAATTTCGCCTCATCTCTGTCTTAAATGAGTAACCCCTTATATTTGAACAGTGACCCCTAGTTCTAGGTTCTCCCACAAGGGGAGACATCCTCTCCACATCCACCCTGTCAAGACCCCTCAAGATCTTAAAGATTTCAATTCAGTCACCTCTTACACCTCTAAATTCCAGTGGTTATAGGCCTAACCTGTCCAGCCTTTCCCCATAAGACAACCCGCCCATTCCTGTTATTAGTCTAGTAAACCTCTGAACTGTTTCTAATGCATTTACATCTTTCTTTAAATAAGGAGACCAGTACTGTACACAATATTCCAGATGTGGTCTCATCAATGCCCTGTACAACTGAAGCATAACCTCCCTACTTTTGTAATCAATTCCCCTCACAATAAATCATAACATTCTATTAACTTTCCTAATTACCTGCTGTACCTGCATACTAACCTTTTATGATTCATACACTAGGACCCTAGATCCCTCTGAATCTCAGAGCTGTGCAATTTCTCACCATTTAGATAATAAGCTTCTTTTTTATTCTTCCTGCCAAAATGAACAATTTCACATTTGCTCACATTATACACCATTTTCCAGAACTTTGCCCACTCACTTAACCAACTTTGTCAATTTGTAGCCTCCTTACACCACTTCACAATTTACTTTCCTACCTATCTTTGCGTCATCAGCAAATTTAGCAACCATTCCTTCGGTCCCTTCATCCAAGTCATTTATATAAATTGTAAAAAGTGGAGACCCCAGTACTGATCCCAGTGGCACACCACTTGTCACATCCTGCCAAACAGATAAGACCCATTTATGCCAACTCTCTGCTTCCTGTTACCTAGCCAATCTTCTGTCCATGCTAATATGTTACCCCCTACACTATGAGCTTTTATTTTCTGCAATAACTTTTGATGTGGCACTTTATCAAATGACTTCTGAAAATCTAAGTACAGTACATCCACTGGTTCCCCTTTATCCACAGCACATGTGACTCCTTCAAAGAACTCCAATAAATTAATTAAACATGATTTCCCTTTTACAAAACTATGTTGACTCTGCCTGATTGCCTTGAATTTTTCCAAGTGCCCTGCTATAACATATTTAGTAATAGCTTCTAACATTTTCTCTATGACAGTTGTTAGGCTAACTGACCTGTAATTTCCTGCTTTCTGTGTCCCTCCCTTTTTGAATAAAGGAGTTACATTTGCTACTTCCCAATCTGATGGAACCTTCCATGAACCTAGGGAATTTTGGAAAATTAAAATCAATGCATCAACTATCTCACTAGTCACTTCTTTCAAGACCTTAGGGTGAAGTCCATCCCGGTGATTTGTCAGCCTGCAGCCCTAACAATTTGCTTAATATCACTTCCCTGGTGATTGTAATTTTCTCGAGCTCCCCACTCCATTCCATTCCCTGATTTACAGCTATTCCCGGGATGTTACTTGCATCCTCTATAGTAAAGACCGAAGCAAAATACCTGTTTAATTCATCCGTCATCTCCCTACTTTGCATTATCAATTCCTGAGACGTGAACTCTATAGGACCAACGCTCACTTTGTTAACTCTTTTCTTATTTAAATATCTATAGAAACTTTTACTATCCATCTTTATGTTACTAGCTAGCTTTCTCTCTTACTCTAATTTTTCCCTCCTTATTAATCTTTTTGTCATTCTTTGCTGTTCTTTATATTCATTCCACTCTTCTGACCTGCCACCCATCTTTACATAATTATATGCTTTTTCTTTAAGTTTGATACCGTCTTTAACTTTTTCAGTTAACCACGGATGATGTGACCTCCCCTTGGAACTTTTCTTTCTCGTTGGAATGTATATATTCTGTGTATTCTGAAATATCCCTTTAAATGCCTGCCACTGAACCTCTATTGACCTATCCCTTAACTTTATTTGCCAGTTCACTAGCTAGCTCCACTTTCATGCCTTCATGATTTCCCTTATTTAGGTTTAAAATACTAGTATTGGACGCACTCATTTCTCCTTTAAAATGAATGTAAAATTCAATCATATTCTGATCACTGATACCTTCACTATGAGGTAATCAATTCATCTTATTTCATTGTTCAATACCAGGTCTAGTATAGCCTGCTCTCTGGTTGGCTCCAGAATGTGCTGTTCCAAGAAATTATCCCTAAAACATTATATGAACTTCTCATCTTTGCCCATCTGATTTTTCAAGTCTATATGTAGATTAAAATCCCCCATGATTATTGCTGTACATTTCTGGCAAGCTTCCATTATCTCTTCTTTTATGCTCTGTCCTACCGTGTAGTTACAATTAGGGGGCCTGTAGACCACTCCCACAAGTGACTCCTTGCCTTTATCATTCCTCATCTCAACCCAAACCGCTTCTACACCCTGGTTCCCTGAATTTAGGTCATCGCTCTATAATGTGTTGATACCATCATTAATTAACAGAGCCACCCCTCCACCTTCTCTAATTTCCTGTTCTTCCTAAATGTCACGGACCCTTCCATATTCAGGTACCAACCTATGTCATCCTATAGCCATGTCTCTGTAATGGCTATCAGATTGTACTTATTTATTTCTATTTGTGCTATCAGTTCATCTGTTTGTTTGAAATGCTATGTGCATTTAGATTCAAAGCCTTTAGTTTTGTCCTTTTATTATTTTTGTAGCATATAGCCTTTTCTGCTGATTTACTCTTAGAATTGTACTCTCTGTCCCTTCCTGTCACAGTCTGTTTATAATTTCCCATATTAATAGCTTTCTCTCTTGCCTTGTCTCTCCTCTTCGGTTTACCACATCTTCCCAAATGTGATCCCTTGCCCCCACTATTCAGTTTAAAACCCCCTCTACTTCCCTCGTTATGCAGCTCGTGAGGACACTAGCCCCACCACGGTTCAGGTATAAACCGTCCCAATGGTACAGATCCTACTTACCCCAATACTGGTGCCAGTGCCCCACAAACCGGAACCCACTTCTCCCACACCAGTCTTTGAGCCACGCATTCATTTCTCTAATCTGATTTGCCCTATGCCAATTTGCACGTGGCTCAGGTAATAATCCAGAAATTATTACCTTTAAGGCCCTGCTTCTTAATTGGGGGCCTAGCTCGTTGTACTGACTTTGCAGAGCCTCCTTCCTCATCCTGCCTATGTTGTTGGTACCTACATGGACCATGACCACTGGATCCTCGCCCTACCACTGCAAGTTCCTCTCCAGCCCTTAGCGGTGTCCCGAACCCTGGCACCGGGCAGGCAACAAAACCGTCTGGACTTTCGCTCTTTGCTACAGAGAACAGTGTCACTATACTGCCCCCTACTAACACTAAATTAAATCAAATCTTTGACCTGCTTTACATGTAAGATTCCTTGGATTAATTTGTACATGTACCTTTACTTGACAAAGCCAATTGAAGTTGCTGCAAACCCCAGAGTCGTTAATTTGACCCACAATTGGAAGCACCACCGTCATTACCTGCATGGTTCATGTAACCAAGATATCAGGAATACATAATTGTCAAAAGATGTCACAGACAAAAGGAACAAAGAGGTGTTGAAGGTGGTGATATTATCTAAGAAAATGTGCTAATTAAGAATGGATGGCAGGACACTCAAGGTACAGCTCTAGTGGGGATGGGGTGGAAAGAGTGGAGTGTCCTGCCATCCATTCTTAATTAGCACATTTTCTTAGATAATATTACTACCTTCAACATCTCTTTGTCCCTTTTGTCTGTGACATCTTTTGATTATCTGCTCCTATCACTGCTTGCTTGTCCCTACAACCACACCCCCCCGCCCCCCAACTTCTCCCCCCCCCCCCAACCCCCCCACCTTAAACTAGCTTATATTTCACCCCTCTCCTAACTTTGTTCAGTTCTGCTGAAGGGTCATGAGGACTCGAAACGTCAGCTCTTTTCTTCTCCGCCAGTGCTGCCAGACCTGCTGAGTTTTTCCAGGTAATTCTGTTTTTGTTTTGGATTTCCAGCATCCGCAGTAGTTTTTTGTTTTTATACATAATTGGCTATATATAGGACACACATGGGGTGGTGGGACTCCCACTTTAATTGTTACCAGAGCATTCAGGCTGTGAACGCAGCCATTACAGCCTACCTGTTGTGAGTAAAAAATACCTCACGAAAGTGAACTCAGGGATTTGGATTCATTGCCTTAAGCAGAGAAAACACAGACAAATAAAGGGGAAAGATAGATAGAGTGAGACACAAAAATAGGAAAAATTCTCATATAAACAGAAAGATGTGCTGTTGATTTATTCAGACTATATCAGTGGTCCTGAGGTCTAATGAATGACATGAGACAGAAAAATCTATTTGCTTATATAACATGAATTACTCTGACAACTCTCTTTAGATGAGTGCATTAACCCAAGGGCTAATACATATCGAGGATTGAAGATGACCTGTTATTTTCCATTTTTGTTCTTACTCTAGAATTGTATTTAAATGTGCTTATCAATGGAAAAGAGTATTTCACGGAATACAAAACCTAACCTCTGGGCAGTTTCCACATTTTATGGTTTTGTTTTGCTGTCTTTATTGTCAATTTCCTATCAATCAGCTACCCAGTGGGGTAGAACCAGACAACCACAATGCTCAGAAGAGCCAGTAGCACTGAAAACAAGTCAAGTCCATTAAAGCATATGAGTTCAGGTCTAGCTCCCATTATGTTTAAGCACAAGTCTATTCCTCATTCCTAATGTATTCCTAAAAAAAAAACGGCATGCGAAACGAAAATATACTAAATGAAAATCACTTTCTCATAAGACACAGTAAAGGCTGAGTTACATTTCTTTTCTCCTCATGGGATGTGGACATCACTGGCAACGCTAGCATTTATTGTCCATCCCTAACTGCCCGTGAGCTGGCTGGCCATTTCAGAGGGCAGTTAAGAGTCGACCCCATTGCTGGGGATCTGGAGTCATATCAAGGCCAGGCCAGGTAAGGATGGTAGATTTTCTTCCCTAATTGGCATTAGTCAACCAGGTGGGTTTTTACAACAATCAGTGATAGTTGTCATGGTCACCATTACTGAGACTAGCTTTACATTCCAGATTTATTGACTGAATTTAAATTCCACCAGTTGCCATGGAGGAATTTGAATGATGTCCCAGAGGATTATCCTAGGCCTCTGGATTACTAGTCCAGTGACATTACCATTACACCACTGTCTCCCTATCATTCCTGACCTGTAATTTTTTACATTAAAAACCTTTTGGCTGCCTTGAACTGAACTGGCCCAAAAATCCTCTTACTAGCTCTTAATAATTAATAACTCTTCATAATTTACAGTGCTAACTCTTTCAGCTTACCTCCTGCTCGCCTCTTCCCGCCTCCAGCTCACTGTCTCTACCAACTCTCCGACCCTCCTGCTCGCCGCTTCTCAAGGTTCACTGCTTCTGTCGCTCGTCCTCCCGCTTGCCGCCTCTCCCAACTTGCCGCTTCTTTCCCTGGCCCTCTGACTCACCGCCTCCCTCTGCTCACTGCATCTCTCTCCTGAAGATTGATAAGGGTAGTGCAGTGGATGTGGAATTGTGTGCACAATTCTGGTCACCATATTACAGGAAAGACAGAGGTGATTTACAAGAATGCTGCCAGGGCTTGAAAATTGCAGCTATGAGGAAAGATCGGGCAGGCGTATGGGATACTTGCCTTTATTAGCTGAGGCATAGAATACAAGAGCAGCGAGGTTGTGCTGGAACTGTATAAAACGCTGGTTAGACATTTGGATGTGATTCCACTGGAGAGGGTGCAGAGGAGATTTACCAGGATGCTGCCTGGGCTGGAGGGTCTGAGCTATGAGGAAAGATTGGATAGGCTGGGGTTGTTTTCCTTGGAGCAGCGAAGGCTGAGAGGAGACCTGATAAGATTGAGGGGAATAGATAGGGTGGATAGGAAGGCACATTTTCTGTTCGTAGAGGGGTCAGTAATCAAGGGCATAGATTTAAGGTAAGAGATAGAAGGCGAAGAGGAGAGTTGAGGAGAAAGTTTTTCATCCAGATGGTGGTGGGAGTCTGGGACTCATTGCTTGAAAGGGTGGTTGAGTCAGAAACTCTCATAACATTTAAGAAGTATTTAAATATTCACTTGCGTTGCCATAGCCTCCAGGGCTATGGGCCAAGTGCAGGAAAATGGGATTAGTGTAATCAGATTTTTGTTGATCAACGTGGAATGATGGACTGAATGGCCTCCTTCCGTGCTGTAAACGTCTGAGTCTATCTGGAATGCTCTGCCTGAGAATGTGGTGGAGGCAGATTCGATCATGGCTCTCAAAATGGAATGATCATTATCTGGAAAGGAAGAATTTGTAGGACGACAGGGAGAAAGCAGGTGAGCAGGACTGGTTGAATTGCTCTTGCAGAGAGCCAGCACAGACACGACAGGCTGAATGGTCTCCTTCTGTGCTATAAAACCATTCTGGTTCTAGTTCATACCTTTTTAAAAAAAAAATTCCTTCTCTCATGAAATGATGGATATTGGCACAGTTTGGGAATATTAGTATCAGCATTCAGAAGTCTCAGGTCAGTTAAGTTGCTGAGCTAAGATTCATCTCCTCAACTTCAACAATCCATGTCAACCCCAGTCTCGGAGGAGTGACCCTCCTGCACCAGCGTAATGTTATCCATTTTTCACATTGGACACAGTGGGAAGAATTTTCCGGTCAGTGAGTGGGGGCGGGGCCAATGTGTAAGATGACATGCGGTGACGTCGGGTGGGTGTCCTGACGTAACTGAGTGTCATTTAGATTTTCAGTTTGGCGGATGCACAGCCGACTCAGCTGCGCGCCCGCCAATCTGTCAGAGGCCTATTAAGGCCTGTTAAAAACCAATTAAAACAGTTAAATGAGCTGCCCGTTCAACTTTAAGGTTGGGAGGTGGGGGCAGGCGAAGAGCCCAGGCGGCCTTCGCATTTTTGATGAAACCTCATCCACGGGCGGGATGAGGTTTCATGAAGTGTTTTAAAATTCAATAACATTTTAAAAAAAATTTCATTGACATGTCCCTGCTCATGTGACACTGTCACATGAGGGGACATGTCTGATAATATTTTATTTTCTGTATTTAGCTTTTAGAAACTTTAATCTCCCTGAGGCATGCGTCTGAAAGAGCGCAGGTCCCGACTCAGGGAATCCACCCCCGCCCGCATGACGCTTCCTGGCGAGCGTCATGCTGGGTGGGCCTTAATTGGCCCACCCACGTGAAATGGCGGCACGCACCCGATCGGGGGCGCCGATTGGGTTCGCTCTCGCTCCTGCCTGCTCCCGCACAACCCGCCCGACGGGGGGAAAATTCAGCCCAGCGTGACTTCTCTAATTTTTTATTATTTAGCGAATGCAAACCCCTGAAGCCAAGCGATAGCCTCCTCATTTGTTGAGTTTAAGGTGATTAGTCTGTCAGTTATTCTGTAGAGGGAACGCTCCTCTGTAATGTGCAGCATTGTCTGTGTCTTTCCACAAGTGAATATGGGGTTTGTACTGAGTCCCCAGAAGTGGAGGTTGGCTGCATGGGGGCCGTGGCCTCGCCTGAACCTGTTCAGCAGGGATCACTCTCTCATAGTGGTAGTTCAAAGCCTGCCATTTGATAAATGGGGTTTGTCACAAGGAATTTGTTAGTGACTTCCTTTGTTTCCCATTCTTTGATCCAAGATGCCTGCTGATAGATCTCGCTCTGGATGGATTCTCCATATTGGGGCGCGGTATGGAAGGAGGGAGGTAGGGTGGATTGAGCAGGTCATCATGGAGTGGTGAGTGGGGTGCAGCATGGATGGTTTCAACCAGCTTGTGAGTTTTTGCCAGATGGCGGATTTGTAGAGTAGTGATGTTGGTGAGAACAGTACTCTGCTGCGGAGTATGATAGGACAAGTGCTGAGGTCCAGAGTGTTGTGGCAGCAGCACCCCATGTAGATAAAGCAAGTTTGATTAATAGGCTGTTCCTGGTTTTGACCTTTGCTGCTGTTTTCTTCAGAAGGACAGAGTTCCTACCTGGAGTCATTCCCAAGAATATTGGGTTGGGATCATGCTTTCGTCTCTGGCTAGCCACAGAGGTATGCAATTGTTTTTTGGCACTGGCTTTGTGGAGGTGGATTCCACTGTATTTGGTTTTCGAGGGATTCATTGTGAGGCGCCATGCGCCACAGTAAAGTCTTCATTAGTGGGAAGGCGGTGGAATAGTGGCATTGTCACTGGGCTAGTATTCCAGAGACCCAGGGCTGATGGTGACATTTGAATTCTGGAATTAAAAGTCCGATGATGACCATGAAACCATTGCCGATTGTCAGGAAAACCCATCTGGTTCACTAATGTCCTTTAGGGAAGGAAATCTGCTGTCCTTGCCTGGCCTGGCCTATATGTGACTCCAGACCCACAGCAATGTGGTTGACTCTTAAATGCCCTCTGAACAAGGGCAATTAGGGATGGGCATTAAATGCTGGCCTAGCCAGCGATGCCTACACCCCATGAATGAATAAAGAGAAAAGCATCTAGACCAGTGTGCAGAAGAATGGAGCTCGGGTGAGACAACAGATGTCAACAGCGTATACTAAGCCCACACATAAAGTTGTGGTTGCATTCCTGAAAATCACAACTTTAAGTGAAACAACTTTAAGTAAATCGTAGGTTCACATAGGAATCAATGTTAAATCCGGAGTTAGGTTCTTTCGGACCTTTCTCGCCCAGAGAAAAAAAATGTGCAAGTTGAACTACTGTACCGTACATGTGCAGCATTGTGCATTCCTAGCTGAAATAACTTGCAAAATAAAATACTTCTGTCATGAAAATATAATAATTTTCATAATTTTATTGTAAAGGTAAGTTAATAGTGGGGTTTGGATTAGTTTCTCTGTGTGAGGTTGTGTGTGGGGGGGTTTTAATTGAATTGCAGACAGCTAGTCTGGAGCTTTTGAGTTATTAAAAGAGAAGCTAGGTTTGAAATGCTAAATATGTAAACATGGCTGAAGCTTTAGAATGTGAGGTGCGAAGATC
This sequence comes from Cetorhinus maximus, assembly GCF_964194155.1. NCBI lineage: Eukaryota > Metazoa > Chordata > Chondrichthyes > Lamniformes > Cetorhinidae > Cetorhinus > Cetorhinus maximus. The sequence goes on along the minus strand of NC_135889.1, from coordinate 107,699,874 downwards.
ATTTGCATTTTTAGATAAACCGGAGTAGTGAATTTCAAAGAGATGGTAAGGTGTTACACCTAGCCAACAGAGGCTAAGCCAGACAGTGTGTTTATTTTTCCCAAAGATTACTGATAATATGAGTGCTATGAAAGATTTATATTATGGAAAAAGTAAAGTTGCAAAGACATATTGGAATAATGGGATTTACATTAAAAAGGGAGAAACATGTATAAAGGAGCTGAGGTTATGTGTATGCAGATGGCATTCTAAGACCTAACAAGTGTGAAAAGCCTCCAGTCTCTAGTACCAAGTTACTGTCTACAGCAACCGAATCTAAGAAAACTCACTGTGAATATCACTGTCCAGGGTATTGTGTTGCTTTGCCTGGATCTGTTGAAACTTATTTGTTTTCTACTGTTGCCTTAACAGATGTGTAAATGGGAGTCAGATTAATTAGCGGAGCTAGGAGTTATCATAGTAGTAATTTGTCGATCTATGCATGTGCTTAAAATCATTTTTTTTATTAATAAATGTTTAATTTAGTTTTTTAAAAAACCTCTAAGACTCAGTGGACGTATTACTACTGAATTCAAGGCACGCATCTCGAAATAAATATACAAATTGCAAAAACAGTTGTGGCAGCTGTTTCAAATTTCCCTCTGGGATTTGAGCAGCTCGCCATTTACCACCCACTGTGCCATAACGCTCATTAAATATAAAAGAAATACAATATACAAATTAAATCTTTTAAAAAAATTACAGCTCCATTTAGTGGCAGAAGTTGGTCAGGGCAGGGGGTGGGTGGGCAGGGGGAGAGTCTTCAAGGTTGGGGGAGTTGGAAAGGTTGGGGGGTGGGGGAGTCAAGGCCAAGAGCAGGAGGTGAGGGTGGAAGCACTGCTGGAAAGTCATGTGAACATACAGGCGACAGTGGAAGTTTGTGACAACTATGCTAAAAGTGAAACTGGCAACGTTAAACGGATGTACTGACACTGCTTTATCGATGACATTAAAGTGAAACAACATTAAGAGAGCTGAGGTTAAGCAAGGACTTACTATAGATGAACTTGTGGGACGTGGTTGTTGGTAGATTATTTGTATATATGCTGAACAGGGTTGGGGCTAGCACTGAGCGCAGTGATAATCTGTTGGCCTTTCTTCCCATGTACTTCTCCCTTTCCCAAGGTGGACTCAGAATTGTCTGTTGCAAAGGAGTGTTTCAACAACTGTCCCAACCTAGGTTGGAAGGAGTGGTTTTTTAAATTCTTTCATGGGATGAGGGTGTCCCTGGCTAGGCCAGCATTTATTGCCCATTCCTAATTGGCCTTGAGAAGGTGGTGGTGAGCTGTCTTCTTGAACCGCTGCAGTCCATGTGGTGTAGGTACACCCACAGTGCTGTTAGGGAGGGAGTTCCAGGATTTTGACCCAATGACAGTGATATATTTCTGAGTCAGGATGGCGAGTGACTTGGAGGGGAACTTGCAGCTGGTGGTGTTCCCATGCATCTGATGACCTTGTCCTTCTAGTCTCGGCAGCTTTCGGAGCAGGCCTGTGTGCCACACTGTACCATTGGCAGCTGTGAGGTCCAATTGCACTATGCCTGTCTTCAGCTTCTTTTGGAGGCCATTTTCAATGGAGATGGTGAGTGCTAGAACTTGGTCATATGTGCTGCGCTCATTATGGAAATCAGCTTGCTCGACATTAAGGATGGTCTCTAGTTCTCTGTTTGAGACTGCCATATTTGAGGTGATATTTTGCTATGAGCCCATGCACATTACAAATTGGGCTTAACTGCCCAACCTCATTGTTAAAGGTTGAAGAGACTTTTATCTCACCAGGTTACTGGATTTCAACCCAAATAGGACTCTATCATCCCTTACCACTGGTTCACCCCTTCTGTCAATGATAGATAGCTAAATGGACCAAAACTTTATGGATAATTTCTTCAATTAATAATATCATCTTGGCATGTTTACTGCCATTTTGTAAGAAAATACATACCCTTACCCACCCCTGTTTGAAACAGAATTTGATTGTCTGTGATGCCTGATTTGGACTGGTAATGCATGAAGATGCAACCACACCAACAAGTGCTTCAAAGATTATTACCATGCGCACAGTATGAGCTTGTCGTTAATGCGATGGAGCTGAAAGGAAGGATTCAGATTGCCATCAGAGTGGTAGCGTGAAAGTGATAAATATGTCATTCAGTGTTCTTAGTTTTATGGCTCAGTCACTTAAAGCGTTTACTCAGTAAGTCATACTGCACAGAACGACTCCATTCAGCTCATCAAGTATATGCTGGCTCTCCATGGAGTAACCCAGTCAGTCCCATATCCCCGCTCTATCCCCATAGCCTCCTTCAAGTGCCCATCCGGTTTCCTTTTGAAATCATTCATTGCCTCTGCTTCCAACCATGTACAGCAAGTTCCAGGTCATTACCACTCACTGCGAAAAGAGTTCTCAAGTGGAGAAAGGAAAAGAAGACTTGTATTTATACAGTGTCTTTCAAGACTTCAGGATTTTTCAAAGTACTCTACTGCTAATAATGTACTTTTGAAGTATAATCCCTATTCAAATGTAAAAAAAGGACCAATCAATTTGTACACAGCAAGGTTCCAATGAGCAGCAGTGTGATAATGGCCAGACAATCGTCTATGTTGGTTGCGAGAGAAATATTGGCCAAGACAATTGGGATAACTCCCCTGCTCTTCTTCAAAATAGTATCACATGATCTTTTATGGCCATTGAGAGGGCAGGTGTGACCCTGATTTAACGTCTCATCTGAATGCTCTCCCTTGGCATTGCACTTGAGTTTCAGCCTAAGGTTTGTGGTCAAATCTCTAGAGTGGGATTTGAACTCACAACCTGCTGTCTCAGAGGCAAGAGTGTTACCAACTGAGCCATGGCTGAGAAACATAAGAGAAATTCATTAAGATATTTAGATTATTATGGTGTTACTGCGCTAGTAATGCAGGGACCTGGACTAATGCTCTGGAGATATGAGTTCAAATCCTGCCTAGGAACCTAGAAGGATTTAAATTCAATTAATTAATAAATCTGGAATAAAATACTCATCTCGTTAATAATGATCACAAAACTACTGGATTGTTGTGAAACCCCACCAGGTTCACCAACTTCCATTATGGAAGGAACTCTATCCTCCTTACCCAGTCTGGCCTCCATTGTGGTTGACTCTAAACTGCCCTCTAAAATGGGCCTAGAAAACCACTCAGTCATGGACAGCTCACTACCACCTTGAGAGATGGGCAATAAATGCTGGGCCTTGTCATCAATACTCACATCCCAAGAATTGATACAACAGGAGTCTTGTGAGGCCTTTACCAGGCAAGGTCAGGTTACGTTAGGCCAATCAGTTGGTAGACTGGGTGAACATTTCCAGGGAGGCCTGGAAACTCACTCAAAACTGCCCTCTTGAAATGTGTGACAAACAAACAATCCATCCTCTTCCTTTCCTCCCATCCATTCAAATATCCACGTTTCCACACCATGGTTGCAATCCCAGTGGAATCATTTCTCCCAACCATTGGCGGCTCCTGGCAGTTCTGTCGGACATGTGTCCATGCCAAGGTAGAATTTCCTACCCCTTTGGCAAGAAAATTCCCCGGAGCTGCACTTTCTCTGCAGGCATTACTTCACTGGTACTACGGCAAAGTGGTGAGAGGACAACAGCAGAGTGGGAGGAGACCTCGGAAAGCTTCCAGACTTTGTTTTTTTTTTAAATTAGAGACAGGCAAATGCATCGTATGGAAAGCGCACAACCTACCTCTTCCTTCTCCTTGAAATTTTTAACAGAGCTATCGTCATGGTGATCTAGCACCATTTGATCTCACATCATGGTTAATTTTCCAACTTTATGCTGCCAGTGGGGAGCCCTGTCTGTTGGGTGTGTGTATCAGTAACTTTAGTGTATGATTTTCAACTGTCTGAAATAATGTTTGAAACATTATGCTCAACCTGCACTCAGTTCCTGATATGCGCTGTAGACAGACAAGGCTTCAGCCACAAGTGCAAGGCTGGAATATTAACCCTATTGAGCTTTTTATCTGCCTCTTTTAATACTTGTTCTTGCCAGCTGCCAGTGAGATCGACACTCCCTATTCTAGAGACTACTTCCTGTGTTGCACTCTGAGGGTTGAGATGAAATGGAAACACTCAACAATGGCTCTGTTGGTCTGAAATTGTAGGTGCCTCCTTCCCTATGAGTTGAACTCATTGAGGCAGAGGGCTTAATTTTACCTCCCCCACTTGCCTATTGAAACCCAGGCCAGGATGGGGGCAAGTGAATTGGAGCAGGGACATCTTTTCCACTCCATTCCCACCCTGATTAGGCCTAACTGCAATTGTTTTCATCATCGTCAGCTTCTCCTCGATTCATGGATGACGTCTACCCAGGATCGTGAGTTTCTGTCATTGTTCTTTATGTGACTGACCAGGCAGACTCACAGATCTTTGGGAAATGGGGCAGGACGTCCCACGAGGTAATGGGATCCAGAGTGCAGGATTTGCTTCCTTTTTCTTTCTCTGCCACTGCTCTGCCTCAATACTAAGGCATTGGGACCCAAAACTTGATGGACAAGTTGTCACCATATTGAATGATTGGTAGCAAGCTCCTCCCAGTCATTAATGCAAATGATGCTATGCTTCGAAGAGCTTCAGTGTGTCTTTTGAAGTGTTTTCTTTGTCCCTGCCTGGAATGTTGGCCATTTGAGAGTTGAGAGAACAGGATCTGATTGGAGAGATGGTTTTTGACCATCCATCAGTGCTCAGTCCATTGAAGTTAATTTTGAAGGAATTTTGCTTGAATGCGTGTGGAGCTGGCTTCAAGACAGATGCTAACAATTTTTCAATGTTCCTCCCATTGAATCTAGAGAATGCGGCGGAGATTTGCTAATGGAATTTCTCTAGCACTTTTATGTGTCACACAGTCCAGGTCTCACTGCAGCACAGGAGTGTGGTGATGACAACTGTTCTGTACACTAGGACTTTTGTTGACTTGTAGAGACCTTTGTTGTCAAACACTCGCTGCAATAGTTTGTAGAAGGCTGACCTGGCACAGCTGATCCCGTGTTGAATCTCTTCATCAATGGTGGCTTTTTGAGAGAGGTGGCTGCCAAGGTATGTGTTGCAGTCAGATGGAAAGTGGTAGAATGGCTCCCCTCATTTCCTACTCCTCAATTGACCGCAATAGGTGTTTTTAAAAGAATACGCTTGCCAGTTCAGAGTGTTTAATTGTTTAGTCCGGTGACTGTAAAAGTCACAGACAGGTTTTCTTGTAAATTTTTAAAAGCAGTTGAAAAGTGGGAGGATAGGTTAAGTAGTTGGAGTCCAAAAATAGTTGTATATGGATCTTGTAGATTGATGACTTAGATGGTTTCATACTGGGCTCGATGTTCTTGCTGGATTCTGCATCGAGACAATTTAAAATGTTGGTGGACAATTTATATCTTATCTTCTGGAGTCAGCACATGCTGATTTGATTCAGCAGTGTGGATGGTCAAACAACAGGCAGGGCTCAAGCTTGCAGCTTGGATGGTAGGAGAGCGAGAGTGCTCACTTAGGTTCCTTCTTCTGAGCCTCCTCTTCTTCTGTTCTGACTGGCTTGGGGATAAGCAGTTTCTTAAAGACAAATAGGATTAATTGGCTCATCACATGATCACCTCTCACCAACTGACCAGTTACCAAACATGGCCATAGCAAATTGAGTCCTTGGTCCATGGTTTAGATATGATTAGATTATGGCTGGAAGAGTTCCTTTTTCAGCTAGGATCCATTGCCCAAAGTGCTTGCATCTAATGGCTTGTTCCATGCGCAGTTGAATGCATAGGTGCTGTCTGGATGTTTTGTGCATGAGTCAGGAGATGGACCATTCATATTTCTCTAAGGTGACTGTCTCTATCTCTGATGAGGTTTTTTGAGACAGCCTCACTCCATTTTAATGGCTTTGTAATTTGTAGGGTGCAGTTATGCAAATACTCGATCACCTTAGAAGCTGCTGTTTTAAGTCGCTGAAATGCTGTTGTTCAGTCTTGTAAAACTCAGCCAGTGGTTTCAGCCCAATAAATAAATAAAGTCATTTTCAATATAAAGTATGGCTTTATAACAAATGGGAAGTGCTCAATATATTAATGAGAGGTGAAACATTTGGCTGACTAGGTGCGGGTTGATATGAGTTTTGTTGTGCCAACATTCAAGGACATGCCACGTTTCTTGTATGTAGAGCTGAAGAGATGGAGAATGGTTAGAGAAACCGGTTGCAATGGGGACAACGGCATTGCAGTCATCTGCAATCTGTAGATCATGTGTGCCCATGATATCAACATAGAATTGCAGGCAGCAAAGACACCTGCTCTAAGCCAAAGTGTTCCTCTATAAATAAGCAGATTGGGCTCTGATGATGCCATGGAAGCCTGATCTGCCATTTAAAACTGAGGCCTGATCGGCGGGAGCAATACTGTTCTCCCCGCCAAGCAAACACTACCCGATAAGGCAGTGAGGGACAGAAGAGGCCCAAGGTGCTAAGTTTCCATAGTTTTTGTGGTTCCCTTGTGGGCAAAGAGGGGAAAGAGTGTTCCTCGAGGAAAACTTTCTCTCCCCCCACCAAAATTCCACTCCTGGAGCATTTAACTTATGCTGGGGCCCATACCCTTGCCTGCCTGGTGACCGCCTTGTGCCATCTGATTTTAAGGGCCTCCCACCGACTGCAGGCAAGTCACGTGCTACTGAGGCCTGGGCGCTGATCCTGCCTGATGCCTCCTGGATGGGCACAATGCTCACTTTGCCATGTTCTGCTGGGGAATTAAAATGGAGCCCAGAGAGTCAACTGCTCATAATAAAGTAGCTGTAGGTAGTGACAGCGAAAGTAGGTTGGGGAGCAGGCAGCGGGAATTGCCTTTTGCAATTAAATTGTAATCATGGCTGCACCATGACAGTGCAGGATAATTACATGTTACTTTGCTGGCTTGTTATGAATGGTTCTTTTCACCTGCCTCTGCCAAAACAGTCACACAAAATCAGGAGATGCGACAAAATGGCTGCATCTTCCTTTTTGATGTTTCTATTTGACCTATCTTTGAGGGTCGGTTCATTTAGGAACTTTATAAACAAGATGTAGCAATTAATCAACTGCCTGGCATGTTTCATTGGATGGATGGAAGTGGTGTGGGTGGGGGGGTGGGGGGGGGAGCGCATTAATATACCGTACAGCTCTCTGAGACAGATTCTTATCGTAACAAGGTTCCTTTGCCGGGGCTAATTCTATAATGGAGGTACCATCCCTTATTTACATTACAACAGCAGTGACTAGACCAAAGGTATTTCATTGACTGTAAAGCCCTTTAGAACGTTCTGTAGTTGTGAAAGCTACTACCTAAATGCAAGTCATTTGTCCATCCTTTTAATCCATTTCCTTACTCTTTTGCTGTGCAGACATGACTTGTATAACAATGCATCATATTGTTCTCGGTCATAGAGTTAGCCCTAGCAAACGGCACAGGGAGCAGCCTTGGTGTTCAAGTGCTGAGTTAGGGCTGCTGGAGTGAGTATTGCTTAGTTTGTTAATTGCAAACTTTGGACAAGTGGGTTGAGCTGTATCTGGCACCCTTTGGCACTTTCAAGAGAGAATTAATAAGGGGAGAAAATTAGGGAACTAACTCAATATGATAAAGAAAAGAAGAGGCTGAGATAAATTTCTGACTTGCCCTGTTCTTATCCCACAATTTCAAGTCTTCCGTTTGGTCGCAGCAACCAGCAGAACAGGGCTTGTGAGACATCTGCCCCTTGTTGCATTTGGGCCCTGCTTGGATCCTGTTATTATGCCACCCAGCAGAAAAGGAAGAAAAAAACTGCCCACTGAAGCACAACAGGGTTCTGCAGCTCAGGAATGGATCAGCTGTGCGCACAGTCAGCGTGGGAATGGCTTGGTGCCCAGGGAAACAAAATAGATTTTTAAAACAAGAGCTTCTCAAAGCAAGCAATCTAATATTTTTTTTTCTCTCTGGGGTTACACTTGCTTGTAGCTAAGCTTGACTAAGTAGAAAATTCTGATTGTAATAGTGACTGAACCTACTTCAGTCCCACACTGGTGCATTCACTTGAAATTTTCTGTGCATGTGTCTGGCTTGTTGCATTCAAGGGATAGATAGATAAATACATGATGGGGAAAGGAGTAGAAGGATGTGCTGATAGAGTAAGATGAAGTTGGGTGGGAGGATGCTCCTATAGTATATAAATATCTACATAGACTTTTGGGGTGAAAGGCCTGTTTCTGTGCTGTAAGTTCTATGTATTAATAACAGCTTAACAAGGCTCCCAATCAAATTGAATCAGTAATATGGATCTTTGTAATTTTTTCATAAAACAGTTCCCATCATTATATTTGATTCATTCACAAACAAGAGAAACTAATATCGTTGAATTAGATATTCTGGCACAGATACAAAGCAGCTGATACTGGCCTCAATAACTTAAACCATTAAAAAATCATCTGTACGTTGTAGATTTATCTGCATGGACAGCATAATTACATCCTGGTTATTTCAATTCTAAACTGGGTGCTGTGTAAGGATGGCATCTACCCCAAGTCATAGCGTAAAAAGTAAATTCAGAGGCATTAAACTGACCACAGTCTCAGGGTTTGATCATTCTCACCTCACGCTGAATAAACTGTCGCCAGTGATTCAGGTCTCACCTTGCACCTTGCCTTTTCAACCTGCTCTGACAGATTTCCCTCATTATTAAAAGCAATGCACACTCGCAGTGTGTAAGGAGCTACATGGACTGTTCTTTTGAGGCTTTGCTGATGCATGTGAATAAAGGGGAAGCAGCTTGTGATCATTTTGCCATTTTTCAGTCTTGCTTTCTGTGTCGAGTCAATGTTTGATCCAAATATCTCAAGATCTGAACCAAATTTGGATTGCTATGATCCTACAATGTAGTGCTAATAGCCCTGCTAAATATCTCATTTGATGTCTTGTTGCTGACGCCTGGGATAATGACACCACTAGTGCTGCCCAACAATAGAAGTTCTCAGGAGGAAAGCTCAGTAAGGCCTCTCCCTCTGACAGCGTATTTACAATTTAATTTAATCCTTTCCCTATGAGATACAACTAACCAAGATTAGACCTCCAAGATGAAAACCATGAAATTTTCTCATACCCAAAAGTAATCAGGAGAAAGCTCTCAGATATACAAATATTTTGATTATTTAACCCTAAACATGACAAATATTTGATCTTTAACTCTCCAGTTCATTTAATCGTGCTTGGAATTCCTTCCAAGCTATAGAAATCCATTTTACCCAAAATGTGATCAAATGGGTGATCTGATAAAATGAAAAGAAGACCCATGTACGTTGCGAATTGAAATGGGAAACAAAAGATACTGGTAAAATGCAGCGACACAGTGAACCCTGGAAGAAAAATAGATTAATGTTTTTTGGATGAGATGTTTCACATTTAACTCTTTGGCCCCGATATTTAGAGGGAGCTGGGGAGAGAGGCTGGATGCCTGTCAGGAGGCAGGAAACCCAGAATTACCACGAACGCATATTTAATGGGTGGGACCTCATTGGAATTACTTTGCTCAGTTTTCTGCCGGACAGCTGGCCAGATTGAAGACTGGGCAAGGGGCCACTGGGGTGGACCCTGGAAATTGAGAAGATCAGCGGTTGTGGGGCATTCAGAGTGCAGTGGAGAAGAGGAAGGAAGGGAGAGATTGTAAAGGGAAGGGGTAGAGAGAGCGAGACTGAAGGAATTCCAAGAGATTGCAGGGGTCGATGAGAGATCACTGGGTTCCGGGATATTGCAAGGGGAGAGACCGCTGGGGTGAGAGATCATAGAAGGGAAGATCATAGTGGAGGAGAGATTGTGGGGGGGGAGCAATCACGAGGGGAGAAATTATGCGGGAGAGTTCATTGGGTTGAGAGATCACAGTGGGGTGAGAGATATCGTGGAGGGGAAGAAATTGCAGGCGAAGAGCTTGAGGGGGAGCATTCACAATGGGCGAGATCGCAGTGGAGTGAGAGACCCTGGGTGCAGGTTGACCGATTGCCGGGATTTTGGAATGTTGTATCTGGAAATTGTGGAAGGGAGGCAGATTGCAGTCAGTTTGTTTTAAGGGGCAAGGTGGAGGAAGCACCCCTGATCCTCCCGACCCACAAAAAAATGCTGGAAAAGCAAATTAACAGTTGGAAACATAGTCCCCTGCCATTAAATCCAGTCTGAGGCAGGGAAACTCATTTAACTATAATAATTACAGGCCTGCCTCTGAGGAGTGGGCTGCTTCTCCAGCCCTAGGACCCAGCTGATTAAGCCACAAGTAGAACCATTCGGGGCCGGGGTTCCCATAATTTAAAGATTAATCTCACACCCGTCTCCCCAAACATCCTGGGGGGAGGCGGGAGGGGTGGTCATTAAAAGAACCCACTTCATATATGCTGGGATTTTTTTTCTTTCCATTAACCTTTTGTTATTGGGTTACGTGAGTGTGATATTGCTCCATGCCTGTTAGAAGTAAATTGTGATGAATGTCTGCTTTGTTCAGAAATGGTACACTTGCTTTCAGGAAACTTGCTTAATTGAATTTAGTGCAAGTGATACTTCAGGAATTATGCTTGTATCAGAATTATACTTAGCTGGACATAAAAGATCCTGTGACACTGTTTGAAAAAGCTTAGTGTCTTATCTTGGTGCCCTAACGTTTGACATTCGCCCTCAACCGACACCAGTAAAACAGATTAACGGATCATCTTGTTTATAATTGTTTGTGGGGCTTTTTTTTCCTGGAGAAATTGGCTGCCTTGTTTGTCTTTATCGAATACTCAGAGCACTCCAAGAGCATTTAATCGACTCTGGAATATTTTGGGACATCTCAAGGGGTTGAATGAGAATTTGCAAATCCCTTCGTTCTTATCGCATCATTATTGAATAATGTGCTGTTCTTTAACAAATACTGATATCTCAAAAATGATGATTCTTCTCTATGGCATGACTTAATCTATTCACATGAAGCTAATAATGTTGGGCTCTTGACTTGATTTACTGTAAAATCACTGAGTATCAGGATATCATATTGGGGAGGGAGGGAGCTAAAGGACATTTTTCATTACCATATTTATGCCTATCATGTATATTTGGTTATTAACATGACAACCATTTGCACAGGTCTCATTTTTGTGCAGAAATGCAAATGCAAAATCAATGGAAATAAAGCAAGTGGAGAAATAACCCTATGTGCAGAATCCTTGAAACAGTTAAAGAAAGAGTCACCATAGTGGTCTATATAAATACTGACAATTTGGAGTGTCAGCTAATTCTGCAATTACACGATACCAGTCTCAAATTTTTTTTATTCATTTATGGAATGTGGTCAACACTGGCATATGCTCATGCCTGATGGCCTTTGAGAAGGTGGTAGTGAGCCACCTTATTGAACGCCAGTGAATGGCTTGCTAGGCCATTAAGAGGGAAGTTAAAAGTCAAACACACCCTTCTGGTGGGTTTGCAGGCAGAGCGAGGGAGGCTTTTAAAATTTACCTGGGGCCTTCCCACCTCCCTCTTGCCCGCTCCAGACCTGTTCTCAATTTGATGTGCAACTGGCAAGGCCTGCCTGCCCTCACCCCCCGGCTGATGCTCTCAAGTGATCAATTATTGAGAGCTGCTTCTAGGCTGGCTTCAGTTTTGAAGCTGGTCAGAGGAGTTCAGGGACAGGGGGAAGCCCAGCAGGACATCCTGCTTGGAGGTTGGGCAGGAAGTGGGGGCCCCTGTCAAAGGGCCCCCTTTCCACATTGGATGACCCCACCCCACCTCCCCTACTTTCCCCAAGGTCTACCCTCCATGGGTGCTCCCTCCCCCCAGCCTCTGCATCAAGGCCTTCAGCTCCCTCTCCCCACCCCTTTGGGCCTCATCGCCCTTCCTTGCTGTGAGAGCCAACCCCACACTTACCTGGCCTTGGACTCTGGGACTTAGAATCTGGGGACTGCTTGTAGTCCCAGTCCTGGCCACTGCTGCCATTGGCGCTGTTGGGACTACAGAGCTGCCGGCCAGTCAGATTGGCTGAGTCAGGGGCAGAAATCCCGTCTACTCGGAGTGTTAAGTGGCTGTGGGGCTGCTGTGATCAACGGGAATGCGTTCGCTGCTAACTCTTTGGGTGGAGGGGCAGGAAACCCTGCCATCTGACAAATCCTGCCCATGGTCACCATTCACTGATACCAGTGTCTTATTTCAGATTTTTAAAAATTAATTTAATTTAAATTCCCTGATCTCCACAGTGGGGATTGAACTCATAGCTACTAGATCATAGTCCAGGTTTTGGGATTACTGATTCATTAACGTAACTATTATACCATTGTACTCCTAAATCATGAAGACTAAAGATCCAGTAATAAGTGGATGCCATCAAAAAGGTAGCAACAATTAGTTTAATAACTAGTTGATAACTAGTTTTCAACATTTTTTGCTTCAGGTAAATACAACAGTGGGGTAGCAGGGTCATTTGAAGCTTCAGAGGGTGGTCGTCCCTACCCTTTTGCGAGGTACCGCAGGCCCATTTAAGGACCCCATGCTCAGGGTTCCAAGCCCTGGACAGTGGCGGGGCCAGTGAATGTGATGACCAAAGAGCTAGAACCTTGAGGGACAACGACTGCTTACAGGTGGAGGATCATTCGGGGAGAGCACTTGTGTTTCCTTTAAGCACACAAGAGAGGCACTAGGAAGCCACTTCATAGATTATTTTCCCTCGCTGTATTTCTCATTGTTCATTGAAGTTGAAAATGGGAGGCTCCTATGAGCAACTGAACAGAAAAATGTGGGATCGCGAGGCCTTGAGAAACGAGCAGAGGATTTGCTCGTGGGCAGACCACGACTACTATTAAGCGCAACAGATTATGAACCACTGTTTCATTAACAGTTTTCAAAATTATTCAGCAATTGCATCCAGCTATTTGGGCTTTGTATGCAGGAATGCCTGTTTAACCTGTTTGAGATAAAAATGAATAGTCACCATTGTTAAATTGTTCAGATTTATTAAAGTCCTATTGTTCCCAAGGCAGGTTGCAAGTTAGATTGATGTTCTGGAGTGCTTGGAACCCTGGGAAATAACTGAGCGCACACACGACGGTGGTCATCTTTGCCCAACATAGGATGAGAGAATTACTGATATGATTCCACATTAAGTTTGACGATTAGGCCCAAGTAAAGAAAGTATATAGGATTTTCTGGCAGAGTAGTTGCCTGTGTTTAGCACTACGTTTTTGCTGCTTCAAAAATCAATTAACTACTTAAGCGAAAAGAAGAGGAAAAAAAGTTGCATTTTGTTAAGGCCTTGCTAAGATATGATAATCAAAGTATGTATATTGCTATCAATCAATGGACTGCCAGATGACGGGATGAAGATAACAATAAAGTTTGAAGCAAATAATTTCCTATCATCCCTCCCCCCTTGCCCTAGAGCAGCCTGTCACTGGCTGCTTTCACACATGAGATAAAAATGATTGTGGCATTGGAGGGAGACAGAAAGCAGGAAACTAAAACAAAAACAAAAATACCTGGAAAAACTCAGCAGGTCTGGCAGCATCTGCGGATAGGAGCACAGTTAACGTTTCGAGTCCGAATGACCCTTCAACAGAACTGATGCTGCCAGACCTGCTGAGTTTTTCCAGGTATTTTTGTTTTTGTTTTGGATTTCCAGCATCGGCAGTTTTTTTGCTTTTATCTTAGCAGGAAACTAAAGCTCAGTTAGCCTAACATCTGTCATAGGGAAGATGTTAGAATCTATAGCAGGGCACTTAGAAAATCTTATGCAATCAAGCAGATTCAATAGTTTTGTGAGGGGGAAATCATGTTTGACTAATTTATTCGAGTTCTTTGAGGAAGTAACAAGCAACAGGAATAAAGGGGAACTCATAGATGCGGTATACCTGAATTTCCAGAAGACATTTGACAAGGTGCCACATCAAAGGTTGCTATATAAAGTCAGAGCTCATGCTATAGGGGGCAACATATTAGCATGGATAGAGGATTGGTTAGCTAACAGGAAACAGAAAGTAGAGATCAGGGATAGTAGGGATAAGTGAGTCATTTTCGGGAAGGCAAGATTTAATAAGTGGAGTGCCACAGGAATCAGTGCTGGGCCCTCAACTATTTGCAATCCTTATCAATCACTTGGAGGAAGGGATGAAATGTATGGTTGCTACGTTTGTTGATGACACAAAGATGGGTAGCAGAGAAAGTTATGAAGAGGACATAAAGAGTCTGCAAAGTGTCATGAAGAGAGATTAATGTCTATAATGTTATTGGAAATTACTTTTTTAAAAATAGAGTTTAATGGTGTCTGTGCCTATGGGCCGAATTTTCCCCCTGTCAGGGGCGAAGGTGAAGGGCGGGTATGCACAGGTGCGCTTCCGATCGGGGGTGCGGCACCATTTTACATGGGCAGGCCAATTAATGCCCGTCTAGCGTGATGTCCGCACAGAAGCGGTGTGTGCTCGCTGTGCAGGTGAGGGTGGGGGGGGCGGTATACCAAAATCAAGAGTGCGCTCTTTTGTGCATGCACACGAAAGAGCGCACTCATCTCCCTGAGGCTAAGTGCAGCCTCAGGGAGATCGGCTGTAAATGTCAAAAAGATAAAAATAGAAAAATAAAAGTTCCCTAACATGTCGCCTCATGTGACAATGTCACATGAGTTGAGACGTGTCCATAATTTTCACAAAAACTTCATTAAAATTTTTAAAAAGCTACATGAAACCTCATCCCACCCGTGGATGAGGTTTCATGCTTTTTCCAATTCGCACCGGGGCTCCTGGCCTGCCCTGTTATTGTTAGAAGAGATACAGTTAAAAGCCTAGTGATACATTGGAAAATTTATATTCAAAGGGAAAGATATATATAAAGGAGAAAGAAGATTGAATGTAAGGTAGAGGCATTTTAAGATCCAACAAGTGCGAGAAGCCTCAAGCCGCTGTCTGCAAGGACCCAGAGCTGAAAGAAACTCCTTTTGAATGCAACTGTCCAGGGTGTGCTTTGCCAGGGGTCTATTCAAATCCATGAGATTTACTGTTGCCTTACTGGGGGTCTAACAGAGTCAGATTAAGTAAGGGATTTTTGTAGTTATTATAGTAGTAATTTTATAGACATATGTATGTGCTTACAATTTTTCTTGTTCAATTTAGTTTTATAAAAAAACCTCTTGAGACTCTGTGGTCTTATTACTACTGAATTCAAAGCTGGCATCTCGAAACACAAATTGCAAAAATGGGTTATGACAGTTGTTTCAAGTTTCCCTCTGGGATTTGAACAACTCAGCCTTTACCATCAGCTTTGTCATAATAAAAGGGATATAGATAGGTTAAGTGAATGGGAAAAAAATTAGGCAGATGGAGTATAACATGGGAAAATAAGAACTTGTCCACTTTGGCTGAAGAATAGAAAAGCAGTATATTACTTAAATGGAGGGAAACTGCAGAACTCTGTGGTACAGAGGGATCTTGGTGTCCTGGTACATGAATCACAAAAACTTAGTTTGCATGTACAGCAAGTGATTAGGAAGGTAAATGGAATGTTGTCGTTTATTGCAAGGGGAATGGAATATAAAAGTAGGGAAGTTTTGCAGCAGTTGTTACAGGGCGTTGGTGAAACCACATCTAGATTACTTTGTACAGTTTTTGTCTCCTTATTTAAGAAAGGATAGATATAACTGCATTAGCAGTGCAGAAAGGTTCACTCGACTGATTCCTGGAATGAAGAAGATGTCTTATAAGGAAAGGCTGGACAGGTTGGACCTGTATTCATTGCAGCTTAGAAGAATGAGAGATGATCTTATTGAAACATATGAGATCCTGAGTGGGCTTGACAGGATGGATCCTGAAAGGATGTTTTCCCTTGTGGGAGGCTAGAACTAGGGAAAAAAAGTTAAACATAAAGGTTCTCCCATTTAAGACGGAGATGAAGAGAAATCTTTTCTCTCAGAGGGCCGTTAGTCTGTGGAATTCTCTTCCCCAGAGAGCAGTGGAGTCAGGATCATTGAATATTTTTAAGGCTGACTTATATAGATTCTTGACTGACAAGGGAATCAAAGGATATAGGGAGTAGAGGCCACAATCAGATCAGCTATGATCTTACCAAATGGCAGAGCGGGCTCAAGAGTCCAAATGGCCTACTCCTGCTCCTAATGTGTATGTGTGTATGTTTGAATTGATCACGGAGTTCTGAAATAACTTTCCAATTGTAATTAAATGCATGATCTTTTGTTTTAAACACGAGTATTGCAATGCCATTGACAGTGATAAATTAAATTGCACCAAAAATAATCTCAGGAGATGATATTATAGCTGTAGAGCTTGGCCAAAGCTGTGTTGCGTTATCTGTTAAAGCACTGGTACCGCACTGATGCCGGCAAGGATAGTTTTACTTTGTCAGTGACATAGATAGTCCCTGAAAAGTTTGGATTTCTGGTATGATTGACTCTGTGAAAAACACACTCCAAAATATATATACATGAGGCATTTCTCGAGCTTTCTTTTACTTGATGATATTTCATTCTGAGCAGAAGAAATGAAAAAAAAACGAACAACTTTTTGGAAATCGTAACCATTTTTTAAAAATTGAGAGATGAAAAACAAGCGCTGGGCTCCTAGCCGAGTATGTTGCCAGGATTGAAAAAAATGGGAAACAGGATATCGAGTGATGACAAGCTTGGGTGTTTAAATTGAAATAGGCAGAGACAGGGAGAGATTAATAGGGAAGAGGAACTCTGAGATCCTGGGGGAAAAAATGTGGCTTAGACTAAGAGACAAAAGTGATGAGCGAGAACTAAAGGATTACTGTGTTGAAAACACTTTAGTATTTTATGCTAGGAATCCATTGTACCGATGCTACACAACGACTGAAAAAAGCAAAATACTGTGAATGTTGGAAACCTGAAGTAAAAATAGAAAATGCTAGACGCACTCAGTGGTTGAGGCAGCATCTGTGAAGAGCAACGCGGAATTACCATTTGAGGTTGATGACCTTTCATCAGAACTCCAAGGAGTTACAGATTTAACAGTTTTTGAGCGAGACTCATAAGTACTCGATGAAGTTGTGTTTCCACGGAAATTACTTTGAGCCTTGTAAGAAGGTTGCTTGGAACTTTGGGCTATCTGCCGGGCAGCACTAGGCATGAAGAACAGCCAAACATTGAATTTGAAGTGGTCCAAAAGCTGGGCCAAAATTCAGGTTATGTTTTACTTGCACGTTGCTCTATGTTGCAACTTATTGCTGGTTTTTGGATGCATCCAAAATGCTTGCACATTTAAATGTAAACGCTTATTCTAAGGTTAGCCCCCACCCAGCATCCCAATTTTACAGCGCAAACATATGAATCCCTGTAGTAACTAGATGTATTGTGCCTCCCTCCTGTCAATCACTCATCATGTGATACAATAATGGGAGCTTCAGCCAATAAGCTTATTGCGCGGATAATCCTGCGGGAGGGGCTTCTGACGGAGAGATTGCGTCTAGCGTGCAAGCACCTCTATATGTCTCCTTTTCTTCACCAAACCTGCTGCTCCATCAAGTCATTACAATCCCGATGCTGAAGTGAGGAGACTGGAGCACGGCAAACACAATGCTCTTTGCTTCCTTGACAAGCTGAAATACCTGAATTTTTTAGATCAGCCCCGATGAATAATTCATCACAAGCTCCTGGTCCCTATTGGGCCGGGTGCTGGAAACTTGCCAAAGTGCTGGAAGTGGCACCGCACCTGAACTCGGGAAAGTATTCCTGTTTGCTTCTCCAGGGCACCATCCCACGGGACATGTGGATAGATCATGAGGGTGACACACCCCTAAATGCTGCTAAAGCTGGTCTATACTTTGCAGCATCTTTTAGCAGACTTAAAAGGTCTGCTTCACTAAGTGCAGCACTCTGGTGACAGACGGCTACCCTGTCATGCAGCTATTATGATTCAGAGGGAGTGGAGGTGAAACAGATTTATACACCAATTACCTGTCTGATACATGTGTGGGGAGCTTTTGAGCTGATATGCTGCAAATGATCTTATATCGCCTGGAAGTAGGCAGAGACAAAACAAAACTCAAAAAGGGAGACTTACATTTATATAGCCCCTTTCACAACCTCAGGACATCCCAAAGCACCTTTACAGCCTGTAAGTACTTTTGAGATGTCATCACTGTTTCAAAGTGGCAGGCAAGTTGGGCACAGCAAGCTCCCAAAACTGCAATGTGATAATAACAACATAATCTGTTTGTTCTGCAGTGCTGACTGCAGGATCAATATTGGCCAGGAAACCAGCGATAACTCTACTGCCCTTCTTCGAAATAGGATAGAAATGAGATCTTTTATATCCACTTGAGAGAGGAGATGGAGCCTCAGTTTGAAATCTCATCCATAAGACTATTAATATTGCATTGGAATGCCAGCCCTTGATTTTCGTGCTCAGATGGGACTTGAACCCACAACACTTTGACTCAGAGGGAAGAGTGCACAGCCACAGCTGACACAGTTGATAGCTTGGTAGATAGTTGAGGGAGGAAGTGATCTTCATTGCCACTGGCAGATCCTCTCCACAATACAGGCTGGCTGCAAATGACATCGATCTGCAACTGGGAGCCCAAAGGTTTCCCTGGTGTCCTGATCTGGAGCCAGCACATCCACTACTCTAATGCCTTTGTTAGACAAATATGATTGATGGCACAATGGTGAGTGTAGGCGGTCTGACTCCGGCACTCCTTTATCTCACCTGGAGCATTGTCTTTCGTCCTTTACCATTTCAACCATGAAAATCTTTATTGGTATCTTAGCTTGACTTGCTGACCACTGACAGAGGTGAGAGTGACTTCCCTTGAAATCAAGGCAGCATTTGACTGAGTGTGGCATCAGGAGCCCTAGCAAAATTGCAGTCAATGGGAATCGGGGGGAAACTCTCTGCTGGTTGGACTGATAACTAGCACAAAGGAAGATGGTTGTGGTTGTTGGTGGTCAGTCATCTCAGCTCCAGGATATCACTGCAGGAATTCCTCAGGGTAGTGTCCTAGGCCCAACCATCTTCAGCTGCTTCATCAATGACCTTCCTTCCATCATAAGGTCAGAAGTGGGGATGTTCACTGATGATTGCACAATGTTCAGCACCATTAGCAACTCCTCAGATACTGAAGCAGTCCATGTCAAAATGCAGCAAGTTCTGGACAATATGCAGGCTTGGGCTGACAAGTGGCATGTAGCATTTGTGACACATAAGTGCCAGGCAAAGATACTTTCCAACAAGAGAGAATCTAACCATCGCCCTTGACATTCAATGGCATTACCTGAACCCCCTCTGTCAACTTCCGAGGGGTCACCATTTACCAGAAGCTGAAATGGACTAGCCATATAAACACCGTGGCTACAAGAGCAGGTCAGAGGCTAGGAATCCTGCAGTGGGTAACATACCTCCTGACTCCCCAAAACCTGTCCAACATCTATAAAGCACAATTCAGGAGTGTGATGGAATGAGTGCAGCGCCAACAACAATCATGAAGCTTGACATCCTCGAGGACAAAGCAGCCCACTTGATGGCACCACATCCATAAACATTCACTGATGCACAGTAGCAGCAGTGTGCACCATCTACAAGCTGCACTGCAGGTCACCACCAGCTTCTCAAGTGTAATTAGGAATGGGCAATAAATGCTGGCCTAGCGATGCCCACTTCCCACGAATGAATAAAAGAAAAATTTGTCTTGAAGCTTCCTCAGCTCTCATGAATGTTGCAATGTAAGCCGCCCTTTCTCTTGTTCCTCTTTTTCTTTCAGCTCCCTGCTGAAGTCTTGCAAATATTTCAATTAAATTTGGTTTCTTAGTGAATTAGGAGATAATGAAACTGATTCTGCAATTGAATAGACAGAAAATCAGGGCCCACGATTTCTAGCAAGTGCTGCTTCTCAAACCCATATTCGCTGTTGTGTTTTTCTAATGATATAAAGTCGCCAATCACTCTAGGAGATTGGGCAAACACCTTGTGGGTTCACTTATTGAGACTAGACACATGAGAACCAATATACAAAGGTAGAAGCTTGAAGTTGTCAGCAGCAGTGCTGTGTTCTTCTCTCAGGCCAATTTGAAACTGAAACTGGATCACATGACACACTTCCCTTCTAGTGTTGGCACGCTACTATCCCTTAAAGGCATATTACAACATTCAACTGTCTTAATTAAATTCCACACAACCAGCAGGTACTATCTGGACAAGAAAAGCAATTCGCTTTTTCAAAGCCTAGAAATATATAGACAAAAACAAGCTAATAAAAATGCCAATGATAATTTTCAACAGGGAGCCAGTACCAAAGATCATATAAAACTGGAAAAATTGGGGGAAAAATTTAAAAGGCCTTTGGCCCTTTAGTTAGATGTTATTCTGTTCTCCATGGTATGCCCATACGAATCCTGCCCAAAGCTTTCAGAATATAAATTTTCATTTAATCTGTTATAATATTTAAATGAAGCTATAAAGATGCATTGTGTAAAACTACTTTAGGCTGGTCTAAAATAACTTATGGAAAATTAGATAAAAAACAAAATACTGCGGACGCTGGAAATCTGAAACAAAAACAGAAAATGCTGAAGAAGAGTCATAACGACTCGAAACGTTAACTCTGTTTTTTTCTCTCCACAGATGCTGTTAGGCCTGCTGAGTTCTTCCAGCATTTTCCGTTTTTGTTATGGAAAATTAGACTCGGCATCATGTGTTGCAGATCCACGTGTAAGGATCCCAGCCACATAATCACCTAGTACAGTGCTTCACAAACTCTTTCCCGGTGTGACCCCATTTTAATGCCCCAAATGTTTCATGATCAAAGGGTGAAAATTTAGAGAGTATGAGAATTGTTAAGTGGGGCGGGGGGGATGAGAGTGGGGGTGCTTCAGCTGCTGGGTGTGGGAGGAGAGTGAGGTTGAATGTGCTGGGAAGTGTTTCAATTACGATGTCTTTTTAAAAAAAACGCCCAACTTTCACAGGTTTTTTTTTAGCAGCAGGAACCAGGCCTCAAAGATTTGCCCAATTAGACCCCGCCCACCATTAGTAAAAACCTGAGGATTTAAAGGCTCTTTGCAGCTGCTGGCACTCAGCCTGACCTCCACGGCAGCCATTGCTGCCTCACAGCTCACAACCCCAAAAATATTGTCTCGATCCACAGTTTGGGAAGCCCTGGCCTAGTACCTATTCCATACTGCGCCATCACGGTCAGTGACCAGAAAATGCCCCCTTTCCCCAAACGTTTCTCTTTAATTTTCACCCACATTGTTGCGCATCAAATACAAAGTCAAAGAATGTGTCATTTAAGTGTTGCTGAAAAAAGAGACTTTTTTGTTGAAGCTTTTCATCTTGCACTCATCAGGACAATTCACAAGAAAATACCAGGACAATATAAATTGTGTCCTGATGAGTGCAAGATGAAAAGTGTCGACAGCAAATATCCCTTTTTTTTTCAGCGGTTCTCAAGTTCTGTACTATCAAATGACTAAATATATCATTTAGCATTAGTGCAAAATAAACTTTATTAGGTGTTGAATGAATGGGTAAACATGTTGTATGCAGTACTCAGAATTTAGATATTCATGATTTGTTTAGAATGCTGCTTTGAAAAATGTGGGCGAATGCTTAAAGAATTTTTCTTATGGCTGCTATGTGGTTAATTAGATCATAAACATAACTTGGGTTGTACCAATATTGTCAATTCCTGGATATGAGGCTGTTTATAATGTCTAACTCGTTGGGAGCATTGGAAAGTTTCACTCAGTCAACCGTTGTTTTGTTTTCCATGTATTATTTACTCAGTGTAACTAATGCAGAATTGTACTTGAGCAGTCTGATGTGGAGATAAGTTCACACATGCGACGTAGCTGGACGGTGACACCGTACATTGCACAGGTCTTGGAAAGGATTTGACAGAATAACCAAATATGGACATGCTGTACAGTGTTGTTCAGTATATTCTTTTTCCTTGCTGTTCAAAGAAGTCAACTTATCAAGGTTCACTTCACTTAGAATCTTCAGCAAGGTCTAATTCACAGATATGATTCATTCCAAATTGATATAGTTTAAACAGCTGCCTCGGTACTGAGGGGATAACAAAACAAACTGTGGCCATCAGGGCTGTTATAAAATTTAATGGTCGTGACTGAATAACCTTGAGTAGACGCTTTTCAGCATTGTTCTTTTCACATCTTGTTTATTTTAGAATTTAAAAAAAAAGATATAAAAACTTCTTCCTCAGGATGTGGGAAATGAAAATGCTGTCAAGACCAGCATTTGTTACCCAGTTTCCCCACCGTTAGCCATGGGGTTTCTTCTTGAATCGCTGCAGGCTGTAAGAACAACAATAACTTATACAGCACCTTTAACATCACAGGAGCATTGTAAAACAAAGTAAGACACTGAGCCACATAAGGAAATATTAGGTCAGATGACCAAAAGATTGGTCCAAGGGGTAGGTTTTACGGACCATCCTAAAGGAGGAAAGTGAGGTAGAGAAGCTAGGAGGTGTAGGGAGGGTACTCCTAGCAGCCTAGGCACTGAAGGCGCAGCCACCAATGGTGACATGATTAAAACTGGGGATGCACAAAAGGCTAGAATTAGAGGAGTGCACATAGGCCAGAGGGTTGTGGGTTTGGAGGACATTACAAAGATTGGGCGAGGCCACGGAGGGGTTTATAAACAAGAATGAGAATTTTATAATCAGGAGCCAATATAGGCCAGTGAGCAGAGGGGTGATAGGGGAATGGGACTTGTTACAAGTTAAGCAGGAGAGTTTTAGATGACTTGAGGTTTACCGTGGGTAGAATGTGGGAGACCAGCCAGGAATGTGTGGGAATAGTCAAGTATCAAAGTGATAAACGCACAAGTGAGGGTTTCAGCAGCAGATGACCTGGAGCAAAGTCAGACGATATTACAGACTGAAAATAGGCCATGTGGTGAAGTTGCTTCCCCAGTACTGTAAAGATAGGGTGCACAAGATTTTGACCCAGCAATGACGAAGGAACGGGAATATATGCCAAAATTTGTTAGAAGACTAAGGAGTGACAACAAAACGTCCTAAATGATAACTTTTAGAGGGGGTGCAAGAGGAGAGAGATCCGGGGAGTGTTTATGCACAAATCTTTGAAGATAGCAGGACAGGCCAACAAAGCAGTTAATAAAGCTTATGGACCCTGAGCTTGATAAATAGAGGCACAGAGCATGATCATCACAAAGTTATGCTAAGTCTTTATAAAATACCAGTTCAGCCCCAGGTGAAGTATTGTGTCCAATTCTGGGCCTCACCCTTTAGGAAAGATGTGAAGGCTTTGGAGAGGATATAGAAGAGATTTACCAGAATTGTTCCAGAAATGACAGATTACAGTTAGGCGGACAGACTGGAGAAGCTGAAGTTGTTTCCTAGAGCAGAGAAGGCAAAGAGGAGATTTGATAGAGGTGTTTAACATCATGAAGAATTTAGATAGAGTAAATAAAGAGAAACTATTTCAAATGGATGAAGGGTCAATAATGAGAGGGCACAGATGTGAAGTGATTGACAAAAGAACCGGAGGCAGCATGGGGAAAAACTTTATTAGGCAACATTAGGATTTGGAATGCAGGAATGCATAGCCTGATATGATGGATACAGATCCAAGAATAATCTTCAAAAAGGAATTGGATAAATTCTTGAAAGAAAATAAAATTACAGGAACCTGGGAAAGAGCAGGTGAGTGGGACTGCTCTTAGAAAGAGCCAGTGCAGATTCGATGGGCTGAACGGCCTCCTTCTGTGCTTTGCTGTTCTGTGATTCCTAACTGTAATTTTGCCCCCTTCTTACAAGCCAATACAACTTTAATGCAGTGAATATGGTCTTGATTTGAAGCCAAGACTCAGAAGTGAATGGCAAGTGTTTAACCTACTGCAGCCTCAGTTCTCTCAGTACCTTGAATCTTGATATGATGTTTTTGGGTGGGTATGGTGTGATGAGGTGGCTGTATTACAAACCAAATAAGACTAAGCCTGTGAAGTCATGCAGCACGACATTGGATATGTGCTGTCACGTATGGGATGACACAACACACAAGCCAGCAATTAGTGAAGGAGATGAAAGAATCTGAAGGATGATACTGCTGTTCTGCTCTACACTGAATTTGACAGCACTCACCATAACAGAGCATTTCTGCAAAAATCATTTACCGTGTATTACAGTATATTTGCAGCACAGAAACAGGACAATCGACCCAAGAGTCCATGTTTATGCTCCATATGACCCTCCTCCCACCATTCTTCATCTAACTCATCAACATATCCTTCTATTTCTTCCTCCCTAGCTTCTCCTCAAATGCATCTATGCTAGTTGCCTCAACTACTCCATGTGGTAGCAAGCTCTACATTCTAACTACTCTCTGAGTAAACGGCTTCTCCTGAATTCTTTATTCAATTTGTTAGTTTTATCTTTTATTTATGTGCCTAGTTCTGGTCTCACCCACAAGTGCATACATCTTCTCTACACCTATCCTATCAAACCCTTTCATAATCTTAAAGATCTCTGTCAGGGCACTCCTCAGTCCTCTCTTCCCTGGGGGAAAGAGCCCAAGACTGTGTTATCAATTAGGGGACGATTAGGGATTTATTCTTAAAGTATATAAGAACAGGTTTACAGCGGTGTATGGGGGAAAAGGGGTTTTGTGCCTGTGCTCTGAGTTTTTGTGAATAAGCCTGTGTTAAGGAATAGACTCGCTCCAGAATTCATCCTTTCCTCCACATGTGACTAGTGAATTTAACAGACTGTTCAATCTTCCCTGGCAGATACAATCATTCAGTTCTGGTAGTATTTTAGTAAATCATTTTTGGATCTTCTCCAGCACCTCTATACCTTTTTTATGATATGGAGGCCAGAACTGTTCACTGTACTTCAAGCGTGGCGTACTAAGTCTCAATACAAGTTTAACACAATTTCTCTGCTTTTCAGTTTTCTTCTTCTAGAAATTAACCTTAGTGCTTTGTTCACTTTTGTTAATGGCTTGATTAACTTGTATCAGCACCTTCAGTGATTTGTGTATCTGTACCCTTAGATCCCTTTGGTCCTCTACTCCATTTCGGTGCTCATTTTCCTTGGAGTATGTGTCCTCCTCTGTCTTCTTACCAAAATGTACTACTTCCTAGTTATCTATGTTGAAGTTCATTTGCCAATGGCATGTCCATTCTGTAAGTTTGTGAATGTCTTTCTGTGTTCTGCCTGAGTTCTTCTCCGTATTAACTGCAACCCCTATTTGGTGTCATCTGCAAATTTGGAAACTGTACTTCTGATTCTCAAGAACAAATTGTTTATGTAAATAGTGAACATTTGTGGTCCCAGGACAATCCAAATGGAACACCACTTCCCAGCATTTGTGATCTGAGTAACTACCTAACCCCTACTCTCTGGTTTCTGTTTTGTAGCCAGCTTGCTATCAATTCTGTTGCTTGTCCCCTGGCTCTACATGTTGTGACCTTGAGTCTACTATGCAGTATCTTATTGAAAGCTTTTTAGAAATGCAAGTATTTTGCATCTACTACATTACCATTATCAATTGTTTATGTTCTTAGAAGAATTCAGTAACATTTGTCATGCACGTCTTTCTGTTTTGGGAATCCATGTTGATTACTCCATTATATTTTCAGCTTCTAGATGTTTTTCTATTATATCATTCAGTAAAGATTCCAAAAGCTTTCCTATCATCAACATTGGGAACTTCCATTTGGGAGAAAATCAAGCTATGTTTTATTGGAACAAAATCACCAATTTAAAAAATAGACACAAATTTCTTATTCATATTTACCTTTGACCTGGGGAGAGTGGTCTAAGGGGTGGAACTTGCTTTCCAACAAATGTGGAAGGTTTCTTTCCTCTGAGCATGCTGTGTGCATGTGTTTGTTGTACAAGTATTTTCTGCAGGAAATATTTATCTTGAAAGTGTCATCTGTGCAGTAATGGTTTATGATATTGCAGACTGTATAGCATTGGCTTTCAAACTGTTGGGAGGGTGTTGGTAACAGAACAGTGCCTCTTAAGGAAGTCTTTGTGTCATCAGTAGGTTAACCATAAGTATTAACAAGTTGAACTATTTACACATATACAGTAAAATAGCTTAGGAGCCATCTCCATTCTTATGTCTTTACCAGTCTCTGCTCAACACCACACTGACCCCTGGATCTGGGTCATGTGCCTTCTTACACCACTGTGTGGGTGGTGCTGTACTTAGTCCCACATTAACCCTGTATGTGCCAGACCCATATACTATCTCTCCTCCTAGGTTTTACCCAATGTGTGTGGAGTTACACTAGTTTACTTAATGTCTTACACTATCAGTCTCATACATTTACACTGTTTTCACAACATTATTCCTATTACTGTATTAACATTATTATAACATTCTCATTACCCCATCTCTCCCCTATTCAAGTCCTAGAATTTACAGGTTCAGCCGGTCTGGAGGCCTTATAACCCTTCCATATTTCGTTTGCTGTTCTGTCGGAGCAGTGGTAGCCCCTGTTGTTTCTGGTTCTTCCTGTTGGCTTGGAGGTTGGACTGGCATTTGGGTGTTTTACTTAATAGTTCTCCACTGTGCAATGGGAGAGGTCGGTCTTGGGATAGGGCAGAGACTCCCTGTTTTGTCCGACTGTGCCTTCTGCTGCTCCAATCTGGTATGACTGGGGTTGCTCCTCGTTCCGTCTAATGATCATATCTTCTCTCTTGAGGACTGTGATCCAGACCTTGAAACCCTCCCGCAGCTGTGGCAAGTGTCTGGTATGGATCCTTCTGCTGTAGGCAGAAGCTTGCTTATGTTTGTCTGACTGCTCTTTTGTTTGGATGTCCAGCTAATCCTTGGTTACTAACCCTGGCATTAGTTTTTTTTGGCAGGATCAGAGGTTGAGTGCTAAGTTTCCTGCCCATCAGGAGCTCGGATGGGTACAGGCCGCATTGTAAGGGGGTGGGCCTGTTTGTGAGTAGTGCGGTGAGAAAGTCCTCATTCTTTTTCAGGAGGGCTTTCACCGTGCGGACCCCACGTTTTTTAAAAAATCATTCATAGGATGTGGGCTTTGCTGGCTGGGCTAGTCTTTATTGCCCATCCCTAGTCGCCCTTGAGAAGGTGGTGGTGAGCTGCCTTCTTGAACTGCTGCAATCCATGTGGTGTAGGTACACCCACAGTGCTGTTAGGGAGGGAGTTCCAGGATTTTGACCCAGCGACAGTGAAGGAATGGCGTTATGTTTTCAAGTCAGGATGGCGAGTGGCTTGGAGGGGAACTTCCAGGTGGTGGTGTTCCCATCTATCTGCTGCCCTTGTCCTTCTAGATGGTAATGGTCGTGGGTTTGAAAGATGCTGTCTAAGGAGCCTTGGTGAGTTTCTGCAGTGCATCTTGTAGATGGTACACACTGCTGCCTCTGTGCGTCGGTGGTGGAGGGAGTGAACATTTGTGGATGTGGTGCCAATCAAGCGGACTGCTTTGTCCTTAATGGTGTCAGGCATCTTGAGTGTTGTGGGAGCTGCATTCAGCCAGGCAAGTGGAGAGTATTCCATCACACTCCTGACTTGTGCCTTGTAGATGGTGGACAAGCTTTGGGAAGTCAGGAGCTGAGTTACTCACTGCAGGGTTCCTAGCCTCTGGCCTGCCTTAGTAGCCTGCTTCTCCATTTGACTGTGGATATATTGGGGAGCTGGTGTGGTGGCAGAAGTCATTGGATCACCAGCCATGGTTCTTTGCCTGACAGGGTGGCAATGCCGGCACCTGAATCTAATTTAAAATTTGTTAGATGTTCATTGGAATGCAAACATCTTTGTCAGAATGAGAAACCGCAATCCTTGACTTCAGCCAAGAAACATGGCTGTGTGTGCCTTCTGGGTTATCAGCCTCCACCTGCTGGATTACTATTGGGCCTTCTGTGCGTTTCTGGGGTTTTGACTTGTAGTTTGCCATAGTGTCTGATCCTGTTGCAGTGGAAGCATTGGGCTGTACTCACAGGACACTGAGCTCTCGCTGAGGGCGCTTCGCATCGCAGCGCTGGCAAAGCCGCTCTGCTGGGCGGTTCGGGAATTCCTTTCCCTGACTTGGATTGTCCCTGTGTCTTTGTGACCTGATAAGCTAGATTGAGGACTGGCTTCTGCCCCATGTTGTATTCTGTCTCTAAAAGATTGTCCTGTGCTGCTAACTATCTGACTACCTGCATTGCCTTGTCCAGGGTTAGATCTTCTTTAACTTGTAGGTCTGCAGACTTTTTGTTTAAGCCTGAAGCAACGCCTTATGTCAGGAAGCTTTTCAAACAAATTCCTTGGCCTTGGGTGAGTCCAGATTGAGTTGGAGGTGTTGAATTGTGATCGACATTAAAAATTGTTAAATTGTATATGCAGCTTTCAGAGTTTACAGACTTTCGAGATTGCATTGCCATGGATTCTGAGACAAAGGGATTTCCCGTGCTTGTTGGTTTTGATGGGCTCTGTGAAGTGGCGATGGCGCGCTTCTTGAAGAAGACTCATTGGCTGCCTGGATTAGCTATGTGCCGGTTTCTTTTGTCCCGCGGTTTGTTATGTCTAGTAACGAGGTGTTTGAATTTAAAGTTATGCTTGCTATTTTCCATGGTGAACAGTCACGACGTTCTGAGAGCTTTAAATAATTAAGTCCTTTTTTTTAATCTTACGAATTTGTTCGTGTTGGGACTCCGTGCTGGGGCTCCGACTGGGGAATTGGACTTTAGGGACTGACTTTCCTTCCACAGCGCCTGTGACACTGAATTAGGATAAATGTTCTCAGGACTGGATGTAACCTGGATCTTTAGAAGATTTAGCTCACCCTTGCAAGCTCTGAGGACTCTGCGCTCTGAAGCTGGACTTCAGTGGAGTCCTCTGCTGCAGTAAAAATCTCTGCCTTCAGCTTCCAGGCCTTTTCTCTGGAGTGTTTTCTGGCAAATTTTCTCTGCATCTTCAGATTCTGTTGGGAGCTTCTCTCAGGTCAGAATTTTCGTTAACGTTTTTGCACTCATCCTGCATCTTGGCTTGTTTCAGCATTTTAGTGAGGCTGAGGGTTTTTGATCCCCAGCTGCCACCATGTAGGGTGGGTGTTGGTTACAGAACAGTGTCTCTTAAAGAAGTCTTTGTAGTCTTCAGTAGGTTAGCTATAGGTCTTTATGAACAAGTAGAACTCTTTACAGATGTACAGTAAAGGGTGCAGACCAGGAGCTATCTCCATACTTAGGATGTTACCAGTCTCTGCTTAACACCACCCTGACCGCTGGATCTGGATCGTGTGCCTTCTTAGACCACTGTGTGAGCGGTACTGTACTCATTTCCACATTAACCCTGTATATTCCAGACCCTTATGCTACACAGAATAAGACCCTGAACCCTAATTCCTCTCAAATTCCGATCTCTCTCTGACTAATCTTACTCTCTTCTTCAGCCTGAGGGGGTGCAAATGTCTGTCGAGTTTGGAGAGCTCTTTTATGAAATGAAACCTTAGCCTGTGCTGTACATTAATTAAACATGTTTTTGGCTATTGCATTCCTTTTTGTAGATTGCACTGTCTGTTGGAAGCTAGGATAGGGGTCTCTTAGAATGTACATTAATACTTGTTTTTTAAGTTCATTTATGGGATGCGGGTGCATTTATCACCCTTGAAAAGGTGGCGGTGAACTGCCTTCTTGAACCACTGCAGTCCATGTGGTGTAGCTACACCCACAGTGCTGTTTGGGAGGGAGTTCCAGGATTTTGTTAATTTTCACAGAAATTGGAAATATTTCTCCTGGTTGATCTCTTACCGTCTCTTGTACCGTCCCTAAACTTGAACCCATCCCAAACACAATTGTTCATACTCTAATTCAGACCGTTCACTCATCACCCTGTGTTACCTGACCTGACCTGACCTACAATGGCTCCCGGTCAAGCAGCGCCTCTATTTTAAAATTCTCATCCTTATTTTCAAACCTCCCCCTCATGGCCTCACCCATCCCTGTCTCCGTAGCTTACTCTAGCCCTACAACCCTCTGGGATCTCCGTGTTTCTTCAAGTCTGGTCTCTTGTGCATTACCAATTATTGGCCATGGCTTCATTGCCTTGCCTCTGGAATTCCTTCCCACCACCTTGCTGCCCCTTGACCTCACTTTTTTCTTTAAGCTGCTTCTTAAAGTTTACCTCTTTGACCAGGGTGTTGGGGCATCGGTCCTAATATCTCTTTATGTGGCTCGGTGTCAAATTTTGTTTGACAATGCTGCTTTGAAGTGCCTTGAGATGTTTAACCATTGTTTACAGGCACTGTATTGCTTTTGTTGTCCTATGCTGTTGGCGGTGACCAACTGTGGGAGGTGGTCTCGCATCGATGGTGCCGTACATCACAGTCAGTGCAAACCTGTCTTTTCAAACATCACATTTAAAATTGAAGATCTCCTTTGGTGACCCATTGCACAGCACTTAAGCTTCTAAGAATAGGAAAGAGCTGTGTGTCCTGTCAGTTTTCTTCTATTTTTAGGAATTTCCGGGGCTGTCAAGGGGGTGGTGATCAGACTTCATTGTGTATTTAAATGCATGAGTGTGGAGTTCTGTTTTTCCTCAGCCAAGGACACTACAGCGATGGACAGTATTGCTACAGCTGTTTATTCATGCCACAGTCACAAATACTCCAAATATTTCACTGTATAGTCACTGCATTGTGTTCAAATCTTAACCAAGTCCACAGCACTTAATAAAACTTGGACCAGGTTTTCCCTTTTTTTGACAAACCTGAGATTTTATTGTATTCACCCTCCTGTTAATCAGGAATGAAGGAAGAAATCTTACACTTACGCAGCACCTTTTCGGGACCCTAGGACATCTCAAAATTCCTTACGGCCAAAGAAGTGCATTTGAAGTGTAGTCACTGTCGCAACGTGGGAAGATTGCAATGCAATTAAACAGAAGCTTAGAAAAGAAAAGGAAGAATATTCAGCTCTGTAGTACCTGTTTTTTGTGGCCGTTCTGTGTCCAAAATGGTGTCTGCACTCTGAGTACACAATTCTGGTCTGTGCCATGCTGGATCCCATTTTGGTAAGGGACAACCAAGAGGCATCCTTTACCCTTTATCCATCAGAAGCAGGCATCAATCGATTAGCATATACAAATAAGGGGCTTAACTCCGGCTCATGCAACTTCGACTTGCGCCTGAAGCAGTCAGCATCAGCGCTGATTGCCTCCTGGAAAGCCAATGACATGGCACAAAATGAAAAGAAGGGTTAGTACTCACCTTAATTACTGCTGCTGCCAATCCAGCGATCTCTGACCCCCAATCCACCCCTTGCACCAGTCCCGATTTCCTAGTTCCCCCAACTCCTGATTGCACCCCGAGCCCCCACCCCCAACAATACTGCAGATTGTTGCGATGTTCTTTCCCAACCTCCTTGCACTCCCCTTGAAACTCAGTCGCATTCAGAGGGCCAGCTGCTCGTCCTCCAGACCCTTGCGATCTTACCTAATCACTGACCTGGACATTGGCACATGAACCTGCAGGCTCCTACCACTGTGCCTTCTATGTGACAATGAGGTCTGAGGCCCAAATTTTTTTGCTCCTTTGTTAGTATTCTGCAAGCGAGGAGCCCAAAAACATTCGCTGCTAAAATTCTAGGCCACAATGTTTTGTGTTGCACCCTCAACATTCAAGTTGCTACTTGCACCAGAAAGATGTTTTACATTAAAAGGTGGGTTGCCCTGTTTAAAATATATTTCTGCCAATTGACTTCTTTTGTGATATTTAGTGAGCAATTAGCAAAATAAACCCTGTTTATCAAATCAAGGGGCAATATAGTCTCTGGTTAAATTATATGATTCAGCGAAGCCTTCTTGCCATTGTTCCTTGTTGTCATGACAACACTGTTGGTAAGAAAACAGAGATCGGTTGGTGGAAAATGATTAGAAATCACAAGGTGTCCATACGTTTCTACAGAATAGCACGCTCCACAAGGAACATGTTCAAGGGCAGTCAGGGGCACTGTAAGTAAAGCGATCAGGGTTTGTTCTTGCAGCTTATCACATCTGATCTGCTGTTTAAGATGGTTTCAAACTGTAGCACATTGCAGACAGCATATGATCTTATGGAAATCTTAAACCAATGGTAATCCTAACTTGAGAAACCGCCATTGCTTAGGTCATAGCTGTTCATCACTTCTATGCAGCATCTTGACTCCCATGTCTATCCTAACAATACATAATGAAGTAAAATTGTCCCACGAACTCTGAAGTTTATGCTACAGGCTATAATAGAGATAGGAAGGTGATTACAAGGCAGTCTCAGGGCACAAGTGTATAAACAAATTTTGGTTCACTGTCAACTTTAAGACTTCTGCCTTGCAGATACTTTCAAGTTTTTACGGTGCTTTGTGATTTAACTGAATAATTTTTCACTGGTGTTTGCAATGTTTATTGAATGAAATAATGCTGTTCTAGTAAACCCCAATTAATGACAAATGAATGTATTATTAAGAAGGCTCACATATATGAATCTATATTTAATAACACTCCCAACTGTAAGTAAAGGTGACAACTTCTCATATGAAAACATTGGCCTGAATTTTTGCAAAGACGGAGAAGGTCTCCGGCTTATCCAAAATGGTGCCGGAAGCCCGTTTCCTGAAGTCCTGCCCATGAACCTGGCACTCGCCATTTTTACGGGGGTGGGGATACTGAGCAGGCTGTAGTTTGCACAGCCATGTTTCAAGGAGGCAGCTACACATGTTGAAGTCAGATTCAGTCAGATCCAACTCTCGCTAGTAGGATGTCCAAAACATGACTTATGCACTTTAGACTTATCAGGAGAAAATCTAAAGTTAGCGGAGCTCTTTGGAGAGGTCGGGTACTCCTTTGAAGAGGTAGGGTGCCCTTTTGGCTAGGTCAAGGGACACCTTTTGGAGAGGTTAGGTGCCTTTGGGAGAGGTATTGTGCTCTTTGGGAGAGGTCAAGTGCCCTTTGAGATTGTTAAAAGTAGATATGAATGTGCATAAAAAGTGGATAAACTCATTGGAACGGTCAAGCTGTCAAGGGAACTGGGAGCTGAAAAGCTGTCAAGAGAACAGTCAAAGCTTATTAAAACTGTCAAGTTGTCAAGGGAATTAAATCTCATGGCCTTTTAATTTAAAAAAAATCATTCTGCAGCTTTAAAAAATCAGTGCTTGCTATTTCACTCCTTAAGCCTGAGGGCAATTATTATAGGATTTGTGCTGCATTATTGATTTCACAAGCTGTCATTATTACAGTGGGGTGCCTGTCAGTTCAAAGTTTGATTGATAGCTCAAAGTGGTTATTAAGTCTTTGATGTAGGGCTATGAATACAAATGCTTGTTGTTGAAGGAATTTAAATGTAGTGAATGGATTTTTAAAAAATCAAAGTGTTGTTTTCAAATAGTGAATTCATCAGTAGACACTTAGAACTTTATTTTATTTCCTCTCAGCATGGGTCCTGAGGTCTGTCCACGGTGTATACTGGGTGAGTTGGCATAGAGGCTGTAAGGGCAATGGGTGGTGGGTGGGGCATGGGTTAGTATGAGTTTGCACCAAGTTGGCATAGGGGCTATTAAGGGCCATGGGGGTGGGTGGAGGGGCATAGGTTTACATGGAGGGAATGAAGGGCCATGGGTGGGTGGGGAGTGAGGAGGTGAGGCTCGAGGGATTTTTTTTTTGTTTTCTGCAGCTGGGCCGAGATCACCAAGGCTGACCTTTCACCTAGCCTGCTTCCGCATTCGACAGACCCTATGCTGCCTCTGATCTGCTTCCGAGGGTGGCAGACTCCAATTAACCCCAACTTCTCCAGAACAAAAATCCCGCTTTGCAGTGCACTTTCTCCTGATTTAGGTTTGCGGAGTTGGGAATTTTCCAGACATTGTGATTCCCTACCCAGGGTCAAAAATTCAGGCCATTGTTTCTTTTCTACATGATAACATACACATTGAACCATTAGAGTTCTCCAGGTGCTAAAGCTAGGGGTAGTTTGACCTGCTCTGCATTGAGTGTGTTAGCAGTGTTTGAGAGAAGTGTTTTCTTTCAGTATTTGAAAATATATCTGACATCATCTAGGAAAAAACGCTGTTCCTAAGCGAGTCAGTAATCGAGTGTGGAGAATTCATTGACCATGCTGATTCAGTATTCTGCAGCCTCAAACAGGTAGCCAAGTACCCAGTTATGTTATTAATGATTCATACTAAGTGGCTTTTTTTGCAGAAGTGTTGACTCCCTGAATGCAATGTCCAATGAGCAGCAGCAATGCCAGACGAGCGAAAGAGAGAAAAACAGAGAGAGAGAGAAATTGTCTCCTCTCTAACACTGAATTCAGTGTTCAGCAAGCTCCCATTGATCCTTTATCAAGACCTCAGTAGCTATCTAAAGACTTTACAATTTCTCCATAAAATGTCAGCTCTGTTTCACTGCCAGATTTCACATATGACATTGACAGCCCTGTTCTTCATTACCTTGCTTGTGTGGTTACACTGGAAGGGAGGCAGTTGTGTTCCTGAAGTTCTGTGCAAAGTTTGCCTTGTGTAATGATTTGACATGAGCTTAATCTACCTTTTTACCTTCACTAACTAGAATGGCCTGAGAGAAAATAAAGAGAAACTAAATTGTCCAATTCTGGGTAGCTTTGTACAACAGACATACTCTTTATTAACAACCAATTTGGGGCTACCCAAAGTTATTTCATTGAGGTGGTTTACAAAGCAGGAAGAGAAGATTTTCACCTATGTGTTCTGAGCTGGTCCCAGAGCTGAAATGGTTATGTTTTAATTCGCTACTTCATTCAGTTCCCAAGTCACTGACCTCCCGAGCTTCTAAAGGTTATACTTCGTTCAGATGGAGTGTGGTAGCAAGCAAAGTGTCTCCTATTACATAACAACTTGAATAATTTCAACCAGAGCTTTTGCAATACAAACATAAAATGCTTGAAATACTTCGCAGGTCATGTAGCATCTATGGGGAGAGAGACTGATCGATCACCTTTCACCAGAATATTTCTAGAATTGTCTTACCATTACCTCATTTCACCTTGCGATTCCCTTTGTCATTTAATCCCCTACCCTCCACTCTATTAAAGACCTTTTCCCCTTTGTTCTATCCCTGCTCCCTTCTCCCTGCACTTGTTTAAAATCTGTTCATTTCTTGCATCTTCTTAGTCCTGATGAAAGATAATCAATCTAAATGTTAGCTGTTTCTCTCTCTATAAATGCTGCCTAACCTGCTAAGTATTTCCAAGATTTTCTGTGTTTTTTTGTTTATTTCAAATCATAAGGATGTGCTGTCTCTGGAGAGAGTCCAGAGGAGGTTCACGAGAATGATCCCAGGAATGAAAGGCTTAACATATGAGGAACATTTGAGGACTCTGGGTCTACACTCGATGGAGTTTAGAAGGATGAGGGGGGATCTGATTGAAACTTACAGAATATTGAAAGGCCTGGATAGAGTGGACGTGGGGAAGATGTTTCCATTAGTAGGAGAGACTAGGACCCAAGGGCATAGCCTCAGAGTAAATGGAAGACCTTTTAGAACAGAGATGAGGAGAAAATTCTTTAGCCAGAGAGTGGTGAATCTATGGAATTCATTGCCACAGAAAGCTGTGGAGGCCAGGTCATTGAGTGTATTTAAGACCGAGATAGATAGGTTCTTGACTGGTAAGGGGATCAAAGATTACGGGGAGAAGGCGGGAGAATGGGGTTGAGAAACTTATCAGCCATGATTGAATGGCTGGGCAGACTCGATGGGCCAAATGGCCTAATTTCTGCTCCTATGTCTTTTGTCTTATGGTCTTATGGTCATAAGCATCAATAGTATTTTGCTTTTATATGAGTGAGCATTTGTAATAATTAAAGTTAATCCAGTTGTTTTATGGGCAGTATTTGTCCATGTTGTTTTGACTGAAGATTAGATTGCTATGCAGTTTCATTACGTACGAATTAAGAGCAGGAGTGGGCCACTGGGCCCCTTGAGCCTGCTCCGCCCTTCAATAAGATCATGGCTGATCTGATTTTTAATCTCCACTCCACATTCCCACTTACCCCCAATAACCTTTCATCCCCTTGCTTATAAAAATCTATCTACCTCTGCCTTAAAAATATTCAAAGACTCTTTTTCCACCACCTTTGAGGCAGAGAGCTCCAAAGACTCACAACCCTCTAATGGAAAATAATTCTCCTCATCTCTGTTCTAAATAGACGACCCCTTATTTTTAAACAGTGGCCCCTAGTACTGTTTTCTCCCAGAAGAGGAAACATCATTCCCACATCGACCCTGTCAAGACCCTTCAGGATCTTATATATTTCAGCCAGTCGCCTCTTACTCTTCTAAATTCCAGCGGATACGTGTCTAGCCTGTCCAAGCTTCCCTCATAAGACAACCCGCCCAACCAGGCATTAGTTTAGGAAACCTTCTTTGAACTGCTTCCAACACATTTACATCCTTCCTTACATAAAGAGACTAATACTGTACACTGTACTCTGATGTGGTCTCATCAATGCCCTGTGTAACTGAAGCATAACTTCCCTACTTTTGTATTAGATTCCCCTTACAATAAATTATAACATCCAATTAGCTTTCCTAATTACTTGCTGTACCTGCATACTAACTTTTCGTGATTCATGCAGTAGGACACCCAGATCCCTCTGCATCTCAGAGCTCTGCAATCTCTCATCATTTAGATAATATGATTCTTGTTTATTTTTCCTGCCAAGATGGACAATTTCATACTTTCCCACCTTATATTTCATTTGCTACGTCTTTGCCCATTCACTTAACCTATCTACATCCCTTTGTAGCCTCCCTGTTTCCTCTTTACATCTTACTATCCTACCTATCTTTGTGTCAGCAGCAAATTTAGCAACCATACCTTTGCTCCCTTCAACTAAGTCATTTATGTAAACTGTAAAAAGTTGAGGCCCCAGCACTGATACCTGTGGCAGACTACTCATTACATCTTGCTAACCAGAAAAAGACCCATTTATGCCTACCTTCTGTTTCCTGTTACTAGTTAGTCTTCTATCCATGCCATTATGTTACCCGCTACACCAAATGTTTTTAATTTTTGTAATAACCTTTGATGTGGCACCTTATCAAATGCCTTCTGGAAATCTAAATACAGTACATCCACTGGTTCCCCTTTATCCACGGCATAAGTTACTTCTTCAAAGAACTCCAATAAATTGGTGAAACCATTTCCAATTCACAAAACCATGTTGACTCTGCCTGATTGCCTTGAATTTTTCCAAGTGTTCTGCTATAACATCTTTAATAATAGCTGCTAACGTTTTCCCTATGACAGATGTTAAGCTAACCGGCCTGTAGCTTCCTGCTTTCTGTCTCCCTCCCTATTTGAATAAAGGAGTTACATTTGCTATTTTCTAATCTAATGGAGCCTTTCCCAAATTTGGGGAATTTTGGAAAATTAAAACTATCTCACTCACCACTTCTTTTAAGACCCTAGGATGGAGTCCGTCAGGAACCGAGGACTTGTCAGCCCACAGCTCAAACAATTTTCTTAGTACCACTTCCCCAGTAATTGAAATTTTCCTGACTTCCTCCCTCCCTTCCATCTCCTGATTTACAGCTAATTCTGGGATGTTACTTGTATCCTTTTTAGTGAAGACCGATGCAAATTACTGGATCAGTTCATCTATCATCTCCTTATTTTCCATTATTAATTCTCCAGACTCACTTTCTATAGGACCAACAATCACTTTGTTAACTCTTTTTAAAATATCCATAGAAACTCTTACGATCGGTCTTTATAGCTTTCTCTTTTCTTTTAAAGCTTTCCAGCTTTCTCTCGTACTCTAATTCATCAATCTTTTGGTCATTCTTTGCTATTTTTTACTTTCTGTCCAATCTTCTGACCTGCCATCCATCTTGGTGCAATTATTTAAAGTTGGATGCTATCTTTAATTTTTTTTTTAGTTAACCATGGATGGTGGATCCTTCCCTTGGAATTTTTCTTTCTTGTTGGAATATATATATTCCCCTTAAATATCCACCATTGCATCTCTATATTGACTTATCCCTTAACCTAATTTGCCAGTTCACTTTAGCTAGCTGTGCTTTCATGCCCTCATAATTGCCCTTATTTAAGTTTAAAATACTAGTCTTGGATCCACCCTTCTCTCCCTCAAACTGAATGTAAAATTCAATCAATTTAATTTATTGTGCAAGATGTGATGGATTTGCTTTTCTCCCTAGTTTGTTGCTCCAAATTGAGTGACTTATTGATATCCATGAGTATATTCATTCTAGAAAGCTTCACCTATATTTCCCAATTAATGCTGCATGTAACATTCAGATCATGAATGCATCATCTAAATTGTTTAAAAAAATACTTCAGAAAATAACAAAACACAGGGAGCACAAATGCAAATAGACAATGATTTCCCATTTTTTTACCCTTTTACAGTTTCAATTAAGTAATCCAAAACTTTCCTATTCTTGAAAATGAAAAAGAATGTACTTTTTGAAGAAACCCTCACCGCGCTTTTGTTAGCTCCAGACCTGACTGGTGTCAGCCATGGCTCAGTTGAAGTGAGTGTTGCACTGTTGGAGATGCCGTCTTTTGGATGAGATGTTGTCTGACGGCTCCATCTGCCCTCAAAGGTGGATGCAGAAGATGCCATGACAGTAAGAGCAGGTGAATTATCCCTGGTGTCCTGGCCACAAACATCATGAAAAATGATTTACCTGCTTACTATCAAATAGCTGCTTGTGGGAGCTTGCTGTGCAGAATTTAGTTGCTGTGTGTCCTACATTATAACAGCGACTGCACTTCATATGTATACCTTTGGCTGTTAGGTGCTTTGGGATGTCATGTAGTCATGAAGGGTGCCATATAAATGCAACTCTACAATTCCAAAGCTTTCTTGGCCAGCCTCCCTCCTTCCACCCCATAACTTGAAATCCCAATAACTTGACCTCATCAAAACTCTGGCTGCCTGCATTCTAATTTGCAACATATCCCGTTCACACGTCACTCTTGTGCTCACTGAACTACATTGGCAATTCTCACCCTTGCGTTCAAATTGCTCCAAGACCTCACCTCTCCCTATCTCTGTAACATCCTTCAGCTCCACGGCATTCCAGATTCTCTGCATGCCTCCAATTCTGGCCTCTGAAACACCCTTAATTTCCTTCACCCCACCATTAGCGTTCATGCCTTGAGCTGCCCAGATCCTAAATGCTGGAATTCCTTCTTTAATCTATTATATTCCTGGACTCATGCGAATACAGAATATTTACAGAGTCTGCTGAGGTAGGGAAAATGCTAACTTTACTGGAACATCTCTTACTGTATCTACATCGTACCACAAGGTTCTACAAGAGAGAGTAAGATCCTATGACATTGCATCATTTCCTGGGATGATGTATACTGCCTCATGAGCATGTTACACGGTTAGAATTAATCCCTTATACTGCATAAGCCTCTGCGCATCTCTACTTTGCACTTTTTCCTTTTAAGACATTCCTTAAAACATTCCTCTTTGACCAAGCTTTTGGTCATCTTCCCTAATATCTGCTTTTGTGTCTCGATATCTTGGTCAAAGTTTTTTTGATAACATGCCTGCGAAGGGATGTTTAACTACTTTAAAGGTGCTATATTGCTCTAACTTACTTTCTACTGCAGCATCCTTTTACACAGCCTCAATTTAAGTACCTTCTACCCCAAGTAACTGTATAATGATCAGTTATACTCCTAAAGCTGTACTATTTTCATGGAAAAATATGCTTTTTTTTGTTTGGAAGGGCAATAATCATTGTTTTAGTCGTGATGGCATAACTAGAACATAGGCACCAGATAAAGGATTTTGATCTGATTAACATCATCAGGTATTTTTAACAAAAGAAAATATTTGATAAACTCTTTTTCAAGAACTTGCGCACTTTGACAGGAATACAGGGTATATAAATTTGTTGCAGACTGGTGTATTTTTGAAATGCATTCTCCTAACTCTGATGACAATCTCAATAGGTAATAGCCTCGTTCACCCTGGGATTCAACTGCAGAATCTACTTGGGAAATGGGAAGGCTAGAGCTTTAACTACAAAAGGTCTTAACGATCTCATATAATAATCTACCATCTTTTCAGTATCGCTGATTCATCAACCTTCTCCCTTCAGCTTATTCTTGCCTCTATCCTGTTGGGGTCTCAAGCACCTAAAAAAGTGGAATGTTCTCACTTTCAATGTTCCTTTAAAACATTGGGTGCACCCTGTAGCCATCTTTGTCTTTAAAAATGCCCAATTTAACTCATGCAACTACGACATAAACTCAGGTTTTCTTGCCAAAAAATGACTAACTTTTAAAAAAAAAAATCATGCTACATAATCACTTTCCTTGTAAAGCGCTTGAGTTCTCATTTGACTTTTGGTCCTCTGATTTTTATTGCAGGGTTCAGCAGATTCCTACACTAGCAGGCCATCCGATTCTGATGTTTCCCTGGAGGAGGATCGTGATGGGGTTCGTCGTGAATCAGAGCAGCAGGCAGCAGTACAACTTGAAAGAGCCAAAGTAAGGGGATACTGATTCTGGCAGAGGTCAACCTGCTTCATGAGAAGACAAGGGCCCAGTATGATTTTGTCACAAATAATTCCGTTAGGTGTTATCCTCAAACATGGTAACTGGATCCTTTAAAGATAACAGAAATATGAGTACACCTACCTAGAAGGTCAACATTTTAAAAACTGACATTCAATGGTTTTTGTGCTTCTTGGTAGCTAAGTAGATAAATACAGCTTCTGGACTATCACTTAGTTTCTGGGTATAGGCTATATTAATCATTATAAAACTGGACCAATGGTGGGGCATTATGAACATACAACTCTACAGAATTGTCGGGTGGGAAATGGCCAACTTGTCCATTCAGCCTACTTGACACCATGATGGCCAGACCTCCTTGACCTTCTTCTTACCTCCCTCATGGCAGAGAGGGAAGCTGCGAGTGAGGTGGGGAGAGGGGGCGGGGGTCTTGTTGGAGAGGCCAGGGGAGAGAATGCACCCGCAGGGGGCCAGATGTTGGCGGGGATCGGTGGAGGGGGGTGGGGGGGAGGGTTGCATGATGTGGGGACAGGGGACCTTGGGGGAGGCGCTGGTGCAGTGACATTATCACCGGACTTGAAATCCAGGGGCCCAGAATAATGCTTTGGGGACCCAGGTTTGAATCCCACCACGGCAGATGGTGGGGTTTGAATTCAATATAAAAAAAAATCTGGAATTAAAAGCCTAATGAAACCATTGTCGATTGTCATAAAAACCCATTTGGTTCACTAATGCCCTTTAAGGAAGGAAAACTGCCATCCTTACCTTGTCTGGCCTACATGTGACTGCAGTTGTCTCTGAAATGGCCTAACAAGTCACCAAAACCGCTAAGAAGTCTGTAAGGGATGAAACCGGGCAGACCACCCAACATTGGCGTAGGCATTGGAAATGACAACGGCAAACTCAGCCCTGTCGATCCTTCAAAGTCCTCCTTACTAACATCTGGGCCAAAATTGGGAGAGCTATCTCGCAGACTAGTCAAGCAACAACCTGACAAGGTAAGAGGTCCAAGGCACTGCCATCACCATCCCTGGGTATGCCCTGTCCCACCGGCAGGACAGAGCCAGCAGAGGTGGCGGCACAGTGGTATACTGTTGGGAGGGAGTTGCCCTAGGAGTCCTCAACATCGACTCCAGATCCCATAAAGTCTCTGGCATCTGGTCAAACATGGGCAAGAAAATCTCCTGCAGATTACCACATACCATCATAAGTAGAGACCTGCCTGTGAGTCCCCTAAAAGTGATGTGGTGCTGCCTGCGAAGCCTGCCACTGATGACCACGGGTGCTGCCCTAGCAAGGTAGGCAAAGAAGCCTCAAAGTCCCAAGTAAAGTGCAGCTCGCCAGGTGCACATCGCTAATGTTCAATTGTGAAACACGTTGGCGACCCGGATGATCCAGCATGGGGGGGATGATTCCAGAAAACTGGGCTTATAATGATATGCAGATGTATCACAATGAAGCTCCCGACAGGTGGGGGCAGGAAACTCGGCCCGCCATTGACAGGCAGAGCGAATGATTGCAAACTGCTTTCATGACACCATGAAACCGATTTTTGGCTTTCAAGCCATTATTGTCTGCTCACATCCTCTATGATGCCCAATGCCAGCAGGCTTGGAAAATTCCATCCTAAATATTCCAGTTTATTTAACACATGGAATCCAGGAGGTTTCTGTGTGAATTGCCCTGCTGCTCCAGAAATTTTCCTATATTGCAATCTCGCCGTGAGACTACTATTGAAACAGAGTATTTACATGATAGATACCTACAAAAAAAAGCCAGAAAAAGTTAGGGCCTGGCCATTCCAGTGAACTTTAACAGTGTGATAAGTCTAAGCTTCTGCTAAATGGTCACTCTGGCACTGAAAATGAACTTTTACAAATGTGGAGTCACATTCCTTCTGATTTGAATTATCATTGGAGATGTTAAAAACTGAAAAAGAATTAAATACACTGACACTAAACATTTGTCATGTATAAAATTAAAACCAGTTTAAACTCGCCCTAAACTTATAATGTGAATGTACCCTAACGTTGGCTCGATGTGTTTTATTTTTCAGACCAAACCGGTTGCATTTGCTGTAAGAACGAATGTCACTTATTGTGGGGCTCTGGATGAAGATGTACCAGTCCCAGGAACTGCCATCTCTTTTGATGCCAAAGACTTTCTACATATTAAAGAAGTAAGTCAATGAGCTTCACTAACATAAAGGGGAAGAATTTATAAACTTTCGCACTTGTTTGAAGAAGGGAAAGGCTGGCAGCTCGGGAACACAACCTAACTTGGAGTGGGCTTTGTAATGGCTTCTTAACTCATCCATAGCATTAGCATCCTGCTTCCGGGTTTCCCGGCTA
Source organism: Cetorhinus maximus (assembly GCF_964194155.1). Classification (NCBI taxonomy): domain Eukaryota; kingdom Metazoa; phylum Chordata; class Chondrichthyes; order Lamniformes; family Cetorhinidae; genus Cetorhinus; species Cetorhinus maximus. Next base: position 107,656,983 of record NC_135889.1, on the reverse strand, counting down.
ATCAGAGAATGTGGGCGCGATAACAACAGTTGACTGATCCTTCTTTAAAGGGACCCCGACAGAGGCCAGAATGGCTTCATTGCAGATCTATTAGTGAAGATATAGCAAACATAAGTATGGAGGTGCAACGTGGGAAAGCCGCTCACCCTGATTCTATCAGACACTCGCTGGAGGTCAGACTGTGGGCTGTGAGTGTCTGGAGAAAAATATTGTTCATTGTAGATGGGAGAATGAGACCAGTCTCTGAAGCAAAAACAACATGGCTCAGAGTTGCTGAAGAAGTGAGCACCAGGAGTGTGGTACCTTATGGCTGGATATCGTGCCAAAAAAAGTTCAGTGACCACATAAGGATAGGAAAGGTAAGTGGCATGGCACATTCAAGTGCCACCCCCCACACTCTGAATTCCCCAGCATTCTCATGCACAGCATTCCTGAGCCCAACACACCTTGCAGCCCCACTCATTCCTGTCTCTCGATTCTCCTCCCTTCAGGTCTCCATCGAAACAACCTACACTGACAGTCACCTTCATCTTATTGCCCATCCCTCACCGTTACCTTCCACAAATGTTGTTTATTCCATCCTTTCCACAATCCATTTCGAACACTCATAACTCTCTTGTTTCGCTTTTTGCGGAAGTGTGTGCAGAAATCCAGGGAGGTGTACAGACTGCGGGTGTGGCCCTCCAGTGATAGCTACCCTGACTGTGGAGGTCTGTGGAGGAGGCGGCGTTAGAGATTGGCAGGGCGGCGGAGTCCATGACCACTGGCGATGGATAGACTGAAGTCTTCCAGATATTTGGTGTCAGATCACATTGCCATTTGGCAAGTATCAATCACTTATGTTGAAATATTGTCACCACAAACTGAGGTATGAGAGTTTTCACAATAATGACTTGGAACCCTTTCCCCATGTTAGTTCTAATTCATATCTTTCATCTTCCACAGGTCGTTCAAGCCTGACACAAGAGCTGGAGTAGGAGGTGGCTGAGGGTCCCTCAGAGGAGGCTGCGCGCTTTGAGGAAGCACTATCACACGACTCATATGCAGCCTCTTCCAGCACAGATAAATGCCTTGATGGGGCCTCTAAGGGAGGTAGCTAGATTGTGCTGTGGGTATTGCCTTCTTTGAGCTGGAGCTTTGTGTGCATCCCCTCTGCCTTGTGGAGCAGCAACTGGCTAAGGGGAAGGCAACTGATGCTTCTGCTGGTGTTGCTGGTGCTGCTCCTCCTTTTCCTCATTCGAGGTCCAAAATAGAGCTGCATAAACTGCTCCCATGCTGCAGTGAAGGCTGATGGCAGGGAAGTGTAATCAAAGTGAGAAAAGTCCAAGGTGGTCGAAATAACCTCCAAAAATGTTGGAAATCATGTCCAAAACAAATGAAAGCACATTCTCAGAACAAGTCCTGTGAGTGAAAGTCTTTCACCGAAGCAATTAAGCAGCTGCCCTGTTGGTAGTTGAATACTTTCCAGCTCGCCAGTTTCAAAGCCCTGTCAGTCCCCATTGTGTTCTCACCTTATTGACCATTGCGAGTTTTAGGCTGCTCAGGAAACCCATGCGCTGGCACTTAAAGCCAGAATGCAGAGTTAAATCTGTTTTAAATTGCTTTTTTACGTATTTAATTCACAGACTTGCCATCCCCACCGGAGTTTCCTGCACTCCTTCGAAACTCACCAACAGATTAAATGTGGAAGAGATTGAGATGATTTTGGGTTTCCGACATGCTGGCATTTTTTGAAGTTTCAACCCTCACCTACGCACCGGCAACTGCCCCCGCCTCGCAGGTTAAAATTGGGCCTGATGTAGATTCTGCCATCCCTAGGTATCTAAGCAGCATTATTGTCAAACAGGAGCAATTTCAATTATCACTGAGTAGTGAAAATGCCATACATACTTAGGCTAGTTGAAGGTTCAGATCAGTAACGGAACAATTAAAATTAACGGGCTTGTACTGCTGTTAGCGCTGAAACAAAACCTGGATGAACATCTTCGGGAGTGGCATGAAGCCAATCTTCTCAATCTGAATTACTGAAATAGAAAAGCAGGACATCAGGATGCTGAGGTGTAAGGAAACAGTGAAGCCCTTGGTCCACGTTGTGTTGTACCAGACATGCGAAGAAATAAATGGTGAGGCAATGGATCAGATCTGTGTGGAAGTGAAGAGCTTGAATACTATTTTAAGCCTTGTGAATAAATAACATCTTTTGTGACTCTTTCGTCCACAAAGCTACAGCATCCAACTCGAACATTCTTCTGCATGATGAATATTTCTATAGCTCCGATGCTTCAAAGTTTAAATGCCAACCAGTGAATTGAAATCAACTTCCAATACAAGTTGCATGACATTGGAGGGGATGTAATCTTGGTGACAGGATTCCCGCTCGCCAAGTCCTGTGTGCCGCCTCCATTGGGAAAGGCCTGACAGAATGAAGTGCCCGTCAGGCACTTAACCGGCCAGTGTTGGGCCTTCCACGGTATTTACAAACCTGGGAGCGGATATCACGTCCGTCCACTCAGAACTGCCGGCTAATCAGAGGCTGGCAGCTCTCCGTTGCCCGCAGCACCATTGGGTGCAGTGGCTGAGGCTGGTAAAGCATCCAGGGAGATGCCTAGGATCACCAAGATACCTTAGGTCACAGGTGGGCGAGCGCAGGGTGGGGGTTGGTGGCTGGGTCAGGAGAGGGGTCGGAAGAAAGGGAATGGGGGTGTGGCTTTTCGTGGGGCCCAAGAGCCTTTCCCGATGCTGGGTCTCTCGATCAGCCGCTGAATGTCTTTGAGCGAGGGCCTCCCTGGGGTCGCACAGGTTTGCATGGTGAGCGCCCCCACCTGCCGCTGCAAAATGAGGCTCTTAATTTGGCATTAATTGCCCACTTACGGGCCTCAATTAGCTTCTCAGCAGGAAGGGCGTGCACGAGCCTGGGCTTAAATCAGATGGAGATGGGGAGGCAGCGGAGTCTCCGCACTGCACCCTCCCATCCAATCAAATGAAACCTAAATCACCACCTCCCCCGCAACTACCTCTAAACCTGCCGCTGGGGGAGCATGAAAATCCCCCCCATAATCTCGTGCCCTTTTCTCACACTTGTGGCATTGAATGAGGATTGAATAACGTGACTCGGAGTAATACTCAGCTACTGAAAAAACTTTCTATTTTATCACTTAAGAGCTGTATACAACTGACAAACAGACGCAAGTTATTGCTGCACCCCAGATACAACATTTGTGGACATGCTCATACTCAAGAATAATCAGAGGTTCTTAACAGGAACTTGAGTTTACTTTGTTCAGAGAGGGGCTGGGAAGCAGGCTTCTGAACTGCAGTACTAGCGAAGGAATTCCCTTTCTATTCCTACTGTCCTACATCAGTTCATTTTCTCTCTGGCTCCTCATGTTGATATGAAAGGCACCATTTTGGAAATTTATTCAGATAAACTGTCAGTCACCATCCACTGGTGCATTCTCCATGGCAACGCCTCTACCAATGAGAGCCCACTTGCCAACCAATCAGCACTCTCTTCTCATACAGTATAAATATGTTGTTTCCCCTGGAATTGGTATTTTCTTGCGAATTTTCCTGATAAGTGCAAGACAAAAAGCTTCAACAAAAATGTCTCTCTCTTCAGCAATTCTCAAATAAATTTAGTAATATTTATTGAGTGGGACAATACATTAACAAGCAAGGTGGCCCGTGACATGATAATTGCATAAGTTTGTTCGTGTAAGATGCTTAATGGCTTAAATTTCTTCAGCTTGCCAAAGTTGCATTTTAACTTGCCACTAACTAGTGCTAAGTAACTCGCGAGCATGGTGACAGTTTAGTGACAGGGACTCCTGTCACAAGCTTAAAACTGACACGTTTTAACCGTGAAATAATATGGTGTACTGCTTCTTTTTTGCTCTTGCATTGTGTGTAGGAATATACTTGGTAATCATGAACAGTAGAGTCACAGGAGAATTAATGTAATTGAAATGATATTATGATGCAGTTTTACTTCATCACCTCCGCTGTTGTTTCGCCTTTTGAAGTTGACATCTCCATCTGTTTCAACAGAAGTACAACAACGACTGGTGGATAGGGCGATTGGTGAAAGAGGGCTGTGAAATTGGATTCATCCCAAGCCCCCTCAAACTCGAGAACATCCGAATACAGCGGGAGCAGAAATCTCGACAGGGACGTTTTTACAGCGGGTAAGGACCTGCTGAACGTTGGATCATGATTATTAGGCAGTGGGCTGATTTAAAAACAAATTGGAAGCAGGGTTGGGGAAAGAGGAACAGTTTTCCCTGTCTGCTATTTGTCATGAAGTCACAATAACATTATGCTACAAATATCAGTTAGCTTTGTTGTGAACGATCTAGCTTGCACTATCGTGGTTGGTGCCTGTGGAGGGGGCGTGCTACAAGTGCTGGAGGAAACTCTGATCGAATGACGGTTGTGGTCTGCAGAGGAGCTTTACCACCTTACGGTGAATATCTAAGAAAATATTGCAGAGATATTGGGTTGGACTTTCATCTTAGAGGGAGGTAGTGGGAGTCGGGAAGTTTCCCGCCTCGGCCCGCCTACCTCAAGAGACAATAGCAGCAAAGATGGGATTTTCATTACGGGGGTGGTACGGGCGCTAATTGGATTTGGGCCCGCCTCCCCGGAAAGAGCCTCCCCAGAGGCTGCCTTGGGCTGCCAGGCGCTGAGGTGGGCTGTCTAAAAGGCCTGCCTCGGTGCTGTAGGACTTTGATCAAGTTGTAATAATGATAGCAAAACAAAGAACAGCCTTCTAAGGCCTCACCCTTCACACCTCCTCAACCCCCACACTCCCAAATGACCCATCCATGCCAACTTGTGCCACCTCATGCGCCCCCTGTCCACCATCCACCCCCCCCCCCCCCCGCCCCCGTCAAAACATGGTCCCTCTTCCCCTCCATGTCAGGCTATGCTCCTTCACCCAACCCCCATGGCATCTTTGCCAAAAACGAATCAATTCTTCCTTTGGCCATACCCTGCCTGTGTGCCAAGTTTTTATTGAAATCCGTCCATTAGTATTTGAGATATATTGTTTATAGACAGACTGACAAACTGGGGCAAAAGCACTACCTATGCCCACCTTTAGTGGCAGAGATCATAATCCCACCATAAATTCAGATGGTATTGGAAATTTAACAGGAAAAAGTTTAAGCATTTTTCCAAAATTCATATGAACATTGAATTGAGGTCATTGCCTGATAATCACTCATAAGTTTTCAGTTTCTTTCCAAGTATCATTCCGGATGTTGTACTTATGCCTTGGCTCTTTTGTGGTGCTGCTTACAGGCTGATGAGGGTGTTCCACACAATTGCTGCATCGTGCATGGCACTGAATGAGATTCTGGTTTTCTTCTTGCTTTTGTGATTGTCAAAGTCAAGGATGTCAGTGCTGTGAAATAGTAAAACTTTCCCATTTTGGGTACTATGAGCTTGCATTTCCAGATCAAGTACAGCATGTGCCACATGTTGAGTTAACCTCCCGCTGTTCTGTCCCAACCATATGCCTTAACTCCATCCTCTGACAGAGTTAAGGTCGATCTTTAAAAAATCCTATGTATTGTAACATTTTCGTCCTTTGGAGAAGGGTGTTGCCTCAGTGGGTATGTCAGGTGTCCTGAGTCAGAAGGCTGTGGGCTCAAGTCTCACTCTAGAAACATCAGTGCAAAATCTAGGCTGACACTCCAGTGCAGTATTGATTGAGTGCTGCAATGTCAGGGATGCCATCTTTTGGTTGAGGCATTAAACCAGTGCCCTATCTGCCAACTTGGGTGGATGTAAGAGATTCAAAACTTTCCTGGAATTTTAAAAAATTTATGGGAAATAGACAAGACCAATAATAAGGGCAATGCCCATCCCTAATTGCCCTTCGACTGAGTGGCTTGCTAGGCTATTACAGAGGGCAGTCAAGAGTCAACCACATTGCTTTGGATCTGGAGTCACATGTAGGCCAGACCAGTTAAGGATGGCAGATTTCCTTCCCTGAAAGACATTCATGAAACAGATGGGTTTTTACAACAATTGTTGGTAATTTCATGACACCAATACTGAGACTAGCTTTTAATTCCATTTTTTAAATTAACTGAATTTAAATCCCGCCAGCTGCCATGGTGGGAGTTAAACCCATGTCCCCATGGCATTAGCCGTGGCTTCTAGTTTAATAGTCCAGTGACATTAGTGCTACGGCACTATCTCCCCTAAATGGATCATAGCACAATGGAAGTTTACAGCAGGGAAGCTGACCATTCAGTCTGTTGCCACAAACTCTGTGCCTCACTGCCCATTTCACAATGTTGTCATCATCGATGTCATTATTGTGTCTGTGCCAGCTCTTTGTTAAAGCAATTCAAAACTAATCCCATTGCACGCATTCTCCCCAAAGCCCTGAAAATTTCTGTACTTCAAATATTTATCCACTTTTCATTTAGACAAAGTAATTGTCTCTGCCTCAACCACTCTCTGTGGAAAAGCATTTCCAAATTTGATCAATTGACATTCTCATAATGACCATTTGAAATCATTGACTCACCAAAATGATGCTGCCTCTATGTCCAAGGATTCTTAGATATGCTCTATGGACATGCTGGAAGTGATGGAAATGGCAGCGGATGATCCATTGAATACAGAGACTGGTAGGGCAGAAGATGAGGACAGGGGGAACCCAATCATGGCTCTGAAAGTGAGAGCAGAAGTGTGTGAAATAGATCTGACTTAGCCGAAAACAGGTGGGCAGGATTCCTCAGTTGATGAGAAAGAGAAACATAATGGAAGCTTTTTGTCGGAAGCAATGCCGACAACCTAAAAGCTACCAATCTTGCAGGCTTTCTATTCTTGTTCCAAGAAGGGTGCATGAATAAGCCCAACAATCACAAGCCAGTCAGGTTAATTTTGGTGTTGAGGAAGCTTTTAGAAATGATAATTCAAGAAAAAATTAATAGGCGCTCGGGCAAATGCGAGTTAATTAAGAAAAGACAACACACATTTTTCAAGGGCAAATCAGGTTTAGCTAACATGCGTAAGTTTTTTGATGAAGTAATAGAGGGCAGATGAGGATAATAAGGTTGATGTGGTATGCATAGACTTCCAAAGGCATTTGATACAGTACCGCACAACAGCCTTGTGATCAAAGTTAGAGCCCATGGTATCAAAGGGACAGTAGCAACACGGATACAAAATTGGTTGAGTGACAGGAAACCGAGTTGTTCTTCGGACTGGAGGAAGGTTTATCGTGGAGTTCCCAGGGATCGGTGTTAGGATCCCTCCTTTTCCTGATTTGTATTAACGACTTAGGCTTTAGTGTGCAAGGCACAATTTCAAAATTTACAGATGACATGAAACTTGAAGAGTTGTGAGGAGGATAGTATTAAACTTCAAAAAAACATAAACAGGTTGGTGGAATGGTGGACAAGTGACAGATGAAATTTAAAGCAGGAAAGTTTGAGGTGACTGATTTTGCTAGGAAGAATGGGGAGAGACAATATAAAATAAAGGTTACAGTTCTAAGGTGGGACTGCAGGAACAAAGAGACCTGGAGCTATATGGACACAAATCATTGAAGGTGGCAGGGAAGGTTGAGAAAGTGATAAAGAAAGCAGAGGGGATCCTAGGCTTTATAAATGGGGCATCGAGTACAAAGCAAAGAATATATGATAAACCTGTAAAAAAAAACACTGGTTCATCACCAACTAGAGCATTGCGTCTTGTTCTGGCCACAACACTTTAGAATGGATTGGATTAGAAAGGGTGCAGAAAAATTCTTTTTGAGAATGTTACCAAGGATGAGGAACTTCAGTTATGTATATAAATTGGTGGAGCAAGGCCTGTTCTTATTGGAGAAGAGAAAGTTGAGGGGAAATTTGGTGGAGGTACTTGGGGTCTGGACAGAGTAGATAGGGAGAACCTGTTCCCATTGATGGAAGGATTGAGGACCAGAGGACGCTGACTTAATTTGATTGGTAAAAGAAGGAATGCCGACATGAGGAAGAACATTTTACGCAGTGAATGATTTGGATCTCGAATGCACTGTATGATTGTGGTGGAGGCTGAGTCAATTGTAGCTTTAAGACCATAAGACAGAGCAGAAATAGGCCATTCAACCCATCGAGTCTGCTGCGCCATTCAGTGAGATCATGGCTGATCTGATAATCCTCAGCTCCACTTTCCTGCCTTTTCCCCATAACCCTTGATTCCCTTACTGATTAAAAATCTATCTATCTCAGCCTTGAATATACTTAACAACCCAGCCTCTACAGACCTCTGTGGTAAAGAATTCCACCAATCCACTACCCTCTGAGAGAAGAAATTCCTCCTCATCTCTGTCTTAAATGGGCAACCCCTTACTCTGAGATTATGCCCTCTAGTCCTAGACTCTCCTACAAGGGAAAACAACCTCTCAGCATCTACCCTGTCAAGCCCCCTAAAAATCTTATATGTTTCAATAAGGTCGCCTCTCATCCTTCTAAACTCCAGTGAGTACAGGCCCAATCTACTCAACCTCTCCTCATAAGAAAATCCCTCCATACCCGGAATGAACCTAATGAACCTTCTCTGGACTGCCTCCAATGCCAGTATATCTTTCCTTAGATAAGGGGACCAAAACTGTTCACAGTATTCTAGGTGTGGTCTAACTAGTGCCTTGTATAGTTTTAGCAAGACTTCCCTCTTTTTATACTCCATTCCCTTTGAAATAAAGGCCAACATTCCATTTGCCTTCTCTATTACCTGCTGAACTTGTATGCTAGCTTTTTGTGATTCATGCACGAGGATCCCCAAATCTGTCTGTGTTGTAGATTTCTGCAGTCTTTCTCCAATTAAATAATATTCAGCTCTTCTATTCTTCCTGCCAAAGTGCATAACCTCACATTTTCCCACATTATATTCCATCTGCCAAGTTTTTGCCCACTCACTTAACCTGTCCATATCCCTCTGTAGACTCTTTGTGTCATCCTCACCACTTGCCTTCCCACCTATTTTTGTGTCATCCACAAACTTGGCGATAGTACATTCACTTCCCTCATCCAAGTCATTAATATATATTGTGGCCCTAGCACTGATCCCTGTGGCACTCCACTAGATACTGGTTGCCACCCTGAAAATGCCCCACTTTCAAAAGAGTTGGATCATTATCCGAAGAGGAAAAATTTGTAAGGAATGGTGAAATATTTCCAAGTCAGGATGGTGAGTGACTTGGAGGGGAACTTGAAGGTAGTGGTGTTCCCATGTATCTGCTGCCCTTGTCCTTTTAGGTGTTAATCAGGCTGTTTGAGAAGACGCACCTTGTCCTACTGGGCTCCATATGAATAATGTAGAAGATTTCCCATACACATGTTGCAGCATCCCCTCAAAGATGTCCACTGAGAGGCCTACTTTCTTTAAATACTTAGGCCAGGGTTTTCTGTGCCCGCTGACGTGGGCATGTTTGATGGCGTGAGCGGACAATGTGGTGCAATCGATTTCATGATGGCATGAAACCAGTTCGTGATCATCCGCTCAGCTCGCCAATGGTGGTCTGCGTTCTCTGGCATCGGACATCGGGAACCTCATTGTAATACATCTGCATATCATTGTTAGACATGCCCATCGGAAGCGTCCACCCATGTCATCAGGGAAACATGCTGACGTGTTTCACAACAACACATAAGGGACGTGCACCTGGTGGGCTGCACTTTGTTCAGAACTTCAAGGTTTGTTTGCCTTCGGTCAGCACTCGCAGTCATCAGCACCAAGCTTCACAGACAGCACCACATCATTTTTAGGGAGGCTCACATCAGGTCTCTACCTACCAGATCAGCCATATGTGGGTGGCTTTTCAATGGCTGCAGGGCTAGGTTTTGCTTGGGGAAGGGGGAGAAGTGGCCTCAGGCAAGGGAAGAAGCTGCAAGATGAGGTCGGTACTGGGGAAGGAGGGTAACCCAGGGTGTGTGTGTGGGGGCACATGTTGATCTGTGCAAGTGCCCTCAAGATGGTGAGGGCTGAGGATGCTGACTCCAGGGGAGATGAGTCCAGATGGAGATGTGAGGGTGTGTGTGAGAGAGTGAGTGGTGATATCCCTTGAGCTGGCAGTGAGTGAGATGCCAGTGAATGTGTGGTGGGCTTGTGAGTGTGTGAGCTTAGAGTGATGAGATGGTTGCCTTACCCTGGTGGCACGGACGAGATCATTCATCCTCTTTCTGCACTGGATGGTAAACCTCTTCTGTGCAGCATTGGCACTGACCACCACTGCCACCACCTCCCAAGCCTGGTTGGGCACGCCACTGCCCATCCTGCGAACAGAGCTGGGGTAGAGGACATCGCGGCGAGCCTCCACGGCATCCAAAAGGCGTTCCAGTGACGTGTCACTAAAGCTGGGGGCTGCAGTCTTTTTTGCCTTTCGTGGACATCTTCCCTGCAGTAGTTTAGGCTGGAGACACTGAGATGTGTGAACACGGTTGGACTTTAAATATGGTGCCTGGCGTGATGAAGCAGCGAGGTGATGGCGTGGCAGGCGAATGAGAGCCCGCCCACCATGGAAACGGCGTGTTTCCCGGGAATGTATAAGTAATGCGGTGGCTTGGGACGATATGGCATGAAAACCCGCCATTGCAAATCTGGGATGATTCCGCCCTTAGTCACTTGGAAGCAGTTGGAGCACCTTGCAGCATTGTCCTATCTGTCACATTCCCTGCTACAAAAATATATGGAGTAGATTACTCCTCCATGCAGCTCTTTATCATGTTTCTGGGACAAGACGTCTGAATTTCTCATGCTTAAAGAGCACACGACACAACTGAGACCATATATTATTGAAAGCTCATGGTGGTACATACTGCGGGAATATCTCTCATGGCTAGATGTTATAATATTTGTCACAGATCTAATGTACCTGTGCTTGGCATATAACACAGCATCAAATTACTATGTGGGTGGCTGCAGGACCCCAACTCCAGACAAAAGCCAGAGAATTGAACTCTTTCAAAGGCAGGATCTTCTCCCAGCCTCGTACCCCTCTAAAGTTACTTCTGGCTCTAACGTTATGCACACTTGGTCCATGTTGGGTCCTGGATCGCTTCTGAATGCCTGAGAGGATCAGAGAGGATCTTTCCAGAATATTCTTTCCCTTATTGGTCGTGGGCTTTTGCTCTTTTTTATTTGCTTCTGCCAGGAGAATGTATGGCTGCTTGTTGGGGGGAGAGGAGAGGGGGTGGTAGGAGTGCAGAGTCTTAATGTTCCAACCATCATTGTGTGGGACCACTTGGTCTTTTGCTACCTGTCAATACTGTGTGCTTGGCCTAAGTGAAGCAAATATTCACTTATAATAAATGGTAGTGAGAAATGAAGGTGCTCAGATGTAGCTGTTTTATCTGCATGGGTGAGTCAGAGGAAGCACTCTTGAATCCAAATCAAAATGTGCTATTTATATCCCACTGTGTCAAATCATACATAGTGCGTAACAATTCATTCACACCATTTCAAACACAGGATGTGAATGATTGGGAGTTTACACATTTCTTTGACATGTAACACCTCCCTCCCCGCTGCTGGAAAGTCACCTGCTTTTATCGACAGCCCATGTTATCAATTTACAATACCAGCCAGGTTAAACTTTCCCCATTTCCCATGAATTAATTACATTATGAGACACTTACACTACAAGGAGCTTGCCGTAGACTGTTTAACAGTCCATACCTGTGCTTGGACTCTGACTATTGCTGTGATGCCCGTGAAGACCAACAAGCCAAAAGAACCAAATTTCCCAAACAACCCCAACGAAAACCCAATGGACAAGGTTCCATCTTTTTATAACTTGTACTTTAACAATCAAACCAAAATTAACATAAATTACATATGAATAAACGAGCAAATCATGGTCAATATAAGTTATATATCACACATTAAATAGCGGCTACAACAAAGATAGATCTCACAGATTTATCAGGTAGCCCACTCAGCCTACGTGGCACCAATTCCAACCACAAAGTCCTTAAAAATTCCAATCTTCTTCAGGTAGGATTCCAGCTCCTTTCCTTCAAGAACGGCAAAAAAGGGTGACAAAACGGATAGTAAGAGTTCCAAAAAGGAGTAGGCAAATAAACTTGCAATGGATATCAAAATCAACAGAAACGCTTGAATAGTTATACTAGGGAAACGAGGGTGCAGCCCTTGCCAGCAGGGCTTCGCAACCACCCCAGGAAGAGGAGGAGGGGGAGAAGGAGGCATCCTGGACATCATCACTTTGGATGGGCTGTCCGAGAGCCGGTCATCAAGTCTTCATTGCTCCACAATGCCCCCACCTTTCCATCCCTCTACCATGGGTCATCACAGCACTCTGCTGGCCAAAACCCAGAAACAAAATAAATCACAAAACAGCCATTCCATACAACTTTAACTGAGCCTGCATGACACCAAACTAGACCAGCAGAGATTTCTTGATTTCAGTCTGAGCTTACACTGCAGTATTTAGATGTTGGGTGGCTTCTGCTTGTGCTGCAATGGAAACTGAGACATCGGCTCTCAGATGCTGCATGGTTAGGTCTTCAAATGTTCTCATGGGGTTGACCACCATTTCCACACTGGTAAGGAAGAGCTCCAAGCACTACCTGAAGCCCTGAGTTGGAGCCGGACTCTTCTATGCTTCTTGATAGTGACAACATGCTCTCTGGCAAGCCTGCTAATTATGCCATATGTGCATGCCTATCAGCCTTTTTCTGTATGCCGCTCAGTGAAATATTACCCATCTGAGTCCTCTGTAGCTGAACTCATGTGTGACTGTTACGACCACAGCTGATGTTATCGCTGAGCAAGCCAGACCCCAGAGTGAAGTCTGTCTCGCTGATCATAAAGCCTTTTTTTATTGTGAAAATGAAGAGGAAGAGCAACTGACCTCAAAAGCATAGAACTCCAGTAACAACTATAGAATTTTTTAAAAATTAAAGATTTATTTAAAAAAAAACTTAATCACACAAGATAAAAGTTACACAGTTAAAACAGCCTTACAGAACACTCAAAACAGGTCAAAAGACCTGTTACAGAACAGATCAAAAGTACACCTTTCACCAGGTCAAAAGTACACCAAAACTACCTTTCTGGCAAAAAATCCCTTCTAGATTTTTAAGCATAAAAATCCAGTAAGTATTACCCAAGTGAAGGAATTGTTGTCACTTTACTAACAGTTCACATCATGACTTTTCAGACACTTCCAGTCTGATGCGGAATTCCAAAAGGAGGGTCAGAAACATACTGTTTCCGAAAACAAATACTCTCCTGGCTTAACACTGGGTGGCTACTTCCAATTCAAAACCTTCACAGTTTCTCAGCAGCTCACACACAAAGAATCTGGCCCTCAGTGGGTTCCCCCACAGCAACTCCCAACAGTTAAACAACCCTTTCCTTAAATATCTTTTTCCCCTTACATCTCAGGTTCCATTGTCCTCTAACCTCATTGTAACTCCATTTCCCCAAATATAAAAACCTTTAATGTTTTCTATTTTGCCTCTGCTTTCAGCTCAATAACATTTAATATACCTTCCCCTGTTTATTCATGGAACCCCTGTAAGATGCAAATGTTCCTTATTACCTTTGAACTCTCTTTTGAACTTCTACAGCTGAAAAGTCAATTTCCCCACCTGTCTCAAAATGCAAGTTTCAGATCCGACCTATTTACTTGTCACTCAAACCCACCATAACCTCTCATTACAAATACACAAACCTAACACCTTTAACCTTTCATCTCTTAGTCCTCCCAGGCAACCTGTCTCGAGTAGCCCCCTTGTTTTGTTAACTCTGGACACACACACACACCCACCACTTTCTACACAGAAAACATAATTACAAAAATATAAAACTATACATCTCTCATCACAGTGACCCATACCCTGGGGACCCCGGCCTAGTTGCAGCCCATTCATGCTTGATGACTCAGCATGTGTTGATCCCACCTCTCTACCAACCATTGAAGTACCCACTGTGCAAGTATCTGAGCTGGTGGCTGCATGTGTCAGATAATGATGGTGTTCCTCAAGCTGCTCTCCTTGTCTTTAGCCTCAGGCACCTCTGGCCAGGCAGCTGTTTTGGGGTATCTGAAAGCATTATCACACAATGGGAGTGTTGGGGTGAGGGAAGAGGTGGGAAAGCAAGAGGTGTATGGTTGCAGCTTGTACACCATAACTTAATGCAGGTTGAGGATGAATTGGCGTTTCAGAAGGTGCATTAGGCTGCACACCACAATCGTTATGATTAGCGCCCAACACAGCATTTGTGTGCTGCCTGCATCATTTCAGTCAGGTAAATAGATGTTGTCATCCTTGTGTACGATTTCTGGGGCTATCTAATGATGTCCCATAAGTGTCGAGTGGGGAGAGATGAAATCCCTGTTTCAACAAAATGTGGATGAATGCCTGCTTTCTCATAATCTGCTAACAAATATCACTGGAATGGATGTGTCTGCGGTTTGGAAATGTGATTCTTTCAATCCACACCAGGGTAAAGTGCCACTTTAAATGACTCGCCATCCAATTTAGCCTCGTTACTGTAAGAAATAAAACAATGGTAGAGATGGAACTAGATGAAAGCAGACGGCGAAACATTACTTTAGAAGGAGAAAATGAGAAGAAAATTGGCCAGCATTATTTAACCCCTTGGATATTTTTATCAGTTGTAAGTGTTTGATTGAAGGCTTGGATACTCACTGTGCAAGTACAAGTCAAGCACATTCCCTTAAGCAGGAAATGTGGGATGTTCAAAGGCAGAGCTCCCTGGACCAGTACTTATCTTGTTCTATACATATGACCTGGACTTGGGTATAGGGATCACAATTATGAAGCTTACGACCCGTAGAAAACTTGGCAGTGTATTAAATAGTGTGCATGATATTAGCAGACTTCAAGAGGACATAGACAGACTGGTGAAATAAATAAATACTGTTGAATGTGGATAAGGGTGAAATGATGCCTTTTGGGAGAAACAATTTCATCTAAAATGGTTCTGTTCTGAGAGCTGTGCAAGAACAGAGGGACTCTGATACACATTCACAAACGTTTGAAGGTAGCAGGGCAAGTTGTTAAGGTGGTTAAGAGAGTGTAAAGGATACCTGGCTTTGTAATGTATTAATTATGGCCCAAAAGGCTGAATTACAGTGTACCTACAGCAAAAAAATTAATATATCTATAACATCTAGACTAAGTAATCAGGTTAAAAACATGGAAACATGTAACAATCATGTAAAAACAAAAACAGGCAAATTCAGCAGGTAACAGAGAAGTGGTGGACAGGATTTTAAAAGAGGAGTAAAGTTGAGTTAAATTCATATTAAAATTACAAACCAATACACAATTCTGACCTTACAGGCACTGAAGTACATATAGATTTAATCATTTTGGGACTTCATTGAGGCCCGATCCATGTAAGGAACAGGTCTACATTAGTACCTCTCCGTCCTCAAACTTCTGAGTTGCCTTGATTGCTTTGGGCATGGTGGTAAAATTGGATAAATTGCATGAGTGATTTTCCGAATTTAGTACAAATATTAACTCTTCTTGTTTGTATTGTTTTGAGCTTTGTGACATGAAGAGCATTGTCGTATGACTGACACTAAAGGCCGAAGACCAATCTCAGCACACACTTCTGTATTGTAAAAGGGGTATTGGATACAAAAGCAAGGGGTGTTAATGCTTGACTTTTATAAATATCAGGTTAGACCTTAGCTAGAATATTGCATGCTATTCTGGGCACCACCCTTTAAGATGGGTGACAAAGTCCTGGAGAGGGTACAGAGGAGGTTTATGAGGATTTTCTTTTGCTTTTATTCATCTATAGGATGTGGATGTTGCTGGCTAGGCCAGCATTTATTGCCCATCCCAAATTGACCTTGAGAAGGTGGAGGTGAGCTGCCTTCTTGAACAGCTGCAGTCCATGTGTTGTAGGTACACCCACAGTGCCATTAGGGATGAAGTTCCAGGATTTTGACCCAATGATGGTGAAGTAACGGCGATATATTTCCAAATCAGGGTAGTGAGTGGCTTGGAGGGGATCTTCCAGGTGGTGGTGTTCCCATGTGTCTGCTGCCCTTGTCCTTTCAGATGGTAATAATCGTGGTTTTGGAAGGTGCTCTCTAAGGAGCCTTGGTGAGTTCCTGCAGTGCATCTTGCAGATGGTACACACCGCTGCCACTATGCATCGGTGTTGGAGGGAGTGAATGTTTGTGAATGGGGTGCCACTGAAGTGGGCTGCTTTGTCCTGGATGGTGTCGAGCTTCTTGAGTGTTGTGGGAGCTGTACTCATCTAGGCAACTGGAGAATATTCCATCACACTCCTGACTTGTGCCTTGTAGATGGTGGACATCTTTGGGGAGTCAGGAAGTGATTAATCGCCACAGGATGCCTAGCCTCAGACCTGCTCTTGTAGCCACAGTATTTATATGGCTAGTCCAGTTCAGTTTCTGGTCAATGGTAACCCCCAGGATGTTGATGGTGGGAAATGCACTGGTGTTTATGTCATTGAATGTCAAGGGTTGATGGTTACATTCTCTCTTGTTGGAGCTGGTCATTGCCTGGCACTTGTGTGGCGTGAATGTTACTTGCCACTTGTCAGCCCAAGGCTGGATATTGTCCAGGTCTTGCTGCATTTGGACATGGACTGCTTCAGCATCGGAGGAGTCACAAATGGTGCTGAACATTGTGCAATCATCAGCGATCATCCCCACTTCTGACCTTACGATGAAAGGAAGGTCATTGATGAAGCAGCTGAAGATGGTTGGACCTAGGACACTACCCTGAGGAACTCCTTCAGTGATGTCCTGGAAATGAGGTGATTGATCTCCAACAACCACAATCATCTTCCTTTGTGCTAGATATGACTCCAACCAGTGGAGAATTTTCCCCCTGATTCCCATTGACTCCAGTTTTGCTTGGGCTCCTTGATGCCACACTTGGACAAATGCTGCCTTGATGTCAAGGGCTGTCACTCTCACCTCTTCTCTGGAATTCAGCACTTATGTCCACATTTGAACCAAGGCTTTAATGAGGTCAGGAGCTGAATTACCCTGACGGAATTCAAATTGAGCGTCAGTGCGCAGATTATTGCTAAGCAAGTGCTGCTTGATAGCACTGTTGATGACTGCTTCCATCGCTTTACTGATGATCGGCTGATACCAAGAGTATGGCACTCCAACTTTGTTGAAGAGATTAGAGAAGTTGGGATTGTTTTCCTCGGAGCAGAGAAAGTTGATGGGAAACAGGTATTCAAAATTACGAGGGGTTTTGATAGATCAAGTAGGGAAAAGTTGTTTCCTTTGTTAACTGGATTTGTAACCACAGATCATAGGTTTAAATTAATTGTTGAAAGAACTGGAGGGAAAGTAAGGAGAAATCCCTCCACATAGAGGATTGTTAAGATTGGGCACACACTGTCTGAAAGTGTGGTGGAATCAGATGTCATTGTACCTTTTAAAAGGACATGTACTTGAAGGGGTCTAATTTCCTGGTTTAGTGGGTGGGGGGACTAAACTGGATCGGCCTTTCAAAGCACCAGTACAGGTGTGATGGGCTGAATAGCCTCAGTTCTTCTGTGTTATAAGATTTTCTGATGCTGCGGCACATTAAGCAAGAATTTCATGATTAATTGAACTTCAATATTTTTATACTTTGGTGCATGTTAATGTGAGTAACACACATATCATGCAATAATTAGGTGAGACCATGCATTTTAATGCTTTCAGACTCCAAAAATTGCTATGTCAAGGCTGAGTCATCCTTACTGTGGAGAAAAAGGCAAGAGAAACAGATCCTTTCGAGAATCTTTTTGGTAGAGCAAGCAGCTCTCATTTTTTTTAAGCACTGTTAGAAATGCCTGTCCAAAGCAGGCAAGGTGAATCTGGGCTGTAATTTGAGAAAGTAAATGTTACTCCGTTGGGGGAAAAAACACAACATGGTGAAACTGTACAAGTAACCAGACTAGGGCCTGATTTTAAAACATTGTTTTACTAAAAATACCGCCTGACAAACTTAAAATTTTACTCATTTGTTCAACTGTAAATTGTAAGAGTGGTGCAAGTTTTGCTGCAGGCTTTCCACACAAGATAAATACTTTCCCTCCCTGTAATTTATTAGTGATGTGCATTTCTGTGGAGCTCAGTCCTGCCCTGTGGCGTTGTTAATCACAGTCCTGTCCTGTCGAGTTCCTAGTCTCAGTTGTGCTGCTCCAGAGAAGCACTGGAGCACGGTCCAAATTTATTTCTCATCTGATTGGCTGGGAGGGAAGATTGACAGGGGAATCATATATCGGCTGCTCCTTTACACCTTCCACTGGCCTTCTCAGTTTCACAAATACAGTGGGTGGGGAAGGACATCTTCTCAACTGTACATGGTGCTTGGTATCAGAAGAACTTGCAAAGAGAGTTGTCCATGCAGAAAGGATTGCAGACAGCTCATTGCTATCTGCACTGTAGAATGTGGCAGCCAGGTATGGAACAAAGACATTTTCAGTCCCTAGAGTCAGTGAGCTGTGGGACACAGGTAATGGGCGGGAATTTCCAGCCCCGACATGGCGGCTTCCCCCACAGCAGATGCGGAGAGCCAGTCAAAAGACTGGTAAATCCCAACGCCTGGTGGGTCCAGACGATCCCACCCGGTGTAACCATTTTGAAAATTTGAGAAAGACTTGCATTTATATAGCACCTTTCACAACTGCATGGCATGCTAATGCACTTCACAACCAAGGAAGTACTTTTAAAGTGTAGTCACTGTTGTAATGTAGGAAAGGTAGCAGCCAATTTGCACACAGCAAACTCCCACAAAGAGCAATGTGATAATGACCAGGTAATCTGTTTTAGTGCTGTTGGGTGAGGGATAAATATTGCTCAAGACACTGGGGGTAAACACCCATCCTCTCCTTCAAAATAGTGCCATCAGATCTTTTACGTCCACCTGAGGGGGAAGTTGGGGCCTCAGTTTAATGTTTTCTCAAAAGAGGGCACCTTTGACAGTGCAGCACGCCCTCAGTATTGCACCGGAGGGTCAGCCTAGACCAGGCTTGTCCAACATAATGCCGCGGACTGCATCCGGCCCGCAAAGTCCCTGTGTGGCCCCCGGAGCCAGTTTTCAAAATTCCGGTCAAACAGGCGCGTTTCAATGGAAGATTGTGCTTGGGGCTGCCTCTCCAATCACAGGCCGCTTCTCTCCCGTGTTTGCTGCTGCTCACTAGTGAACCTATCAGCAGCAAATCAGGGAGAGAAACGGTCTCTGATTGGACGAGCAGTGAACACCAGCGTTGGTGAGTGTGCTGAAGGATGTCGGACTGAGGAAAGCCAAGCAACGGCAGGGCTGAATCACGGGGAGACGAGCAACGGCAGGGCTGGATCCCGGGGAGACGAGCAACGGCAGGGCTGGATCCCGGGGAGACAAGCAACGGCAGGGCTGGATCCCGGGGAGACAAGCAACGGCAGGGCTGGATCCCGGGGAGACAAGCAACGGCAGGGCTGGATCCCGGGGAGACAAGCAACGGCAGGGCTGGATCCCGGGGAGACGAGCAACGGCAGGGCTGGATCCCGGGGAGACGAGCAACGGCGGGGCTGGAGCACGGGGAGACGAGCAACGGCGGGGCTGGAGCACGGGGAGACGAGCAACGGCGGGGCTGGAGCACGGGGAGACGAGCAACGGCGGGGCTGGAGCACGGGGAGACGAGCAACGGCAGGGCTGGATCCCGGGGAGACGAGCAACGGCGGGGCTGGAGCACGGGGAGACGAGCAACGGCAGGGCTGGAGCACGGGGAGACGAGCAACGGCGGGGCTGGAGCACGGGGAGACGAGCAACGGCGGGGCTGGAGCACGGGGAGACGAGCAACGACAGGGCTGAATCCCGGGGAGACGAGCAATGGCGGGGCTGGATGGCGTGTAGCCAGGTACGTTGGGCGCCAGGGAAGGTGAAGTTTTGGCAGCTAGGGGAGGTCAAACTTTTGGCAAGACTGGGGAGGAAGTAATGCCAAGGTATGTGGGAGTGAGTGAGTGAGTGAGAGTGAGTCTGTGAGTGTGTGTGGGAGTGAGAGAATGTGCCTGTGTGTGTGTGTTTGTGGGTGGGAGTGAGAGTGTGTCTGTGAGTGTGTGGGAGTGAGAGAGTGTGTCTGTGCGTGTGTGTGTGGGAGTGAGAGAGTGTGTCTGTGCGTGTGTGTGCGGGAGTGAGAGAGTGTGTCTGTGAGTGTGTGTGCGAGAGTGAGAGTGTGTCTGTGAGTGTGTGTGGGAGTGAGAGAGTGTGTCTGTGCGTGTGAGTGTGTGGGTGGGAGTGAGAGAGTGTGTCTGTGAGTGTGTGTGTGGGAGTGAGGGTGTGTCTGTGAGTGGGTGTGGGATTGAGAGAGTGTGTCTGTGAGTGTGTGTGGGATTGAGAGAGTGTGTCTGTGAGTGTGTGTGTGGGAGTGAGAGTGTGTGTCTGTGAATGTGTGTGTGGGAGTGAGTTAGTGAGAGTGTGTGTGTGTGCGTGGGAGCGTGAGTGAGAGTGTGTGTGTGGGAGTGAGAGAGTGTATGTGTGCACGAGAGACTGAGTGTGAGCTGCCTTGTGCCCAGTTTCCGGTTTCACTCTCACTAGCACACACCAACACACATACACACGCACCCACTCACAGTGGGTGAGGGTGAGTGAGTGAGCAACCTGGCACTGGGAGTGAGCCAGACACACACACTCTGACCCTCTCACACTCTGGGCATTTTTATTAATTACCCTTTATTAACTTAACAATGTATTTCTATGAAATTGTTGTACTTTTGCTCAGCAATTGTTTCTTTCCCTATAACCTCAGCTTTTTAAAAAATTGTTATGCCTGACCTTGGCTGGGATTTTCCAGCCTCGTCGTGGGGTGGGACCCCCCGAGGGTGAGGCGACGCCCCAGCCAGAAGCCCATTGACTTGCGGCGGGACTGGAAGATCGCGGGGGAGGGGGGTGGAAAATCCCACTGCTTATCTTTCTGAAATTTGCTCGTTGGCCCCTTGAGTGAGGAAATTATGTAAATATGGCCCCCTGAAGATAAAGGCTGGACAGCCCTGGCCTAGGTTATGCATTCAAGTCCCTGGAGTGGGATTTGAACTCTCAGCCTCCTGACAGAACCAAGTGTGCGACCACTAAGCCACAGCTTGCACCAAATGGATGGAAACAGGCAGCCTCTATTTCTCTCTCAGTACTGCACCTCAGCCCAGCAACAGGGAAAGCCAACCTGCTGTTTACGTTATGGGCGCCTCAAAATTCAGCCCCATACTCGTCACTGGTGCCAGTGCTCTGGAAGCCTGAAACCTCAAGTATCAGCTGGACTGCTTTCAGTACAGCCTGTGTGAGGCACCCTGACTGTAAGCGTGTTTGCACTGGCACACTGTGCATACAGAGTGGGTGCATCCTGTCGTCAAACAGCACCTAACCCTGACTGGAAGCACAAACTGCTGTTTTGAACCTCGCGAGTCCTGTTAATGTCCTCACTTAGTCACTTCCAATTTAACATGTGTTCAGCTCCATGAGGGATCGCCCTGGCTTCCAAGTGAGGTGTTTTTGACTTTGTTTTTCTGCTGCAGAGTGAGTGGAAGTACTGTGCTGTGTCTTATTGGAGGAGCTTGGTAAAGTTTTTGGATTCACAAGAGAGTGATTCTGGACTTGGACAAAGGAGGTCAGAGGAGTTGGAAGTCCTGTCGTGAGATAGCCTGCTGTCAGTAAATGGGGGTTGCACTTTCCCTGGGCTACAGCATGACTTGGAGATGGAACACAAACAGCAAAGAGGGAAAGCTGCCTGCATGAGGAGGAGGAAGGAGTTCAATAGAAGGTCCTATCCATCAGTAGTCTTTAGCGAGCACTGCTCCTACCTCTAATTCAGCCAAGAACAATGTCTGAGGTGGCTACAATGCACCAAGGAGGTGGCCATTGAACTGTGCCAACTCCTTCAACCAGACCTGCAGCCGCACAGCTGGGCGACGACTGTGCTGCCAGTGTCCTTAAAGGTCACATGACCTTCGATTCCAATGCCAACAGATTCTTCCAAGCGGGAGCAGGCACTCATTGGGGAGGTGACAGAGGGCATTGAACATGTTCAGCACTGCAGCCAAGCCCTTGGGGCCCGACGCCAGGAATTGACCCCCATGGTCACCCTCACCCATTCCCTTCACGGGGCATCCATCAAGGACTCCTGGCCCCTTAAGGAAACATCACCTCTCTCCTCCTTTCCACTTCCATCACTACGACTGCCAGCATGCTATCCAAGAACCTGGGAGCCCTTTCTCTGGCCTGTTGCTCCATTACCAGTTTTCCTTCTTCCATCAAAGCCTTCCTGAGACTGTTCCAGGAGCTGCTGTAGCTTGAGTGCACTTCCCCTTTAAGAGGAGCAGACCGCCTTCAAGAAGTGCAAGCTGAACGCAATACGTGTTAGCCACGCACACTGCTAGGCCCCCTGTAGCCAATCAGGGGTGTGTTTTGCGCTGAGCTCCACCCTACAATCATGTTGCTGAACAGGCAATACAAATTTTGCCTGCTGCCTGCCTGCCTCAACAGGGATGAATGTGGAATAATTGTACATGACAGGCCTCATCAAATCTTCCCCTTTGTTGTTTTGAGCAAATGCCAATACATTGCTAAGGTCCAGTACAACCTAAAAAAAAGGAAGGAAATGATGCTGGTCTCTAGCTTGTTGTTCCAAATCTTATTATAAGAACAATTAGGAAATGCTTTATGATTCTACAGTTCTGCATCATTAACTCACATCATTAAACTTGCAGAACATTTTTTTTTTCTTTAGTTCCCACATGAAACAATATGATTTATTTTCTGTATAAAAGAAAAGGATGATCTCTCTCAGTATTTTTTTTACATATCCATTCTTGGGATGTGAACATCACTGGCAAGGTTGGCATTCATTGCCCATCGCTAGTTGCCCGGAGAACGGGGTGGTGGGTTGCCTTCTTGGGTCATTACTTGTGGTTTGGTGCAACTAATTCCTTGTTAGACCAGTTTAGAGAGCAGCTAAGAGTCAACCACAGTGATATGCAGGTGGAGTCACACATACGCCGGACTGAGTCAAGTTTGGCAAGTTTCCTTCCCTAAAGGACAGTGAACCAGTTGGGTTTTTACAACTCCCGGACAGCTTCATGGATGTTTTTGCTGGATTAATTCCTCACTGACAGACTATACAGCTTGCACAGCTCAGGCAGGTAGAAGTCCTCACAGAATGCTTGAGTGAACTTTGATGAATGATTGCACTGCTGTCAGCTTTAAGTTCTAATTTCTGACTGGTGCTTCCTCAGTTGGTTAGTCACTGGCAAGCAGTTGAGGTTCAACTATTTATAAGCCTGTCTGTTTTGGGTGATTGTTTTTGTAATGGAAAGCCTTAGCCCGATTTCCAGCACTTCATTTCAATGAATGGATGTTTAAGGTTGTCACCAGATCCAAAACTAGGCTGGGTGTGGGACAAGAGGCATAATCGTAGCTTGAGATTTGCTTTGATGCTGGTGACTGCTTTTACACGTTTTGGGATATATTGGTATAAGTTGCTTCTGTTGAATTGAAGGTGTACAAGATTATGAGGGGCATGGACAGGGTGGATAGGGAGCAACTGTTCCCCTTAGTTGAAGGGTCAGTCACAAGGCAGCATTAGTTCAAGGTGAGGGGCAGGAGGTTTAGGGGGGATGTGAGGAAAAACTTTTTTACCCAGAGGGTGGTGACGGTGTGGAATGCGCTGCCTGGGAGGGTGGTGGGGGCGGGTTGCCTCACATCCTTTAAAAAGTACCTGGATGAGCACTTGGCGCGTCATAACATTCAAGGCTATGGGCCAAGTGCTGGTAAATGGGACTAAGTAGGTAGGTCAGGTGTTTCTCACGTGTCGGTGCAGACTCGATGGGCCGAAGGGCCTCTTCTGCACTGTGATTCTGTGAAAATCTATCAAGAACTATTGAATCATCATCACCCTTTTGTCCAGTGAAGTTATGATGGAGTTGGCACTCTCCTTTTCCTGGAGCTCTTGCTATACCTGTGGAAATTAGCAATAGCTATTAATTTCATAATAACTGCTCTCATAGGATCATATGATGGTACAGAACAGAAGGAGAACATTGGGCCCATCGAGTCTCCCCCAGCTCTTTCAGAGAGCAATCCAGTTAGTACCGCTAACCCCTTTCCCCATGTACCTACAAATTTTTGAAGGATATATTTCTAATTAGCTCTGACTTAATATGATTGTTGGTGCATACCATTGATTATTTTATTCTAGTTTAGAACTTCCATATGTTATTGAGGGAGGCAGCAGAATAGTATTAACTTTGTATTCTCTGATTCCAATTCATAGAGAGCTTCGTTTTTTAGGCTTTGGGCTCGAGAGTTTGTTTTGTGAATATCCTGATTCTAACTTTCTAAGATAATTTTGTTAAAAATCAGTCAATGCCAAAATGGTGACACTTCACACCTCTGGAGTTGTGATCAATCGGGACCTATTTAGGAGCAAGATGATCACAAACCCTTATAAATGCAGCACCTATTTATCTTTTAAGAGCAAGCTACATAAAAGTAGGATACACTTTTTAACCAAAATGAGTGAGCCTTGCTGTAAATGAGTGAGACTTGATAGGCCTGTTAGATGATCCAGATAAATGTATATTTTCTGATAATTGATTGTGTCCATGTGAACTGAACAGCCAGTAACATTCTTCACTGTTACTCACTCTCCCTTAATATTTTTTTTATTAGGAAGTCCAGTGGGAACTCTTCTTCCAGCCTCGGTGATATGGTGTCTGGTACGTGGCGTTCTCCCTCCCCTTCTGCAGGTGAATTTGTTCTTGCTATTTAAATCACACCTGGAGTATTCGACTTGCAATTGCTCAACTGACTTTAACTCTGTAGGTATTTTAGGGTATTCCAAGAATACCTGATCACTGTGTGCATTGCATGGCAGAGTAAGTAACACATTACGGAGTTCAGAAAATGTCATAAACCATGAGAGTGAAACTCAAGCGGTTTATCAGTGTGTTCTGAACCCTAAGAACTCTTGTATGTTTATATAATGAGTTTCTTACTGTTTTATTGATGTAAGGATGCTATTCAGTACAGGAAATGTGACTGGAAGTAGATCCAGTCCAAAGTGGGTGCCAAGCTTGTCTGATTTAAACTGCAGTGTCATTGCATCATGTCTTGTTATTCTGCCTTGTTGAATTTTATATCATTGAGTTTGCTACAGAAAGATAGCACAACCCAAATATATGTATGTATAATATAAAAACATTCTGTGCATAGTTTCTGCAATATAATTATTTGCAATTATTACACAATGAATTTAATTTCACATTATGCAGATTTTGACAGCTGGAATGACCTTAAATGATCAAATGCTTAAGATTTGATGCAACTGAATTTGCGTATAGTGATATCCAGGACTAGAGCATTTGTTCTTAAAACATGTTTTTTTTCCCTTTGCAGCAAAACAGAAGCAAAAAGTGGTGAGTGTGTTTTCCATCCTGTTGCTGTTTTCATGGCTATCAACATAGGTAGTCCTGTGTCAGTCCAGCAGTGAGGTTGTCTAATTCACTCCATTGTAATAATGAGAGATGAGTGTGTTTTCTACAGCATTAGATTGTAAACCTGTTGAAATGAATCGAGGTTGGTCTATTTTCTACACATCTGTCACAGACTTTTCATCAAATTTAGAACTTCTTTTGATGCATGTTTTGCTTTCTGGCCATTTCTAAAATGCTTTTTTAGCAAAGACTGAATCATATTGACAGGAACATAGATTAACAGGACCGAGAAAGTCATGGCCAGTCATCTGGCGATATCTAGGAAATAAAGCACTGATCTGAAGATATGATGGGAGTCGGGTGAATGAGGGCCAAGGCGGGCAAAGAACTGACCTGAAATGGGCATCATGAGGCCTGGGAGACTTCAATTCCTAGGCATAGCCTAGGTCAGGTTCATGCCCAAATCCGATGGGAAGTGGCATAATGGGAGCACATGGATAGAAGGGATATTCCTCAGGACTCCAGTAAGTCTCAGAGAGAGGGTTCAGGAGGGCCTTGCCATTTGGGGGAGGGGAGTGGATCTGGCTTGGGAGGCTTAAACTTCCCTGCAGGGCCTGGAGGACTCTGCTGGATCTCATGGGGAGAGTTAAAAAATTGAAACAACTTGAGTGTTGGGGCCTTCTATTTTTTTGCCCTGATTCCTCTTCTCACTTTGTTGGCCTGGTCAGAAAATCACAAAGGCTTCCCTACAAATCACTGGTTAAAATAGCAGTATGGCCCGAATGACAATATTAGAGCTCAATTTGCATATTTAAAGAAGGGCATCACAGATTTCAGGTGCCCTTCAGGAGAGCAGGTTAAACTCAGAACCTGTGGGAAGACAGCGTAGCCTTGGTGGGTGAGTCCCATGGACTAATGTAACTCTGCCCAGCCTCCGGGTTAAAATTGCTACAATAATCTTAGGACAGCAGTGTTGGTTTTGTGCTACATTTTGTGGCTTTACATATGTAATATTTTATAATCCACTAAGACACTACTAAAAGAACCAAAAAAAAGGCATCATTCAGCCTCATTTAGTGAGACACCAATGTGTGAGTGACTAGTCTGATGCCGGTTATTCCTGAGCTAGTACATAAGTTACTGTATTATGTGACATTTGGGTGCAACTAATGTAATTATTTTAACCAAACAATGGATTCTCTGAAAATTAAATATGAGATAAAACTGCCACAAAGTCAAATTACATAACTAGCAGTGACAGAATTAATATTCCTATGAACATAGTTACCCACATGTTGTAGAGTATTGCATGACTTGGTCACGTCAATGTTGCTTCTATATTAATTGTTGCCCAAGAAAGGAATATTTGCAAATTCTGATAGACTCGCATATATCTGGTAAGTGTCTTTGTGACAGCAGGTATCAGTTGACAGAATGTCCACTGGCTTGAGGCTGAATTTAAGCCAGAATTTTTGCTTTCATATTTTTGCTGAATTGTCTTCAATTTTTGTACCCATGGCTGTAAGCATCAAGAAAAGAGAGTGTTACAATTTTGGGTTTTTATAGAATCGTTTCTCGCAACCCTTTCATGGTAGTGAAGGAAATTGAGAAGCTAGTTAGGATTAACTTTTCCCTCCAGGGCGGGAGTAGGGCTAGAAATTGGATAGTCCTGTTTTTTGAGTATGAGGATCACAATTTGAGAACTTCCCATGCCCGTTGAGATCGAGGTGGGCAACACACAAACTGCGTGTACCCACTTCATCCGAATGAGTGCGGAGCTAGCTGGAGCACCTCCAGTGTTGCTCTCTGCTCTTCAAGCTGACAACGAGCTCTAGACACAACAAGAGGCCCTAGCAATGTTGTTTGCAGACCACATGGTACAGCCATCCTACTCTTCATAAAGGCACGCTGCATCTTAAAGGGAAACTGCACAGAAAGAGGCTGCAATTTAAATTCTTGCAAAGTGAACACCAGGGCAGCCAAATGGATCCGTAGTGATGTATGGAGTGCTAGAGACATTAATGCTGCAGATAGGTAGGAGAAACGGTGCCATGGATCCTCAAGGACCAACCTCAGAAGAGAGTGGGAGAAGGCGACCAGAAAGGTTAACTCCTGGAGTCAGAGCCTGAGAACCTGGCAGCAATGTCACAAGAAGTCTAATGACCACACGCCCATGTCAATGCATGTATCTTCACATGGCATCTCATATCCACCACCCCACCAGCCTCTCACTCTGCTCAATTCACCACATCATCACTCACACAGCAACACTCCCTGGCATTCAGGACTCGTTCCCAACATCTCAAAACTCCACCTCACCCTCACACGCCTACCAACTCTGCCAGTCTCGAGCCCACCTCTCGCTGCCTGCAAATACCTTAAGCTGTTCAGCTATGGCAGGCACATCACCCAAACACAACCACTGACATTCTGCCCTCTTGCAGGACAAGGTGGTACACAATGGAAGGGACCAGGGCAGAACAGGTGTAGGACAAAGATGCCTGCATCTCTTGAACCGTACAAAAGTAACGCTTCTCCACATCATGGTGTTGGCTGTGACAGACCCCTTGACATTTGATGTCAGTGAAACCATTGAGGCAGATGGCATCTTCCTGCCTTTTCCCCTTTCTCAACTCTCAGCACAAACTCATCCTGCTACCTGGCCTGATGTCCAAGTTGCTGATGGTGTGACCATGGACCTCTTGCTTCCCAACGCTCCCCCCCCCTCCCCCCCGCCAAACGTCCCTCATTCCCTTCTGAGTTCCAATTTCAGACACCAGGACCTGCTGCCTATCCAGCTACAGCAGTCCCTGCAGTAATAGAGGAAGCAGCTGCATAGCGCTGATGAAGAAATCCCGTCACTTGCAGCCACCAGCTCAGATACTGGCACTGAAGGGACTTTGGAGGCTAGTATAGAGTTGGGAATCAACAGCTAGTGAGTCATGTGGACATGAGTGAGCTGCAACCAGCCAAGGGGTCAAGGTTCATTTTCTGGCTCACCGGTGGTGAGTTCTGCTGTGGAGGACTCCGACGAGGATCGCACTGGGGTAGCATACAGGAGACCACTGAATGGACATGCACACTAAGATGTCTAGTGCACTGGCTGACCTGCTGTCACTGTCAAGGAGCTTGGAGGAGTCCCACTGCAAGTAGGCGGAGGGCACCGTGCAGAGCTTGCCCACTCCACCTTCCTGTCATGCTGCAGACCCAGAGGCCCTACCACTCCTGCCCCCATACACTGCTGCCCTTATACCTGCTGCCATGTTTAAGTGTTTAAATCACCTAATTCCTCTGCCCCCTGTAAGGATGAGGCATCTCTCTGGCAAATTCAGGAACTCATCAAAACACCTCCAGAAACACTCTTGAATACTTCCAGACACAGGGGGAGGTCTTGTGGCTCAGTGGGTGGTGTCCCTGCCTCTGAGCTGGAAGCTCAGAATTCCAGTCCCACTCTCGGACTTGATGCCCACAGAAGGCGCTTCCATAATGCGGCCAAACAGATTGATTAACGGCCTGTAAATCTTTACAATATGCCTGTGGCAGCTGGGAAGAGCGGGAGAGTTTCCCGGTCAGCCATGCTTGATGTGGGGTGGCACTCCTCAAGCTCTAGCCCTGGCTCCAGGCTGACCACCTATTTCAGGCAAAACAAGCTACAAACAGATGTAACCTTGTGCTTTGCTTGCCTCATGTCTCTAGAAGAGTGAAGAAGAATCAAGATACTTGATCCTTTAAATAACGCCACTGCAAAGCTCGCCTTGCAGCTTCAGGCTTGTTTTTCTCCTTGAGTAAACAATGCAGATGCTGGCTGTGCCTTGGCCAGATTTGGTATCCTGGCTTCACATTAGTTGTGTTGGGCTGTGTGATGTCAGGATAACGCCAAACCTGGCACACACAGAGGAAACACCTGCATGCACCCATATCTTTGCAGAAGGCTACGTGCACCGTGCAGGAGGTGGCCAATGCCACATCATACCCTTCACCCCACCCCACCCCTCCCCGCCCCACCCCACCCCTCCCCACCCCACCCCTGGGGCTTCTGCAGTGCTGCCAGAAGAGGTGCTGTGCTATTTTTCACCCATTGCCTGAAGATTCAAATAAAGGCAGTAATGACAACCCACAAAAAAAAATCTTCACGCACAAAGGCTTGTGAGGATGTGGGATGAACTGCCTCAGGAGGTCATAGATGCAGAATCAGTTGAGGTGCTTTAAAGGGAGAGGGATGCCTGGGACGTAAGAGTTAGGGAGAAAGGACAGGGAACTGGATTAGGCGAGCAAGAGGCAATGGAATGGAGGGCCTAATCCTGTTTTGACATTTCTAGTTTCCACAAGTGGACTCGGTCTTACTTGATCTGAAAGCTGTACTTTTTCTGTAATCTGCACTTTCGCAGCTGCATATCCAGATGGTTAATTACCCATTCTGTGTTTTGACAAATGAGATTTTAACAATTAAATAGATAGAAAATTGCGAAAGGGGGCACCCCTAATTTCTCAGTGTAGATTTCGAATAGGTGAAGCTTCACATTGTAAGCACACATCTAGGACATCAGCCCTCCAGACTCACCATGGTACTCATTTTAGAAATGACAGACATTGCACTTGAGAAAACAGATTATGATAACCAATAGATTTAAAAATTAAATGCACGAGACACAAAGGCTTAGCATATATTCAACAGTGATATCCTCAGAACTGCAGCATCTTTCTGTTCCGACCCAGTCAATTCTTTTGGAGTCCAGTTTCGAGCAAACTTAACAATGTTTATATTCATTTGTCAATAAGTATGTTGATTCAATAAGTGCAAATGACTGAATAAAAATTGCACAACTGTGGAACTTGATCAAATTCACACATTTTCAGAAAAAACATTTTCCTGTTTGAGTTCCCCCTCATTCTCGTTACATGCTTGCAGACAAATGATTTAATCAGCTAAATATAACAAGGGATTAACAATTATCAACTAAAAGCCCATTCGGCATTCAGAGGATCTAACTATTTACAACTATCGGATATATAAATCAAAAGCCTTACCCAAAGTACCAGACCAAAAACAGTCAGAAAGAAAAATTACAGGTCAATTTAAAGTCTAGTTTTTAAAAAATCTATTTATTTCAATGATAGTTAAGAAAAGCATCTTGACTTAGCAATTGGATTGCATCTGGCCTGACCCCAGTGTAGTTAATGTTGCGCGTGCCCAATGATGCTGTTGGCAGGTCATGCCAAAATGGTCCACTGTCCCAAGCAATTACTGATGAACTGTGGGTGCCCCTCATGGCCCAGCGGCAGCCTGCCAGTTGTACAGTGGGAGCGACTTTGAGTGCCTTGGACAATTACACGATCACCTTAGGTGAGCCTGAGAGAGGAGCAAGCAGTTTTAATGTGGAGCTGGGTGGAGTCCTCCTGCTCCCCTTGACTCCACATTAAGACAAATGGGGAAAAAAAATTGAGATGTACTTTGGGTGGCAGTGCTTTGACTGCTGTGTGCAAATGAACCTGATGATAGAACTAAAGGCTGCATCTGATGTGAAGGAGTGCCAACACATACACAGAGTAACTATTTTTCAACGGTGTCCTCCAGCAATCTAAAGAGGGGTTTCCATAATAATGATCTGTTTAAAATATTCTTCCATCATCTCCTGGAGGAATTACCAAAGTAATAATTTAAAGGGCTCCTCAATGGATCACTAATCATGCAATCTACATGGTATTCAGGTCTACCTAGTGAATGTATTCCATTAGGAAACTCTGCTGGATATGAGGAAATTGGTCTATCATACTCCACAGAGAAACTACTTTGGAAGGTGTGTATTCTTAACAAGATCCAAGTAATAGTTTTGTGAACATAAAGAAGTAAACATAGTGTGTTGCACTGTAAGTGCTTTATCCTAAAGTAGCATTGCCATTTTAATAATATATTGCCTTGTTTGGGCTATTAGGATATAATGAATTATCTCATGCATCATTACTGTTTTTAATTAATGCAGACTGAGCACATTCCTCCTTACGATGTGGTGCCGTCCATGAGGCCTGTTGT
This sequence comes from Cetorhinus maximus, assembly GCF_964194155.1. Lineage (NCBI taxonomy): Eukaryota > Metazoa > Chordata > Chondrichthyes > Lamniformes > Cetorhinidae > Cetorhinus > Cetorhinus maximus. Next base: position 107,625,508 of record NC_135889.1, on the reverse strand, counting down.
GTTGGTGGGCCCATCATTGAAAGGTTATGAGGTAAGGGATACCGCTGGATTACATTTTCTTCAGTCATGCTGAAAATAAATAGGCGCAGTTGATAACTTTAGCAGCAAAGTTCTTTCAGTTCTCAAATATCTGTCAGCCACTGTAAATTGTTGCTTGCCCTTCTGGCATTTATGCTGTGCCTGGTAGACGTGGGACTGAAACTGGCAATCATGTTGAACCAGGTAATTCAAATCTACTCACAAATCTTTTTGCTTTCATGAAATCCAGAAGTGTTGTTTTCAGGTGGCTTAGAAAAACATCTAAGGCACCCAGGACAGAATCTTCCAGGCCCACCAGCAGCAGGATGCTTGGCGGGCGGGGTGGGGGGGGGCGGGGAACTTAATTTGGCATGAGGACAAAAATCAGATTGCCGACAGTGGGACGAATGTTAGTAATTCTGTTCTTGGGATTTTAAAGGAGGGTTAAAGGCGGGTTGAGCTTCCTAACGACCAATGCCGGGAAGCCCTTCTGCATACATTAGCATGTCATGCATGCTCATTAAAAGACCACCTCACTGGAATTAAGTTCCCCCTCCAAATTAAGTTCCCCAGCGAGAAATTAGAATGTTCACATTCACAACTGTGCATAAGTGGCGTGCACCTGCTGAGGTAAACTTCTTCCATGGTTAATGGTGAGTTGCCACTGCATTGTCATCTTTGGGGAGTGTCTGTAAACGCCAGCCTATGCTCCAGACCGGGTGGTGACAGTGTAAGTTGCGTGGAGGATGACCAAGGAAGGGAGGAAGGGTTTGCCGGGAAGGGTGGACCAGTGGCCAGGCAAAGGTGTAAGGGATAGTGCAGGGTGGCTGGTTCCCCTTTAAACATGGTGTCCAGACCTTCAACCCCGTGAGGAAATGGCTGGGACGGCGACTTCTTTCCTGTCCTCACTGCGAGAATTGGCAAGTTCCTTGTGGATGCATATGTAATTAGCTGAACAGCGCAAGATCGAGTGTGGTCAGTCATCTCACCGCCCCCTCCCCACTCCACGGAAATCACTCTCACTTCCATGCCAACCACTGAACTAAGACTTCAGAATGGAACATTCCAACCCGAGAGTGTGCTCAACTTAATTTTGGTACTTTCGCAACCTATGAATGTCTGGCCTATTTGATTGGATTCATGAAGACATATTGTCAACCAGCAACCCAAAACAGTATCTGGGTCCAGTTTCCTCAGAGTTTGCGGGTGCACTTTTGCTGACGTTATCTGTAGAATATCTGGGACAGCAGACCTTGTGGCAAATAGTGAATGCTTTTTCCATTGGGTTAGGCAGGATTTCACAAAATTTTCTTATTGGTTCAAATTGGTTAAAAAGCATCGCGGTAACTTTAGTTTGAGTAGAGCTACATTACTAATTCCAATTTATTAGAAGTGAAGTTGCATAAAAGCTGGAATAAAACAGTAGATGAGATCACAGTACATCATTTAACTTTCACAGGACCGTTAATCTATTCTCTAAGTTAAAGATATAACTTAATGTGTTTCAGATTCTTAGAACTGTTTTACCAGAACATTTTTTACCTGTAAACGTATACCATAGGTGGGCTCTAAGCATGATGGAGTTCCAATTTACAGCAGCAAAATGAAGCTAAGTGTTTGAATCATGTGTATTGAAGGCACTTTGGCTGACGCACAGATATACCCAGATCAAGTAGCTTGCTCACATCTCTGAATAAGCCCTCTCTTTGAGCAAGTTTTGACGAAGGAGCACCCAATTATTTCTCAACAAGCTGTTGGGCAAGTTTTTGATCAAGTATATTTTCATGATAGAGTGTGAACTGCTGGTTTTTGACTTCAGGATGGATGTTGAATAACTGACGCTTGATGGGAATTACAGAATAACGGATCTGCTGCTTTTTAAAGCAGCAATGTCCTAGCTTTTGGATTCATGGGTCACCTAAGTATATACCATGGAATATCAGGGGCCATATAGATTGCATTGTTAGATTGAGTGGTTGGGCAAAACACTGTAAATTGGAGTTTAACCTGGGGGAGTGCAAGATCATTTACTCTGGTCCAAAGAAAGATTGATCAGAGGATTTGCTGAATGGTGGGGAGCTAGAACTGAATTGTCTGGTCTTTGAGGGATGGCTGCTCAGGGACCAGGGACTACCTGTGGCCATAGGGCCACACTTGGACATTCCTGCTAGGAAGTAGTGCTGTTAATGTGAGGCACTCTTCCCTAAAATCCCTACAGATTTCATCTATTCAGCAATAATCTGTAAGTAAAGACCTTCTTTGTAAAGCCCAGGGTATAGGAGATTTTATTTGGGTGAAAAAAGAAGGGGGTGATCTACCAGGCTCATAAAACCTGTGACTCCATCTACTTTATATTGCAACCCTAACTAGGTTACAATGTTCTAAGTACAACAGGTTAGATTAACTTATATTCATTTATATCTAAAGTAGGCCATTCAAATTATACACCAGTTTTTCAAAGGAAATGAGACACATGATCATCATGAGTCAACAGCAGTAGACACCTGTCCACGGTTAAAACTGATGTGAACAAGGAATTATAATTGGCCTGCTATTAGCCAAAGATTAGGCTCCTATCCTCACACAGCTCTCAAGCCCCAAGGATTAAAATCATATAAATTCATTTTTATAAGTTGCCTACTTTAATTGCCATGCCTCCAGCATAGCAATTAAGTACAGTAACTGACTGGCCATTATTTTTTTTTATTCATTCAAGGGATGAGGGCTTTGCTAGCTAGGCCAACATTTATTGCCCACCCCTAATTGCCCTTGAGAAGGTGGCGGTGAGCTGCCTTCTTGAACTGCTGCAGTCCATGTGCTGTTAGGAAGGAAGTTCCAGGATTTTGACCCAGCGACAGTGAAGGAACGGCGATATATTTCCAAGTAAGGATGGTGAGTGACTTAGAGGGGAATTTCCAGGTGGTGGTGTTCCCAACTATCTGCTGCCCTTGCCCTTCTAGGTGGTAGTGGTCGTGGGTTTGGAAGGTGCTGTCTATGGAGCCTTGGTGAATTCCTGCAGTGCATCTTGTAGATGGTACACACTGCTGCTACTGTGCATCGGTGGGGGAGGGAGTCAGTGTTTGTGGATGTGGTGCCAATCAAGTGGGCTGCTTTGTCCTGGACAGTGTCCAGCTTTTTCAGTGTTGTGGGGGCTGCACTCATCCAGGCAAGTGGGGAGTTTTCCATCACATTCCTGACTTGTGCCTTGTAGATGGTGGACAGGCTTTGGGGAGGCAGGAGGTGAGTTAGTTGCCACAGGATTCCTAGCCTCTGACCTGCTCTTGTAGCCACAGTATTTATTTAGCTAGTCCAGTTCAGTTTCTGGTCAATGGTAACCCCCAGGATGTTGATAGTGGGGGATTCAGTGATGGTCATGCCATTGAACTCAATGCTCAACTGATTAAGTATTACTGGAGATTGGAGTAAATGAAGACTTTCCACTTCAGTGCTCCCAGCACATGCCAGAAGGTCATATTGAGATATTTCACTCCACTAGCCCATGAGTTTCTGTCAGTTATGAATTTATGGTGCGCAGTCTCCTAATATGCACTTATTAGGCATGCAGGGAGTGCCAAAGTAGATATTCTCCACTTTACTGCTTTGGCTTTTCAGTGAGAAAAAGTCATGAAAAGCTGTACAGATGAGATGGCTTTCCCAGCATGCACTGTGTGGGAAAACAAGCCATTCTGTAACCATCCACTGCACCATGAAGTCCGCAACTCGCTGTCCAAGAATTCAGAGATGTATATTGTTATGATCCCCGTGGAGACCAACAAACTAAAAGAACCTAATTTACTGAACGACCCCAACGAGAAAACCAATGGACAATATTTCATTTTTTATAACTTCTACTTTAACAATCAAACCAAAATCAACATAAATCAAACATGAATTAACAGACAAATTGTGGTCAGTGTAAACTATAAATTACATGTATAATCAATACAACAAATATAAATCTCATGGACTAGATAGTCCACTGAGCATATATGACACTAATTTTAGCCACAAATCCCTTCAGAACAATGAACTTTCTCTGGTGGAATTCCAGCTCCTTTTCTTTGGGGATTTAGCTTTATCCCCAGCCAAGAGCAGCAACTAACCAACCTGGATTTCATGGTCACGGTCTTGACCAAAACGGCACACACCTGCAGAACCATCTCATCTCTGCTCCTAACAGTCTTGATGGCATGGATCCATCAATGTTATCTTCAAGAAACAGAAGCAGCTGCAGCAGTTGTGTCTTTGCCAATTCCCAGCTCCTTGATCCAGCCTCCATCTTCTTCAGCCTACCTGTACTGCATCACTGGGATCTGAGCTTGAATGGCTCTGCGTCTTTTTATCTAACACACGGACATATGAATTAGGAGCAGGAGTAGGCCATTTGGCTCCTCAAGCCTGCTCCGCCATTTGATAAGACCATGGCTGCTCTGATTGTGGTCTCTGCTTTCCTGTCTACCCCCTATAGCCTTTGACTCCCTTGTCAATCAAGAACCTACCCAACTCAGCCTTAAAGTATTCAATGATCCTGCCTCTTCTGCTCTCTGCAGAAGAGAATTCTACAAACTAACAACCCTCAGAGAGAAAAAGTTTCTCCTCATCTCCATCTTAAATGGGAGGCCCCTAATTTTTAAACTTGTGTCTCCTAGTTCTAGACTCAGTTTCTGGTTTCAAATAGTTTCAGTTTTCCCAGAAAGCTGAAGCTTCTGTTTCTACTTTAATTTCCCTAGGAACCTGAAGGTTCAGTTGCCCTTTTAGTTAGCTGAAGTTTCCATTTCAGTTCCAGTAAGGTTCTATCTCAAAAACAAATACAAGCTTTGAAACCACAGATTCCATCACGGTATCTGTATCCCATCACCGTAGGGCAACAAGCTGGGGCGCCCCTGAGTGTGGTCCTCCAATAAGCAGACGCCACTCTGAATAACATTAGCCTACATATTACTTAGGATTATGTAAGATGTACAGTACAGATATAGGCGTTTGGCCCAACTAATCCACGCTGCTGTTTATGGCCCACTCAAGCCTCCTCCATCCTTTATTCACCTAAATCTACTGTCATGACCTTCTATTCCTTTCTCCTTCATATGTTTATCTAGTTTCCCCTTAAATGCATCTACATCTGTGCTATTCATTTTTTTGAAAGAACAGGCAACATAGAACCCTAAATAATCTGAACTGAACCAAAATCCACTGACTAGATATTTGTGTGTAAAGTTCCCAATTTGGACTACTTTGGGATATTAATCTGATTCACATCTCACTGATAATTGTAAGTGACAGTTGTAACAGAACTCATTTGTAAATGTGCCTATGGGGCATAATGACCCTTTAGTGCTTTACTATCTTATTGATATTTAACACAAGTTAAGGCGGCCTGACCCTTTTTATTTGTTACAGCTCATTTCAAGTTGAATCTAATGTGTTTTTGGAACATTTAATGTCACACAACCAGAATCATTTTATACCTCAGCCTGAGCTTGCACCTTACACTTTGAGGTGCAAATTGAAGTTTAAACTCGCCATGGATAAAACATCACATAAAAAATAGAAGCAGGAGTAGGCCATGGAGCCCCTCCAGCCTCTTCACCCATTCAATCAAATCTGGCTGATATTCTACCTCAACTCCACTTTCCCTCCCTACCCTCCATAGTCGCTTTATTCACGCAGGGATCCATTCTTCAATTCTGTATAATTATTTTGTCTGGTCAACACTCTTGCTGTCCTGTATTGCCTGTGCAGTGATTTATTAAAGAGCGTGGAGAGAGAGAGAGAGACGAGAGACCATTAAAGAGCACGGAGAGAGAGACGAGAGACCATTAAAGAGCACGGAGAGAGAGGCGAGAGGCCATTAAAGAACACAGAGAGAGAGGCGAGAGGCCATTAAAGAGCGCAGAAAGAGAGACGAGAAACCATTAAAGAGCACGGAGAGGGAGGCGAGAGTCCATTAAAAAGCACGGAGAGAGAGGCGAGAGTTCATTAAAGAGCACGGAGAGAGAGGCGAAAGACCATTAAAGAGCATGGAGAGAGAGGCGAAAGTTAATTAAAGAGTGCGGAGAGAGAGGCGAGAGGCCATTAAAGAGTGCGAAGAGGGAGGTGAGAGTCCATTAAAGAGCGCGGAGAGAGAGACAAGGGACCATTAAAGAGCACGGAGAGAGAGGAAAGAGTTCATTAAAGAGCACGGAGAGAGAGGCAAGAAGCCATTAAAGAGCGCGGAGAGGGAAAAGAGTGCAGAGAGCAGCTGATTAATGAATAGGATTGGTGAGTATTTCTAGGCTTTAAAGTAAAAGTAAGGTCTTTAACTTCTGTTTAGGTCTCTAGTTTTTTTTCTTTTTCTTAAAAATAGCTTGTTATGTATAGGATTGATACTGGCGTAAAAAATAATTACAATAACATGTAAAGAGTGGCAGATTCTTCATGTGTAAAGAGCAGGGATACTAGAGTAATTAATTAATAAATTAAATAAAATGCAATAGCGATGGCAGGATGGGTGATGTGTTGCTGCTGCAGCGTGTGGGTGGTGCTGGACATCAAGGTGATCCAGAGCGAACACGTCTGTAGTAAGTGTTTGCAGCTCAAGGAACTCTGGATCCGATTTGAGGAGCTGGAGTCCGAGTTGCAGACATTGCGCCACATCTGGGAGGGGAAAGTTACCTAGACACTTTGATCAAGAGGCGTTCACACCCCTCAGGTTAGGTCATTCAAATTTGGTCTGTGATCAGGAACAGGAGGGTGTGGCTGCAGGTGAAGCAGATATGGAGAACAAGGGGGTAGATTTTGTGGAACCTTAACCCCTGCAACTGTCCAACAGTTATGAGGTTCTTGCAAGCTCTTATGTGGACAAGAATGGGGACTGCAGGGGGTATGAGTGAACTGACCACAGCACCGTGGTACTGGGAACCATTCAAGTAGGGGGAGGAAATAGGAACGTAGTAGTGGTAGGGGACAATATAGTTAGGGGGATAGATACTGTTCTCTGCAGCCATGAGCGTAAGTCTCAAAGGCTGTGTTGCCTGCTTTGTGCCAGAGTTAAGGACATCTCCTCAGGGCTGGAGAGGAACTTGGAGTGGGAAGGGAGGGATCCAGTTATTGTCGTCCACATTGGTACCAACGACATTGATAGGACTAGAAAAGAGGTTCTGCTAAAGCATTTGAACAGTCAGGAGGTTAAATGCGTGGCGTGGCTCAAAGATTGGCGTGGGAGGAATTGGTTTCAGTTCATGGGGCACTGGCACCAGTATTGGAATAGAGAGGAGCTGTTCCAGTGGGACAGGCTTTACTTGAACCATGCTGGGACCAATGTCCTGGCGAATTGGATAAGTAGGGCTATAGAGAGGGCTTTAAGCTAATAGGGCGGGGGAGGGTTCTAAAAAGTGGATACGTAGGCTTACAAAGCAAAAAGACACAGCAACCATGTCTGGCAGCTATTTAGGTAATGATACCCAGAGTGTGACAGGAAGGGACAGAATGTGCAAACAGAAAAAAAAGCAGCAAATAGGGTAAAAGGGGGAAAAAATGGTACAAAGGCAAAATTAATTGCTCTTTACTTAAATACACGTAGTATTCAGAACAAAATAAATGAATTAACGGCACAAATAGAGGTTAATGGGTATGATCTTATAGGCATTATGGAGACATGGTTACATGGAGATCAAAGCTGGGAACTAAATATTCAGGGTATGTGACTTTTCGAAAGGGCAGACAGGAAGGAGGGGATGGTGGGAGAAAATAACCTTTAAGTGTAAACTAGCAAGTAATATAAAACAAACAGTAAGAGCTTCTTTAAATATATAAAAAGGAAGGGAGAGGCCAAAGTGAACATAGGCCCCTTAGAGAATGAAACGGGGGAAATAATAATGGGGAACCAAATCTTCGGTTTGGCGAGCGGGGGCGGGGCCCACTCGCCAACACGTAAAATGATGCGCAGTGACGTCGGGAGTGTGTCCCGATGTCACCGCGCGTCATTCAGATCTTGAGTTCGGCAGGCGCCCACCAGAGTCGGCTGCGCGCCTGTCGAACTGTCAAGGGCCTATTAAGGCCATTTAAACAGCAATTAAACTAATTAACTGAGCTGCCCGTCCAACCTTAAGGTTGGCGGGCAGGTGAAGAGCCCAGGCGGCCTTCGCATTTATCATGAAACGTCATCCACGGGCGGGATGAGGTTTCATGGAGGTTTTTGAAGTTTAATAAAGAATTTTAATAAAATTCATTGACATGTCCCAGCTCATGTCTTAAAATTCTTTTTTCTTTATTAAAAATTTTCAAAAATCAAACTAATCACCCTGAGGCAGCTCTGTGCCTCAGGGAGATTTTTGCATGAAAGAGCGCAGGCCCCAAATCAGCTTACTACCCCAGCTCGCACAGGGAGAGCATTGCACTTCTGGGTGCGCGTCACGCTGGGTGGGCCTTAATTGGCCCGCCCACGTAAAATGGCGGCACGCAGCTGATCATGGGCGGCGCCCACTCCCACCCCCCACCCCCGACGCAGAGAAAATTCTCCCCCAGGAAATGGCAAAGGAGGTGAATAAATACTTTGCATCAGTTTTCACGGTAGTCACAAAATTAGGTACATACCTCCACACAACAATCTACCACCTACATCAGTAAGTGTCTCATTGGATGGTTACTTTTTTTTATTCATTCACAGGATTTGGGCATCGCTGACGAGACCAGCATTTATTGCCCATCCCTAATTGCCCTTCAGAAGGTGGTGGTGAGCCATCATCTTAAACTCCAGCAGTTACATGTGGATTAGATACACCCACAGTGCTGTAAAGGAGGGAGTTCCAGGATTTTGACCAAGTGACAGTGAAGGAACGGCAATATAGTTCCAAGTCAGTTTGATGTGTGGTTTGGAGGGGTACTTGCAGGTGGTGATGTTCCCATGCATCTATCACCCTTGTCCTTCTCAGTGGTAGAGTTCATGGGTTTGGAAGGTGTTATTGAAAGAGCCTTGGTAAGTTGCTGCATTGCATCTTATAGATGGTATACACTGCTGCCACTGTACATTGACGGTGGAGGGAGTGAATTTTAAGGTGGTGGATGGGGTCCCAATCAAGTGAGCTGCTTTTCCCTGAATGATGTCAAGTTTCTTGAGTGTTTTGGAGTTGCACTAGTCCAAGCAAGTGAAGAGTATTCCATCACACTCCTGACTTATGCCTTGTATATGGTAAACAGGCTTTGGAGAGTCAAGAGGTGAGTTACTAATCCATAGAATTCCCAGCTTCTGACCTACTCTTGTAGCCACAGTATTTATATGGTTAGTCCAGTTCAGTTTCTGGTCGATGGTCACCCCCAGGATGTTGAGAGTGGAGAATTCAGTGATGGTAATGCCATTGAATGTCAAGGGGAGATGGTGAGATTCATTGCGTGGCAGTTGTGTGACATGAATGTTAATTGTCACTTGAGAGCCCAAGCCTGGATTTTGTCCAGGACTTGCTGCATTTGTACATGGACTGCTTCAGTATCTGAGGAGTCGTGAATGGTGCTGAACATTGTGCAATCATCAGCGAACATTCCCACTTCTGACCTTTTGATGGAGGGAAGGTCATTGATGAAGCAGCTGAAGATGGTTCGGACGAGGACACTAGCTGGGGAACTCCTGCAGTAATCTCCCAGGACTGTGATGAATGACCCCCATCCTTTATGCTAGGTATGACTCCACCAGCGGAGAGGTTTTCCCCAGATTCCTATCTTGAGCATGTATAATCAATACCCTCCAGCTGTATATAGTTAACCTTAGTTGATACAAAAAGCACTTAGCGGATTGGCTTTTCCCATTGTGCCCAACATTGGGAAAATTTTGGCCCATTAATATAAAAGGAGAAATCTTGCAAGTTGGCTGAAACAGGAGTCCTGAGAACTAGAGTTCATAAATATAAGATCATTTAAGAATTCCAGTAGTGCATTCAGGAGAAACACCTTTATGCAGAGGGTGGTTAAAATATGGAACTAGCTACTACATGGAGTGGCCGAGGCGAATGGCATGGATGCATTTATGCTACACAGGCACATGAAAGAGAAAGGAATAGGGAGACATGTTGATGGTGTTGGATGAAGAGGGATGGGAGGAGGCATATGTAAAGCATAAACACTGGCATGGACCTGATGGGCTGAATGGCCTGTTTCTGTGCTGTAAATACTACGCAAGCATAGACATTAGATTTTCTCAAAGATCTTCCAAATCTGACGTTGTGCATTTTGAACGTCTATTACCACAGTTCTCAGCATTGATGCCATCAGTGCTAAGTCTGTAGTCGGGCTGCTTCCAGATGTGAGAGTTGTGCCTCATTTAGACTGGCAGGTGGCTTCATAAAGACAGGATTATAAGGACATGATCACGACAGAGTAAAGAACAGGAATTACCCCCAGTTCATTGCCAGTTTCTCAGCAATTTTACCATGAAGTTGACCATGCGAAAAACAAGGGAGAAAAGTGTTTAAAAAGCTGTATGTGTCAATTTAAAAATAGAATTACATTGTTCATTTTTTTGATTGTTTATTTTCAGCTCAGAAGAAATGGCTTTTCCATATGGTTTAAATTGCAAAGTGAGGGTAGGGCAGGCGCCATGTGGATTGGTGGTGCACATTTTTTCACTGCCACAGACCAATATTTGGAACCCACAAGCAGCCACAGTGGCAGAAATTCTACACTTATCCTGCTGAAATAGATTAAATACACCAAGGAGGACAGTTTGTCGCTCTCTCTTTCTCTCAACTTTTTCATGTTACTTGGGTTTGCCACAATGCTGGTTAATCACCCTTCTACATTCATATTGACCATCAGTTTTGGATTCGGCTGGTGGTTTTACTGTTGGATGCCTTTCCTGCCGCTCACACTCCCCATTTACCTGGCCTTGGGGACTGGCGCTGATACGCACTGGCCTCCCTGCACCAGTGGCTGGGTTCGTCCAGGGCCAACAAGTCTCGGAGCAGGATTTTATGTCACGCGGGTGGGCGCGCGCCCAACCCAATCGAGCGTAAAGTAGCGCGTGCTGACGTCAGGCGAGCGTCCCGAAGTCATCGTGCACTTGCACGATAATTTGGTCAGTGGGTGTGCATGAGAGCCGGCAGCACACCCACCGACAATTAAGAAGCCTATTATGGCCCTTAAGTAATTGAAACCCATTTTTTGCTGCCCGTCCAACCTTACAGCATCGGCGGGCGGCCTTTGGATTTTGGATTTTCTATGAAACCTCATCCACAGGCGGGATGAGGATTCCAACAGTAATTTAAAAAAAAAATTTTGGACTTCGTTTTTAATATATCCCTGTTCACATGTGGGGACATGTTTCTCTCATGTTTGAAATCTTTATTTTTGTTTCTACAATTCTTCAGCTCCCTGAGGCAGCTCTGTGCCTTTGGGGAGCTTTGAATGCGCGCTCCCCCTTGCATGTGCAGACTTTTGTGCTCGGACTCCGCCCGGACTGGACCACCCCGGCAGTGCTGAGCTCCTCAGCGCACCTTTCACGCTGGCTGCCCGTTAATTGGCCGGCCAGCGTGACATCGCAGTTGGGGGCCGATCATGGCCGTTCCCAAACCCGCCTGCCGTGCCCACCCGACGAGCGGAAAATCCTGCCCTTGGAGTGGGGAGTCAAAGCCAGAGCGTTGTGGCTTAGGGGCAGGACCCCCAAAGGACAAGGTACCCATCGGGACTAAAAATCATGCTGTTTACAGTTGCAGACAGAAATCACCCGAAATATGTTCTACTAATTCAGCTTCCATTTTTACATGCGTCTTTTTTCTGTTGCGACCATTTTAGTTATGCTTTAAGGTTGGGGTGAACAGATCCATAGGGATTCTCTAATTATTTTCATCCTCTGCGATTCTTTCTCTGATCAACATCTGTTCTTCTCTTTCCACCCCCTCCCTCCTGTGCAGGTTACTGACATGATGCAGAAAGCTCTCTTTGACTTCCTGAAGCATCGGTTCGATGGAAGGTGGGCAAAACCCTTTTTCCAACATTTCTCTTCCAGCCCTTTGTGACTTGTCTTCTTTTGGCCATGTTCGCGTCTTCAACGAGCAAGTTTTAAAATCATGTTGCACAACGCCTACAAGAAGATTTTATTGAATTACTTTGTAAAAGCAATTTATACTGCAGGGTTAAGAGAATTCCAGATGACTGTAAAGCACATTCTTAGTGCACGGCAGTTACTAACCAAAATAGCTTCAGTAATGAAAAGAAAAACTGACCGCTAGAAATCAGAAATAAAAATGCATGGCTTATCAGCAGGCATCTAAAATTTCAGATAGGGCCTTTTGCCAGAACTCTGAATAGAAATGCTCTGTGCTTTAGGCCATTCTAAGTCAGCGCTCATTGTGTCAGAGAACTGATAGGTAAATTAAATACCTGTGACAACAATTGATCACAATTAGCAAAACCACTTGACTGAACAAATATTGCTTGCTTGCTTTTTGTTACAGGATATCAATTACACGTGTGACAGCCGACATATCACTGGCCAAGCGTTCGGTCCTAAATAACCCCAGCAAAAGGACAATAATGGAGCGTTCCAACACGCGATCCAGTATAGGTATGACTTCAATTTGTTCCTCTTGTCTACGTAAGCTAATTTTTGCTGTTGTTTCAATCAATTTTCATGCACTTTCAAATTCTCTAGGCAATCACATCATGAAGCAGATTTTTGCACAGTACAATATTTCATTTTTCTCAATGATATTTTTCAAAAAAAACCTATCTCACTCCTGTTAGCCTTGTTAACATTTTAAGAAATGGCAGAGTTTACTATTCATGAGATAATAAGACCAGCTGCAAATGCAGGGATTTGGAAATTAAAGCAGGAATGTTGGTACCTGTGAGAGAATGGTAGTTAACATTTTGGATGGGGTCACTCAACAGAACTCAGTTCTGATTTCAACCAAAACATTCAGCCCTCTTAGTTCTATTGAAGGGCTATTGATCTGAAACATCAACTCTGCTTCTGCCTACAGATGCTGCTTGACCTGTTGAGTATTTCCAGCATTTTCTGTTTTTATTTCAGATTTCCAGCATCCGCAGTATTTTGCTTTTGTATTCAGCCCTGTTTTGTCTGTTTGAGATGTTGACTGCCTTGCTCTTTAATGCCAGCTCTTTCTGCTGCCATTTCAATATTTGTGAGGATGCATATTGGTCAGGATGGGATTTGAATGCACTCATGGAGCAGTGGGAATTAAGCATTCATCAGTACGTAGCACATAGCATAACACTGGAGCTGCATGTTGGTGGGTTAAACAGGGCTAAGAGAGTATATGGGAAAATGTTTCTAAGGTAGATGATGGATTGTAGATCTCTGCAGTTACATCTGCAGTATGGCTGTAATACAGAACAGCTTTGGACAAAGACAAGATGGTACCATCCAATACAGCATTCCTTGTACATAGTTCACCCTCAAAAAATACCTGTGCTTGATTTTTGGCAGACAAATGACAAACTGTTGGATACAATTGCTTTAATATTTGGATGTTAATTACAAAGCTTTGTTTAATCCTGGATGTAAACATCCATCTCCTTTATGGACAACTATTCCAATCCCTGCACATTGATGCAGATAACCACTGCACAACGAAACATGAAGAAGTCTGTAGGGAAGAAGATGTTAATATTTTCTTTCACTCTACTTTTGGGTTAGATTTTTAAATTTAATTTTGATTTATTTTCTTCACTATGCCTGCCCAACAGCTTTGTATTGCCTACATCAAGAACAAAATTGATATTTAAAAATTATTCGTTTTTATAAACCTTTAGAATATTGTCATAGAAATTAATGCTGTGCAGTATTAAATAATCTTCTCTGTAATACATGGGTAGCTCTAGACATCAACAACTTGACTGCAACGTAGAGCATTGAGTTCTTAGACAGACTCACTTCAGTTAAGTGGTTTATCTCGCTGACTACTAAAGGTGGACAGTAGTTATACCTGGAATTAGGGAAGGGAAATTTTTGACATGGCCAGACCCCAATGAACATCTGATATTTTCTTGAATGTCAGAATACATTACAGCACTTTTAATTTTGCTGTTGCACTATTATGTGACACATTGGTTGGGATCTTCCTGGTCCCAATGGGCAGCATCAAGGCAGAACCAGCAAGAATTTTGGAATACTATGGATCAGGTCAGTGGCCCGATGCATTCCTGCCTCTGAGCGTTCTTATCTGGGGTGGGTCAACACCTGCAGAGGCTACTCACCTGGCAGCAGCAGCAAGCCAATCTCAATAATTAACTAAGATAAAAGCAAAAAACTGCAGATGCTGGAAATCCAAAACAAAAATAAAAATACCTGGAAAAACTCAGCAGGTCTGGCAGCATCTGCGGAGAGGAACACAGTTAACGTTTCGAATCCGTATATCTCGTATGTATTTTTATTTTTGTTTTCCATAATTAACTAGCCATTTATGGGCTGATTGGACATGTCGCTGGGGTCATTCTGGCAACGGATGGGTTCCCCACTGAGGTCCAAACCTTACAGGTGCTTGGTGGCAGTTTGCTGGTGCTTGGCCTTGGAGGGGCCTGTGAAGCCTCCTGTTTTCACCCCCCAACCCAAGCCACAGGGCCACAGCTGCTGCCGATGGCCATCCTGTGGAGAGATTTCCCTGGCTGTGGCCACTGCTTATTTAATTGATGTCTAACCTGTTCCAGAGGGCACCCCAAGATGGAGGGGCCCTTGCGTTTCCCCTTTGACAGTGGCAGTGCCCACCTCTGGCTGTGGGGCTGCCATCCTTCCAAGGCTGCAGGATATGGCCCCCTGATATGGCCAGCAGCAAAGGGATCCATCCACCATCCTTAATTGGACAGCAGACTTGGAGGTGACCTCTGAATTGGCCGTCTCTGGGAAGATCTTTCAGAGAGGGGTCAGGACCCGGAAATGGTCCTGAGTGATGCTCATATTTTAAGAACACCAGATTCTGCCCATTAATGTATTACAATACTGAAAAGGACATAGAGTTGATAATTTTGCTATTTCCCACCCTCTGAACTGCAGTCAGAGGGTCTGAAGCTCTGGTATTTCCCAGGTGGCAACTTGGCATAGGAATGGCCCTTGACCATCCATGTAAAACTGGAGAGGAGGAGGAAAGACTGTTTCTGTGGGTCTGATATACCTGCAGCAGAGGTAATGACCACTGGTCTTGAGGCCTTCTGGCTGCTGGAGTAGCCAGTAGTAACATAACTGGTCTTCTTTGCTACACCTTAAAGCAAACACTTTGAAAGAGGCTGGAGTTCTGACATAACCCCCTCCCCCCCACATTATTCCTGTATGATTTAAATGTGCTGTCTTCAGGCAGGAACTCTTCACCGACACTCGTGGGATATCCCAGAAGTGTACATGAAACACACAGGGGTTGCATGACACTCTGCATTTTAGGAAAAGGGACATAACATGTCTTTTCCCCTGTCTTGTTTCCAGGAACTTGGCCTACCCTAGCCACAAAACAGGAAAAATAATGGGTACTCATTGGAGGAGGCCATGCAATCACATGCCGGACATGATCCCATTCATGGCCTGGATGGACTCGTCCATCATTTTCTCATGGGAGTGAACAGCCCCTGGGAACTCTGACAGACGACTGCACATGTCTTGCTGCTGCTCCAGCACCCTGCCTCTGTGCTGTAGACAGCTGTGTATCACCGCGCCTTTCCTCAATTCTCTGATGAGGAGTTACCTGCTCATGTGCATTTAGCTAGCGCCACCCATTCTAAACATGTATCAATGCCACCAACGCAAGACCATGAGGGCCTCAGGTAGCTCTGATGCCCTCGGCAGCACTTAATCCACCATTGGCACTGAAGCAGAGACAAGAGTGATGTGAAAAACGTCTGTGCTCACCCACTTCCTCCTGCCTTTCCATGCTCCTGAGCTTCATGTGGTCATCAAGGGTCACATAGGCACCACCGCAAAGACTGGTGAGAAGGGTTGGTGCCTTCAACCGTCGCTTTTCTCACTCACTCTGGCTCCCACACCCACCTCGCTCTCCATGGCCTGATGCCACCATTCAATCGCCATTGTTTCCTCCATCTATGTTATTTTAGCAATGAAGAGTATAGCTCCCCTGCGTCCCCGCGCTCTCACATGATGAGCTTGCTTTTCCTGTAATGCAGAGTGTCACGCAACCCCTTGTCCAGCTATGTTTGTCAGGCTTCAGGGGAGATAGTGGTGTGTTGGTAATGTCGAGGGACTAGTAATCCAGAGACCCAGGCTAATGCTCTGGGCACGTGGGTTTACATAGCACCATGGCAGCTGATGGAATTTGAATTCAGGTAATAAATCTGGAAGTGAAAGCTAGTCTCAGGAATGGTGACCCTGAAATTATCATCGATTGTCATTAAAAAAAAAATCTGGTTCACTAATGTCCTTTAGGGAAGGAAATCTGCCATTCTTATCTGGTCTGGCCTACATGTGACTCCAGACCACTCCATGTGGATGACTCTTAACTGCCCTCTGAAATGGCCTCATAAGTCACTCAGTTCAAGGACAATTAGGGATGGGCAACAAATGCTGGCCTTACCAACAACGCCCACACTCTGTGAAAGAATAAAGAAGAAAAACTGCAGCACTTCAAATGGCCATCATCATGGAAGGTCTTTTAAAAGTAGTCATTAATGCTCGGCACTGCAGTGAATGTCTCTGACTGACCATGGCCCTCTGTGTGAGGCTACTCTGTAGCTCACTGTGGTTCTTGGTGAGACATTGTGCATGGGTCATTCACCTCGCCTCACATTGCCAGGCTGCCATACAAGAAATGCAGGGTGCCATCTTACCATTATGCATGCCACTCACCTTGCCAGACCTCACTAGATCATTGAAGTGCTTTGGAAACTGTGCCCAGGTTTGTGCAACCACCCTAAGGCTCCTGACTTCCTCAGCCATCTTCTGACGTATCTCCTTCCTGAGGCTTACCGGTCTCCTCCTCCCATCCAACGGAAGAAGTGCCTCTCTCTGTTTCCTTGCTGTCCGCTCCAGAGAGACATCACTGAAATGTGGAGCAACCTTCCCTCTCACTGCAGCTATTCCACCGCATGTTCCCTTCTGATGCAGCCCTTCCTCTGTCTTCTCTGGGTGCAGCCTATAGGAAGACAGCAGACTGGCCTTTAAAAATGGTGGCTTTAGATTTCCTGCTGGCACAAGCTCCCACACTCCACCCATTATTAACTGGCTCCCCCACCAGCTGGATGTCAATTGGCTGCAAAGTGGAAGATCGTCATAGAAACCCTGCCACCTGTCCTTTTGACCCATGACCTGCAAATGACCCTGTCATTGGGATTTTGATTATGTCATATTTAACAGATGCAGATGTGTTGCCTTTGGCAACAGTGCTGGATGATGTATGAGATGGCACAGTTGTCTCCAGTGACATTGAGATGCAACTGAAGAGATGATTTTGCCTGGTGGTTCTGAAGGCAATATTGCCAGTATAATTATTATCTAACAGGGCACCATCACCTCGGGTTGCAGATTGATTGAGTGCTCAACCAATGCATAGTTTCTCAACTGCTGGTGTGCACACACCTTTCCCACTTAATTGAGAAAACTACAGCAGGCAGAATTTCAAGTGACTGAGCATATCTTCCACATGTGAGGTGCGCTTGTTGCTTTTGGCCTGTGGAATCTGCCCTCCAAGATAAATGGGCTGGGTTCCACTGCACTGCACTGGCAGCCTGGCTCTCCTCCTTGAAGTGATCCTGTAATATAAACACAGCAGCAGTAGACTCTATAATCACAGTGCTGTCAGGTGGCATTTCTTACTCCAGAACTGTATGAGGCCTTTCAAAAGTAAAAGCACCTTATCAGCTGCCAAGGAAGACATTTCCTGAAATTATGAAGGTGTGTTAAATTGTACACAGAGAGCCTCTTTGGAAGCGTCAGTATTTATCTCCAGGCATGTCTGTCGATTTGATTTTTGCTTCCTTTGAAACCCAATGGAAGTAGGGAGCCTTTTTGATGTGTGATAATACACAGGGTTATTGACAAATATCAATACCACATTTGTGCCATATGTCCGTTTCAAATGTCCTCAATAATCCTAAATTTGTTCTGATTATTTTTTTGACTGCTGTACCAGATTTCCAAATGGCTTACATTTGCTGCCTGTTGCATGAATTGCTGTATTGATACTATCATGTCTGTCAGTACTTACTTCCTTTCCCAACACGTGTGTGTGTGTGTGTATGTGTGTGTGTGTGATAACATGTAAATGTTTACAATGTTGACTGAGAAGGCCTTTTGGGGTTTTGCTGACCATTTAACTTGTCCTCCATTTAGCTGGTCAGAATGCACGTGCGGTAACTTTATTGCCTTGGTAGAATCTTTGGTTTCTGCACTGCATTCAGTACTGCATGCGTGCAGCTAAAATCCTATCCTGCAATAAACAAACAATTATTGGCAGGAGGCACCCCTAAGTCCGAATTAAGAATCACTTAAGAAACAGCTACAGTGGGAGCACCTTAGGATGAATGGATTAAGATGGGCCAATGGCTATTCTCATCTACAGGGCAAGATTGAAGCTCATTTGCCCACTTGTACAAAGTTCAAATCTGACCCGCAATTATCATGTGAAGAGTGACCAATTCCAATAAAAGCTGTTGCCCTTTCCTTGTTATTTGCAGGGGTGACCACACAAGGGACATATTGGCATTACTTGCTTGAAGAACAGCCTGAGCCCTGCTAATAGCTCTATATGTAATCAGGGAAAATGAAGCAAAACCTGTAATAAGGAGAAAACTCAACTTGTGCTAATAAATGATATTTTGCAGTTGTGATCATTTGCTATCTGTGACTGACTCTAGAAACACAACACCCATGATGGAAGGAAAACTGTGGTGTTTCATTTTCAAGTAAACGTTGTCACACCCTTAATTGTCAGTCAGCAGACCGAAATTGAACACTGGAAGTATGCAATTGGTGAATAGTCTGGAATTTTTATTCCCCTGGGACAAGAGAGTTTTTGGCAGAATTTTGCTTAAATAGATTATTTGCTTGGGGTAGAATGAATGATGGGAAAACTTGTACATATTGTAAAAAGAAGCCAGGTGACTGATCATCGCGCATATTTTCTTGTTTTCTTAAGTTCTAACCATTTGGAATTGGTTAATGCCCCTGCCCGAAGCTCAGAGTCCCACTCCGGTACTTGGTGGCCATGGAAGGTGCATTCATAATGCAGCCAAACAGGTTGATTGTCAACCTGTAAATCCCTGCAACACACCTATGGCAGGTGGTAAGAGCAGGAGAGTCTCCTGGTCAGCTGTGCTTGATGCAGAGTGCTGTCCATCAAACTATAACCTCTGGCGACCTGTTCCAGGGGGAAAAATACTAGCCTTGGAAGCAGACATAAGCATGTGCTTTGTCTGCCTTATATGCCTCTGCTCATGGGAAGAGAACCGAAGGAAAAGAGAGTCAAACATTTTACAATCAGTCTCTATGGACTGAATACAGTCAGTGATGATACGCGAGTCACTAAAACATGTTCCCTCCACTTACAGCCTAAAATAGTTCTAGAACATCTTATAAAACTTTAATTGATAGAAGACTGGGCTTTGAGGAAAGACGAATTGTCACACTTCAGCCCTGGACGATAACAACTGAATAGATTTCATCTAAGTGCATGAGATTATAAATAGCTTACAGAAAGCAAATCCAGAGCGCTTTTTCAAAATTAAACATGACAATAGTGCAAGGAAGCACAGGCAAATATAGATAAAAGTCAAATTCACTCAAGGAGATGCCCAACGCTTGGAACAGATATCCAGAAAAAGTAACAGAGATTTAAAAAAGACCTTCTGAGTCAGAGCTGATTGTAAAAGGGAGATGTGGCATTTTTCTTCTGATGGGTTAAGTTGATCCAGATGTATTTATCTTGGAATAACGTTTACGACTGAGTGTCCTTAACAATGATTTTTATTTTTAAAAATCCTACATTTATATTATGTCTTATCAATTTGTCAAAATGCCTCAAAGTGCACTGCAATCGTTATCTGTAAAGCTACTTTTATGTGGTCATTTTTGGTCGGTACTGTATGATGCAGTGGGTAGCTGGTGAAGACGGCAAAGATGGGAAGCAAAGTTTAATTGTGTTTCTCTGACTCGTGTTTGTTGGGCAGGCCTGATGGACCAACAATTCTTTTCCTGTACAACAATTTTGTAGGTTCTTAAGCTGCTGAGCAAGTGCAGTATAGTACCAAATGTTTGCTATAAATAGCCGTTTTGTTCATGTTTCCAGTTTAGGTGTAATGACATTTTGGTCTAGTAAGGCTGATTACTTGTCTGAAAAACTAAATAACTTCAAAGCCTGGACCAAATCCATTTACCATAAAAATTTGCTTCAAATTGGTTTATGGTGTGGATTTATACTGTCACCAAAAAAACCCATTCCTGGAATCTTCAGACGATTTGCAGTGTAGATGCAATCTGTTGCATTATAGTCCCAGCTTTTCAAAGTACATTAAGAGAATGTTGGCACGAGTTAAAAATAGTCAAGCACTTTAATTCTACAGAGCAGTTTATGAATACAAATTACATGAATGAATGGGCTAACCTGAGATAAAGTCTTCGGTCACTTTAATACTAGATTTTTCTCTCTGGATGATATATTACAACACGCATAGTTATTATAAACAAGCATATTAAAAGGTACACATGAACTAACCAGGCACCTCTTGTGCTCCCTAAGCTATGTTTTTAGCTTCCCTCTTTTAGCAATCTCCTGAATGCTGAAGTAAATCATTAGCAGTGGTGTGAGAGCAAACCCTCTAGATAAGGGGTGGGGAGTAATGGCGGCAATAGGCCATTTGGCCATTGCTCCACAATTCAACAAGATTATGGTGCGTTTTCTACCTCAACTCCACCTTTTCACGCTATCTCACATCCCTCAGTCCCCTTAGTATACAAAATCTATTGACCTCTGCTTTCAGTATACCCAATGGCTGAGCATCCATAGCTCTTTGAGGTTGAGAATTTAAAAGATTCACCTCCCCTTGAGTGAAGAAATTTCTTCCCATCTCATTCCTAAATGACTGACCCTTTATTCTGAAACTATGGCTCCGTGTTTCAGATACCTCCACCAGGGGCTGCATCTTCCGGTCGGCGAGGCCGCTCGCTGATGTGTAAAATGACATGGGGTGACGTTGGGCCTGCGTCCTGACGTCACCCCACGTCGTTTACATTTTCAGTTTGGCGGGCGCGCAGCTGACTCAGCTGCGTACCCTCCGAACTGTCAACGGCCACTTAAACCCTTTAAAAAAAGTAATTAAACCAATTAATGGACCTGCCCGCCCAACCTTAAGGTTGGCGGGCAGACAAAGAGCCCAGGCGGCCTTCAGAAAAAACATGAAACCTCATCCACAGGCGGGATGAGGTTTCATGAGGGATTTAAAATGTGCACAAAATGTTTAAATATAAGAAATTGACATATCCCAGCTCATGTGACAGTGTCACATGAGGGGACATGTCAGGAATATTTTTCCCACCCTTCCACAAAATTTTTAAAACTTCCACCGATTTCCCTGAGGGGAGATTTGCCTCAGGGAGATCTGTGCGCTCTTTCACGCACATGCACGAAAGAGCGCACTCCCAGCTCAGGGAATCCCTCCCCTCGCGTGCACAGGGAGTGCGCAGATCATGTAAAATGGCGGCGTGCCCCCTCACCCGGGGCACCGTTCAGGAACGCGCCTGCTCCTGCACATCCCCCCCACCCCGATGGGGGGGAAATGTTACCCCAGGAATCATTTTCTCAGCAGCCTACCCTGTCAAGCACCTTAAGAATTTTATGTTTCATTGAGACTCTCTCTCATCTTCTAAACTCTGGGGAAAATTGGCCTAGTCTATTCAGTGTCTCCTCATAGAATAATCTTCTCATCCCAGGAATCAGTGTAGCAAACCTTTGTTGCACTCCTTCCAGGGTGAGTATGTCCTTCCTTGGGCAAAGAGACCGAAACTGCAGATGGTACTTCAATATCATGTTTGTTCTGGTGGGTTGTGGTCACAGCGCAGTCTAAATTAATTTGAAGTCTATGAAAGAGCTGGATAGTCAATATTGGACAGTGCTGTATTCCCAACTTGAAATGAAAGCATAAACTGCTGGTTGATCAGTTTTGGAACAAGTTGGATTAATGTTTTGGGAATACACCAGCCATTAGAATTGGAAATTGAAAATAAACCAACTGCTTAATATGGCAGAACAAAATTAAGGGATTGGTAAGGTTGTGGGGTATTGGTGAATATCAACTGATAAAAGGCAAATCAGGCATGTAAACTATTATAAAGAGGCAGCTAATGGAGTTAGCAGCCCAAGAATTGATTCTTTAGAAAGCTGAGAAGAGTTGATCATTGCTGATTGGTATACCAGATTTGATGTTCAATCTTCTTATTTGTGAACTTGCATGTGCCAAGTAGCCTGGACTGATTGATGACCATTCCCAGGATGAGTTCTCTAAAGTATAACTGTTTTTTCTATTTTTTCTTTCAATAGCTGAAGTACAGAGTGAAATTGAAAGAATCTTCGAATTGGCCAGAACTTTACAGTTGGTTGTTTTAG
This sequence comes from Cetorhinus maximus, assembly GCF_964194155.1. Taxonomy (NCBI): domain Eukaryota; kingdom Metazoa; phylum Chordata; class Chondrichthyes; order Lamniformes; family Cetorhinidae; genus Cetorhinus; species Cetorhinus maximus. The sequence goes on along the minus strand of NC_135889.1, from coordinate 107,602,970 downwards.
ATGCGGACACCATTAATCATCCTGCCCAGCTCATCAAGACCTCCCTAGCACCAATCATTGTTCATGTCAAAGTTTCTTCTCCAAAGGTAAAATACATTGTCCATATGTAAGTGTAGTGTGAGTGAGTTTTAAACATATAGATTTACTTTGTATATTTTGCTTCCTTCAGGTGCAACAGCACACTGTTTAAAAAAAGAAGGGTCTGTTTAACTCAGTTGGTAGCACTATTAGTTCTAAGTCTAGTAAGTTTTTGGTTCAGGCCCCATGCTAACATTTGATACATCATGTATGTTTGTGCTTCAATTTGGAATTATGTGTAGAATTATCAGAGGTACCAGCCTTGAATGAGATGTTAAACTGAGGGTCTGTCTGCTTGGCCAGTAGCTCATGTAAGTGTTAAAGATTCATTGGGGCAGGATTTTGCCCTCGGCTGGGGTGCTCAGTGGGGGCGATAGGGAAACCGACCGCTGCCCGCGATCGGCTCTGCACCGCGACTTCATGCTGGCTGGCCAATTAAGGCCCGCCCTGCGTGGATCGCGAGCGACAGCGCTGAGCACCGCCTGTGCGGGTGGGGGGAGGAGTGAGAGCCTGGCCTAGCGCGCAGTTCACGCCTGTGCGAGAAAGAGCGCTTCAATCTCCCTGAGGCACAGAGCTGCCTCAGAGAGATTGAAGCCCTGTGTAAAAATAAGTAATGCAAAGAATAAAAATTTAAGAAAACATGTTTTTAATTCAAAAATCAAGTTTTTAAAAAATGTTTATTTGCTTTAGGAAACCTCATCCCGCTCGTGGATGAGATTTCCTAAAAAATGTAAAGGCTGCTTGGCCTTTTCGCCTGCCCGCCAACTGTAAGGTTGGATGGGCAGGGTAAATTTGAAGTTAATTGGATTGTTAATGGCCTTAATAGGCCTTTTAATCATCGGCGGGAGTGCAGCTGACTCCAGCACACGCCTGCTGTACGAAATATCGCGAGACTGCGCAATGACGTCGGGATGCACGCCCGACGACATCACGTCTCATTTTACGCTCAGACGTGTCGGGCGCGCGCCCGCACGCCGATCATAATATTCTGCCCATGGTAATATTTGAATAACTTTAGGGAGTTTAGGCAAACAGCTGGTCACGTTTCTCACTACTGCTTGTTGGAGAATGGTTACTTTAATTACCTGCAGAACCACAGTTCATTGTACGTGAAGTATTGTGGGACATTTCAGAAGGTTTTAATAAAGCAGCAAGTAATTGAAGTTCATAACATCATAAGAAATAGGAGCCATTCGGCCCATTGAGCCTCCTCCACCATTCAGTAAGATCATGGCTGATTTGATTATGGCGTTAACTCCACTTTCCTAGCTGTCCTCCATAACCCTTGACTCCCTCGTTGATAAAAAATCTAATTGAGCCTTGAATATATTCACTGACCCTGCTTCCACTGCTCTCTGTGGAAGAGAATTGCAAAGGCTAACGACCCTCTTAGAGAAGGAATTATGCTTCACCTCTGGCTTAAATGGGAGATCCATCATTTTTAACCTGTGCTCCATCATTCTCAGTTCCCCCACGAGAGGAAACATCCTCTCAGCATCTACCCTTATCATCAGAATTGTATATGTTTCAAAAGACCATTTTCCATTCTCCTAAACTCCAATGTGTATAGGCTCAACCTTTCTTCATAAAACAACCCTTCAACCCAGAATCAGCCTAATGAACCTTTTCTGAACTGCTTGCAATGCTGGTAGATTCCTCCTTAAGTAAAGAGACTAAAACTGTACACAGTACTCCAGGTGCAGCCTCACCTGTGCCCTGTACAGCTGTACCAAAACTTCCTTACTTTTATATTCCATCCCCCTTGCAAAAAAGGCTTACATTCCATTTGCCTCCCTAATTACTTGCTGTACCTGCATGTTAACCTTTTGTGATTCATGTACAAGGACACTCCGATCCCTCCGTACTGCAGCATTCTGCCGTCTCATCCAACTTAAATAATATTCTGTTTTTTCTATTCTTCCTACCAAAGTGCACAACCTCACATTTTTCCACATTATACTCCATCTGCCAAAAATTTTTCCCACTTGTTTAACCTATCCACATCCTTTGCAGACTCTTTGTATCCTTTTCACAGCTTACTTTCTACCTACTGTTGTATCATCGGCAAATTTGGCTACGATCGAAGTCATCAATACGGGTTGTAATTTGTTAAGGTCCCAGCACTGGTCCCTGAGGGATTCCACTAGGTACAGTTTGCCAGCCTGAAAATGATTCATTTATCCCGACTCTCTCTTTCCTGTTAGTTAACCAATCCCCCAAACATGCCAATGTATCACCCCCAAAATCATGAGCTCTGCTCTGAAGAAGAGTCATATGGACTCGAAACGTTAACTCTGTTTCTCTCTCCACAGATGCTGCCAGATCTGTTGAATGTTTCCAGCCTTTTCTGTTTTTATTTCAGATTGCCAGCATCTGCAGTGTTTTGCTTTTATCATGAGCTCATCTGTGCAGTAACCTTTTATGTGGCACCTTATTGAATGCCTTTTAAAAATCCAAATGCACTACATCTACTGGTTTCCCAGTCTCGCTCCCTAGAGCTGACTTTCGCTACTCTTTTCCTTTTTATATACTTGTGGAAGCTTTTCCTGTCTGTTTTTATATTTCTTGCAAGTTTTCTCTCATACTCTAATTTCTCCCTCTTAATTATTTTTCTAGTCATCCTTTGTTGGTTTCTAAAGTATCCTTCTCACAGCTTACTTTCTACCTACTGTTGTATCATCGGCAAATTTGGCTACAATACAATTCTGTCTTCTGGCCGACCCCTAATCTTTGCAGCATTATACATTTTTTCTTTCCATTTGATACCAGTTCCTTCTAGAAGTTCCTTCTAGTATAATTGATATAACTGATATAAAAAAAAGTTTTATCACATGAAGGTTAGTCTTTAAAATAATCTATCAAGCAAGATAATTGAGACAACGATATTGGAGCTATCCAAAATATAACTTTGGAAAATGATTAATTCTCAGGGTCTGGGTGTCAATTTTTTTATTTTTATGTTTGTTCATGGGATATGGGTGTTGCTGGCTAGGCCAGCATTTATTGCTCATCCCTAACTGCCCTTAAGAAGGTGGTGGTGAGCTGCCTTCTTGAATCGCTGCAGTCATGGGGTGTAGCTACACCCACAGTGCTGTTAGGAAGGGAGTTCCAGGATTTTGACCCAGTGTCAGTGAAGGAACAGTGATATATTTCCGAGTCAGGATGCTGAGTGGCTTGGAGGGGAACTTCCAGGTGATGGCGTTCCCGTCTGTCTACTGCGCTTGTCCTTCTCGATGGTGGTGGTTGTGGGTTTGGAAGGGGCTGCCTAAGGAGGCTTTGGGAGTTCCTGCAGTGCATCTTGTAGGTGGTGCACACTGCTGCCACTGTGCGTCGTTGGTGGAGGGAGTGAATATTTGTGGATGGGGTGAAAATCAAGCGGGCTGCTTTGTCCTGGATAGTGTCCAGCTTCTTGAGTGTTGTTGGAGCTGCACTCATCCAGGCAATTGGAGAGTATCTCATCACACTCCTGTTGCCCTTCTCTAGAAGACGGTATGTCTACTTCTTGAACCCTTTGTTTTGGTTCGATGCAAGTGATTGGCTTGCTAGGCCTCTACAGAGAGCAATTAAGGGTCAACCACAATAGATGTCGTGATGTGAGAGATAGTGTACTGGAGTGATGGGCTGAATAATATTTCCTTATCCCTGATTTTCTTTTGCTGTTATATTTATTTATAGAATGAAAAACAATGCTGATAACTGTGTCCTACAAACCCCAAACTGTGCATCTGGCATTTCGTGTTCAGTTATGTGATGTGACCCAGCTATCAATATGTGCATCGCTTTATAGCCTGGCCTACAGGCACTGCAACCTCTTGTCATAATAGTAATTCATCATGTCAAAATATTACACACGGACACATATGCTACCATTTACTTCCACCAAAAGACACCGTTATTTCCAGCAAGGAAACAATTCCGTAGTCGAGGATTCCGGCTCAGACCCCGAGCATTGTGGTCCTCCGTGAAACTGGAGCCCACTGTTAGAGGTGACACCAGTAGCTTCAGCAATGGGGTCCGCACAGAACTGAGCAAAGAACGTTGTTTTTTTGGCGATGCAACAGGCAGTAGAGGACATTGGAATTGCAGGTCATGCTGCACTTAGATTTCGGAAAGCTATTGGAAGGTCACTTTGGCGGTGAATGGCAGAAATAAGGAGTCACGGATGAGGGGTTAAAATGTGATGCTGAATCAATACTTGGTTTAAAAATAGGGAACAGAGAATATAAGCAGGCTGACCCAGAGATCAGTTTCAAGATCGTTCTAAATTGAAGAAGCGACACGGACACAGGTGGTGTAAGCAAAATCTCCGAGTTTACTGTTGATTATAAAACAGGAGGCGGTTCAAAAGTAACTGAGGTCAAATGAAGCATCCCATCGAAATCCTGTAATCTTTGACTTTGTGACCCTGGGTGTACCCTCCAGTCTGCAAAGTGTGTATGTTCATTTCTGCTTGCTGGTCTGCAAGGAAAGGAAATGAAGGAGTTGAAATGGCTCTGTGCCAGCAGGGTGAAACGACAGGCTCATACTGAAGCGGCAGCCAAATTTTCACCGTGTCGGTGTTTTTTTTAAATTTTCCACTGACTTGGAAAATATTGCGAAGACGTTTAATTTCAATGCAAAGCACCAGCAACAGTGAAACGAAGAAACGAGTCTCCAAAAAGAGTCTGAACTATCGTTCTGTGAGGTGAAAAGTCGGCTGCCCATTTGCTATAAGCCTGTCTTGTGATGTTAGCATAGACCAATTTCACTCCCTAAGCATTTACCCCTCCAACAGTCCTTAGACCTCAGTTAGAATTTCTTTTAGACGTCACCAGCATCCATTGGTATGCCTCGTGATCAAAAGGTAATAAAGTGATTTCATTGTTAGCCATAGTGTTGGTGCTGAGGCATCAGCGTGCTATGATGATAGCTCTTGGGATGACCACACAGGGTGGATTTATGATCTGTGCCATGCTGTTCAGAGTCACCTAAGTGTGTAAGTGATGCAGATAACACAGGAAGAGATAAAAAGGAAAGAAAATGACCAATTCACCTGGGAAGAGGGGAAAGGATAAAAAAAGAGGTAATTCACCAAAGTGACCTTACACAACTTCAGCCAACAACTGCAAAATGGCACTGTCACAATACTGGGTGGGGGGATCTTAGTGAAGCTCCCCGGAGCGGGAAACGAGAGGGGTGGAGGGGGTATTTAATTATGCAGGAGGTGCAATGAAAGTTGGGAAGTCAGTTGGTGGTGGATTAAAGGTGGATCATTGTGGTAGCAACCTATTTTTAATGCATATACTCATTAAAACACACAGTCACCAGATTAAATAGTACCTTTGAGATTTGGTCTGCAGCAACTGAGAAACACGTGCTTTCCGATTCACGACTGGTTAAAGGTGGCGAGCAGCAGGCAAGGTGGCTTCCTGGTGGATTTGGAGCGAGTAGGAGCTGCTTTTCCTGTACGGGGAGTTTTGTTGGACACGGAGAGAGGGGGCTGAGCTGTTGCACTGAGCTCAGGTGGTAGCTGTCCAGGGAGGTCGGAGCATAACTGTCCGAAGGAAGGGGCTCAGGTCATAGTGACCCTAAGAAAGGTCGTGGGGGACAGAGGGAGCAAGCTGGATGACAGAGGAAAGGTCGATCTCTACCAAAGGCAGCATAAACACGATAGAGGAGAGTTGAGGGTAACCCAGGGCAAGTAAAGAGTGATAGAGGGAGAATCGAGGATGACAATCAGCACACTGATGGTGACGGGGGCTTGTTGGTTGGGGGAGGTCCAGGGTGCTGCGAGGTAGCTTGATTGTGATGGTGCAGGGTGGGTGCAGGGGGCAGCTCTAGATGGACAAACAGTTGATCAAGGATGATGGAGGGAAGGTTGAGGGTGAGGGAGGGAAGGTTGAGGGTGAGGGAGGGAGGGTCAAGGGTGATGGAGGGAAGGTTAAAGGTGACTGAGAGTGGATGCAGGGTGATGGCTTGCAGCTCAACGGTCACAGAAGGCCTGGCTAGGGTGTTGGAGGGAGGGTTGAGGGTAATGGAGGGAAAGTCGAGGGTGATGGAGGAAAGGTCAAAGGTGATTGACGGAGCATGCATGGTGATGGCTTGTAACTCCAGGTATCTAAGTGTGACAGCTGGGGAGGGGATGGCAGTAGTACGAGTTCAAAATGCTCCTCTCCAACAGACAGAATGATGCTGCTGGCTTGCATGGAGTGGATGTCTGTGGGAGTGCCGTTTAAATATGGCACCTGGACCTTCTACCACCATGAGGTAAAGGTGCGGTCGGCAACTTCCTGCCCACCCCTATCGCACAAGCAGCCGGGCCCCTGACTGTGCAGGGCTAATTGGCTGGCCTCTATGTGATTGCGCATGGCCAGCCAACCCACCTCTGAGTGGAAGTCCTGTTCACTTCCAGTCCCACCATAAGGGCACTCGCTGCTGCAACAAGTTTCTGTCCAGTGCATTGACCAGGCTTTGGGTCAAGGAAAGGTGCAGAGTGAAGATGCAAATGAAATGAACAGTGTCTATGTGTTTGTATGAAAGAACGTCACTGTGGAAGAACAGATGGATCTTTGCCTGAGACTTATTATCTGCCCAGAATTCAATATTAGTGTTTTTAGGATTTCAATATTGTGAGTAGCTATTACTTTGATTGAAGAATTTGTTTTGTTTTCACCAGGTGCTGCAGAGGTTGATAAAGTCCAGGGGAAAATCACAGAGTAAAAACCTCAATGTCCAGTTGGTGGCAGCAGATAAACTGGCGCAGTGCCCTCCAGTACGTAATAATTCAATAATTGCTTTTATTGATAAGAGTACCTTAACAAGATACGAGCAACTGTAACAGTGTACAAAGTAACTGCTTGCTGCTGTGCTTGTCACTTTCAGTTGATACGCATTCTTTTTAAGTATAGGTTTTGGTAATTTAGCACAAACAGGTTAAACAAATACTTCCCACCCAAGGTTGAGTTTTCCTTCAGATAAGCAGGCGCCAGACTCAGCGTTTGATGGAGTTCAAATGATTTTGCCTTGAAAGAAAATTAAATTGTCATCTGTCATTCTGAATTCCTGAACTGGTTCGATTTATGACAGCAACTTATATTTATATCATATCTTTAATGGAATAAAATATCCCAAGACAATTCACAGGAATATAAAATTTGATGCCAAGCAACATAAGGCAATGTGAGTGTTGATGACTGATAGCTTTGTCAGAGAGGTAGGTGTTAAGCAGAAAGAGGTAGAGAAGTTTAGGGAAGGAATTCCAGAGCTTAGGACCTTGGGAGCTGAAGGACTGGCTGTAACTGATGGAACAATTAAAATCAGGGATGCTTAAGAGGCCGTAATTAGAGGAGCACAGGTATCTTGGAGTGTTATGGGGCTAGAGGAGATTACAGAGATAGAGATCTGTGAGACCATGGAGGGATTTTAAATCAAGATGATGCTTAACTGGAAACCAATATAGGTCAGTGGCCACTGGGGTGATAGGTGAATGGGGCTTGGTGGGAGATATGATATGGGCAGTAGAGATTTGGATGAGCTCAAGTGTGTGGAGAGTAGAACATTGGAGGTCAGTCAAGAATGCATTGGAATAGTCAAGCCGAGAGTAACAAAGGCATGGATGAGGGTTTCAACAGCAGATGAGCTGAGGCAGGGGTAAAGACAGGTGACAATACTGAGTTAAAAATAGATGATGTTAGTGATGTTGTTACATTGATATAAACACCAATCGCTCATAAGGGATTGTGTAAACACGTTGTGAGATCATTTATTTCGAATAGTTTCATAAGAACAGTTATACAAAGGTAGAAAGCTTGAAGACGCCAGCAGCAAAGCTGTGTGTGCATAGATCTCAAAAGCAATAGTGAAACTAAGACTGGATCTCATAACACACTTCCCTTCTAGTGATGTCATGCTACCATCCCTTAAAGGCATATTACAACAAGTGATGGCGCAGAAATGTGGTCAGAAGCACACCCTGGGGCTCAGCCTCAGACTGCTGCCAGGATTGGAGTCAATATCTAGGGAACAAAGTTTGTGGTGGGGAGCAAAGACAATGGCTTCAGTCTTCATGATATTTAGTTGCAGGCCATTTCTGCTCAGTCAGTATTGGAAGTTGGACAAGCAGCCTGACAATTTCAGGACAGTGTAGGAGTCGGAAGAGGTGGTGGTGAGGCAGAACTGGGTGCCATCAGTATATATATGGAATTTCGTGTTGTGTCTACAAATGATGTCACTGAAGAGTAGCATGTGGAAGAGACATAGGAGAGGGCCGAGGATAGATCCTTTGCGAACATCAGAAGTAATAATGCATGAGCAGGAAGAGGAGCCAGTGCCGATGATTCTTTGGTTATGATTGGATTCATGAGAATGGAACTGGGCAAGTGCAGCCCCACCCAGCTGGATAATGGTGGGGTAGTATTGCCAGAGAATGGTGTGGCCAGTCAAGTCAAAGTCTGCAGATAGGTCGAGAAGGATGCGGAGTGATAGTCTACCTTTGTCACTACCAGATAGGATCTTTTCTAACTTTGATAAGCTGTAAATTTGTTTCAGCACTGTGGCAGGGTCTGAAAACTGATTTTTCTTTTATTCATTTATGGGATGATGGCGTTGCTGGCTAGGCCATCATTTATTGCCCATCCCTAATTGACCTTGAGAAGGTGGGATGAACTGCCTTCTTGAATCACTGCAGTTTTGGTGGTGTAGGCACACCCACAGTGCTTTTGGGAGGGAGTTCCAGAATTTTGACCCACCAACAGTGAAGGAGTGGCAATATACTTCAGGATGGTGAGTGGCTTGAAAAAGGAGCTTCCAGGCGGTGGTGTCCATAAGACATAGGAGCAGAAATTAGGCCATTCGGCCCATCGAGTCTGCTCCGCCATTCAATCATGGCTGATAAGTTTCTCAACCCCATTCTCCCTCCTTCTCCCCGTAACCTTTGATCCCCTTACCAATCAAGAACCTATCTATCTCGGTCTTAAATACACTCAATGACCTGGCCTCCACAGCCTTCTGTGGCAATGAATTCCATAGATTCACCACTCTCTGGCTAAAGAAGTTTCTCCTCATCTCTGTTCTAAAAGGTCTTCCCTTTACTCTGAGGCTGTGCCCTCGGGTCCTAGTCTCTCCTACTAATGGAAACATCTTCCCCACGTCCTTCCCCACTCTATCCAGGCCTTTCAGTATTCTGTAAGTTTCAATCAGATCCCCCCCTCATCCTTCTAAACTCTTTCGAATATAGACCCAGAGTGCTCAAACGTTTCTCATATGTTAAGCCTTTCATTCCTGGAATCATTCTCGTGAAGCTCCTCTGGACCCTCTCCAGGGCCGGCACATCCTTCCTGAGATACGGGGCCCAAAATTGCTCACAATATTCTAAATGTGTCCCCATGTATCCCATGGTACTTTGCAAGCAGGGAGGTATCAAGGGTTGGTTGTTTGAGAAAAGGAATGATGACGGCAGGTTTAAAGGAGAGAGGGACAGGACCGGAGGAGAGAGTATAACAATATCAGCTAATATGGTACCCAGGAAGGGAAGCTGGGCGCTCAGCAGGTTAGTGGAAATAGGGCCGAAGGAGCAAGAATGGGACTGAAGGTCAAGACTTGGAGGTCAATCATCTCAGCTCCAGGATATCACTGCAGGAGTTCCTCATGGTAGTGACTTAGGCCCTTGTCCTTCTAGATGGTAGCGGTCGTGGGTTTGGAAGGTGCTGCCTAAGGAGCCTTGGTGAGTTCCTGCAGTGTGTCTTGTAGGCGGTACACACTACTGCTACTGTTCACCCACGGTGGAGGGAGTGAATGTTTGTGGAAGGGGTGCCAATCAAGCAGGCTGCTTTGTCATGGATGGTGTCAAGCTTCTTGAGTGTTGTTGGAGCTGCATTCATCCAGGCAAGTGGACAGTATTCCGTCACACTCCTGACTTGTGCCTTATAGATTGTGGACAGGCTTTGGGGAGTCAGGAGGTGAGTTACTTGTCAGAGGATTCTTAGCCTCTGACCTACCCTTGTGCCACAGTATTCATATGGGTGGTCCAATTCAGTTTCTGGTCAATGGTAACCCCCGGGATGTTGATAGTGGGGGATTCAGCAATGATAATGCCATTGAATGTCAAGGAGCAATGGTTAGATTCTCTCTTGTTGGAGATGGTCATTGCCTGGCACAAATGTTACTTGCCACTTGTCAGCCCAAGCCAAGATATTTTCCAGATTTTGCTGCATTTGGACATGGACTGCTTCAATATCTGAGAAATGGTTATTGGTGCTGAACATTGTGCAATCATCAGTGAACAACCCCACTTCTGACTTTATGATGGAAGGAAGGTCACTGATGAAACAGCTGAAGATGGTTAGGCCTAAGACACTACCCTGAGGAACTCCTGCAGTGATGTCCTGGAGCTGAGACGATTGAACTTCAACAACCACAACCATCTTCCTTTGTGCTAGGTATGACTCCAACCAGGACTCCATCCCAAACAGGAGAGATTCAAACATGGGGTTGTTATCGGAAAGATGGGTGCAGATTTGGGATGAAACAAGATGCTGATGGACTTTGGAGAGGAAGGGGAGTTTGGAGATGAGGTGGTGCTTTGGAACAGGGAGGTATCAAAGGCTGGTTGTTTGAGGCGAGGGATGGTGATGGCATGTTGAAAGGAGAGAGGGTCAGGACCTGAGGAGAGAGTATAACAATATGAGCTAACATGGAAGCCAGGAAGGCAAGCTGGGTGGTCAGCAGGTTAGTGGAAATAGGGCTGAAGGAGCAAGAATGGGACTAAAGGACAGGACGAGATTGGAAGGGGCATGAGGGAAAATAGGAGAAAAGCTGTAGAACAATTTGAGCTCAGGGCCAGGGCAGGGGGAAATTAAGCCTTGGGGGAGGTTTGGTTCACTAGGCTCGAGAGTATGAGAGACCCAACAGAGGCAGCTGATCGGATTGTCTCAATCCTAGTGACAAAGAGGTCAATGAATTTCCACCAAGCTGCATGGCTGCCCAGCAGCCTGGAAGGCTTTGTTCTGTGATAAATACTGAACATTTGCAGCCCCACAAAAGAATTTTAAGGGACTGAATGCTGAAAAAAATATGGTACGCAAAAACTAAATTTTAAAGAGGAAAGTGCTTCCCACACTTGTTGGACGTAAGGGTGGAGGAGACAAGCGAGAAGAGTTTAAGATGGATTGCAGTAGAAAAAAGAAGTGGGGGGTGACGGGGTTGCAGTGGGAGGAGTTATATTTGCATTCCAGGAAGATCCTGGAATAATGAGCAGTTTTGGTGGATGTGCAAATGCTCTGAGTGGAACAGGAATACGATTCTGTTTCAAATTCCACACACACACAATGCATCCAGATATATTACTGTGAATATATCACCTATTTACATTTGTTTAAATAAAATAAAGGCATATTCAGCCCGATGGATGAACAAATTCCCTCTCACCTGCTGCCGCAGTCCTTGTACATTCCCATATTTCCTTCAGCCCCAGTCCTTGCCTTGCTGGATTCCCATTTTCCACCCTCATTAAACTCAATTTTATCAAAAAATCTCTTCTTTTCACATGCAATCCTGTAGCAAATCCCTCTCCATCCCACTATCCCTGATCTCACTGATTTACATGACTTTCAGTTCCCCAATGCCTCAAGCTTAAAGTGCTTGCACTTGTCTTTGAATCCCCTCAAGGCTTCACTACTCTTCTGTATTTCTGTAACCTCAGTCAGCCCCACTAACCTCCCACTCCGCAACCCCCCTCACCCCACTCGTTTCTGTTTCTCTGACTCCAGTCTCTTGCATTCATCTACCAAGCATGGCCATGCCTTTAGCTGATATGTACCCACTCTCTGAAATTCCCTCCACCTCTCTCTTCAACTTTAAGATCCTCCTTAAAATACTTGTCTTTGACCAAGCTTTCAGTCGCTCCTCCAGACATCTCATTCTTTGGCTTGGCATTTGTCTTTGGCACATCTCAGTGAAGTTCTTTGGGAGATCCTTTCTATGTTAAAAGTGCTATATAAAATCAAGTTTGTGGTTCATAACATTACATAGAAATTAATGCATAAATGAGGTCATTTGGCCCCACTGGCTTAAGCTGGTGTTTGTGCTTCACACAAGCCTCCTCTTATCCTACTTGATCCAATCCCATGAACATATCCTTCTATTCCATTACCTTCATACTTATCTGGCTTCTCCTTAAATGCATCTATGCTATTTTCAAATATCCTCAATCACTCCATGCAGTAGCATGTTCCGCATTCTAACCACTCTCTGGGTAAAGAAGTTTCTCTTGAATTCCTTATTCGATTTACTAGTGACTACCTTATTTACATGGCCCCAAGTTTCCCACACCTCCAATTGTGAAAGAGTCTTTGCTACACCTACCCTAATAAAGAACACCATACTTTAAAGACCTCTATTAGGTCACCTTTCAGTCTTCTCTTTTTCTAGAGAAAGGAGACCCAGCCTGTTCAGTCTTTGCTGATAGTTATAATATCTGTGGCGATATCCACCTTGTAACTCTTTTTGCACCTTCTCCAATGCCTTGTTGTATAATATTGAGATCAGAACTGAGCACAGTGCCCTTAAGTGTGGTCTAACCGAGGTTCTAAAAAGGTTTAATATGACCTCTGCGCTTTTCAATTCTATTCCTCTAGAAATAAACTCCTGACGGTTTTTAAAAAAATTTCCTAATGGTCTTGTTAACCTGCATCGCTACTTTTAATAATTTGTGAATCTGTGCTCCGAGATCCCTTTGTCCATTACCCCATTTAGACTCTTACTTCGTGCAACCTGGTGGAATGTTATTCTGAATTATACAAATACTGTCACACTTTTTAATTTAGCTGCTCACAATCTTTGCCAAAAATCGATACACCAGATGACCAACCTCCAAATGAAAGCAATAACTCTGCTCTAGAGACTAAAAGCTGCGTCAAAATTACAAAATGTAACCATCCCATCCAATTAACCACATAAAATCTTGGGTATGGTGCCCACTTTTGGTACCCCCATTGCATCATAGATTCTTACCATGCAGAAGGAGGCCATTTAGCCCATTGTACTTGTGTTACACTTTACCTTATCCTCTAACTCACCAGGAACCATTCCACAAAAGACCTGCTATGTAAAGCAATAATGTACTATTTGATCTTTTTAATTGGATTTTGTTTTGAAAGGTTATAAAATGTAATGTAGTTTGCTTAGAAAAATGACAAAATAAATGACTATTTAATTGTTGTGTCTGAAAATGCTGATTTCTTTCTCACTATTTGACAGGAAATGTTTGATGTTATCCTGGATGAAAACCAATTGGAGGATGCATGTGAGCATTTGGCAGAATACCTTGAAACATACTGGCGTGCGACACACACCCCCAGCAGCGCGCCACTGAATCCATTGCTGGGCCGAAACCTAGGTAGTACTGCACTGTCAACATATCCTACAGCTATCTCTGGGTTGCAGGTATGAACACAAACAAAGTGATTACCTGTGGAAATAATGGGACGAAGTAAGCCATGACCAATATTTCAAAACAAATATTTGAACACCTCAGACTCTTGTAGCAAGGTGTGCAAATGTTAAATTATTTACCCGAGCTATGATGTCCCTCATATTATGGGTGCACTTCAACTCCATACACAGATAAGAAATTTCTGTCACCTCTTTTAAGAGCTTTGCATCATGCTTACAGAGAGGTGCACCTGGAAGGGTCACATTTCTTTCTCCTGCTCTTCAGATCTTGGCATCAGATACCTTACAGCACAGAAGGAGGCCACATGGCTCATCATGCCTGTCTTACATTTCAGCTGATCCAAACAAAACGTACACACATAAATAAATAAAGGGCTCTTCATTGGTGGATGATTTACTCTAACACTTGTAAGAAAAAAAGCATTGATCTTCTGGCGAGAGCTAGGCCCATATTGCTGTCAAATGAATAACCTATGGGTTTGGTCAATATCTGTATCCCACGTAGAATTGAAGTGCTGCTAATGACATATCTTTATGCCAGTTGCACTGTAATTGTTTGAGCATCAATTGATGATTTTGAGACTTCAAGGTTTCTCCGTTACTTGACATAGGACTGGCTACAGAGTGTGAATGACTTTATGATGGGTATTAGAGGAGGGTCCAAAAGACTTAAGGGAGTTCGATGCCCCCTTCCCAAGCTGTCTGGGTTAACACAGAACTTTTCTTGACATCGTTTTGGAGCGATCCTTGCCTGAACCCAATTTCCTTCCAGGCCTGGAGCTTAGCTGAACCAGCTGATTAAAAAGAAACTCCTTGAACGTTCTGAAATTTGAAAAGTTCTTAAAAAACACAATAACTACTACACTACAAATGGTGTAAAGATTGTCTCACATATTAAGGGAAATTTTTAATGTGCACAGATATGAAAGCACATGTGCTAGCAGAAAAACAACAAAGGGTGAGACCTTAAATGGCTTAACAACAACAGCAATTTACATTTATATAGCACCTTCAATGTAATGAAACATCCCAAGGTGCTTGACAGGAACATTATAAAACAAAGCATGATACCGACCTACATAAGAAGGTATTAGATCAGATAACCAAAAGTTTGGTCAAGGAGGTAGGTTTTAAGGAATGTCTTAAAGGAGCTTCAGCCATTCTTAAAATTGAGGTTTTAACCTGGGGAAGCTGCAGCGCAGGACTACTTGTGTGCCAAACAGCATAAGCAGCAAGTGATAGACATAACTAAGTGATTCCACAACCATCAGATCAGATCTAAGCTCTGCAGTCCTGCCACATCCAGTCATGAATGGTGGTGGACAATTCACAACTCACTGGAAGAGGAGGCTCCACAAATACCCCCATCCTCAATGATGGAGGAGCCCAGCACAGCAGTGCAAAAGATAAAGCTGAAGCATTTGCAACAATCTTCAGCCAGAAGTGTCGAGTGGATGATCCATCGCAGCCTCCGCTGGAAGTCCAAAGCATCACAGATGCCAGTTTTTAGCCAATTTGATTCACTCCACATGATATCAAAAAACAGCTGAAGGCACTGGATACTGCAAAGGCTATGGGCCCTGACAATATTCCAGCAATAGCACTGAAGACTTGTGCTCCTGAACTTGCCACGCCCCTAGCCAAGTTGTTTCAGTACAGCTACAACACTGGCATCTATCTGGCAATGTGGAAAATTGCCCTGTACACAAAAAGCAGGATAAATCCAACCCGGTCATTTACCGGTCAGTCTACTCTCGATGATCAGTAAAGTGATGGAAGGGATCATCAGCAGTGCTATCAAGTGGCACTTGCTTAGCAATAACCTGCTCACTGACACTCAGCTTGGGTTCCGCCAGGGCTACTGAGCTCCTGACCTCATAACAGTCTTGGTTCAAACATGGACAAAAGAGCTGAACTCCTGGGGTGAGAGTGACAGCCCTTGACATCAAGGCAGCATTTGACCAAGTGTGGCATCAAGGAGCCCTAGCAAAACTGGAGTCAATGAGATTCAGGGGAAAATTCTCCATTAGTTGGAGTCATACCTCGCACAAAGGAAGATGATTGTGGTTGTTGGAGGTCTATCATTTCAGCTCCTGGACATCACTGCAGGAGTTCCTCAGGGTAGTGTCCTAGGCCCAACCATCTTCAGCTGCTTCATCAATGATGTTCCTTCCATCATAAGGTCAGAAGTGGGGATGTTAGCTGATGATTGCACAATGTTCAGCACCATTCAGGGTGCCTCAGATACTGAAGCAGTCCATGTCCAAATGCAGCAAGACCTGGACAATATTGATTCTTGGGCTAACAAGTGGCAAGTAATATTCGTGCCACACAATGACCATCTCCAACAAGGGAGAACCTAACTATCGCCCCTTGGTATTCAATGGCATTACCATTCTTGAATCCCCCACTATTAACATTTTGGGGGTTACTATTGACCAGAAACTGAATTGGACTAGCCATATAAATACTGTGGCACAAGAGCAGGTCAGAAGCTAGTAACTCACTTCCTGACTCCCCAAAGCCTGTCCACCATCTACAAGGCACAATTCAGGAGTGTGACAGAATACTGTCCAATTGCCTGGATGGGCACAGCTCCAACAACCCTCATGAAGCTTGACACCATCCAGGACAAAGCAGCCCGCTTGATTAGCACTCCCATCCACAAACATTCGCCCCCTCCACCACCGATGCACAGTGGCAGCAGTGTACCATCTACAAGATGCACTGCAGAAACTCACCAAGCCTTCTTAGACAGCACCTCCCAAATCTACGACCACTACCATTTAGAAGGACAAGGGCAGCAGACACATGGGAGCACCACCACCTGGAAGTTACCCTCCAAGCCTCTCACCATCCTGACTTGGAAATATATCACTGCTCCTTCACAGTCATTGGGTCAAAATCCTGGAACTCCCTCCCTAACAGTACTCGCACCACATGGACGGCAGTGGTTCAAGAAGGCAACTCACCACCACCTTCTCAAAGGCAATTAGGGATGGGCACAAATTGCTGGCCCAGCCAGCGACACTCACATTCCATGAACGAATATGAAAAAAATTCTCAGAATTGTTCTGGTGCAGAAGGTGGCCATTCACCCCTTCATGTCTGTACTGGCTCTCTAAATGAGCACTATCATCTTGAATGCCTCAATTGAAATTGCCTCCACCACGCTTCAGGCAGTGCATTTCAGACTCGAATCACCTGTTGTACGAAAAAGTTTTTTCTCTCGGATTTGCTTCTTTTGCAAATCACTTTAAATCTGTGCCCTCTCGTTCTTGATCCTTTTACAAGCGGGAACAGTTTCTCCCTGTCTACTCTACCCAGCCCCCTCATGATTTTGAACACCTCTATCAAATCTTTTCTTAGCCTTCTCTCCAAGGAGTACAGTCCCAACCTCTCCAACCTATCTTCATAACTGAATTTTCTCATCCCTGGAACCATCCTTGTAAACCTCTTCTACATTCTCTCCAATACATTCACATCCTTCCTGTAGTCTGGTGCCCACAACTGTACACAATATTCCAGCTGAGGTCTAACTAGTATCTTATGTAAGATCAGCCCTTGTACTCCATGCCTCTATTAATGAAGCCTAAGATACTGTATGCTTTATTAACTGCTCTCTCCATCTGTCCTGCCATCTTCAATGATCTATGCCCATATACACCCAGGTGCCTCTGCTCCTGCACACCCTTTAGAGTTGTACCCCTTATTTTATATTTGTCTCTCCATGTTCTTCCTACCAAAATGCATCACCTCCCAGTTCTCCATATTGAACTTCATCTGCCAGCTATCTGCCCACTCCACCAACTTGTCTATGTCCTTTTGAAGTCCTATACTGTCCTCCTCAGGTTCAATGTTTCCAAGTTTCATATCATCCGCAAACTTTGAAATTGTCCCCTGCACACCAAGAACTAGATAATCAATATATATCAGGAAAAGCAAGGGTCCCAATACCGACCCCTGGAGAACTCCACTACAAACCTTCCTCCAGCCTGAAAAGCATCCCTCTGTTTCCTGTTAGCCAATTTTGTATCCACATTGTTACTGTGCAGCTCTTACTGCAACAGCAGTTATATATTCTATACATACTATGTGATATACTATATGCTATAATATTATGTTTTATATTATATTGTAGAACAGCTCAGGTAGCTGTGATGTGGAGCTTTGGTAAATTCCTCTCTGGCTCCTGAGGACTATGAAACAAGGGGACATATCCATCAATTCTTTTTTTAAGTTACTGTCTTTAACTGAACATGACTTCTTCGCTCGAGGACAAATTGGACTGAATTTTATGGGGGTGCGGGTGTGTGTATTCCTCAACCCCTCCAGCACCCCCACCCCGGTAGATAAGTCACTCACGAGCCAACTGACTTTTGGAAAGGCTGCCCCACAGCGATTACACATCTGGGATGCCCTTAATGAGATAACTGGGACTTCTGCTCCTCAGCAAAAGGAAGTCCCGCCCTCGAGAGCTACTAGCCAATCAGATTGGTTGGCAGCTGAGTAGTCCCAGCAGCCCCAGAACTCAGTAGTGGCCACTGTAGAGACTACATGGGAGTCCCAAGAAGGAAGACAACAGAGAGACAACTCACTCAGGTGAGTCCAAAGCATTTGGTCCGGGAGGGGTCAGAGACCCTAGGGTGGGGGTAAATGGTGTGCAGGGTCATGTTTTGGAGGCCAATGGTCAGGAGGGGGGGGGTCACAAAGGGAGGTTGCGTAACATCTTGGTGGGGGGGGTGGTGGGACACCACCATTGGACACAGAGGAAGTACCCCCCACTTCCCTCCCAGCTTTTCAGCTGAGATGGTAAAATAGCGGATTGGCCTCCTTTGTTCCATCTTCCCCAGACGTACATATTATTGTGTTGGGTGCGGAAACAGGCCCTTAACTGGCCATTAGTTGGTCAGTTAAGGGTCTTAATACGCCTAAAGGCGGATGGGCTGGTTAATGCCTTACCCACTCACCGTATTATGGAGGACAGCTTGGGGCTGGGCAGGAAGGCAGTGGACTAGTCACCCATCCTATTTTACGTGACCCCCCACCTGCAAAAGCAACAGCTGGGGGGGGCTCTAAAATTCCCCTCATCAAGGGTGTTCCAGACAACTCTCTCATTATTTAGAAACCTCAATCAGTGTCCCTCTGAACCTACATTTCTCTAAAGCCTTAATTCTTGGAATCTATCCTCATACCTAAGAACTTTAAGGCTAGTTATGAATCCGGTAGCCATCCTTTGCACTTTTTCTAGAGTCCCAATTTCCTTTGCTATGTGCGGGACAAAAACTGGACATAATCCAGGTGTAACAAAGCCTCATACAGTAGATATATAGTAGTATTTGTATTATACTTCGTGGCTTGCTCAATAAATCCAGAAACCCTGATTGCATTCCCTATAGCCATCTCAAGTTACGCACTTTTTATGAGCTATAAGCTATTACCCCAGAGTTTCTTCCTCTTCCTGTAATCCTTAACAGGTCCTCTACATGGTGCAAACATACCTTTCCCGAATATACAACAATGCAGGCTCACCATTCTCAAGATCCTCTTGAAAGCATCAATAATCTCTGAAAGTAGGGGTCCCAAATTTACCCACATGGTTATTAATATGAGTGCAATGGTTGGCACGAGTGAACAGTAGAGTAACTTTATGGGGTATGTGGAACATTCCTTGTTCCAGTCCTACTCCGGCCCCCTCCCACAACTCTTTTTCTGGTACATCGATGATTACTTCGGTGCTGCTTCATGCTCTCGTCTGGACCTGGAAAAATTTATTAACTTTGCTTCCAATTTCCACCCCTCCATCATTTTCACATGGTCCATCTCTGACACTTCCCTTCTCTTCCTTGACCTCTCTGTCTCAATTTCTGATACTAGACTGTCCACCAATTTTCATTACAAGCCTACCGACTCCCACAGCTACCTCGACTATAGCTCACACCCCGCTTCCTGTAAGGACTCCATCCCATTCTCTCAGTTCCTTCGCCTCCGTCGCATCTGTTCTGATGATGCCACTTTCCAAAACAGTTCCTCTGACATGTCCTCCTTCTTCCTTAACCGAGGTTTTCCACCCACGGTGGTTGACAGGGCCCTCAACCGTGTCCGGCCCATCTCCCGCGCATCCACCCTCACACCTTCTTCTCCCTCCCAGAAACATGATAGGGTCCCCCTTGTCCTCATTTATCACCTCACCAGCCTCCACATTCAAAGGATCATCCTCCACCATTTCTGTCTACTCCAGCATGATGCCACCACCAAACACATCTTCCCTTCACCCCTCCTGGTGGCATTCCGCAGGGATCGTTCCCTCCGGGACACCCTGGTCCACTCCTCCATCACCCCCTACACCCCAACCCCCTCCCACGGCACCTTCCCATGCAACCGCAGAAGATGCAACACCTGCCCCTTTACTTCCCCTCTCCTCACCATCCAAGAGCCCAAACACTCCTTTCAAGTGAAGCAGCATTTGACTTGCACTTCCCTCAATTTAGTCTACTGCATTCATTGCTCCCAATGCGGTTTCCTCTACATTGGAGAGACCAAACGCAGACTGGGTGACAGCTTTGCAGAACACCTTCGGTCTGTCCGCAAGCATTACCCAGACCTCCCTATCGCTTGCCTTTTCAACACTCCACCCTGCTCTCATGCCCACACGTCCGTCCTTGGCTTGCTGCTTTGTTCCAGTGAAGCTCAACGCAAACTGGAGGAACAGCACCTCATCTTCCAAATAGGCACTTTACAGCCTTCTGGACTGAATATTGAGTTCAACAATTTTAGATCATGAACTCTCTCCTCCATCCCCACCCCCTTTCCGATTCCACCCCCCTTTTTTTCCAATAATTTATACAGATTTTTCTTTTCCCCACCTACTTCCATTATTTTTAAATGTATTTCCATCCATTGTTTTATCCCTACCTTTTTTGATTCCTTCACCCCACCCCACCCCCACTAGGGCTATCTGTACCTTGCTTGTCCTGCTTTCTACCCTTAATTAGCACATTCCTCAGATAATATCACCACCTTCAACAACTCTTTGTCCTTTTGTCTGTGACATCTTTTGGCTATCTCCACCTATCACTGGCCCTCTATCCAGCTCTACTTGTCCCAACCCCCCTTAAACCAGCTTATATTTCACCCCTTTTCTATTTTTACTTAGTTTTGTTGAAGGGTCATTCGGACTCGAAACGTTAACTGTGTTCCTCTCCGCAGATGCTGCCAGACCTGCTGAGTTTTTCCAGGTATTTTTGTTTTTGATTTGGATTTCCAGCATCCGCAGTTTTTTGCTTTTATTTTTATTATAGTGGAGTAACTTTGTTTGATAGTTGCAGTGATTTCTTCACTGACATTTGTGACCAGAGCCAAAACACAGCCAAATATTTCAAATACAACCACAACAATGATCTTGCATCAAAAGGTAGCATTTAGCTTTTATATCCTGTTGAAATTACAATGCTGTAGGAAGCCTGACCTTCAAACACAGTCTGTAATCTAAAAGTTGGCACACACAGCTCCAGAGGTGGGGAGCACCACTTTACAATATAACTTCACTCCTGCCCAGACACAGCACTGGCTCTGACTGTTCTATGTCACAATCACAAGCGCATCAAATCCATCTGGCAAGATAATATGAGTGAACTCAGAATAGTGGCGCTGGTTCTATCCTCAATATTAGTAAGACGCTAAATAGGAAGCTGGCCATTTCAGATTGGTGCATAGAGCGTTGAGAAAAATGTCAGGAATGTTGGTGTTCCGAGAACAAGTGTATAACAATCCCCATCAAAATATGTACGGTCGATACTGTAAATTCTCAGAACAAAATATCCTGGAGCTAATTGCAAACTCATTAATATGAAGGCTGCTTTACAAACATACGCCAGGATTTTCCGGTCCCGCCATGGTGGGTTTCTCCCCGGTGGGCCTTCCAATGCCCCGTTGACCTTGGCGGGATCAGCAAGAGGAGCTGGAAAATCCTGCCCAGAGTATTTCCTTTCTCTTGGTTAACAAGTCTTCCATGCTTCTTGCTTCTCAATGCAAGCCCAGCTGAGGGTGAGCTAGAAGCAGCATCTGGCACTAACGTGATCATTTTCCCTGGAGTTATTCATATATTTACGTGATTGAAAAGGTTAAATGCACCTTATATCATTTTCAGCTTTTGGAACACAATCTGAAACCCTAACTGTTATTTTAATTTGGTGATATATAGGGCAGTGACATAATGATTGAAATTTAGTGTTGGCCATTTGGAGATAAAGGATTGAATCTTGTGCCCTTTTCTGTGGTGCACTTGGTGCGGGGGGCATTTACTAAGGCAGGAAGGTGAGACCCCGCACATTCCCATCTCCACCCTGATTAATTCCATGGTGGGAAGGCCTCTGCCCACTTAAGAGCCTCATTCCATTGCTGCTGGTATTAACCCAGTGGCAGGTGGGGCTCGCTTTGCGAGGAGCACAACAAGCAAATCCTCTTAGGGTTGATTGCTGGCTCCCAGGTGGGATCCCTTGCTCAAAGCCACTTGGTGCCCAATCGAGGGACCTGGCACCAGAAAGGTGGGGCCCACTGAGAGCCAACCCCTGCCCTTGCTTCCGATCCCCCCCCCTCACTCTGTGACTCTCCCTCCTCCCGCTATCACTCACCTCTGGCTTGGGATCCAGCGATGATCCTTGGCCTCAGATGGGGGCTATACTAGCAGCAGCCACCGCTTCCCCGGTGGTGCTGCCATTCAGTGGAGCTGCTGGCCTCTGATTGGCCAGTAACTGCTGGTGGGCAGGACTTCTGATCCCGGAGTCTTTGACGCCAGGTGAAGGCCCAACGCTGGCCTGTCACGTGTCTGATTGTAACAAGATGAGGCAAGCCTTCCCCAAAAGAGGTGACAGGGGGCTCTCGCCAGCTCTCCAGCTGCCGTCTTAGAGCTCCATCACCTCCACACCTTCCGCCCATAAGATATAAACCAAATTGGGTGCGAAATTATGTTTTGGAAGAAACCAAATAATTTTCTACCCTAGGTATGTAACCAAAGTGTTCCTCATCCCTCTGTCCCATTTTGTCCAATCTGCAGTCAAATTCTTCATAAACAGCTCTCCTATTGTCTTGTGTGTGTGGGTGTGTGCTTAGCATTTTCTGACTGCCTGCAGTCAAATCCTGCTTACTTCCTTTGGCTCCTCTAACTTGGCTGAATTCTCTCAATCTGACAATCTGTTTTTCATTGCTCATAGATGAATTGGAATGTTCTCTGTCTTACCCATTGTCTACCTGAGCCCCTGGGGGTTAAACTGGGTAGGCCCCAAAAGAGGGCACAGGGTTCCCTGCACGCATCAGTAGGTGGCCCAATTTAATTTGTAACTTGCAGTACTTAAGGATGGTCTGTTCCTCCTAAAGGGGAGCTGCATTGTGTCTGAAGCAAGTGCTGAGAGCCATTTTGCAACTGGATCTGACCTGAGAAAGAGTGAAGAATTGCTGGCCATGGGAGAGCGCGGACACCCAGGTTATTGGAGACTGCACTAGAGGACATTGTCGAGGAGGTGGAAAGGAGGAGAGCGATCCTGTATCCTTGGAGCAGGGCACCTTCCATACACTAAGATGAGACACTCTGGGAACAGATCGCCACAGAGATGAATGCCAGGAGCTACCCCCAATGACCTGGATACAGTGCTGCAAGAAGTTTCATGACCGCACACGAGTGGTTAAGGTCAGTGAATGCACCTTCAAATGTCATATTCCATCAACAGCACCAGTAGCCTTAGCACTGCTCAATTCACAACACCCCCACAACTCACCTTCCAATAATCTCTTTATCGATCAAGACTCACTACTTAACATTCATATGCTTCACCTCCCTCTTAAACACATAGCATCACGATCTTCACAAGCTTTACACACCGTTCCCTTATCTCATAGCTTGAACACACTGCCAGCTATTCAGTCATGACAGCCTCACACCCACAGAAATTGCACAAAACTCACCAACACACTCCCCTCTCAGGAAAACATGGCGCACAACCGGAAGCAGCAGGCACTAACTGGATGGGGAGAGGCCTGCCGGTATATCCTAAATTCCATGGAGGAGACCACAATTAGGTCAGTATGGGAAGGGTAATTGTTGAGACCATGGCCTGCAGTGATGCTGAATCTACTGACGCTGGTGGTAACCTTATACCTAGTCCTCCTTGTCACATCCAACTTCCCCTTCATCCCTAACACTCTTCTGACTTTAAAATTGCAGATGGTGTAAGCACTTACATCTTACTTTCTACTCTTTCCCTCACCTTGACCCAATGTCTGTTTTTCATTTCAGATACCCAAGTACTGCAACCTGCCCTGGTGGTGGAAGAGCAGGAAGACAGTGAAGACGAAGACACAGCATCACTTGATTTCACACTCACATCCACCAGCTCAGATTACCACACTGTGTGTATTTTAGAGGGTAGCATAGAGGCGGGGTCTGCCAGAAGGCAAGGTCGCACATGTGTTCTGCTGCAGAGGACTCAGATGAGGATCATGAGGCTACAGAAAAAGTATAATGGGTGTACACACTAAAATTCTTGGTGCATTGGGAAGCCTGTAGTCTGTGCAAAGGTGTGTGGAGGGGAGCAGCACCAGCTTGGCACAGGACTTTCCACAGAGATTGAAGTCAATCTTTTCCAGCTTAGAACTGGCAGCCAACTTCACTTGTGGAACCAGCAATGGCTTGAAAAGCAGCTTTTGATGGCCAATGTCTGCTTCCATTGTAGCACAAGCAAAATCCACCTGACACCTGAGTGCTTCGGTGGAAGCTGAAACTACTACCATCATGGCTCTGAATACCAGTGTTCAAAGGGGCTCCTAGGGTGTCATGGCAGTCAAGTACTCTGTTCGCCAACTAGGATTGCTAAGGAACCATCCCAGGAATATGGAGCATGATCTCGCTGTGCTCTCTAAGGATGAAAATATTCATGCTTGAACCCCTGCCCCTCCACCAGTGCCTTTGCCAGTCAGCCAGCCAGCCGGCCAGCCCAGACTGTTGCCGGCCATGCCGAGATTGTGCAGTCTGAAGCCAGGCCTTCTAGCCCAGAACTGCTCGGGTTGTTTTCCAAGACAAACTGCAGTTTCCTCCGGTGAAAGTCAGTAACCACCCACCAGCCATGCTGCAGCCATTGAGGTAGCACCTCATAGGAGCACTGAGATAGGAAAAGGCACCTGGAAGATGGGCCCTGAGGGAATGTGCAAGGGTGTTTACTTTATTTTTGCTTGCAATGTAACATGATTTTAAATTTGGATCCGAATGTGCGTTTTGTGTTGGCATTTATTTATGCATTGCAGCCGAGATGGACAATGTGGTGGTCAGGTGACAGCGGGAAGGTAGGAGAGTGCTAGTGTTAATGAATAATGAATTGGTGTTGAGGTTCCATATGAACATATGAATTAGGAACAGGAGCAGACCACTCAGCCCTTCAAGCCTGCTCCGCCATTCAATGAGATCATGGTTGATCTGATTTTAACCTCAACTCTACATTCCTGCCTACCCCCAATAACCTTTCACCCCCTTGCTTACCGAAGAATCTATCTACCTCTGTCTTTAAAATATTCAAAGACTCTGCTTCTACTGCCTTTTGAGGAAGAGAATTCCAAAGACTGGTATCACACTTGAATTAGTTCTTCAGGCATAACCCAGGCAGAAAAGGACTGTCTATGTTACTGCTTCCTTTCTTCTTCCTCCTCTTCAACCTCCTCTGTTCTTCATCCTCCTTCTCTGACTCCTCCTCCCCGTGCTTCTGCTCCTCAGCATTTTGCCTGATAGGTGGTGGCAAGGGCTGTTCCCTCATGATGGCAAGTACGCAGCAGACCACCATAAATCTTGACACTCTCTCAGCCGAGTATTGCACGGCTCCTCCAGAGTCATTGCTTCGAGATGCCAAAGGTCTGATTATTGCATGGCTCTCATTGTTTGCATGTTGCACATGTGTGCACAGGTTGGAAACTGGAGCCATGAGCCATCAGTGTTGTGCACTGATTGGTGTCACGATCTGTCTGCTCTGCATGCTTCTGACGGACATTCACTACACAGACACTGACCCCTTTACAAATATGACATCTGGCACACCTCATGCCAAAGGTGTGCGCGCACACTGTGGATGCCAATTTTGGAACTTTAGAGCACATCTTAGCTCCCAAAAACCAAGCGCTACCAAGTCCAAATTAGCCACCATAACTTATGTGTCATCAGCACATAGCCCTGGTCACCCAGTAGATACACTTTTGCTCAGTGATGGCTGAAATACCATTGAGACAGGATTACCACAGAATGGATACATTGTAACTGGTGCCAGTCACAGTGGTCATTGACCTGCAAGATGCCCTGCCCATAGTCACATACCAACTGCATGTTGTGGGAGTGGAATCCATTCAGTTCCAGTACATGGCAGAGTGGCTTGAGGCATATGAAAAGCAATGTGCAGGCAGTTAATGGCACCCTGTGGGTGTTGGTAATCCCTCCAAACTCTGCTGCTCACTCCATCTGCCTCTCTCACTGGCAAGAGGGAATAAAATGAAGTTGTATCTCTTTGCATAGTGAACCTGAGTGACCTCCCTTATGCAACAGTGCACTGCAAACTATGACATGTTGCCAATATATCCAATAGCAGCAGTCTGGAAGGAGCCAGAAGCATAAAAGTTCACGGCCATGGTCACTTTCACAGTCATTGCAGATGTGGGCCTTGCATTGCTCTGGGTTGGAATTGTTTGTGGCTGCAGCAGTTAGAGATTTCATTGATGAACTCCTTAGTGAAGCACACACATGTCAAACATTGGCCATCGCTGAAGTTCAGTTGGGGGAGTCGGTCCCTGAACATCCTGGACAGAAGCAGCCTCCTGCTGAGAGCCTTCCCTGAACCACCACCCCCCCCACCACACTGCTCCTCCTCCGTCTTCTGAGCAGCTTGTCCTGCTTTGTTGGGATCTCTACTCATTCTCCAAGTCAGGCTATTTTCAGAGAGGAAGGCCTACTAATGCACCAATGTCTGAGAGCAGCTGGCTTATGTAGAAGCTTAAAGTCAGAAAAAAGTCCTTCAGCTCCTGACACACCACTCCCTGGAGACTTTTGAAGCTTGAATCAACAATGAAAAACACCAAAAATATGTATAATTGTAAAAGAGCCAGAAGAAATAAGCCAGCAATTAACTAGTAACAATTGTTGATCTATTTAAATAGCACAAGTGGGGGAGTCCTTAATGCTGCTTTACATCATGTTCAGCTGTGTGAAGGTAATGGAGGTATTCGGCTGGAGTGTGGAGCTCCAAAATGGCAGCACTGGTGTCAGATCAGTGTTGTGCACCGATTGGTGTCACGATCTGTCTGCTCTGCATGCTTCTGATGGACATTCACTACACAGGCAATGACCCCTTTACAAATATGGCATCTGGCACACCTCATGCCAAAATGTGCACATACACACTGTGGGTGCAAATTTTGGAACTTTAGAGGGCATCGTAGCTCCCAAAAACCAGGCGCTACTAAGTCCAAATTATCCCCCATAACTTTTCATGATCTCCATTTCTTCTCGAGGACTAAAGTTACTCTCAGAGAGCAGGCAAAGTGGGTCAATTTTAATCCACGTCACCAGGTGAGCGCAGGGCAGGGAGCTGTTCAAATTGATTGATTCGAATTACTACCCCATTCCCGCTGACTGCCATTTTTAACTCCTGTCTTTATTTAAGTGGCTGGCACAGGAGGTGGTCCATGTGCCTCATGAATACATGCAAATTAGTGTCCTAATTAGGACATTGATAAGATTGGGGTCCTCTGATGTAAAGAGGACATGGACATGATTTTAATTGGCTGGAATGGCAATCTAGCCCAGTGGCCAATCTGCAGTGACTTCAGGCACTGACTCATTGACTGGAAGCACTACTGTACTTAAATGACACTCAGTCAAATCTTCTGGCATCCAGATCGTCAGAGATCGGACGTACAACTGAAGTTGCACATCAGGACATGTGGATGCCCTGATGTGCCGACCTCCGTGGGAATTGCCTGGGAAATTTCAACTTCTGATGAGCAATTTCACTCCTCTAGGGATCCTCTGTGAATGCCTCCGACTCTGAGTTAAGATTCGGAGAATTTGGGTAGTTCCTTGGTACTTACTCGGTTGTTACCCAGAAAATGTTAGACAGATTAAAACCTGTTCTAACATCTGGATATCTACACAACTGACCTCCCAACAAACCCCCAACCCTCTGAAGTATCCTTGACCATCCAAATACCCGCCTAACCCGAGCCTGCGCCAACCACTGATGCGACTAGACCCCCCCCAACCCAACCTGGCAACCCCATGACCACCCAACTACCCTCCCGATGTGACTAACCCCCAACCGACTGACTATCCTCCAGACTCGACCTGACTACCCCAGGCCCAACTCAACCACCCTCCGTCTCACCCGACTACCCCCCTGACCACCTGGCTACCCGTTCAACCTGACCTGACTTCACCACCACCCCCACCCTGCCCCCGACCTAACTAACCTTCCGATCCCCCCTGACTACTCCCCCCGCACCCAACCCGATCTGACTATCCCCTGATTACCTGATTCCCCTCAACCCCTGGCTAATCCCCAACACAACTACCCACTCATCCACTTGACCACCTCATCAACCAACCCCCTATCCATTCACCCATCTCACCAACCTACCCCCCACCAAGCTACCCACCTTACCAACTACCCACCTTACTTACTTACCTACCAACACACTTACCCACCTCACTCACCTAACCATTTATATACCTAACCCCCTGCCTACTTACCCACTTATCCACTTCACTCGCCTACCCCATACCCGCTTACCCGCCTCATCTGCCTATCCATTCACTCACTCGTCCACTCACCCATTCACTAACACTCAGACTGGACATTTAAACTTGCCATACAGCTGCCAGTGCTATTAAAAGAGGGACATGTTCTATATATATATATATATAAATATATGTATGGCCCATCGAGTCTGCTCCGCCATTCAATCATGGCTGATTCTGTCTTTCCCTGACCGTACTCTGCTTCAATAGAATTCACCGATGGACACTGAGCTGTGCATTTCTGGCAAAGCCAGGCTGGGAAGGTCCTGGTAGAAATACATGGTAGCATCGAGTCGGGGAATTTTCAATTGCAGTGGCAATCCGACAATCATTGCCACTCTTCTGATGGCCTGGGCCTCAGTTCCAGGCATTCAGATTATAGAGATCTATGATTATTGTACTTAGTGGCTTCCAAATGTGTTTTGAGCTTGAAGATTGCTTCTCACTGACTTTGTCCCCCTTCCATGCCCTGATT
Source organism: Cetorhinus maximus (assembly GCF_964194155.1). NCBI lineage: Eukaryota > Metazoa > Chordata > Chondrichthyes > Lamniformes > Cetorhinidae > Cetorhinus > Cetorhinus maximus. The sequence goes on along the minus strand of NC_135889.1, from coordinate 107,574,168 downwards.
ATGCTCGCACAGTTTATTATGTTTGCCATTTTTGCTTCATTACTTCAAGCAAAGTGTTTTTTTATTGGGATATGGGTATCTCTGGCCAGTATTCATGCCCAACCCTAATTGCTTTTATGGAGGGGGTGGAGAGTCACTTTCTTGAACTGCTGCAGCCCATATGGTGAAGGTGCACCAGTGCTAATCCCTCTGACTCACTTTCTAACCCAAGCTGAGAGCTAATCTATGTGATAGCACCTAGAGCGGATGGAGTTTTGATGGTGCATCCTCAGAAAGATTGTTCTGCTCTGAGGTATCTTCTTCAGGAGGTTCTTGCCTCTGGAAAGACAAAAGTGGCAAGTTAGTATGGCACTGAGAGGCTGGACAATAGCAAACGAGGGAGTTCACAGTGCAGCTTGATGTTATACTGTACTGCAAATGTAGCACAAAGGAGACCAATAACTTGATTAAGAATTAGTAAAGCAAGACCAAAAAGGGATTATCTAAAATGATTTGTTCAGGAAGATTGAAGACTAATTGTAAATCACATAATGAGCTGATAATTACAATGCACTCAGACAACCCTAAAAGCTTCCCATAAACTTTCTATCAGCAACACATCAGCGAAACTCTATACAAGACCATAAAAATGAGCTGCTATCTAAAATACAAAATCAATATTTCCTTAGTCAATCCCATTGTTGATTAACAAAACACGCAGATTATAGTTGGATGGAGGAGCTCAGCAAGACAAATTTGTCCAGTCAAAGATGCTAACATGGAGATCATCAGCTGGGACATTAGGGGCGGAAACTTGTTCCCTCCCGTGGCGAGTTTGGTGATGGGGGCATTTAATTTAATCCCACCACCTTCCCACCTGCAGCCAGGTAAATCCGTGTTGGGAAGGCCCATGGATGGCCTTCCCGCCCCATCGTCAATTGAGGTCATAAAGTGGGTGAGCAGGCAGGATGAGGTTTCCAAAAGCAAATGAAAACAAAATAAAAACTTTCATTTTTCATTACTAACATGCCCCTGTTCGTGTGACAGAGTCACTTGAGGGGACATGTTTCATTACATTTTTATTTTTTTCATATATCTTCATCTCCCGGCGGCAGCTCTGTGCCTTAGGGAGATTGTGTAGCGCGCACATGCGCAAAGTTCACGCTCGCCCAGCTCGCACTCCTCCCCCCGCTCCCACTCCTCCCCCCCACCCGCACAGAGGGTGCTGATCGCTGCCGCTTGCGTTTCACGCTGGGCGGACCTTAATTGGCCCGCCAGTGTGAAATTGCCTTCTGGGCCCAATGGTGGGCGGCGATCGGCTTCCTGGCTGTCCCCGCCCGCCCCTGCTGAGCCTGCACACCAAGGGTAAATTTCTGTCCTATATCTTTCTGTAGCCTCCTTATGTCCTTTTCACAACTTACTTTCCTACCTATCTTTGTGTCATCAGCAAATTTGGCAACCATCCCTTCAATCCCTTCACCCAAGTCATTTATATAAATTGTAAACAGTTGAGGTCCCAGCACTGATCCCTGTGGCACACCACTCGTTACATCTTGCCAACCTGAAAAAGACCCATTTATGCCTACTCTCTGCTTCCTGTTAGCCAACCAATCTTCTATTCATGCCAATATGTTACCCACTATACCAAGAGCTTTTATTTTCCGCGATAACCTTTGATGTGGCACTTTATCAAATGCCTTCTGGAAATCTAAGTACAGTACATCAACCGGTCCCCCTTTATCCACAGCACATGTTACTTCCTCAAAGAACCCCAATAAGTTGGTTAAACAGGATTTCCATTTCACAAAAACCATATTGACTCTGCCTGATGACCATGAGCTTATCCAAGTGACGTGCTATAACTTATTTAATAATATCTTCTAACATTTTTCCTATGACAGATGTTAAGCTAACTGGACTGTAGTTTCCTGCTTTCTGTCTCCCTCCCTTTTTGAATAAAGGAGTTACATTTGCTATCTTGCAATCTAATGGGACCTTCCCTGAATCTAAGGAGTTTTGGAAAATTAAAACCAATGTATCAACTATCTCACTAGATACTGCTTTGGAGACCCCTAGGATGAAGTCCATCAGGACCCTGGCACTTGTCCGCCCACAGCTCCAACAATTTACTCAGTACCACTTCTCTGGTGACTATAATTTTCCTGACTTCCTTCCCTACTTCTATTTCCTGATTTATAGCTGCTGCTGGGATGTTACTTGTATCCTCTATAGTGAAAACTGATGTAAAATACCTGCCCAATTCATCTGCCATCTCCTTGTTTTCCATTATCAATTCTCCAGACTCACTTTCTATGGGACCAACGCTCACTTTGTTAACTCTTTTCTTTTTAAAATATTTATAGAAACTTACTATCTGTTTTTATATTTCTGGCTAGCTTTCTCTCATGCTCTAATTTCTCCCTCCTTATTAGCCTTTTAGTCATTCTTTGCTGTGTCTTATGTTCTGTCCAATCTTCTGACGTGTCACCTGCCTTTGCACAATTATATGCTTTTTCTTTAAGTTTGGTACGATCTTTAACCTTTCTATTTAACTACGGATGGTGTGTCAACCCCTTGGATTTTTTTCTTAGTAGGAAGCAGAGAGTAGGGATAAATGGGTCTCTTTCAGATTGGCAAGCTGTAACTAGTGGAATACCACAAGGATCAGTGCTGGATCCTCAATTATTTACAATCTCTATCAATGACTTGGATGGAGGGAGTGATTGTATGGTAGCTGAATTTGCTGATGATAACAAGATAGGTAGGAAAGTAAGTTGTCAAAAGGAGGTAGAGAGTCTGCAAAGGGATATAGATAGGTTAAGTGAGTGGGCAAAAATTTGGCAGATGGAGTATACCATGGGTAAATGTGAACTTGTCCATTTTGGCAAGAAGCATAGAAAAGCAATATATTAGTTAAATAGAGAGAGATTGCAGAACTCTCTGGTATAGGGCAATAAAGTTAGTACGTAGGTACAGCAAGTGATTAGGAAGGCGAATGGAATGTTGGCATTTATTGCAAGAGGAATGGGATATAAAAGTGGGGAAGTTTTACTGCAGCTGTACAGGGCCTTGATGAGGCCTCATCTGGGGTACTGTGTGCAGTTTTGGTCTCCTTATTTGAAAAAAAGATATAATTGCTTTAGAAGCAGTTTAGAGAAGGTTCACTCAACTCGTTCCTGGGATGGAGGGCTTACCTTATGAAGAAAGATTGAACAGGTTAGGCCTATAACCCATTGGAGTTTAGAAGCATGAGAGGTGATCTTATCGAAACATATAAGATCCTGAGGGGACTGGATAGGGTGGATACTGGGAGGATGTTTCCTCTTGTGGGAAAACTAGAACTTGGGGACAGTTTGAGAATAAGAGATATCCCTTTAAGACAGAGATGAGGCGAATTTTTTTCTCTCGAAGGGTCATCAGATTGTGGAATTCTCTTCCCAGAAGGTAGTGGAGGCTTGGTTTTTTAATTTATTCAAGGCTGAGTTAGACAGATTTTTGTTAGACAAGGGACTCAAGGATTATGGGGTGCAGACAGAAAAGTGGAGCTGAGACCACAACCAGATCATCCATAATCTTATTGAATGGTGGAACAGACTCGAAGAGCTGTATGGCCTATTCCTGCTCCTAAGTCCTATGCGGGCTCTCAGTGCCTGATCACAGGACCCGGCATCGGGAAAGGGGTGGCCGCTGAGAACAACCCCCTCCGGCTCTCGCTGCTCACACACTTCCCCCCAACTCCCTGGTGGCGCTGCAGTTCAATAGCTCTGCCAGCTTCTGATTGGCAGACAGCTCTTGGTGGCAGAACTTCCGCCCCTGGGGTCCTTGATCCAGCAAGAAGGCCTGTCACTGGTCTGTAAGAACCATAAGCCTTATCATGTGTCTTTCCTGTTTGTTATAGATAAGTAACAATCCCAATTGTCGCAGTTCAGGCATTCTTATCATAACCCTCAGTAGCATGACCACTCTAATCAGACTAGACCAGCGATGGACAGCCTGCAGGGGCAGGTTGTGTGGGGATTCATGATTTAGGACAGGAAACAGTTCTCATTGTGTGGAAGGGATAAAAATGTTGGCTAAAGAAGGACTATTGAGTAGCTTTGTGGTTTCAGCCTCACGAGCCCGGCTGTGAAATGGTGGATACATCAAAGGCTCAAATGGACATACACGCCCCTTGGTAACTTTCAAAGTACCGTGTGGACACACATTGTGCAGCAAAGATTCATTGTTCTGCAAATTGCCATTGAATAGCGTATCATCATTGATATCTGCAGGTGAGTTATCAGCAGTTTAATCTGAGCACAGTTGCGGTAGCTCACATGAACCTTTTCACTGATAACTCTGTAGGCATCAATTGGGCTGACATCACCAGATCTCCATTCCAATGAACATCAGAATTGCTAGGTGAGAAAAGAAAACAGTCCATCTAGTTCACCTTTCAGCATCCTATTCGTCACCTTATATAGCGTTAATGGAGTTGTTCAATAATCATAATGATCAATTGCTACCGATTACTCTGCAACAGACCCACAGATGGTGTAGTATAAGGTTCTGGTGTGTACTGGGTTAATCTGGGACTGAGTACAATACTGCCCACATATTGATGTAAGAAGGCACATTACCCAGAACTAGGGCAGAATCATCCCAGAGTTGCACAAAGTGCGGTAGTGGGTGGGTAGAACGAGGTTTTACCGGCTGGCCGCAATGCTGGCTTCTCAGGCCGTATTGTCCCATTAATTATGCAGTCCCAGGAAAGACGCCGTTTCCATGGTGGGCGGGCTCCGAATCACTTGCCGCGCTGTCACCTCGCCCCTTCATCACGCTGGGCGTCACATTAGAGTACAGCCACGCGCACACCCCTCAGTGTTTCCAACCCAGGAATGCTGCAAATAAGACATGGCCCCAAAAGGCAAGAAAACTGCAGCCCCTAGGTTCAGTGACGCATCCCTTGAACACCTTTTGGACGCTGTGGAGGCCCGACACGATGTTCTCTAGCCCCGCTTTGTCCACAGGAGGGGCAGCAACATTACCACTCCGGCTTGGTAGGTGATCAGTGCCAATGCTGCACAGAAGACGTTGGCCATGAAATGCAGATAGATGATGAATGATCTCATCAGTGCTGCCAGGGTAAGGCAACCATCTCATCACTCTTAAAATCACACACTCAAGCACATCACACATTCACTGGCATCTCACTCACTGCCAGCTCAAGGGACATCACCCATCACTTTTTCACACTCACTCTCACATCTCCACCTGGTCTCATCTGCCCTGGAGACTGCCTCCTCTGGTCTCACCATCTTGAGGCCACTTGCACAGATTAACTTGTGCCTCCACACAAACCCTGGGGTACCTGTTTCTTCAGTACAGCCCTCACCCTGCAGCCTCTTCCCTTTCCTGAGGCCACTTCTCCAAGCAAGCCTTAGTCCTGCAGCATACAAAGCCACCCCTGCCTTATGGCTGGTCTGATAGGTAGAGACCTGCCCATGAGCCCCCCTAAAAGTGCTGTGGTGCTGCCCCCGAAGCCTGGCACTGATGACTGTGAGCGCTGCCCGAAGCAAGACAAGCAAACAAACCTCGAAGTACCGAGTGAAGTGCAGCTCACATGGTGCACGTCACTTACGTGCAGTTGTGAAACACTTGCACGCCAACATGGGCGGACGATCCAGCATTGGGGGGGGGGATGAGTCTGGCGGACTAGCCTTATAATGATATGCAGATGTATTGCAATGAGGTTTCCAACGCCCGATGGTGGGAAATGCGGCCCGCCATCAATGGGCTGAGCGAACGATTGCAAACTGGGTTCACGACATCATGAAACCAATTTTTGGCCATCTCCCCGAATTGTCCGCTCACGCCACCAAGCTCTCCCAACGCCAGCAAGCACGGAAAATTCCGCCTCTAGGGTTAGTGTGGTGTTGGCCAGAGATGTGTTAAGACCTAGAGAGGGAGATAGCTCCAAGCCTGTACCCTTTACCGTACAAATGTATTTAGTTACAAGTAGTTAATGAAGACTACAAAGAGTTCTTTAACAGACGCATTCTGTAACCAACACCATTATGACATGGTGTCAGCTCGGAATCATAAAAACCTCACAAGAATGCTGAAAAACTAAGAAAAAAACCCAACAGATTCTGAACTGAAAGAAGCTCACAATTGAAGTTACATACACAGAGGAAATTCATCAGAAAAAGCCCCAGACAGAAAGGTCTGGAAAATTTTCTTTTATTCATTCATGGGATGTGGGTGTCGCTGGCTAGGCCAGCATTTATTGCCCATCCCTAATTGCTCTTGTTCAGAGGGCATTTAAGAGTCAACCACGTTGCTGTGGGTCTGGAGTCACATGTAGGCCAAACCAGGTAAGGACGGCAGATTTCCTTCCCTAAAGGACATTAGTGAACTGGATGGGTTTTTACCACAATCGACAATGGTTTCATGGTCATCATTGAACTTGTAATTCCAGATTTTTATTGAATTCAAATTCCACCATCTGCCATGGCAGGATTCAAACGTGGGTCTCTGGATTACTAGTCCAGTGACAACACCACTATGCCACCATTTCCCCCTAAAGATTTACTGCAGCAGAAGACTTATCTAGAATCTCCCTTGGAAGTCCAGTTTCAGTCCACTGAAGCTGCAAGGGAGATCTAAATCTCTCACTTCCAGGCTTCAGCCAGTCCCGAGAAGCCCCTTTCACTAATTCAGTTAGCAGCGCCATTTGAACAGAGCTCATCACTAATCCCAATTCCTAACTCCGAGCCGCAATGTGTGGCCTCTGAACTGAAAGGGAAAAAAATTGAATAATTAACTTACTCAACGCTTAGGTACCTTATGACAATCCAAATCCTTAAACAGCAAGCCTGCAGTTAATTTAAACGCCTTGCTACTCGCAACGCCACATCGCTGGATAAATCAAGTTGGCAGACAGCCGACCCACACAGCCATTGTTAAATGTTCCTCGTCCAAAATGCGCCGTCGCCATTTTGCGAAGCCTGCCAAAACCAGCAAGTGTGGGAAATCCATTGTTCTACAGTAAACGGTGATGTTACTTTGGAAGCCTGTCAGCTCTTAAAGCTTTACCCACACTTTAAAAATCTTCAACATGGATCAAAAATCCAACTTACCAGTTCAGTTTGGACCAACCCCCAAGGCCAAATCCAACAGGACATTTGGCATCTTTGAGAACTGACTTTTCACGTTAGTTGAGTACATCAGGCCTCAGTAAACAATCAGAGGAAGACCAGATTAATGCCTTTTATTCCTGGTTTGGTTATCTTGCTAATCGCTTTGTCCTGATGCAAGACATTGATGAATCCGTAACCAGCCTAGAGGAACTGTTAACAGCCTTTGGTGAATATTTTAACCATCAAGCTGAGGAAAGGTCAGAGCTTAAAAAGAGGTATTAAAAAAAACCCAGCCAGCAAAGTGAAGAAAGGACAAAATACAGCACCCAAACAAATTGCACAAGATGCCAGTGAGGCACAGAATTCTCTAGAAGCCCCAGTGATATATCTTTATGGGAAGCCCAAGGCAGAAATCCTAAAGGATTTCCTTTTCCAAGACATGGACACATTTCCAGAACTGTACCAGTAGCAGGTAGTGAATGACAAGGAAAATGTCTTGCACCAGGCGGATCAAGAAAAAGCACAAATGCAATCAAAGAATGCTCTTCTCAAAGCTGAGTTGGGAGAACTCAGCCTGAAGTACAGCCAGGCATGACAGCAGACAAGAAAGACACTCACAGAGGTCATTGCCTTGAATAAGTCTTTGACGAACCAATCCCTGGAATTTGACAATCCCTGGAAAAACACGAGGAGTTGGAAAAGACATGGAATGCTACTTCTTGAAAAGCTGCATTTGAGCTATGATTAATGACAAAGCTATGCACTGACTCGCAGAGTGGGAAGACAACAGCTGAACAAGAAAATAAACAGTTGAAAGAGCAGTTAACTGTCCTTCAGGATCAGATTCAAAAACAGTCCATTACCCTTCAGCAACATCATGGAATAAAGAATATCCTGAGCAGTAGAATGGCAGAACAATGTAACAAACTCAAGAGACTCTGATACATTATGGAAAAACTCAAGACGAGCTTTGCAACGAGAAAGAAAACCAGTTGAAGGACCTTCACAAGCTACAAGGATCCCTCAGGTTCCAGAGGAACAAAGCTCTTACATTACAAAGCAAAGCAAATAAATTTAATGCTGCTTTGAAAGAACTGATGAACCAGTTTTCAGAGAAGACTCAGGAATGTCCAATAAAGAGGTACAAAAAGAGACTGCTGCGCTGAAGAAAATAGTTGAACGTTTGGAAGGAACATTCCCAAGGAGGTATATGAAGAGATAAAAATCAAGAACATAGAATTGCAAGCAAAGGTAGAAGTTCTCACTGAAAAGACTGAGGTATTTCAAAAACAATTGGCAGAAGCACAAATACAGAATGTGAGCTCAGAAAATAGCACAGAAGAAATTATACTCTGCCAAGGAAAAAACGATCAGTGGAAAGAATACAACACGGAGCAGCAAACAGATCTTTGAGCTGAGGTGAGTCATCTGTAACCAGCTTTTCTCTCTTCTGAGCAAGGATGCCCTGGATCTCCTCCAGACAGTGAGGATGTAAAGACGACCACTGTGATTAGCCAACCAGAACACCACGGTCCTGAGTACTCAATCACTAAAGAATATCCAGACTCAGATTTCACCTTGGATCTCTCTTCCCTCTTCGTGGAGCAGGTTTGTCCATTATTATTATTCCAGGTCCCGGAAATTCGCTAATGATCAGATCAACCTATTGCTCGCTTGATTACTCTGACACCTCCAGTGGAAGCGGTACCAGAGAATGATCAGCAGTCTGCGAAATCTCTACCTCCAACTACGACGATGGTACAGCTGGTCGACACAACAACTGCTGTGCACACACTGCAACTTCCAGTCAGCAGGCCACAACCACAAGGGATCCTGGAACCTGGTACTTGTCGCTTACCATCGACACCAAAATGCAGCGCTGAGCGTACCACTAAACCCTCTTCTCGCCACAGGAATGCTCTTCCTCAGCCTCAGAGGGCTTCGCAATTGTCCACATGAGGAAAGAAGAAAAGCAGCGCCAAGGAGATGAAAACCATGTTCGTCCGTCCAGCAAATGAATGTCATTTATTTTGTTTAGCTGAAACAAGCGCAGTTGTAACAATAAGGTAAATGCATAAGACTTATAACAGTGTAAAACTTGAAGTAAACTAATATAGCTCTATATCCATGGAATAAAGATTTGGAGGGAGGTGTAGTATAAAGGACTGGTATATGCAGGGCTAATGTGGGACTGAGTACAGTACCGCTCACACAGGGATGTGAAAAAGCACATGGCCCAGACCTAAGGTCAGTGTGGTGTTATATGGTTACAAGTAGTTCATAAGGACTTGCTGTTAATATACAGAAGACTACGAAGACCTCTTTAAGAGATACGTTTTGTAACCAACGCCATTACGACAAATGGCATGAGTAAAATGGCAGAGGTGGAAACCTTTGGGAAACATAGTTCCAAAGTCAATTCTTTCCTCCCAAGCATTTACACTTACAACATGTCATGTCTTGAATTATTCATATACTGTATCGTACAATGCTATGTTCTAATTTGCATTTGAAGGAATTATTACTAGATTTTCCTTGGGTGTCTATTCCATAGATTGACCATTTGCTCACTGAAATATTGTTGTCGAAGATTAGTTTTAATTTTTCTTTATTCTTTCATGGGATGTGGGTGTCGTCGGCATTTGTTGCCCATCCCTAATTGCCCTTGAACTGAGTGGCTTACTAGGCCACTTTACAGGGCAGTTAAGAGTCAACCACATCCCTGTGGGTCACGTGTAGGCCAGACAAGGCAAGGATGACAGATTTCCTTCCCTAAAGGACATCAGTTTACGTCAACAACTACCCCACCCCTGCCCACCCCCATCCATTCAAGAACCGGCCGCATCTGCTTGTTTATTATTCTGGATAAGTTGAAAAGGCTCGTCATTGATTTATTGGTGAAGAAGATATCTTCTGCCTTCTCAGCTCCGTAAACCTTTCAAGTATTCATTTCTCACAAGGTGAAAATGAGAATTAAAAAATAATCACCCAAACTGAATCAGCTTGTAATCACTTTCTATACATAATCCTGGCTTATGCCCTTAAATTAGGAGGCCTATTACTCTCTTCCATGTTAACTTACAGCAGTTCCATCAATCTAACTCTTACCTTTTGTGTTAACTAGGGCCAACGGATGAGCAACAGCAATCACTCTGGTGAACACTTACCTGTTGAACGAACACGCTTGGTGCACTCTGATGAAAATGGTCACAGCGAGAGGGCTCGGAAGAACCGTAACCGCTTGTCTTCAGGCTCTCAGCATAGCCGAGGCCAATACCCACTTGTGGAGGAGGAGTATTCTGACCCCTATCAGGACACATACAAATCACGAAGGAGTCACGGATCACCCGGAGGCCACAGCCACGATTCTCAGCACAGGCTATGAAAAATGTTGCGACTCACCTACAAGATACAAAATAGAGAAAAGTTTTTTTTTAAAAAAAAGTAAACCCCTGCCTTGCAACGTGTAACTCATGAACAGGGAAGTATCTAGGCAGTATTTAATAGTCTATTATTGAAACAACTCTATGTGGTTTTCAGAAAGTCACTTTTTTTTTCTTTTCAGGCTGGTTTACACACAAGGGAAGCAGTCTGGTAACGTGTTTTCCAAAACGCTTTACTAGATTTGTAAATATGAAGAAAGTGTGGTGGTGTGATCTGTGGTACCGTGAGTTACGGTCACAGTGTCACTGATTTCATCTGCCTCTATATATTTTTAGCATATAAAATAACCACATATATAACTACAGTTGGTGCTAAAGCAGATACTTTCTCTGTTCAATGCCAACTTAGCCCTACAGTCGAGTGTGGCGGACCTTGAGTTCAGGTGGGTTCCTAGCACTTAATCTGCCTGAAAACTTCCCAATGCAGTGACAAAGCTCCTTTAATGCATAACACTCGTCACCTGATTTCTTGTTAGCAATAAATGGTATTGCAATACAACCCCGCACTACCATTGTTTCAACAAATTTTGCTTCAGCGTATGGTTCCAGAATTTACACAGCTCTCCATTATGTGTACAGCACACTTACTTGCATGAGACAAGCAGTAACAAATCATATATTTACAAGCAAGATATTATTTAAACTTAAAAATAAATTAAGCTTTTATGCATTTGCTATTTGTGTATGGTTTTTGAAAGGTATTATTTATAAAGAATGAATTCAGGCTGTACATTATCTTGCTGATGTTAATTCCTATATTTTTCATGTTTAGAGAATTCAATGTTATTAGTTAGCAGAAGCAATAGTGCACCAAATTCTAGTAAAGTTACGGTCTCTCGCCAGGACAACTTGTATGGTGGTATCCATTAATTAAACCCTTGATTTTTGAAGAGAACACTGGGAAGCCTTCATTTCATGTATCCATGACAGTAACCCTTCAAAATGGTTTGAGTTACAGAATTCAATTTCACACAAGGTAAGGTCTTTGGGAAATACTTTGCAACAGTGATTGAGCAACTGACTGGTTATATGACAGGATTCAAAATTGGCATTACTCTATTTTATTAACCTCACGGAATATTTCTCCTTTAAATTATTTCAGGTTGTGCAGGAGTTTTCGCTTTTGTTTTCTTGGCTAATCAATAGTAATCTGTGTTCGCAGTGGACATGTAATACTGTCACATATCACGAAGCAAAAATTACGTATTTTGTCATTTGCTTTATTCTTCTCTGTTCGATTATTTTTAAATGATTCTACTTGAGTTGTCTCATATGGAATCCTGAATATCTTCATTACATTTGACCATACATAATAGCATAACGGTGCGCAAGTTAATTTCCTTCTAGTGCACTTGTTACATAGCATGGTCAGCCAGAACTGGGATGGAGGGTGGGGAAGGGGCAGGGTAACGGATAGGGCGAAGGGAGAAAACTTTATGAGAAAGTTTATTTGATGGTACTTGTTGGCTTTGTGGTATATCTGAGAGAAAGAGGCAATGTCAGGATATCCCAAAGTGCTTTACAGCCAAATAAATCCTTTTTATTTTAAGTGGCAACACTGTTGCAACACATGAAATGTGGCAGCCAAATTGTACACAGCAAGCTCCCAGAAACAACTATGTGATAATAGCCAAGTCATTGGCTTTATTGATGTTATTTCATGGGCAAGTAATGGCCAGGGCACTGAGGAGAATTACCTGGTTCTTTTTGAAGTGATGCCATGGGATCTTTTATGTCCACCTGCAAGAAGCAGGTGGGCATTGGTTTAACATAGCACCTGCGCAGTACGGCACTGAAGTGTCAGCCTAGATTTTGTACTCAAGTCTCTGGAATGGGACTTCAGCCACAGCTTTCTGGCTCAGAGGCAAGCGTGCAGACAACTGAGTGGAATTGTGGGCAGGCGCATAGGGAAGGGAATAGGGTGATGGGTGGTGGCACGAAAACCTGACGTACCAGCTGATGGTTCAGGTTTTTCTAGCACCAGCTGAACTTGCTGGTGGGAGAAACAGTGATGAGTACGACTGAGAATTAACAGTTGTATTTTCTTTCCTTATACCTGGACTGCAAAATCAATACAGGTTTGAATAAAGAGGTAATTGTGTTATGATTTCCCAAGAGACCTTTAGCGTTTGAAAAGAGATTCAAACTCCCAGTTAATAATTGAAAAGGATGACACAACAAGATTTCATGTCTTAAAACCTTTACCTTATAATAAATGGATAAAAAATCCCTATTGACTAAATTCCATTTTCTTTTTGTAGGCAACCTATACTTTAGACTACAGAAAGAAACATTTCCCTTTATAGTTATTGCACGTTGCACTCTACATAGATTTACAGTCCTTATAGCAAACTATCCACAGTTGCCCCCAGCTTTCAATGGAATCGGTATCCCTGTTTTGCTGAGTGGTAACTTTGAGTGACCGTCTCCAGGCGCTTCTTCAGTTTTTGGAGAGCTTCTTAAATTCAACACTAGCAGTAAAGCCTGTTCCAATGAGTTTTCTTTCCTCCTGGCCATGCCAGGATGAATTTCCCAGAATCCTTAGATGACTGCAGGGGCAGAAATTTCCCCCTTTGAGGGGGGTGGGTGGGGGCAAGTGCGAACCCGATCGGCGCCCCCAATCAGGTCACGCCGCCATTTTACGTGGGTGGGCCAATTAAGGCCCGCCCAGTGTGACACACGCCCAGAAGCGCTGAGCGCTCCCTGTTGGATGGGGGTGGGGCCTGCGCTCTTTCACGCATGCATGCAAAAGAGCGCAGAAATCTCCCTGAGGTACGGAACTGCCTCAGGGAGATTAAGTTCGAAATGAAAGTTTTTACTAAAGACAGAGAAAAATTATTCAGACATGTCCCCTCATGTGACAGTGTCAATTGAGTTGGGACATGTTTATCAAATGTTTGAAAAATTTTTATTTTAATTAATAAACCCTTCATGAAAGCTCATCCCGCCCGTGGATGAGGTTTCATGAAAAATGCGAAGGCCACCTGGGCTCTTCGCCTGCCCGCCAACCTTAAGGTTGCACGGGCAGCATTCTTAACTACTTTAATTACTTTCTTAATAGCCTTAATAGGCCTTTGATAATTTGGCGGGTGCACAGCCGACTTGGCTGCTCACCCGCCGAACTGAAAATCTAAATGACGCTGGAGACGTCAGGACACCTGTCCGACATCACCATGCGTCATTTTACGCATTGGCTAGTGGGCCCTGCCCCCACTCGCCAACCCGAAAATTAAATCACAGGATGCATCTCTTTGACTGGAGACAGTCTCCCTGCACGTTGGGCTGCCTTAGCTCACAAAGTCAAGCAGTGTCTTCTCTCTGCTGACCACACAGAACTGCTGCCTGTTTATGATATTCATTGATGTGTAGGGAAGCCAGTAACCTGATCTCAAAAATGGCTTCCTCTGCCCGATTTCCCCAAGGCAACATAAAAGACATTAACCTTGCATTCAGGTGCTAAATAGTGATTCTTGACTCCAGCTCTGTTTCATGTTAGAAGTAAATGGACAGTTAACAGCACAACTATTTGGAAACCCTATATCTATAAACACCTTTCTCAGACATTGGGAAACCCTGAAGGGCGAACTTTACATGGTCCCCGCCCTCCACCGACATATGTGAAGGTGAGGTGTCTCTTAAAACGAAACAAGTGGCCTGCTCACTGCATTCCCGCCCACCCCTGACCTGTCTCCCATTTTGTAGTGGGTGGATAAGCCTTAAGTGGCCAATTAATGGTCATTTAAGGGCCTTATTCCACCTCTGCCACTATAATACCTGCAGTGGGGAAGGGCGAAGCAAGGCAGGTCGCCTGACAGATTTCACTGTGCAGGCTGCTGTCAGGCAAGAAGATAGGGGCATCTCATTTATGGGGGCGTCCCTGTGCCCATTAGAGGCACACCCCCACCCCCAAAGATTGTATGCCCCCCTTTAAGATGCCTCCCCGCTCCTGCAGCCTCTGGAACAGGGCCCCACCCTCCTGCCACCCTCGCTGGAGTCTGCCAGGCAGCCCCTTACAAACTCCAGGATCCATGACACTTCTTCCCCGGGAACTGCTTGTAGTTCCAGCAGTGGTCACTACTTGATCTTCACGCCGCTAGGAATACAGAGCTGCCGGCCAATCGGATTGGCCAACAGCTTTCTAGGGCAGGATTTCCCTCCAGATGGGAGCAGTAGTCCCACTCTGACTCAATTAAGGCTGCCCCCAGGACATTATTGCTATAGGGTAGCCGGATTTCGGATGGGCGGGCTGATCACGGACTTTTCGGTCGGGCGGACAGGGCAGGGGAGCAGGGAATATGGCCGCCACCCCATAAAATCTGCCCCAAAAACTATTCATTGCAAACTCAGAGACTGCTGCCATTCTCTCCAAGCATACCTTGCATTTCTTTTCAGTAAAATAACCAAATCCTTCCTTTGATCTCGAACGATCGTACCACCCAGGCTTATTGTCAGGTAGATTGCAGAACAGGTCACATGGCCCCCCTTCATTTACCCAAAATTTAAAGCTACAGTCCCACAACATAATAACCTTATAAACCTCATGATTGTGACAGCTCTCCTAAAGAATGAAAGGTCATCACCGTAGTGAAAAGTTTTCTGAAACATTATCCAAAACACAACAACTTATAACATTGGGCACACTTTAACCACTAACTTACTACAGACAGTACAAGTAACATTCTATCCTCATGCTGTCACATTGTCTATTAAACAGTCCATCCTGGCAGCATCCCAATGTTTAACCTGTTTCATTCAAATACGTGTAACAGTTAAGATTTAAAACCCTTTTTGAGGCCGATTCTTAAAGTCCTTCCTCTCAAATGACTGAAGAAGTGATTTTGTTGCTAGTTGCTCCTTTCTCGTGACAATTAAAGTCCATTTTGCTTCCGTATCTTTGGTTAAAGATGATTTAGTTTGGGAAACTTTGTCAAGAATAATATTGCCGACTCATGATAGTCCCTCGGGTTTTTGGATAACCGTCAGCCATAAATTGTAGACTCGTAAAAAAACCTGTCATATTGCTTTTTTACCCTCTCAGTGTTTCCTTTTGTTTTCCTTTCAGATCAGTCTGTGAACCACTTGGCCCAACTTTTAACGTTTGATCTCAATTTTCTTTCATGGCTGCAGGTTTTTTAATGTCTAAAAACCACACAAAAAAAATTTCAGCTACACAACCATCCAAGCCATCATTCTCTTGTTCAAATGCAGGATTACCGTCCTCCTTCATTGCTTTACGAATCTTGCTGAGATTATTTTTATGTTGCAACAAAAGTTCTTGATATTCTTTTTTAATAAGCCCTTGCAGCTTTCTACACTCTTTCTGCTTTTTGTCTTTTAATTCAGTACGAGCTTTGTCCAATTCTTTCCAAACAAGACTCCCAGCTTCTCCATTTTAGGCCTGAATTTTTCAGGTGGCGGTCAAGCTTGGCAGGAGCGGGAGCGGGTAGGGACGATCGCGGGCGGCGATTGGCTCCACGCCACCATTTTATGTGGGCGAGCTAATTAAGGCCCACCCAGCGTAAGACGCGAGCGGTAGCGCTCAACGCTACCTGTGCAGGCAGGGAGAGCTGAGACAGTCGGGGCCAACGCTTTTTCGCACTCATACGCGCGAAAGAGCCCTTGAATCTCCCTGAGGCACAGAGCTTTTGAAATGATGAAATAAATGGTTCAAAAATTTAATTAAACATGTCCCCCCCCCCGTGACTGTGTCACATGAAATGGGACATGTTTTTATATTTAGGAACATTTTTAAATTTAAATAATAAAAGCTTTAGGAAACCTCCTAAAAAACGTGAAGGCCGCTTGGCCTTTTCACCTGCCTGCCGGTTTGGACAGGCGATGTTAACAATGACCTAAATCACTTCCTTAATAGGCCGTTTACACATTGGCGGGCGCACAGCTGACTCCGACGTGCACCCGCCGAACAAAATATCGCGCAACTTGGCGATGACGTCAGGATGCATGCCCAACGTCATCGTGCGCCATTTTACACGTTGGCGTGTCAGGCCCGCCTCCACACGCCGACTGAAAAATCCTGCCCTTAGAGTTCCATCTTCCATTCCAAAACTTTAATACAATCCCATAATTCCACTGCATCAGCATTAGCTGCAAACAAGTCTTTTTTTTTTTCAAAGTTGTCCTTCTTCAGTTGCGCATCACCCTGGAGCACTGCTGCTGTATTCTGTTTTAACACCTATGGCTTGGGATCTCCGGGCAAGCTCAAGGCAGACAGAGTCAGTTCATCTGCACTTGACTTTAACTCTTTGCGGCCAGTTGGCAGTTTCAAGGGTTCTTCACTCTCAGAAGCCTGAGCTTTGACTCTCTGGACACTTCTTTCTTCAAAACAATACTTTCTACAGGAGGATTACAAATGGTTCCTGATCCTTTGAGCACATTGTCAATTTCAGTAGGTTTGCCTCCCATCCTAGGAGATGGCCAGACCTCATCCCCTGCGAGTCATTCCCAAATATGAAATTGACATGATTAATGTCACTGGGCTAGTAAACCAGAGGCCCAGGCCATGGAGATATGGGTTCAAATCCCACCATGCAGCCGGTGGTATTTAAATTCAATTAATAACTCTGGAATTTAAAGCTAGACTTAGTATAAAAACCCATCTGGTTCACTAATGTCCTTTAAGAACGGCAATCTGCTGTCCTCATCCAGTCTGGCCTACATGTGACTCCAGACCCACAGCGGTGTGGTTGACTCTTAACTGCCCTCTGAAATGGCCTCACAAGCTGCTCAATTCAAGGACAACTAGAGATGGACATTAAATGCTGGCCTTGCGGGCAATGGCCACATCCCACAAAAGAATAAAGAAAAAAGATAGGCAATTTAGACATCATTCCTACAACTGGCCCATTGAATAAAGTATAGTTTAAATTCACTCTACACAATGGGATAAATAAACAATTTTCAGAATATCCTGTATCATTACATTTCTATTCAGTGAACACTCTGGAGAAATGTTCCCATCTTTTTCTAACATCAGGGTTTGATCTGAACCTGTATCCCTCAGCATTATAATCTTTTTGGGTCCTTTATCAGACGAAAGTGGAGTTAATTAATCCTCAAGGGCAGGATTTTTCCTATGGCAGGCAGGCTGGGCAGGAGTGGGCAGGGGCGGGCACAGAGCCGATCACTGCCGGCGATCAGCTCCGCGCCGCCATTTTACACGGGCGGGCCAATTAAGGCCCACCCAGCGTAATACGCGACCAGTAGCGCTCAGCGCTACCTATGCGGGCGGAAGAGCTCAGCGATCTCCCTGACCGTATCACATGAGTTGGGACATGTCTTTAAATTTATGAAAATTTATTTATTTATCTGATTAAAAGCTTCAGGAAACCTCATCCCGCCCGTGGACGAGGTTTTCTGAAAAACGGGAAGGCCGCTTGGGCTTTTCGCCTGCCCGCCAACCTTGAGGTTGGACGGGCAGCGTTCGCAAGTGCCTCAAGTCATTTCTCCATGGCCTTTAATAAGCTGTTTACATTTCGGCGGGCACACAGCCGACTCCGGCGCACGCCTGCCAAACGAGATATCGCAATGGTGCGCGGTGACGCCAGGACGCATGCTCGACGTCATCACGCGTCATCTTACGCGTCGGCGTGTCGGGCCCGCCCCCGCACACCGATGGAACAATCCTGCCCCAAATATAAAACTCACATCATCTCTTACGTCCCAGTTTGCACCCACTGTCGATACGTTAGATGGAATCCCTCAATTGGGTACGGCATTCTCTGGAGGAACACCAGACACGCTCTCAAAAATGTTAACTTCCAGCAATCTGCGAGACGCAAAGCAGGCTAGAATCCACAAGCACAGCTTCAACAGGTGCCGAACGGCAAGCTTTTTGACAAACCATGAGATGAACAGCCAGATTTCAAAGAGAGGATTGTCGCAGTGAACAGTGAATTGACCCATCAGAGCTTGGGGCTTAGACAGGCTTACAAGGAACCCCTGACATCCTATAAGACTATATATCAATATAGTCTTTCACTGTGCAGCCACCGTATGATTCAATGCCCTATTTTATGGCAAAAGTAACATACTGGTCTCCTTAAATCATTTTTACCTTCTACACTATCTCTTTTACTATTCTAACGACCATGAGGGAGGTAGCAAAACTGAAAGCACAGATGCTTCGCCAAGTAGTAAAAGAGACAGTACAGAAGATAAAAATGACCCTGAACACGTTATGTCCACTATCAACTCATTTATCTCCAGCTTCTGTGTGGGTTTAACAACAAAGGCTTGCTGCCACCTATGTGTCTGTGGGATAGTTCATAACTGCCAGCCAAAACAGATGCCTTCCTTCCATTGGAAACGTTACCTTATATCAGAAACTTTACAGCTTTCTAGGTGGAACTTGATTGCTACAGGAATACGCTTTTTAAATTCATTGACAGCACCCCTCCAATGTTTTCAAAACCCTGCTCCAGTTCATCGACCTATACCATTGATCAAAAGCCACTTCTTTTTCTCTGTCAAGTACAACAAATGTTTGATTTTATATCTTCCTTGAGTTTCTAAGTTTTGGTCTATAAGCTTCTAGAACCACCTTATGCATTAAGCACAGGAGTCTTAAACTGTCATAATCTGCAGACTATTCATCAGAAAGAGGCAAAAAAGCATCTAGGCCAGAATTTTGCCCTTGGCGGGTGGGCTCAGTGGGGGCAGACGGGGGTGGTCGGGAAGCCGGCCGCCACCCACGATCGGCACCGCAACGCTTCACTCTGGCGGGCCAATTAAGGCCCACCCAGCGTGAAATGCGAGCGGCAGCGCTGAGCGCTGTCTGTGTGTGTCGGGGGGTAGGGGGAGGGCGAGTGGGCCAAGCGCAAACTTTGTGCATGTGCGCGAGTGAGCGCTGCATAATCTCCCTGAGGCAGCTCCGTGCCTCAGGGAGACAGAGATATAACAAAAAATAATAAAGAAAATAAAAATGTGATAAAACAAGTCCCCTCATGTGACTCTGTCACATGAGCAGGGACATGTTATGAATTCAATTGCAAAGCTTTTATTTTATTTTTGTTTGCTTCTGGAAACCTCATCCCGCCCGTGGATGAGGTTTCGCCTGCTCCAGTTCATCTTTTCGCCTGCCCGCCAACCATTCGGTTGGATGGGCAGTGAAAAATTTACCATAATTGATTATTTAATGACCTTATCAGGCCTTTTAGTTGTCTGGAAATTCACTGGAGTCGGCAGACCGAACTATCACGCAACTGCGCGTTGATGTCGGCATGCTCGGCTGACGTCTAGCACGTGTCAACACTCGAGTGGGTCAGGCCCGCCGAATGAAAATTTCTGCCCCTAATGTTTTTCCTACCAGAATACATTGTAATAAGATTGTCCAAGTTTTTTGTGGCCACTGTAACTTTGTAGCAATTTTCTCAAATGAGACAAAATATATTTTAACTCCTTCCTCACCGAATTTAGGCGCTAGGCGAATATTCCTTGCCAAATCAAAACCAGGGCCAGAAACTTACCTATGTCGGGTAAGCGTGCGAAAGACTGCAGCAATCTCCCTGAGGTACGGAGCTGCCTCAGGGAGATTAAGTACATATTGTAATTTTTTTAATAAAGAAAAATTATTTAGACAAGTCCCCTTGTGTGACAGTGTCACATGAGCTGGGACATGTTTGTCAATTTAGCAAAATTTATTTATTTTATTTTATTAAACCTTCAGGAAACCTCATCCCGCCCGTTTCCTGAAAAATGCGAAGGCTGCTTGGGCTCTTCGCCTGCCCGCCAACCTTGAGGTTGGATGGGCAGTGCTGTTAATTAGCTGAATTACTTTTCTAATGGCCTTAACAGGCCTTTGATAGTTCGGCCGGCGTGCGCCTGCCGAACAAAATAGGTAAATGACGCACGATGACGTCAGGACGCCTGCCCAACGTCATCGCGCGTCATTTTGTGATTCGGAGTGTCGGGCCCGCCCCTGCCCGCCAACGGCAATATTCTGGCCCAGGAGTTAAATCTGACCCCTTGTCAAGTCTACCCGTTACTCCCTGCTCAAGTAATCAAGACTTTTTTTTCCAGTTCAAATTGACTGGTTTCTCTTTCTCTTTGTAATTCAAGTCTTTTCCTTCTCCTTATTCTTTGAAATTCTAGATCAAGTTTTCGGATTTCCCATTCTTTTTCTCTTCTATTTCTCTTTCGAGTTCAATATCTTGCTTTTCTCTCACTCTCTCGAATTCGTTTTCATTCCTCTTGCTTGTTCTTTTTCCTTTCTTTCAAGTTCAAGTTGCATTGAATCCTAGCCAACTTAACCTGTGTTTTATCTGTATTACCTTTGTCTTCCTCGAGGTTCAAATATTGAGCCAATATCTCAACTGTTCGACTTTGTAGCACCTACTTTTACCTCTATTTCCAACTTCTCTGCCAGTGCTTTTAAATTAACCTTTGTTAAATGTCGCAAGGCACTCGAAGACAAGTTCTCTCTTTCGAGGAAAGCTTCCACAGTAGATATAGTCATTGTAAACTTTTCCATTAATTCAGCAAAAGCCACTGTGAAATCTTTTACGTCTAAGCTCTGGCCAAACCCAGTGTCCTTGCCTCAGCCAGTGGATTCAAAATCCCGCAAAACACCCCCAGTTTAGTTACAATCTCCATAGAGACTGATAATGCTTAAAAAGAAATTCGAACCTCCACTTAATAGCTGAAAAGGATGACATGACAAGATTTCACATTTTAAAAACGTCACTGTAACAAGTGACTGAAAAAACCCTATTGACTAAACACTTTTCTTTTTGTAGGTGACTTATAAACTACAGAAAGGAACATTCCCCTTTATATTCATCACACATTCCACTCTCCATGGAATTATAGTCCTTATAGCAGAGTTGCTCGCAGCTTCCTATGGATTCTTGTATTCCTGTTGAGGATCAGCTATTCGTAACTGTCTCCAGGTGCTTTCCACAGTTTTTGGAGAGTTTCTTAAATCAACCACCAACAGTAAAGCCTGTTCTGATAATTCTTCTTCCCCCTGGTCATCCCAGAACAACTTTCCCAGAATCCTTACATGGCTGCATGATGTGTCTATTTGAATAGAGACAGGGTATGGCCTTGGGTAACTTCGCAAAACTAAGCAGCCTCTTCTCTCTGGTGACCACACAAAACTATTATGTGTCTGAGATATTCATTGATTTGTAGGAAAGTCTGTAACCTGATCTCAAAAATGGATTCCTTTGCTTTTTCCCCATGACAACGTGGAACACATTAATCTTGCATTCAGGTAGAAATGTTAATTAGCTATTCTTGACTTCAACTCCCTTTCCGGGACTTTGGGGGACTCTAAGTCTACTCATGATAAACTAAGAAATGGTTGCCATTGTCTCCAAGCATAAATACCTTGCACCTTCTTCTCAGTAAAATAATCTAAGCCTTAGGATCTCTAACAATCAAACCACCCAGGTTTACTGGTAGGCAAACTTCAGAGCAAGTCACATGACCCCCTTCATTTACCCTAAATTTAAAGCTATAGTCCCAGAATATAATAATCTTACAAAACTCATACTCGTAATAATTGCTAGTTCTTAGTAACACCTGGCAGCAAAACTAACTGGTGCTGCAGTGCTTGACAAACCAGCTAAGCTTGCCAGTGTGAATGGAAGAGTTAATCACCATTGGAGAGACTAATGCAGGTGGGTGGAACCAGGAAGAAGCAGACCATTCGGAGTAGCAATCAGTGTAATATGGGGGCTCTCAGTTACCCAACAATTTCTATTATCTACAGGGAAGGGCATAACTAGCAAATAAATGAAGTTACATTATGATTTTTTTTAAAACTCCTTGTGTTATGAAAAACAACTATACACAGTTTAGATAAGTCCACATAACTTGTACTTACCAATAAACTAATTCTAATATGTATTTTCTTCTATTTTTTATTCTAATATGCTATTCGTACGAAAGTAATGGCCCCTCAAACAATTTTTTCAATTAAATGTTTTGGTCCAGTTTAGGTATCTAACATTTGGATTGACAAACTGTGTGAGAAAATTAATTTAATTAATTATATTTATTTATTAGGCCCAGAGTACCAGAGCAGTGGTAATGTATTTAAGTTTGGTGCATATCAGTCTTACAATTTTTGGTATTAGAAAAAGTGACTGGCAGGCAAATAGCATTTTTACTTTGTGTGTATCTATTTTCTGGGGAGAGCTGTTGGTCTAAGACACCTCTTTCACTGATGCTGAAGGAGACTGTGTTTTCAAAGTATTAGTTTCCTGTTGGATTGGTGGTGATCCATCTAAATACATCCATTTGCTTTTTTAGCTGAGAAAACTTTCTGTATGAGTTACTTCATGTTCTTCAAAATGTCTCCCCATGACTTCCCTTCCCATTCAGGGTCAGCACATTTTTTTCCGATGTTGCATTTGGAAAAGGACATTAGGAATGGGGGGAAGGAATTTCAAACCTGTGGTGCAGATTAATCAAAATGCTCATCTCCTGCTCCTTTATTTCATTCCCCTCGTCGTTCATTTCCTTAAATAAATTCAACAATTCACCTTACATTTGTTACCAGTGTGTTTTCTTAGAATTAAGTGCAGATGTAGAATAAGTTCTTAATTTAGGGAATATTGTATTCAGAATAGGCCACTGAAATACAGACCACAATGTCATGCTGAGAGGCACACACTGGGAGAATCAATGAACTTCAATTTTATTAACCCTGACAGTGTTTCAGCAAACTCCATACAACAATACAAACAAATGGCCAAGTGCTTGGATCCAGAATTTGAACCATTTGGCAAAAGGTTGACTAAATACAGTTTTTCAGTCAGTTGGCTGCCATTTAGGAATGCAGTGACACGGAAGGGAAATAGGCCATTCATGTCGTCCAGGTCACTTTGATGTTCAGTTGTTTGTTCAAGATGTCGATCGATCATTTTCATCTCCCCATTTTGGTGCCAAACCTGTAGGGCTGCATTCTCTGCTGAGTCATTCATTTTGGTATCTTGTTTTGCAATGCTTGAATTGAGTTGTCACTTATCAGGCCAAATGGAAATTGTTCAAATAAACTAACAACTCTTAAACTTGAAGAGGTTGGTCCATATTGCTTTGAGCTTGTGCATTCCTTAGCTTATAACCATGCTCAAAGATCTTCCATTCCTTTATCCACACAATTAAACTCATGACCAACTGATGTCTCTCAATACTATAAAAATGTGGCTTTTATTTTCTTTTAAACTTTTTTTTCCATTGAGACCATATTTAAGCTTCTTCAGTATCTCTTCATAATTCAGTAATCTAAGTACCATTGTAGATTTTCCAAAACATGGTTATCAAAACTGGATATAATATTTAATGTGGTCTCAGCAGTATCTCATAGATTGTTGGTATTCAAAGCAAGCAAACATTTCATTTACAAAGGCAAGGAGGAATTATCATAGCAAACATATATGAACATAGGCCAGAGTATTGCCGTCAGCTGCGGGGGCGGGCCCGACATGCTGACGCGCAAAATGACACGCGATGACATCAGGCGTGCGTCCCAATGTCTTCGCGCGTCATTTAGATATTTCATTCGGCGGGTGCGCAACAGAGGTGGCCGCGCACCCGCCGAACTGTCAAAGGCCTGTTAAGGCCATTAGGAAAGTTAATCAGCAAATTAACGGCGCTGCCTGTCCAACCTTAAGGCTGGCGGGCAGGCGATGAGCCCAAGCGGCCTTCGCATTTTTCAGGAAACCTCACCCACGGGCAGAATGAGGTTTCCTGAAGGTTTAATAAAATCAATAAATAAATTTTGCTAAATTGACAAACATGTGACACTGTCATATGAGGGGACATGTCTAAATAACTTTTCTCTTTCCTTATTAAAAAATGTCAACATGTACTTAAGCTCCCTGAGGCAGCTCCGTGCAGGCCCCAACTCCCCCTCCTCTCCCTACCTGCACAAGTAGCGCTTAGCGCTACGGAATGTGTTTTATGCTGGGTGGGCCTTAATTGGCCTGCCCACGTAAAATGGCGGTGTGCGAATGGCGATCGGCTCTGTGTCCGCCCCCGCCTGCTCCTGCTCGAGCCGCCCGACATAGGTAAGTTTCTGGCCATAAGGTCATTCTGCCTCTCAATCTTTTTGTACCTCATTTCCATTTACCTTCCTTTGTTCCATATCCCTTAATACCCTGACCTAACAAACATGTATTGATCTCAGTTTTGAAAATTTCAAGTGACCCATCAGTCGCTGCCTATTGGGGGAAAGAGTTCCAAATTTCAGATGGAAAAATGCTTCATTATTTTATTCCTAACTGGCTGTACTGTAATTTTAAGATTATAACAACAACTTGTATTTACAAAATACAAGTTATTAGGATGCTTTTTCACAGGGGACTTAGAAGACAGAATATCACACTTAGCCACATAAGGAAACATTAGGCTGTATGACCAAACATTTGGCTAAAGAGATAAGTTTTGAGGAGTGTCTTAAAGAAAGAAAGCGAGCTAGAGAGGTTTAGGAAAGGAAGGAAGCCCAGGCAGCTGAAGGCATGGCTACCAGAGGTGGAGGGATTAAAATCAGGAATACTCAAGAGGCCAGAATCAGAGGAACTTGCTCTCCCTTGTTCTGCATTCCTTCACCAGAGGAAATAGTTTCTCTGTATCTACCCTATCTAATCTCCCTGGCACTTTAACACCTTGATTACATCGCTTCTCAACCTTCTAAACACAAAGGAATACAAACCTATACAACCTATCCTCATAATTTAAGCCTGTCAATCAGCCTGACCGCCAGGAAGAGAATCTGTCATATCTAGAAGATGCATGCTGTGAAGTTAAAAATCCACATGCAGCCTGTTGGGAAATCTGGACTTCCGGGATTTCCATCTAAAACTCCACCCTGACACATGCATAACCTGCCCCTGTTAATATCCAGAACAATATTTGTTTTAACTTGTTGCTCAAGGAAAGGAAGTCTTAAAATTACTGATCAGGTCTGAATTGAAATAAGTTTGTGCAGTCCAATCTTAACCGTGTTAGATAGGAAAATGCCAGTTTTGAAGCCTTGCTAATAATGGTGATATTTCTCTCTGCATGCTAATTTTAGTGAAAAAGTAAATGAGAGTGCTAAGCAGGGAGTATTACTGTAAATTTGCATCTACTTTATGCACTAAAAATAGCAAACAGGGAAAATATACTCCTCTAAGTCTTCCTTTTTCATGCCAACTGATTGGAGTTGATTTGCCCTTGGAAATACACTTTGCACCTCAGTGGAACCTTTTCTTTAATGTGAACATAATTGACATGTTGTATTCTTTGCAAGTGACTATTTTAATAATGGCTTGTTAAATGCGACACTGCTATTTAAAAAATAAACTGCTGCATGATCTAGCATGTCAAACATTGAGAATAAATGCATTACAAGATTACTTGTATATTTGTAAAACTGTTTATCTATTTGAAGTAACCTTCAATGTTACTGAACAGTACCATCAGTCTTAGATTGATGACCAGCTGGATTTCTGTACCAGGCGGGTTAGAGCAACATGCTTAGTCTTTAAGTGTTTCTTTTTAACATCGAACAAGTTAAATAGTAATCATTAAAACTTATGACTGCATGACATGTATGTACATGCTTATCAATCAAATTAAAACAATCTGCCATTATTCTAACTATAACAAAAAAATCTAATATTTAGTCCTTAAGTACACTGAGGTAGAAGCTGGTCCACGTTTCAGCCATATTCTGGGAGGAAACCTTGGGGCAAAAAAATAGCAATTTCATGGGGCTATGTCCTGCAGCCAAAAGATGCCTGAAATGTATCACACTCTACATTGTTTTCAGAGATTTTATAGGCATCTCTAGTGGCTACCTGAAGCATCTGTTTGACCCTCTCCATATGTTAATGCTTGGTTTAGGACTCCTCTGCCAAATTGGGTTGCTCTGATTTTCCTGGCATGGGTGCATGACAGATGCCAGCAGATCACCCAAATTGTTCAAATGAGGCCCGAGAACCTATTTCAGGGATCTGGAAATGGGCCATAACCAATATTTACCCCTTTTTTTTTCCTAACAGATATCTGGTGCTAGGTTTAGTGAATTTCCGCTGGTGCATCATCAGCCAGTTGCTGTAGGATTATGAGCTCCTAAGATTTGTGAATGGAGTATTTACACAAAGTTTTAGTTCCCTTTTATCTAACAGAGCTGTGCCTTTGGAGGCAACCTGTAATGTAAACAAGGTGATGTGAGTACCTCCATAGGCATGGAGCACCAACTTAAGAGAGAGTTTGGTCTTTCTACCTCCGAAGACAAAGAATGCCAATGGTACTTTCCATTATATTCAACATTTTATCCTGCGTACGGATGGGCTTAGTCTTAGCTATCTGTGATTTTGACAATGTTGGCCATTCCTTAACAACGTGGAAAGGTCCATAACCACAATTAGTAGTGAAATGGCACCAACTCCGAACAGTGTGGGACAACAGGAAAATTGAATTATGTACTTCTGACACCCTGTACAGAATGAACATTTCTTGTGGAGTAGAAAAAGGTATGGCATTTTTACATCTAAGTATTGTGCTATCAATTGTTACAGAGGTACTACTTTGAAATGTGTGCCACTTCGTATCTCTTAGTTTGGGTCTTGGTGTGCCACTTCGTATCTCTTAGTTTGGGTCTGTGTGTCTAAACTAAAACATATACACCTATCAACAACTTTCATGAAAGCTATGCTGTTCTTTAAACTGGATGTCCTTATAGTTCAAATATGTGCTCCAGTTTTAACCTAAAGCACCCAGTGCGAAATGGGCAAGTTTGGGTCAGATGTCCAATTTATCCCCCATTCCACTTCAGGCTCCACTGAAGTAGAATTGAACTGGATGTGAATTGGGTATCCAACCAGAACTCACCCAGTTCTCTCCAGGCACTTCTGATTAAAATCAGTGTAGAATTTGTTTGAAGAACAGAAGGGTGGTGAGATTATCTCTACCTCTTATCCTGAGGAGATACTCCCTAAAATGTGTGGTAATCATGTCATGCACTCCACCAGTAAAATTTATATGCCTATAAATTTATAACAACAGAATAATTTTTATGAATTAGTTGATTCTGCAATTAATAAAATCCAGTTATTTTTCTTCTATAGTAGTTATTGCAGTAATCCACCATCTATTTGCTGTGCTACTAAATAAATCCTGTATAACAATCATATTGGTTTGTTGATTCAGAATTTTTTGCTGATAAGTAGATCAATGGGAAAGCTATACTGCCACTCTAATTGTGATAAACGCAAAACTCACAAATTGAAAAAGCAAAGCAAAATGTATCAACACATTTACAATTATTTTGATCTTAGACAATAAAATAAATATTTGTAGTAAAGGTTAAAGGTGTCAGTAGCTCGTCTTCCAGTTCTAGTTTTCAAGATATAAAATAAGTCTAGCTGCAAAAACTGCAAGCCCCCACTGTAGTTGTCTTATAAATTGTGTTGAAAGTTTGGAATAACAAAAGCCTGTCAGAAGAAAATATAGCATAGTATTTTAATTAAAAACTCACCTTTTAGAATTTGGAATTATAAACTTCAAAAGTGCTATTTAATAGATATTTTTTGTATTAGAAATAAATCTTTACAATTCAATTATACAGTAGCACTTTAGTACTTTCATTAGCTAATTAAAAAGATCTAATGCTGTACTACATTTAGAATACCTCAGTGTGATAAGGGTCAAAGTAAGTCATATGAAAATTACTATTGTAAAATGATATAAAATGAATACACATTGTTACTTTTTTAATTAACTTTCATTTCAAATAGTGTTTTTGAGTGATGTTTTCAGATACGTGGAATTGAATTTGCTAAGACTTGGATTGGAAGATGGGCTACATGCAGTTCCTACGTATTGCTGTTACAGATGTTTTGTCAAATGCCTTGCCTGTCAAATTTTTTTTGAAAGAGTTATCAAGTAAGGCTATTCCTGCCAAACTATTATAAGGAGGACTTTACTCCACACTGAGAAGACAAGTTTAGCAACATTCCTTCCTTCGGCATCTTATTCATCAGGGCTACTGGACACCCTGAGGACTTAATAGCATGTTAAAAAAGTATAAGACCTTTTTTGCACATTTCTAATACGAGTTTACAAAAAAAGTGGAAAAAGCTTGTATATAAATAGTTGCTGCTTTAATTGGTATGGAAATTATTAATAAGAAATATATTTAACATACTGTAAAACAGAGTTACCCTGTGCAGGGTTCTATGAAAGGTATCCTTCTGTGTAAGGTCTATAGCATTGTTCCTTACAGCACACAGTTTATAATATTTTCAGTATTCTGAAGAGCATGTTGGGTGACTTCCATTTCCTATGCAAATGTGCACAGTGTTGCATGTTATGCTGACTATTCCCTCAGCTTTTCAGTGGCATTTTGTTTTGGAGATTTCAGAGATTGATTGCTTCGCTATTTTTTGTGTACAGAGAACTGGAAAATGAAATGTAAATGGCGTGCATGGAATTATAACTTTCTGAAAATATGGTTTCTGGAAATTAGATGTTAAAAATCAGCTGCATTTTCAATATAGATTAGAATTTTTCTAAAGTAATAAAGAAAAAATGTTTCTTCAAGCTGGTAGTTTTGTGTTCAGTTTTCTTCATGTTCCTTATACACTCCAGAAGAATGCAATCAGAGCTGAAATATTAATTCTGGGGGCTATGAGCCACCACGCAATCCCTAGAATATTACACACTGCATTAATAAAGAAGACAATCATAACACAATTTGAAATGCTAGAATGTTTTGATCCAACATTTTTATACAGTTTTCTGTATAATGCTGAGTTTTATGTACGGCTCATATCTGAAAAGGGCCCTGGGCACCCATTCCTTAGATCTTTTTAAACTGCTGCAGTCTGAACTAGCAATTACCACTCACTAGGAACAGGAATAAAGCTTCCTGGTTCCCCAAGACACCAATAAGCAACGAACTGATGTAGCATTTAACTCAGCCACCTGGTCTGTCTTTGAGTATGAGTGTCTATCCAGTAGTTATGAAGGAACAATGGAGCTATTTTTGGCTGCTCAACACAATCACACCTTCTCATTTCATTCATGCGCAAAAAAAGTGTTACATAGAAACATAAGAAATAGGAGCAGGAATAAACAATACAAGCCCCTCAGCCTGCTCTGTCATTCAATAAGATCATGGTTGAAGTTCTACATTGAAACCACTTTGCCCAAAAGTCTATTGATCTCAGTCTTGAACACACTGAGCATCTACAACCCTCTGGCATGGAGAATTCCAAAGATCTACAACTCTCTGAGAGAAGACATTTCTTTCCACCTCAGTTCTCAATGGTTGAACCCTTATCCTGAGATGACAATCCATAGTTCTAGGCTCTCCAGCCAAGGGAAATAGCGTTTCAGCATCATCTTGTCAAGTCTTATGAGAATTTTATACAGCCTTCGAAAAATTTTGCAGTTGATTAGATCAGGATATGGCTGAGTATAAACGCTGGCAAAACAGACTTCTTTTTACCATGACCTATATCATGAAATACTCTACCTTGTAATCCAGTTACAAAAGGAAATGCAGTTCAAGAGGAAGCTTGAAAATCCACTATATTCTTTCAAGAGAGTAGCATTTCTGCTGCCCTGGCCAGTGTGGTCATTTTCTGCTCTGCAGCAATACTTTGCCATACAAATGTAGTCTAGTCATTTTTCTCGCGTAGCCTGTTACATCTATCACTCCAGCTGATCTGAAAGGGAAAGAAACCAGTTGGACCAATGATGCAATAAATTGAAAGTAGTCTATCCTCAAAGCAAATTTCCTGTTCAACGTGGAAGCTCCCTAAACTAAACTGTGACATCACCGATGACCAGCTATGAGGTCAGTCAAAAATGAAAAGCCTGGTGACACTCACTGTCCTCTATCACATATGAAGAATGGCCACTTGGGTTGCCGACATCATAGACTAGCATCTTAAGAGAGGGTAGAAATGTTAGGACCAGAGGTGGGGGTTGAAGAGAGTCCAAAAGCCAAATGCAAAATGTCATATTTATGGTTGACAAATTCTGAAAATGTGAGCATTGTTGGCTTGGAAAATTGAACAAAACTTGTATTTATTTGATGTCTTGAGACTAACTCTCCTCCAAAACAAAAAGAAGCAGTTTGCACTGCACGTTTCATCACCAGAAGCTCAGGCTAAAGCAACTTGCTCATTTAATAAACCTTATTCAATCAACACTGACATTTATTCTAACATCTCATTCCTTCTTTGACAGCTGGAATTTTTGGCAAAACGATGCAATCTGCATTTTGAGAGGATGTTAGCATATAATTATTACAATCTTACAATCCAACGTATCTCATTTTGTTAGTAATAACAAGATAATTGCATCCTCAATCTTTCTGAGCTAGGTGTTTGACTATATGGACTTTTACAACCTCTGCAGTAATTTATAAATTTCTGTTGGGAATTCAATCATAGTTATTCTCAAGTACTTGGAGTGAATGAAGTGACTGTCAAGAGATGACACTGAGGAGCAATGCAAATGGCTCATAGAAATTACAATTAAACCTGATTTGACTTAATATAATTACAAATCTATCCGATGAGGTTCATGGTGCACAAAGTGTTCTGAATCCAGGACTGCTCATTGTTGGCAGATGTTTCTCTTAGTACCTCTTGTCTTAAGAGGAACATTTCAAATTGTAAAATTGATAACAATTCAGCACAGTAATAAACTAATCAAATTAAGTTCAGATGCCATAGCCCTCCCGCATTTGAAGATAGTCTTCCCATCTAAAGGTCAGCAGTTATAAAAATAAATGGAAATACTCTAAATTTCTTTTTGTCTCAGTTTTTAAAAATTTTCCTTTAGCCCCCCCCCCTTTCCACCATGTTTAATTTTATGCAAATATTGCTGATGGCTTCACTGAGAAACTAGCAAAGAGTTGTCTACGGGAATCTATTTTTAGCAAAGTTTTAACAATGCTCTAAAAAGATAATTGTATAATAGACAGAGGAGGTTTTATGAAAGAGAAATTGGTTGACAAATTTAACAAGAGTATTTTGAGGTAACTAGTAGGGTAAATAAAGGGGAGTCAATTGCTATAGTATACCCTGATTTCCAAATGGCATTCTATAAGGTGTCACACAGAAGCTTAATGCACATAATAAGGGCTCATGGAGTTGAGGGTAATATATTAGGGGGATACTGTACACAGTTCTGGTCTACATATCTAAGAAAGGAATTGCGTTTTTTTAAATTTATTCATTCATGGGATGTGGACTTCGCTGGCTAGGCCAGCATTTATTGCTCATCCCTAATTTCCCTTGATAAGGTGGTGGTGAGCTGCCTTCTTGAGCCGCTGCAGTCCATGTGGTATAGGTACATCCACAGTGCTATTAGGGAGGGAGTTCCCGGATTTTGACCCAGTGACAGTGAAGGAACGGCAATATATTTCCAGGTCAGGATGGTGTGTGGCTTGGAGGGGAACTTCCAGGTGGTGGTGTCCCCATGCAGCTGCTGCCCTGGTCCTTCTAGATGGTAGCGGTCAAGGGTTTGGAAGGTGCGGGCTAAGGAGCCTTGGTGAGTTCCTGCAGTGCATCTTTCAGATGGTACATACTGCTGCCACTATGCGTTGGTGGTGGAGGGAGTGAATGTTTGTGGATGGGGTGCCAATCAAGTGGGCTGCCTTCTCCTGGATGGTGTCAAGCTTCTTGAGTGTTGTTGGAGCTGTGTTCATCCAGGCAAGTGGAGAATATTCCATCACACTCCTGATTTGTGCCTTGCAGATGGTGAACAAGCTTTGGGGAGTCAGGAGGTAAATTACTCACCGCAGAATTCCTAGCCTCTGACCTGCTGTTGTAGCCACAGTATTTATATGGCTAGTCCAGTTCAGTTTCTGGTCAATGGTAACTCCCAGGTTGTTGATAACGGGGGATTCAGCAATGGCAATGCCATTGAATGTGAAGGGGTGATGCTTAAGATGCTCCCTTGTTGGAGATGGTCATTGCCTGGCACTTGTGCGGTGCGAATGTTACTTGCCACTTGTCAGCCAAGCCTGGATATTGTCCAGGTCTTGCTGCATTTGGACTTGGACTGCTTCAGTATCTGAGGAGTTGCAAATGATGCTAAACATTGTGCAATCATCAGCAAACATCCCCACTTCTGACCTCGTGAAGCAAGGAAGGTCAGTGATGAAGCAGCTGAAGATGGTTGGGCTGAGGACACTACCCTGAGGAACTCCTGTAGTGATGTCCTGGAGCTGAGGTGACTGACCTCCAACAACTGCTACCATCCTCCTTTGTGCTAGGTATGACTCCAACCAGTGGAGAGTGTTCTCCTTGATTCCCATTGGCTCCAGTTTTGTTAGGGCTCCTTGATGCCACAGTTGGTCAAATGCTGCCTTGGTGCCAAGAGCAGTCACTCTCACCTCACCTCTGGAGTTCAGCTGTTTTGTCCATGTTTGAGCCAAAGCTGTAATGAGGTCAGGTGTTGTATGGTCCTGGCGGAACCCAAACTGAGCATCAGTGAGCAGGTTATTGCTTAGCAAGTGCCACTTGATAGCACTGTTGATGACCCCTTCCATCAAGTTACTGATCATCGAGAGTAGACTGATGGGGTGGTAATTGGCCAGGTTGGGTTTGTCCTGTTTACTGTGTACAGGACATACCTGGGCAGTTTTCCACATTGCTGGATAGATGCCAGTGTTGTAGCTCAACTGGAATAGCTTGGCTAGGGCACAGCAAGTTCTGGAGCATAAGTCTTCAGTACTTTTGCTGGAATATTGTCAGGGCCCATAGCTTTCGCAGTATCCAATGCCTTCAGCCGTTCCTTGCTATCACATGGAGTGAATCAAATTGGCTGAAGACTGGCATCTGTGATGCCGGGGATCGCCGGAGGAGGCCAAGATGGATCATCCATTTGGCACTTCTGGCTGAAGATTGTTGCAAATGCTTCTACCTTATCTTTTGCACTGATGTGCTGGGTTCCCCCATCATTGAGGATAAGGATATTTATGGAGCCTCCTCCTCCAGTGAGTTGTTTTATTGTCCACCACCATTCACGACTGGATGTGGCAGGACTGCAGAACTTAGATCTGATCCATTGGTTGTGGGATTGCTTAGCCCTGTCTACTGCATGCTGCCTATGCTGTTTGGCACACAAGTAGTCCAGAGTTGTGGCTTCACCAGGTTGACACCTCATTTTTAAGTATGTCTGGTGCTGTTCCTACCATGCCCTCATGCACTCTTCGTTGAACCAGGGTTGATCCCCTGGCTTGGTGGTAATGGTAGAGTGGGGGTGCAGGGGAAGGGGATGTGGATACCTGGTAATCAGCAAGATGTTTCCTTGCCCATGAGACTCAATGGGGTCTGGAGTTAATGTTGAAGACACCGACTGTATACCACTGTGCCGCCACCTCTGCTGAGTCTGTCCCTACCCAGGGATCGTGATGTCTGAGACATTATCTGTCAGGTATGATTCCATGATTATGACTAAGCTGTTGTTTGACTAGTCTGTGAGACAGCTCTCCCAATTCTGGCACAGGCCCCCAGCTGTTATTAAGGAGTACTTGGCAGGGTCAACAGGGCTGTGTTTGCCATTGTCGTTGTTGTTTCTGGTGCCTAAGCCAATGCCGAATGGTCCATCCGGTTTCATTCCTTATAGCTGTTTCGTACAACTGAGTGGCTTGCTAGGCCATTAAGTCAAGTCCATTGCTGTAGGTCTGGAGTCACATGTAGACCAGACCAGGTAAGGACAGCAGATTAGTGAACCAGATGGGTTTTTAATGACAATTGACAATGGTTTCATTGGACTTGAGACTCTAGATTTTTCTCCATCTGCCCTGGTGGGATTTGAACCCTGGTCCCTAGAGCATTACTCTGGATTACTAGTCCAGTGAGAATACCACTATGCCACCGCCTCTACTTAACAGCTGTCTTTTGATGAGTGGTTGAGTAAATTGGGCCTACACTCTCTGGAGTTTATAGAAATGAGAAGTGAACTCAGTGAAACATACTGTACAAGATTCCAAAGGGGCCTGGCAGGGTAGATATTGAAACATTTGCTTACCCTGACTGGGGAACCTGGAACATGGAGGCACAGTCTCAGGATAAGGGGCTGATCATTTAGGACTGAGGTGAGGAGAAACCTCTACACTCAGGGGGTTGTGAATGTTTGTAATTGTCTACATATGAACATACGAAATTGGAGCAGAAGTAAGCCATTCGGCCCTTCAAGCCTGCTCCACCATTCAATAAGATCATGGCTGATCTGTTTGTGTTTCGAGTTCTACATTCCCATCTACCCCTGATAACCTTTGATTCCCTTACCTAACAAGAGTCTATCTATCTCTGCCTTAAAGATATTCAGTGACCCCGCTTCCACTGCCTTCTGAGGCAGAGAGTTCCAAAGTCACACACCACCCTGAGAGAAAAGAATTCTCCTCACCTCTGTCCCATTTGGGCACAGACTGCTGTAAAGTGCTTTGGGACATCCTGACGATGTGAAAGGCACCATTCAAATGCAAGTCTTTCTTTTATTCCAGCTCTCTTCAGTTTTGGTTGTCTCATACCAATTTACCCAAGTATGGTTTATCTGGGTTAGGCAATAAAAGGTTAAATTGCATTGCTTGACAAATTGTAATACTATATGTATTACATATGCAAAAATGAAGAAGCGTCACATCAGCAATTACACCTGCTAAACATAATCACCAATCCACCCTTGCATCTATATCTGAACTTGGCTATAGAATGTAGTTGTGCATCTACCAGCTATGTACGTGCACGTATGCAAACATGGCAGCTCAGTGCACAGGTATGAATGTGAGAGTGTGTGTGAATATGAATGACAAATGTCCTGCCCAGCGGAGATGGTTTTGAGTGATCAGTGCCTTGATGTTGGGGATGTTGGCCTAGGAGAGGATGCTGCAATTGGACTGCCCTCCTTGGCACTGGATTTGGAGGATCTTGTGAAGGCACTGCTGGTGGCACTTCTCCAGTGCTTTGAGCTGCCTGCTGTAATTTGTCCAAGTGTCTGAAACATATAGGAGCACAGGGATCACTGCTGCCTAGTAAACCATGGCCTTAGTCTCGGGAGCATCATTCTGGTCCTCAAATACTCATTTCCTCAGTGGCCCGAAGGCTGAGCTGGCACATTGGAGGCAATGATGAATTTCGTCATCTAGGTCTGACTTCGTAGAGATGAGGCTCCCACGATATGGAAAATGGTCCAAATTTTTCAGGATCCCGATCTTAATTGTTGGGGGTAGGTGACCAACTCTGGGGAAAAAGGTAAGGGACACTTTGGCGAAGGAGCAGGGGGGTGCAGGCAAGATCAAAGGAGGGGGTGGGGGGGTGCAAGACCAGAGGTGGGGTGAGGGGATGCGATTACTGGAGCTGAATGATGAATCTTGGTGTGATTTTAGTTTTGGGTTAAATGCGGAGTAGGTTGGACAGTTTCTTGTCTGTTCCATAATTATCTCTATACCTGTGGGTAGTTTGCTGGAGGTGTGGTGAGGAAGATGGAGACAACGGTTGATGTGTTGAAACAGAAAATGTGTTTTACTCCAGTCTTGACTGCCCAGAACAAAACAAAAACAGTAAAAACTAGGAAATAAGGTTAGTGGTCCAAACTGGTCTTGTATACCTTAAAATGGAACACTGGTAAAAACTGGGAAATAAGAGTACTGGTCGGAACTATTTTTTCCAATTGGGATTAGAGTGCTTCCATTGGTGAGGATCCACGGCTTGCATGCCATCGTGGAGTGGGCTGGAGGATGATGACCAATTTCTGAGGACAGCCCAGTTTGAGGAGGACAGACAGTGTAATTATGCCTCTGTCAACCATGTGCGAGCAAATCTGTGTGTAACCTTACAGCGCAGGCGCAACGTCCGTGAGGCAGAACCCAATGCGCAAGCGTCGGCACGTCAGGCTGCGGATTGACGCGCAGGCGCGTTAGGTGTCAGGAGGAGGAGGCAGGCCGCGCAGGCGCGCAGGCGCGCAGCTCTGTGAGGGCCGGGGTTAGTGCGCAGGTGCAGTTGGTTTCCCCGGCGGAGTGGAAAGGCCGGTGGGCGAATGTCCATCTTCAGGCCGGTTGTGATGGCATTTTCTTCGTGGCATAAGTTGCTGACCAGCCGCCGCTATTAAGGAAAGTGCCTTTGGAGAGAGAGGGGGCTTCTTCGCATTTATTGATTCGCTGCCTTGTACCGAGAGAGTGGGGTTGAGGCCAGTGTCCGGACCATCCGTCGCTGCCGCTGCTGTACCCCGGCCCCTGGCAGGAGGCCCCGGCCTTGTCGCTGGCGAGACCGTTGCTACGGGCCCCCGCCTGCCTGGAGAATGGGAATCATCTTCACTAAACTCTGGAGACTCTTCAATCACCAAGGTGGGGCCCAGACTAGTGGGTAAAGTGCCTGAGAGAGCTGGGGGAGCGGGGTGGGTGTCTGACTGCTCACTCACATCCCTCTCACAGCCAGCCTCTCACTCTCAATGTACTTACAACCACAGCCCTAGCCCTGATAACTTCACCTCAAACAGCCTGCCTGCCACACGCAGCCTCACTCACCCAGTCATTGTTATGCCCTATTCATTCAGTGCCACGATTTGATCCCCATTTATTCTCTCTTTCTCATTCCTACCAGCTTTACCCAATTATTTGTTTCTAAAATCGGGCTCGGGCTTAGTTGTAGTGTTAGGTACATCCAGACTATTTAACCTGTTTCATTTACATTTGATCAAGCAGATTTATCCACTTCATAATTTCAGGTCCATTGAGCTTCACATTGTCTTAGTCTCTTTACTTGCCCTTAGCCTTATTTAAATAACAGGGCAGAACTTGCTGTGCCTGGCTGACTTTCTTACTGTCCTTTCTGTTCAGCTATTCAAACACACTCCTTCGGTTTTATGTAAACCACTCTCATTATGACTTTTCTGTTTGGTCTGCCACCACCACTGAAGAGCTTCACAGGTAATTTTATTTTCACTTTCTACTGTTCCTTTCCCTTTTTAAATGTTCATTCATCCATAATAGATGAACATCCTGAGAAAGGATCAAAGAAGTATCAGCTTGTGTTTTTTTAATTTATTGTTTCATGGAATTTGAACAGATTTCATTAATTGAATTTAAATCTGCCATAGTGGGATTTGAACCCTTGTCTCCAGGCCATGAGTCTGGGCCTCTGAATTACTAGCCTAGTGGCATTACCAGTACACCACCGCTTTTTCTAATTATCTTAGCTTATTCTGAGTATTTCCAGTTTCTTTCTCTTTTGATTTTCATATCCACTTCAGCTCTTCTACAATATCTGACTCATCCACTCTCTTTTGTAACATTTGGAAATGGTCTACTTATAATTCTGTTCAGAAGAAACCCTTTTTGATCATGAACTTCACTGCTGACAATTTCCTGATTCTGTTTTAAATGTGTATCATTAAGAGTTCAGGTGCAATCAAAATGACTGATAGACCATTCTGCATCTAATTTGAGTGTGTGCCACGTATGTCAGGTTCCAAGAGTTTAACGGAGGTGTCAGCTGTGGCTCAGTTCATAGCACCCTCGCCTTTGAATCAGAGGATTGTGGGTTCATGTTCCACTCCCGGAAAAACCAAGAACTGTGATTGTACTCGAAAGAAGTTGCAATCTGTGACTGTTGGTAACTCGAAAGAGTTTCCAAGAGTTTAACTGCATTATCATAAGACATTTGTTCAATTTATACAGGTGTGAGTTAGTGTTAAATTTAAAAAAGAGGGTTTGTCTTCTCTGTGTGGGCATCAACTTGGATTATTCTAGGTCTGTGCTGTCATTTGGTACCTATGGCACAAGTTTTGGTTTCTGGTTCCTGTGGCTGTGGAATATTATACTTACTTTATTTCAATTTTTTTAAATGAGGTGTTTTGAGTGTTAGTTTCTAATTTGCAGATTAAAACTGCAAATCAGTGGCAACAGAGACTGAGAACAATAGTGTAACTTATGTCAAAAATAGTTTGAGAGAAGAGTGTTATTTGATCATGATTACTGTGTAAATGTGCAAGAAGTTAAACTATTAGTCAGAATGTTTCTTCCTGATTTCAAGAATTGGCTGAGTAATACATTCTCAGTATGTTTAACTGCCACGTTTGGCCCTGTGTGATATTGAAGATAATTTTATTACATGTACTCTGGCATTCGCTGACGTAGACTGTAGGTATTTTTTCTTCCCTTACAGTACAGAACTTAACTGCACATTGCTGGAATTACAAATTAAAGTCAGTACTGTTTCGTATATGAGTAATGTTCATGAGTTCTATAGAAAACCAAAAATTACCAGCAAGTGTTGGGAAAATGGAAATGCAGCAGTAAATTTTTTACCTATGTGGTGAAACAGATAAGAGTAACTGTGTTTTGCAATACAGTGCCAGAGGTTGCCCTTTTTAATGCTTTGCAGCTTTATTACACACAGCTGGTCACGGCCTTATAGTTGAATACTTCAAAGTACAGCTGGTAATACCAGAGACATATTGCAGACTGAAAAATTCTATTTAGCTGAAATGAAAAAGTTGTTTCCCCTGACTACTACCTTTATAAATGGGCGGGAGCCAGGTTGGATTACTTGAGCATTTTTCAAACCCAACTTCATTCACCCCTTCTCATATTGAAGTTATACACCACGTTCAGACTCACGTGATTTCAAAACGCCTCCAACAGGTCATATAACATGTTTGACTTTAGCTCAGCCATGATCTGATTGAGAGTTAGAGGATCATATTAAAGGTCAGGGTAAGGTTCCTTTAATTTTTCAACTGATGTGAATGAACTTTCAATCGGGGAGATGTTGTTTTCTGTTTATATCAATACATTGTTCCCACAGAATTTCTTGTAATAAGGGAGCTGCACTTAGTGATGGAATTAATCGTGTTATGATTTTGCCAAATAATAGGTATAAAATAACAAAATGCTGGTTGGATGTAGAGTCTTAGAGATTCATGACACAGAAGATGGCCATTCAGCCCATCGCATTTCTGAAAAAGCCTTCCAGGCTAATCCCACTTTGCAGTTTTTGATCATTGGCCATCTAGGCTACGGCACTTCCAAGTGCTTAACCTGAGTACTTTTTAAATGTGATGAGGGTTTCTCTGCCACCTTTTCAGGCATAGTTCCAGATCCCCACCACCTGGGTGAAAGAATTTATGCTTAGTTCCCCTTTATTCCATCTCCCAGTATAAAAATCCTTCTCCATTACTTTAAAACATTTACAGGTCTGTCAGCATCTGTAAAAAGATAGGTTAATGTTTTGGGTGTTGTTCAGACTGGAAGATCAACCTTCAATAATATTGAACATGCAAAGAGGGAATAACAAGTTCTAGGAATTGCAGAAAAGAAGTTCATCGGCTATATGTGTTCAAACAGCTTATTTGGAAAACCGAAAACTGGCCTCAGGCAACCTAAAAGCATGAATTAAAAGAACAAAAAAATCTATGAGCATTACTACTGACGCGTTATTGGCTATCACAAGTCTGAATTCTTTCATTTTGATAGTGGTGTGAACCAACTATGTTAAGCGTTGCTAATGTTACACATAAAAGGGAACAATGGTATATCATAAAAGGTATTATGCGTGTCAGGAATAATTTTCATAATGTTGGAATTTATTGTGAAGTAGAGTAATAGTGAGGTGTGTGTGTGGGACTTAATTGAATTAAAGACAGCTGGTCTGAAGGCTTTGATGTAAGAAGAAAAGCTAGGTTTAAAATGCTAAATAGGTAAACATGGGTGAAATTTTAAAATGTGAGGTGTAAAGGGAACATTTGCATTTTTAAATAAACCAGAGTAGCTTGAATTTAAAGGGGGGCTGAAATGTTATGCCTAGCCAGAAGAAGGTAAGAAAGTGTGTTTATTTTTCCCAAAGATTACTGGTAAAATTAGCACTGTGATAGATTTTTTTATTAGAGAGGTAAAATCCAAAGACATAGTGAAACAATGGAAATTTGCATTCAAAGGGGAAAATATGTATAAAGGAGAAAAGGCTGTGTATAAGGGCAGGCATTTTAAGATCTAACACAAGTGTGAAAAGCCTCTAGCCTCTGTGCCCAAACTGCTTTCTGCAAGAATTAAAGCTAAGAAAACTCACTTTGAATTCGACTGTTCAGGTTATAGCGTTACTTTGCCTGGGCCTCTTAAAGTCTGTGCGTTTTACTGTTGCATTAACTGAGGTGTAACTGGGAGTTCGATTAATCAGGGGAGCTAGGAGTTATCATAGTAGTAATTTGTAGACCTCTGTATGTGCTTAAAATTATTTCTTTTATTAATAAATGTTTAATTTAGTCTTGTTAAAAAAGCGCTCTAAAACTTGGTGGACTTATG
Source organism: Cetorhinus maximus (assembly GCF_964194155.1). Classification (NCBI taxonomy): domain Eukaryota; kingdom Metazoa; phylum Chordata; class Chondrichthyes; order Lamniformes; family Cetorhinidae; genus Cetorhinus; species Cetorhinus maximus. The sequence continues at coordinate 107,533,348 of NC_135889.1, read as the reverse complement.
CGTGCCTTGAATTCAGTCGTAACCTTGAAATAAATATACAAATTGCAAAACAGTTGTGGCAATTGTTTCAAGTTTCCCTTTGGCATTTGAGTAGCTCAGCATTTACCAACGGCTGCTCCGTAACAATGCGTGCACAGGTATAATTGCTTAGACATACCTTGTGACCAGGAGTTTATGCTAACTAAACCACTAAGTGGCACCAATAGTATGATTCGTGAAAAGAGTACTTAATTTATTTTGTGTAAACCACTAGCTCAAATGTGTGTAATATATTAGTTTCACTGATCACGTCAAGAATATTTTAAAGTGTGTTTTCTATTTCTAATATAAATTGTCAACATCAGCGTTTTGGCTCTGATATTGAGTGGGATCAGCTCGCTGTTAATCTACAACCTCCCAACAGAACTCCCTATTGGTTGTTTGTGATATCAGTTTCTAACATCAGCCATTTGTGTTAAGTGAGACTAAACCATGGGCAGTTGTGTGTTGTGGGCTGAAGCGACACTTACACCAGTCAGATGTGTTGTCATTCTGCATTGAATTTAAACCTGAGTTAGGACTGTTTTCGCATCTGCTTCACATGTTTTTTCAAGCGATGCACTGATGAAAGTGATTCTTTTGGCTATGATGCCTGTTAACCCATCAAATCTGGCAAAAAGGAGAAACAGTTGTTTGCCTTAATTGTTATTTTTAATGTTTTGTGGGAAATGGAAGGGTGTTAACCTTTTTAGAAGGGATTTTTTTCATCTACCAAGCCTGTAACCACTACACAGAAAGGAGGCCAGGACTAGACAAAAAAGCTTTCTTGGGAGGCAAAAATGGATTAGTAATATTTCAGGCTAAACTTCAGAATGCAAATAAACAGGCCTGAGTAGTGATAGACAGTAGTGGACAATCTGGCAAATGTGTTTAGTTTCTCTTCTAAAATTACTAAGGTATGTCTGAAATGGAACACTGCACGAAGTCTACATCACCTTGAATTACACTCTCAAAATAGCTACTGAGTCTTGCAGTTACTGTTTACATCTACTCTAAAGGAACACTTTTAATCAGGAAGTCTTGATGGCAGTGACTACCAAGGATTTGATTTGTTTAATAAAAACTTCAGAAACAGTGGGAACTCTGCAACTTGCAAGTTTTGATTAACATTCAAGCCCTCATTTAAAATTTTGGTTTAATTCAATTCAGTTTCACTTTATTGTCCATATGGAAATTAATTTTGGGTACATTGCTCATTCATTCAAAAATTACATATAAATTAATAACAAAAAGAAAATTACCCTGCCATAGAGGTCTAACTTTAAGATGTATTAAAAACTATTCCAATGCATTAAAATAATCAGTCAGTGATTGCATATTCTCCTCATCCATTCACCAAACCCCTGTTAAAAGTTCTTGTGAAGAAGGGCACAAATGAATTCAAGAACCAGTTTGTCCTGCATCTGAGGGATTGTACCCTTTTCCCTGAATGCATCCAAGGGATGATTCTCATTATGCAAGACACACTTTTCTTTCGTCAAAATTCTTAGAGCAGATTTCGTCAAGAAACTTCTGCTCATCAAATACCCTTCCTGCCTGGTTCATTAATCTCTGTACCTTAAAGAGTTTGCTTTCCTAAGACCACAGTACCAGGCGAGACAAACAAAAAGGATAGCGTTCTCAACTACAGCTGTATAGAAGAGTTTCATAATTGTGGGATCTACTTAAAAAGATTTTTGTTTTCTGAGGTAGTATAATCGTGTGCCTTTTAACTAGCACATCTGTACACGGTTCCTTCCAATTCAGCTTATCTACTTTAATGCCTAGATACTTGTAGCTGGTAACTACTTCAATGACCACATCATGAATCTTCACGAGAACAATATCATTAACTGGCTTTTTCCTATAAGACACACAAGTACCATACCATCAGCATACTTTAAGATCATTGTTATTGCGCTCTGATTGCCAGTCGTCTGTGTAGAGGATGAAAAGCGAAGGTGAAAGTACGCAGCCCTGAGAAGATCCAGTATGCGTTAACATGGGCTCCAAGTAAATCCCAGAAACTAATACCCATTGGGTCCTGTTGTGAAGGAAATCACTGATCCAAAGTAGGAGAATGGAATTGGTGTCAAGGTTTTTCAGTTTCTCAATGAACCTGAATGGTATTAAAAGCTGAAGTGAAATCAACAGAGATCGCGTGAGCATAGTTGCCATTTCTATCCGTGTGCTGTTGGATCAAACGGGCCCAAAGTCAGAACAGCATTGTCCATTGGCTTATGAGGTTGATAGGCAAACTGTAACTGATCAATATGTGGAAACAGAGGATCTGAAAGACGCTTTGACGCAATATGCTCAAATCATGTCCTGACTATCAATGTAAGAACAAGTGGTCGGTAATTATTCAACTCAGCAGGCCATGACTTCTTAGCAACTGGTATGATGATAGCTGATTTCCAATAGCAAGGAACAGTGTGCGTGTCAAATGATTCTGAAAGATTAGGGAGAAAGGAACTGCCAACTGATGAGAACATTCCTCAAGAAATTTTACGCTGATGTTATCTGGGCTACATGCTTTCTGTGGATTCACTCATTTGAATTGCTTCTCTACCTCCCGTTTGTTGAAAATAACATGAGATCCTTCTAATTTGTAAGTGAAACCTGCTGCCAAATCACATATTCCTCAAATTCTTCATTTTCAAACCGGCCAAAAAACCTATCCGATTCATTTGCAACATCACGAGGATTGCCTGTGGACAAATAGGGGTCAATTTCTCTCTTTTGATATGAAGCCTGACATTTTATGCGTACGCTTCCATCGTCTCTGGGATTATTTGTCTGAAAATAATTGTTCAGCTTATCCCCGTACGCAAGTTTTACATTCTAAATTTGCTTTCTCGCCTTGATTTTTTAAATATAATAAAATAAAAACAAAATGCTGGAGAAACTCAGCGGGACTGACAGCATCTGTGGAGAGAGAAACAGTTAACGCTTCGAGTCCGTATGAATCTTCAGAGCTAAAGAGAAGTAGAAATGTGATTGAATTTATACTGTTTAAAGGGGGGTGGAGCAGGTAAAGCAGGATAGAAGGTCAGTGATAGGTCGGGGCTAAGGAGAGATTGACAAAGATGTCATGGACACAAGACAAATGGAGTGTTAATGGCAGTGGTGAAGACTAAAGAAGATGCTGATAGTGACATAAATGTAAGAAAGTGGAAGATGTTAAAAGCAGTACATGGGTCAGCACTCTCTGAAAGAACAACATGGAAACAAGTGACGCATGGCCCAGCAAGGGGGTGGTGGTTGGGGAAAAGGGATTTAAAAAAGGGATCAAAAAATTAATAAATGAATAAAAATAATTTTTTTTAGTTCATCAAGTTTGTCTTGGTCCCCTACGCTAAATGCAATTTGTCTTTCCTTCATTATTGCTTTTAAGTCCTTTGTAATCCATAGTTTCTCATTTGGATAGATCTTAATTGTTTTAATTTGGACATGAAACTGTTCACAGAATCATTTATGATATCTGTGCTCTTATTCCTGTCTTCATCCATCATAAAAATATGGCAATTCAAGTTATGAAAACAAATTTGCAGATCTTGAATGGCCACATTATCCCAGATTTTAACCACTTACCTGCCAGGTTTTACTGTTTTCCGTTCTTGCTGATATTTAGAGAGGAGATGCCCAACATTATGATCTGATTCCCCCATCCCTGGTCGAATCAAAAACTTGCGAAAGTCAAGAATGGAGAAAAAAAACGTTGACCCAGTGTCTTCTCTCCATGAGTTGGTTTGTCAGCACACCTAGTGTAGTTACAGAGTATTTCCCTCAAAGACAAGTCACAGTGATTGATATCAGCAAGGGTGATCTTCAGTGAATCTGGAGAGGGAGCAGCCGTTTCTTGAACTGCTGCATAAATAACTCCTGCTGCTTCCTCTGTATTAGCATGCAGTGGAATATTTAACAAAATAATGTGTAATTGATTGAAGTCACGAGGCAGATAGAGAGGTCTAAAAGCCATGCACAGTCGTTCAATGTTAGCAAGGCAGACACATTTCTTAGCCTGAAAATTTCGGCCCCAAATGATTATTCACTTATAATATTCATCTAACTCGCATTTGAGTCAAGGTCATGGGTTTCAGTTCTAATATGGACTTGAGCACATCATCTAAACTGACACCTCACTGAGGGTGTGCTGAATTGCCAGAAGTACTGTACCTTCTTCGTGCTCAACTGATACATTAAAAAAATCCTGGCAACAATGGTCAGTCAGCCTGACAGCTATGGTGGGAAACTGTGACAATAAGCCAGAGCAAAATGAATTGGCACATGGTAAAATAGAGGTTGATAAATGAAAGCCAACATGAATTTGTTAAAGGCAAATCACATTTGACTAACTTGATTGAGCTCTGAATTAATGGAGTGTGTTGATATGGGTTTTGTATATATGAACTTTGAAGATACTTTTGGTTAAAAAAAAACACTTGAGAAACATGTTAACAAACTAGTAGCAAATGTGATTAAAGGAACAATAGCTGCACAGATACTTAAGTGGCTAAGAGACAGAAAGCTTGTTTAAAGGGATCATCAGCCACCCAAAAGATATTGCTGTATGGCAGTGAAGCTAGGCCAACTTACACCGACTAAGAACAGAGGCTTAATGACTTTTATCTCCAATGTCGATGTCAATGATGTAGACAAGAAGATCGCGCGTAGCGTAATGTTTGCTGATGATACAAAGCTAGCAACAAAGATTCACTAGATTGATTCCTGAAATGAGAGGATTGTCTTACGAGGAAAGATGTAGGATTTAGGATTGAGATGAGGAGAAATTACTTCACTCGAAGGGCTGTGAATCTTTGGAATTCTCTACCCCAGAGAGTTGTGGATGGCTCCGTTGAATATGTTTAAGGCTTGGTTAGAGAAATTTTCGGTGTCTCAAGGAATTAAGGGGTGGGCAGGCAAATGGAGTTGAAGCCCAAAATCAGTCATAATCATATTGAATGGCGGGGCTGGTTTTATGGGCCATGTAATCATCTCCTGCTCCTATTTCTTATGTTCTTATATAGTAGAATGGCCCTATCTTCTGTGCAGTTCAGAGGAATGAGAGGTAGTCTCATTGAAATGTATAAAATTCTTGGGGCCTGATAGGGTAGGCAATGAGAGTCTACTTTTCCTGGATGGAGAACTAGAGGTCATAATGTCAGGGTAAGGGCTGGCCATTTAGGATTGAGAGAAATCTCTTCAGAGGATTGTGAATCTTAGGAATTCTGTATCCCAGGTGGTAGTGGATACTTAGTCAGTCAGTATATTCTAGGTCGATCAGTAGATTTTTGGGCACGGAGGGAATCATGGGATATATAGATAGAGCTGGAAAGTGGAGTTAAGGTAGAAGATCAGCCATTATCTTAGTGATTGGAGCAGCTGCAAGAGGCTGTATGACCTACTCCTATTCATGTTCATCTCCTGGCTGGCTTCCCACTTTGTGCACTCATCTTGATTTTAACCAAATCTCTACAGCCGGTATCCTAACTTGCACTAAGTCCCATTCATTCATCACCCTTGTGCTCGCTGACTTACCTTGGCTCCCAGTCCTGCAGTGCCTTGATTTTAAAATTCACATTCTTGTTTTTAAATCCTTCCACAGCATTGTTGCTCCCCTCTCTAATGTTTCTCCATTTCTGGCATCCTTGATTTTTAACTTTACCAAAACACACTAAAATTGATAAATACAGTGTATGTATCAGACATCTGTTTCTATCTTGTCAAACAACATATTGTCGAAAGGTGCCATGTAACAATACTCCAAAGTGAAAGGATTCCTAGCCCATTTTGATTAGTAATGGCTACCATTGGTGGCAAAGCCTTCAGCTGCTTCAAGAGGTGGTGGCATAGTGGTAATGTCACTAGATCAATAATTCAGAAACCTAGCCTAATGCTCAAGGGACAGGGGTTCAAATCCCATCATGGCCGCTGGTGGAATTTAAATTCAATTAATAAATCTGGAATATAAAGATAGTCTCAGTAATGGTGACCGTGAAGCTATCATCAATTGCCCATCTTGTTCACTGATGTCCTTTAAGGAAGGAAATCTGTCATCCTTACCAGGTCTGGCTTACATGTGAGTCCAGACCCACAGCACTATGGTTGACACTTAACTGTCCTCTGAAATTCAGTTCAAGGGAAATTAGGGATGGGCACCAATTGCTGGCCTTGCCAGTGATGCCCGCATCCCATGAAAGAATAAAGAAAACAAATCTTAAGTTCTGGAATTCCCTCCCTAAACTCCCTCCTTTTAAGATGTTTCTTAAAACTTGCCTTGGGGCAAAGCCTTTAACCACCTCTCCTAATATAATCTTTACGTGCTAATGGTGATCATTACAGAATCACTGAATTGTTATGGTGCGGAAGGAGCTCATTTGCTCCATCGTGTCTGCACTCGCTCTCCGAATGGGCAACTCACCTAGTGCTGTTCCCCTGCCTTCTCCCCTTAACCCTGCATGGTTTCCCTTTCCAGATGGCAGTCTAGTTCCCTTTTAAGTGCTTCAATTGAACCTGCTTCCACTACACTCTCAGGCAGTGCATTCCAAACCCTAACCACTCACTATGTAAAAAAGTTTTTCCTCAGATCACTTTTGCTTTTCTTACTAATTATTTTAAATTGTTCCCTCTCATTCACGAGTGGGAACAGTTTCTCCCAATCTACTTTGTCCAGACCTTTCATGATTCTGAATACCTCTATCAAATGCCCTCTCAACCTTTTTAATTTTAAGGAAACCAGTCCTCCCTTCTCCAGACTACCTTCATAGCTGAAGCTCCTTATCCCTGGCACCATTCTTGTGAATCTTTGCTGCACCCTTTCTAATGCCTTCACATCCTTCCTAAAGTGTGGCACCCAGAACTGGACATACAATACTCTGAACTACCAGATTGTCGTAAAAACCCATCTGGTTCATGACTGTCCTTTCGGGAAGGAAACCTGCCGTCCTTAGTCCATCTGGCCTATACGTGACTCCAGAACCTGTGTGGTTGACTCTAAACTGCCCTCTGAAATGGCCAGGTCAGTCACCCAGCTATATTCAAGAAGATGGCGAAAGGCTAATTGGGATGGACAAGAAAAGCTGGAATTGCATGTGTTGTCCATACCACGTGACTGAATAAAAAAAATTACAATGATTATATGATTAGAAATATATAAATTGGTAATAATAGGGGTATGATTGACCCTATGCAATTATTGGTAGAGGGAATATGAAATGGAAGGACTATCTTTTCTTTCCTCAGTGAGCTTTAAATTTCATGCATCAGAACAACATTGTATCTGATTTTCAGGACTATTTTGAAAGCTGATGGTTGGGAAGGGGAGGTCATACCAGTGTGTTTCTGCATCATGAACGTATAGTTACAATGGGCAGATAAATTAGCAATGTTAGCGGAAGCAAAAATTTGCTCGTTACTGGAAAAATTTTTTCTTTACTCCTCTCATAGGATTTGGGTGGCGCTGGCAAGGCCAGCATTTATTGCCCATACCTAATTCCCCTTGAGTTGAGTGGCTTGCTATGCCATTTCAGAGTTAAGAGTCAACCACATTGCTGTGGATCTGGAGTCAAATGTAGGCTAGACTGGGTAAGGATGGCAGATTTCCTCCCCTAAAGGACATTAATGAACCAAGTGGATTTTTACAGCAGTAGCTTCATGGTCACCATTACTGAGAGCAGGGTGGGGGGGCAGAATATTACACCCGGGCGTGCGCCTGACATACCCTAGCGTAAAATGATGCGCAATGATGTTGGGCAAGCGTCCCGACATCATCGCACAGTCTCACAATATTTCATCCCGCAGCTGACTCTGGCACGTGCGCCTGCCGACAATTAAAAGGCCTATTAAGGCCATTAAGAAGTTAATTAAAGTCAAATTTATGCTGCCCATCCAACCTATGGGTGGGCAGGTGAAAAGGCCAAGCGGCCTTTACATTTTTTAGGAAACCACATCCATGGGCAGGATGAGGTTTGCTAAAGCAAATAAACATCAGATAAGAATTTTATTTTTGAATTAAAAACATGTTCCATGACATATGACATTTTTATTTTCTTTTTTTTAAAAAAAAACAGCGTTCTTTCTCGCACATGCGTGAACTGTGCACTAGGCCCAGCTCTCCCTCCTCCCCCGCCCGCACAGGCAGCATTCCAAGCAGGGCGGGCCTTAATTGACCTGCCCTAGTGAAATCGAGGAGCTGATCACGGCTGGCGATTGGCATCCCGACAGCCTCGTCGAGCACCCCAGCCAAGGGCAAAATCCTGCCCCAGCTTTCAATTCCAAATTTTATGAATTGTATTCAAATTTCACCAGCTGCTTGTGGTGGGATTTGAATTTATGTCCCCAGAGCATTAGCGTGGGCCTCTGGATTACTAGTCCAGTGACATTACCATTATGCCACCATCTCCCCCCATGCACAGTTGCTTCTAACAATGCAGGAAATTTTTTTTGCCTCAAAAAACATTTTATAGCTGTAAACGATACTTTTTGTTCAGTTAAATTGGGGATTTAAACATGCTATTATTATGGACAATTAAACTTTGTGACATGTAATATAATTCAGTCATTCTGGATAAAGGCTGCAGGACTGCTGGTACTTGACAAAAACCACTGGGCCACATCAGAAATGCTGATCCCAATGATGCCACAGAAACTAGAAATAAATTTGTTGCTTTACATGCAGCTCTCATTCTGACTTGGGTAATTTCACGCGAAGGTTCCCTTGAATTTTGGCAACAATGTACTCATTGTACTCCAGCCATCAATTGCCCCATTGGCGGAGAAGTGCTGAATTCAAGCCTTGTATCTATTTTTCATAATTTTTAAAAATTCATATCTCCATAATAATCCGCAAGGCAGTATATCGTTATTTAGAAATAGCAATCTGCTATACTGCAAAACCCACATTAATCTAGAGGATTAAGAACCCATGCTGTCATTCATTTACCATAAATTGAAATATCAAGTCGTTTGGTGAAAAATGTAATTTTTTGTTTTGAAGATTTTGATGCTGTTTGATGAAGTGCACTAAATAATTCTAGTAACATATGGACTGAAAATTTGGCTTTTACACTATTTTTGCAAAATTCAAAGGCTCTCATTCATTTCCTTTCAATGAAAGGATCTTCATATCTGACCCAATGGCCTTATACACTGAGAATATTGTACTACAAAACTAATTGCTGCATCTCTCTTTGCTATAGACAATTTTTTCCCAACAGCATTTCAGATGGTTATTTTCAAAACCCAATATAATTGAATACTGGAAATTATGTAACTTTTGGTCTTTTATTCTGGTTTCTAAAACAAAACAGTAATTTTTATATCTTTGAAATTCATTAATCTCACTGATTTATTTCTCTTTCAGAACATAAAGTAATTATCGTTGGGTTAGATAATGCTGGGAAGACAACAATTCTTTACCAGTTGTAAGTATAATGACCAGAGGACTCGTCTGCCTTAGAATTGACGAGTTGTCTTTTCAAATGATGCAACTCTTGTTTAGTTCTCAATATAGAAGTATGATGTTGCCCTTTTTTAATATAATTGTGTGGTGGTAATGTCGCATCATCTGAAATTCTTTCCTTTTTTAAGTTTCACAATCATAATTTTCAGCTAACCTTTTATCACAAAATGCTTACTACATCAATTTTTGGGGCTATATGTTTTAGATAAAAGGAACTGCAAATTTATCTCTTAAACTCCTACACACTGGTTCAAGGAAAGGTTATTCTCTAAGTTTGTCAATGGTCTAAGCTTTCAGCTATTGTACATTGATATCAAAACAACAAATATTAATTGTAAAGTTTCTAATCAAGAGTATCATTCTTAACTCTAATCTACAAAAACTAAAGTAAAATTTGTTTAAAAATTAAATATTTTGAAATGCTACACTTCTGCCCACCCTTTTATCTCATTGTCACAACCTGTATTTCTCATTTTCATTTGCCCTCTTTAACGTTGATTTTCCTTTACCTAATTCATTTTTTCTAAACCTTATTTCCATTTAAACAATGGTCCAGAGTTTCTTGGAGACATGCACTGTTGTAATGGCGTATCAAAGTTTCAGGGTTCATTTTTCAGGGCAAAGATCTCAGGGAATTATGGCCCAAATGCCTCACCACAATTTCCTGGGACTTTAGCACCACTCTGCTGTTTTTCTTGCCAAATGCAGTCTAACAATTAATTCTAATGGTTTCACATCACCTCCCTGCACCCCCACCAAAGTCAATGGTGATCATTAATTGGGCTTAATTAATGCTACTGTAATTGCCACTTGGACTGCTACAGAATAGCTCTAATGGGTTCAACGTGTTTTGTGTAATCATAGGAATCTTGTGTTTGCGCAAAATGTGCAGATTTCTTTTAAAAAGTTCCTCTGATTGATAATTTTATGAATTATGTAATTAGTATTTGCAAATATGATTACTTCTGGATGATTTCTGAATGCTTGTACAATTTCAGAAATAAAATTTCTTTGGCTATTAATGCTAGAGCATACTCATTTTTAACTAATTTGTGCCACTATTACAGTTCTGCTGCCACTAATACTTCCATTCATGGGAAGAACACAATGCAGTTACTGGCGCATCTTTTATATATTCTTGTCCACTTACTCCAATCGTTCAGGACCAACTTGATGGAAAGAAATGCATGATCCGCATTCACTGATTTGTTAATTGGTTTTCACCCATGATTAATGACTTCATAGAGTAATGTGGGCACTTATAACAATCTGTATGTTTCCTATGTCGAAAAGCACAGATTATAGCTCCAGACTAAATGCCTATTTGTATAGTTGATTTCTTCCATAGCTGCATGAGATTTTTAATAAGTTGTTTTTTCATGCATACTGTATAATATGTATAAGATTTGGCTAGAAGTGGTGCAAGCAACAAAATGAACCATTCACCTCCTGGACATATATAAATGTGTGTCTGTCAGCTATTTTTATATGGAGTATAAGTGGAATACGTTCAACACTTTAATTGCATTTGTATTGTAAAAGCTGAAAACCAAATGTGTATTGCAGTGTCTGGGGACCTGTGTAGTACTCTGCAGACTCACTGTAGATGTTGGTACTCCGTTTCAAATAAAGACGCATCAAATCCAAACTAATCAAACCATTGCATTTTACAGCTGTAGTGGTTAGTTTTAATAATGAGGAGACCCTTTATTTTCTAAAATTTTCTGACACCAGAGTGCATATGGTGGGAGAACGTTGGTCTCTGCATTCTTGCTGAAATAAGTTATTGGCTGTGCTATTTCAAATTTCCAACTCTGCTTGCTGCAGCACGTTCTAACCTGTTTTCCGGCAAATTTGGTTGCAACTTCTCCACTGGAGGGTCGAGCGGCAAAATAGTCTAAATCATTTTGTTCACAATACCGCCATTATGTGAATTTTAGGTCATTATCTTCCAAGCTCATGTATTATTTGTTCTTTTCCTCTCCCACCTTGCTTCCACCATCTAACTTGAATCAACATAAAAGCTGAGAATTTCTTGTTGTTCACCCAGGTTTTATTAGCAAAATAGGCTAAAATCAGCCAAACAAGCATACAAGATCACCAGTTTTAAAAACAAGCTATGTCAAGTGTACAGTAATTTGAGTTTCTGCGATTGTTTTTTGAAGCAGCATTAACAATGTGCTGGAAACAGGCCCACCTGACATCCACGTCCACCCAGATTGAAAAAATGGGCATGGCAAATTTCCTCTGATTGCAACTATTTGAGGAGGCTCTTTAAGTTGAGCTCACTTCGGAAAAACAGTGCAATTTCAAGTGTAATTTGCGCCCAATTTCCTGATTGTGTCCAGAATGGGTTTTTAGTAATTAAGAACTGCCAAAGCTTTTTTGAAAAGTGAGGATGTCATAATGTCAAAAATTTCACAAATATTCCAGGATCAATTTGAAATTTGTAAATATCAAAGACAAGTGTATATACTCAATAGAAGAAAGTTTTAATAATGCATTAACAGCAACAACGTACCTCTCCACTGTTAGTGAATTGTATGTTTAACTTTGCTTGGTTACTGAAGTTTAAGCATTTAGTAGGTGCTTCTGGTTTCCTCTTGCCAGTTTCTGCCGAGGCCAATCACTTAATCCAGGGAGCTGGTTGGTCAATGTTCCCTCCAAACAGTAAGCGGAAAATGCCCCAGGAGGGAATAGTGTAAGGAAAATGTTGTTAAAGGGGTGGGGAGGTGGTGGTGTAGGGTGTGGTGTGGGAAGAGAAGCTGTGTCATAGGCACTTCATTCAAAACAAAAATCCTATTGTATTCGTAGAATTGCACCAATATTGTTTACTTCGTTGAATAGGATCCACTGTTTGCAGTGTAGGTTGAGCACTTAGATTGGATTACATGATCTTTGGCAGGCTGTCTCTCGTTCCATGACGTTTGAATATTATTGCCAGCATTCTCTGTGACATGGATATGCCTGATTGGGATACTTATCTGGTACTCATCTTGTCTGTTTTTCTTTTGAACTTGAGAGCTTTGTAGTAATATTCACCTTTCTGCTGAGTCGTTGATTAAAGAATTCTGTATGAGTTAAGAGCAAGGGAAATATTTCCCATCTATAGCTTCTGCCCATTTCTTTCTTCCATTATTTTGCCATACCTCTTTAGATTCTACCGCACTTATAATGTTCAGTTCCTAACCAATTGGAAATGTAAGTGGCCTGCTGCACCTGATGTTTCTCATCTGTGTGTGAGCAACCATTGTTTAGCTGCATTTACTGCAATGCTTTCCCACTTACTGTGCTTCCCCACCCCAAAGTGCACAGATTCAAACTGAAGTTGCGCATTTGAACAGTTAAGCTGTAAGAAAGATACGGAAAATGCTGGAAGTGTTCAGTAGGTCTGACAATATCTGTGGAGATAGAAACAGAATTAACATTTCAGGTGATGACCCTTTGGCAGTTTTGGTACAATGTCGTATTTGACCATCTCCACGATTGTGTGTCAGTGCAACAAGTGACTACATTTTTTTCTTTGAACTCTTCAAATAGTGCAAAAACATTTTAGTTCTCAAGAAAATATTGTGCTTGTGTACGCTAAGCTAAAGCATACTGTACAGTAGGGTTAACAATGGTAGTTCTACCTCAAATAATTTGCACAACCCAAAAGTTAATGTTCATATTGCTTGCCAAGAGGCAAAGGGCCAACCTGGACTGCTGTGACAAATAGCCTATTTCTGCATCTTAACTTCTAATGTATTTTTAGATTGCCTTGATTCGCACGCAGAAGATGCTGGATTCTGATGCTTCTCTTTGTAATTCTGAAGGACGACTTATGTGCATGTAACTCTTTTTTTTTATTTCTTAAAGGCATTGGAAACAGTCTTGGAATTTTTCTTGTGTAAATTTAACAAGGGCTACCCACAGCCCATCATTTCCCTTTGTAGTAGTTGAGTGATGCTTCAGATGTTACATCAGGAGTGAGTTTTGGAATTTTTGCTTCTTCCTAGGACAGCTTCAAGATTTTTAAAATTATATAAAATTTACAAGGGAAGGCACAACAGAATATAGATGAACATCTCTTTACAGATTATAGTGTTTTAAGCTTCGTTCTTGGAATTTTCTATTAAGTTGTTTTTGATATTGTTGTTGGAATGCATATGCAGCCTACAAAAGAATATATAAAGTTTTAATTTGGTGGTCCTTTTTTCCTTAAACCACATATTCTGCTTTTATACATCGGTGATTTTTTATCTTCTGAAATTGTTGAAAGTAAAAAGTAATTGGCATGCTTAGTTTTTAAACTAAGAAGTTTCCCCTGAAGATATACTTTGCAAAGAGCTAAGGAATTTCAGTAGCATTATTGCTCAATATCTAAAAGATGTGTGTCAAAACCAGAAACAGAAATACTTGGAAAAACTCAGCAGGTCTGGCAGCATCGGCGGAGAAGAGTACAGTTGACATTTCGAGTCCTCATGACCCTTCAACAGAACTCTTCTCCGCCGATGCTGCCAGACCTGCTGAGTTTTTCCAGGTATTTATGTTTCTGGTTTTGTTTTGGATTTCCAGCATCTGCAGTTTTTTGTTTTTATTAAAGATGTGTGTACTTGGAGAAAACACATAATGCATTGTTAGCAGATGTGTTAGATTCATAAAGAAATTCTGACCATTAACGAATTGAGCATGGGTTGGCATTCACTTGGTTTTGGATGCCACTCCTATTTAAATCCAAACCGGTGAAGCTGAAACGCAGCTCCATTTTCCCCAGGTTTCTAGGTTTGAATCCAGTCCAGACCAACGAAAATTATTTATGTCACTTGTATCAGAGGCACATTAGCTAAATTAGTTTAATCCAGCTGCTCATGAATGCAAAAATACACAAGGTAGCCCCTCATTCGGCTACTAGTTGCAGCAACCATAATAACTTGCATTTTATATAATGCACTAACATGATCAAATGCACCAGGATGCTTTGAGGCAAATGAACCGATCAGTACTTAGAATAATTGCAAGGGATGACTGAATTCATGACCAAATAAATGGCTTTGAGGAAACCTTTTAAGGTGTGAAGGGCAGTGGCAAAAAGAAACTAGATGGGAAGACAGAAGTTTAGGGAAAGAGTTCCCAAGGGTATAACTTGGCTTGCTGGAAACTTTGATTAAAAATAGAGGTGAGCTGTTTCCAGTGATTGACAAGTCTCCACCAACAACAAGGAGATGTAGATATAAGTTTACATGTAAGAGATTTAGTTTAGAGAGTAGGGGGATCTTTTAAAAAAAATATATAGCACATTGTGCAGCTGTGAAACGCACTACTGGAGTTGGTGTTTGAAACACACACCATGGGCGGCATCATCCCCGATTTGCACTAAGTGTGGTAGCGAGCTGGTAAAATGACGTTTTACCCGCCGGCTGTGATGGTGGTTTTCCATGCTGTGTCGTCCCAAACCGGTCACGTTATTTATACATTCCTGGGAAACATGCCGTTTTCATGGCGGGTGGGCTCTCATTCGCCTGCCCACCATCACCTCACTGCTTCATCAGGCCAGGTGCCATATTTAAAGTCCAGTCGCGCGCACACATCTCAGTGCTTCCAGCCCACGACTGCTGCAGGCAAGATGTCCACGAAAGGCAAAAAGACTACAGCCCCCAGGTTTAGCGACACCTCACTGGCACGCCTTTTGGATGCCTTGTAGGCCTGTTGGGATGTCCTCTACTCCTGTTCTGGCCACAGGATGGGCAGCGGCGTGACCAACCAACCAAACTTGGGAGGCAGTGGCAGTGGTGGTCAGCACCAATGCTCTTCAAAAGAGGGCAGCCACCCAGTGCCGCAAGAGGATAAATGACCACCTCCGTTTTGCCAGGGTAAATTAGTCTTTTCATCACCTTCAACTCACACACTCACAAACCCATCACACATTCACAGGACTCTCACTCACTGCCAGTTAAAGGGACATCACCATTCACACAAACCTTCACTGTCCCCATCCCATCCATCGGACGACTCATCACCCACACGTACCAGACATACTTATCATCTGGACTAGCAGGCATCCTGCAACACCACTTCCATATCTCTTCATGCAGGACAAGCTGGCACACAATAGGGAGAGGTTACAGATTGGTGGAGGAATGCCTGAAAGCAAGGTCCTCATGGACTTTGAAAACAGAGCCATCCAGCTGGCCGGCGACAGCCTGGACCGGTCCTGTGCTGACGGTGAGGCCGGTGGTGCTCTACCAAGTAAGGATCCAGCTGTGAAACATACATCAGAAAACCGTGCCGAGACTAATGTGTCCTGTTTCACAGGCCACTGCCATGTGCTAATTACCTCCCCTTGCTTCCGCAGGCACATCTGAGAAACAGCCAATGGAGTCCATGACCCAGGGCCTCCAATCAAGCCCCAAAGAAACCTCTGAAGGGTAATCTGGAAGCACCTCCTTGAAGCCCTGTCACACCGCTCACCTATGCCCTCCACCAGCACAGAGACACATGCCTCGATGGGACCTAGCTTTAGAATAGCGTCGGGATCACAATCTGGTGAGCACATTGCACTGTCTGATTCACAGCAGGCGGCTGCAGGGACTTCCCTGGTGTCCAGCACTCAGAGGACTGCTGGAGGCCATAAAGTTGCTGAGCCCGAGTCAGATGACGACCCTCTGGACTCTTGTCATGTCACAGTTGCTGAAGCTGCAAAGGCAAGCTCGGGAACATCAGGAAGGGATGCCCGCTGCACTCCTCAGATTGAAAGGCACGATGGAGGACTTTGCCTGGTTTCACTGTGAGGTGATAGTGCCAGCATGCCAACGTGCTAAGAGCAACACTGATAGGATGGCGGCCACCATGGAGACCTTGGTCCAGGACATTGCTCCAGCGCTGCTGTGTGTGCCCAACTCTATCACTGACGCCATAGTTGGCTTCCAGCCCTGTGTACGCAATAAGGGTGCAGGGCAGCTCATTCTCACTCCAGCTATCCGTTCTCCTCAGGGACTCAGCTTAGAGCCCTCGGGCACCCATAGTGGGGAGGATCAGCAGGTGCATATTTCCAGGGCCCATCCATCCAAGTGACTCAGGGAGTGTCCGGCCCATCCGAATCCCCTCTTTCTGTGACCTCAGCACCCTCAGCTCCACAGGCCAAGGAGAGTTCCACTACGACACAGCGGGACACCGAGAGCAGGCCGTGGCCCTCCACATTTCGGCCCTCCAGAGGACGTCCGCCAAGGTCATCACAGACAAGGGCGTAGCAGTCAGCAGGCTGCCCCCACCTCCACTGTGGATGTCTGGGCAGCACCAAGACATAGGGTTAGGAAAGTTAAGAATTAGTTGCACAACCTGGGCGTGGGTGTTAATCACTTGTACGTACTGTTCACCACTATTGTCAACAAACTCCCAAGAATGTCTCCCTGCCTATGACTCCTTGTTCTGATGAGCAGTGTTCTTGTCACTCGGACGTGAGACCTTTCTGCACAAGATAAAGAAAGGTGTCTCAGTCCAGGGCCTCTTTCCTGTGCTCTGTTCAGCCCTCAGACCAAAGTGATAGTCCGGTCTCTCACTCCCTGGGCACATCACTGATGCCTGCACCTCAACGGTGCTCGTCATTGCTGCCAGAATGTAGTGCGCTGGCGCTATAGCATTCCATCATTCTCTGTGTGTTCTCAGCATATTTAAGGTGGGCCTAGTCCCCATCTCTTCATCTGTGACCAGTGATGCTGTGCTACTGAAGGACTCGGGTGCTGAAGGCGGACAAAGGATCAGATGCTTCTAAAGTTTCATGGCTGCATCTCTATGATATGACCCTGATCATGGAGCGCAAGCGAGCTGCCCTCGGCCAGACATGAGTCAGACATTCTGAGGCTGTATGAAGATCTATGGCGTGTCCTCACTGGATGTTGTTGTCATCATCCTCCTGCAATCGAGCAACTGTTAGGGCTTCCACTGCGCCTCCATGATAGGAGTATTCTCACAGATTGTATTCATGCTGCCATAAACCAGACTGGAGTCAAACGTTCACAGATGCAATGTGAGGATCCATGGGGTCACCTCACTGCATGCCGTTGTCGTCATCCCCCACAAATCTAGCAGCTATTAGGGTCTCCTAGTGCACCTGCCTTAACTAGCAAGTGCGAGGGCCTCATTCCCATCATCATCGCCTTCGAGGACCTCCTCACCCACATCTGCGTTGGTATTCTCCTCATTGGAGGAGACTTCCAACTTCTCCGTCTCCTCAGCCAGCTCGTCTCCCCATTGCAGCACCAGGTTGTAAAGGGTGCAGCAGTCGACGATGTGTGACACCCTCTGCGGACTGTGTTGCAGGGTTCCACCAGAGTGGTCCAGGCACTGGAACCTCATCTTCAGCATCCCGATGGCCTGCCCCACAAAGTTGCGGGCTGCAGCATGAGCTTCATTACACTGTCGCTCTGCTGCAGTCTGAGGCCGCTGCACGGGTGTCATCAGCCACGGCCTCTGTAGGCAGCCCTTGTCTCCGAGTAGCCATCCCTGCAGTTTCTGTGGACCCTGGAAGACTTCAGGGATGTGTGACTGACTGAGGATTTAGGTGTCATGCACATTCCCTGGAAACCATGCGCACACCTGCAGGATGCGTTTCTGGTGGTTGCACACCAGTTGCACGTTAAGCAAGTGGAACCCCTTGCGGTTGAAGCAGTTCACTGCTTGTTGCGACGGAGATCTGAGTGCCATGCGCCTGTGGGAAACCCGAGACCTGGGTGAATCCAATCACTCTTGCATCCTGGCTGTCCTGGTCCTGGGCAAAATGCATAAAGTTGTGTGCCCTTGCAAAGATAGCATCCATGAGCTAATGGTTGCATTTGTGGGTGGAGGCTTGAGATCCCACAGAAGTCACCTGTGAAGCCCTGAAAGGAGCCACTGGCATAGAAATTGAGCGCCACGGCCACTGGCAGTGGATACCCTCCATGTCCCCGTGGCGCCAAGTCCTGAAGTAGCTGGGTAGATGTGGCTGACCAGTTCCCTCGACATGCACAGCCTTCGGCGACACTGATTCTCGGTCGTCTGAGGAATGAAAGGCAGCGCCTATAGACCCTGGGTGTTGCTAGGCGCTGACCAGCGACGGCTCGCTACAGCTGTTTGACAGCATGTGTGGGAGCCCCAGCAGCTCCTCCTTTGTGAAGTTGCTGCTTCTGCCCCTGCGTAGCCAGGAGCCTCAGTGACTCTCTGTAGACCATCAGGCATACAGCCAATTTACCAGGCTCCATGCTATCTGATGTACCCCTCCTGCAGGATGAAAGAGAGACACGTGGTTAGCTTGGGTGTCCTGGTTAAGTGTGAAGGTCCCTTAATACTTCCTGGAGAGCGCTGGCCACCACTTGGTTGGCCACAGATTAGTGCGCTGCATGGCTGCCCAAAACCCTATCCACCTTCGCCCCACTCCACCTGACTGATTGGCGGTAGCTTTGCCCATTGGGCTGCAAGCTGTGCTCTCAGCTCAGGCGCAGGCATTCTCCTAACCTGCACTGTTAGCTTGAGCCATGGGGGAAAGTGGTCCAAACCAGGATGCTGACAGTGTAAAGGGCTGTGAGTGCCTCCAGCAGTGATTGCTCCATGGGCAGCTTGAGCAAGGAGATTGTACAACGTGTGCAGTCGTCCAACTGTTTTGCAGTCCACTAAAGCACTCATTACTTTGCAGCCTGTACCTGGGGGAGGGGAGGGGGGTGAAAAGCTTTGGATCATGTGGCACTTTGA
This sequence comes from Cetorhinus maximus, assembly GCF_964194155.1. Classification (NCBI taxonomy): domain Eukaryota; kingdom Metazoa; phylum Chordata; class Chondrichthyes; order Lamniformes; family Cetorhinidae; genus Cetorhinus; species Cetorhinus maximus. The sequence goes on along the minus strand of NC_135889.1, from coordinate 107,514,165 downwards.
TGCCTCTGCATTGCTTGAGTGGGTAGATAAGCTAGAAGCCCGACTAATGTGTGGCCGCTTCCTTTGATGGGGGTGGGGGGGCGAAATAAGATCGAAAATAGGATAAAAGTTGGGGATAAAACAATGAATAAATGAATAAAAATGAAAATAAATTTTTAAAAAGTGAATAAAAAATAATTTAAAAATAAAAATGAATATTGAGAAAAGGGGTATAGAGGAAAAGAGCTCATGGTCTGAAGTTGTTGAACTCAATGTTAAGTCTGGTAGGCTGTAAAGTGCCTAATTAGAAGATGAGGTGCTGTTCCTCCAGTTTGCATTGGGTTTCACTGGAACAATGCAGCAGGCTAAGGACCATCATGTAGACATGAGAGCAGGATGTGTGTTGAAATGGCAAGTGACAGGAAGGTTGTGTCATGCTTGCGGACAGACCAAAGGTGTTCTGCAAAGTGGTCACCTAGTCTGGGTTTGGTCTCTCTAATGTAGTGGAGACCGCATTGGGAGCAGGGATTGCAGTAGACCAAATTGAAGGAGGTGCAAGTGAAGCGCTGCTTCACCTGAAAGGAGTGTTTGCACCCTTGGATGGTGAGGAGGTAAAGGGGCAGGTGTTGCATCTTCTGTGATTGAATGGGAAGGTGCCATGGGAGGGGGATGTGGTGTTGGGGGTGATGGAAGAGTGGACCAGCGAGTCCCGGAGGGAATGGTCCCTACGGAATGCCGACAGGGCGGGGTGAGAGGGAAGATGCGTTTGGTGGTGGCATCATGCTGGAGTTGGTGGAAATGGCGGAGGATGATCCTTTTAATGCAGAGGCTGGTGGGGTGAACAGTGAGGACAAGGGGGACCCTATCATGGTTCTGGGAGGGAGAGGGAGTTGTGAGGGCAGAGGCGGGGGAGATGGGTCGGACACAGCTGAGGGCCCTGTCAACCACAGTGGGTGGGAAACCTTGATTAAGGAAGAAGGAAGACGCCAGAAGCGCCGTTTTGGAAAGTGGCATAATCGGAATAGATGAAGCTTTTATTTTTGCTTTTAATACATTACAAATATTGGTTTCATAACCTTGCAAGTTATTTAAACGAAAAGATTTTTGTAGGCTTGCTTTTCCCTCAGACTTGCTGGTCGCATTATCCTGGTTGCTTTCTCCAAAACCTCCAAAGACCTTGAATCTTATGTCACAGAGGAAGGTGAGAGAAGGAAGCTGTTAATCACAAGAGTATTTGCAAGTAAAGATCACGGATCTGCCTGGTTGAAACCCAAACTATGACAGCAGTTACCTTTTACTTTGGAAAAATTTCAAAATGAGAATAAAATAAATTATTCAAATAGACTATAAAAATTTCATGTGAAAGTGGAATACTGTAAAAGCTTAGAGCAGTAAACTCTGCAAAAGGTCTTAACTGATGGTGGCAGGTTCTCCTTTCTATCAATAAACTCATAGTTACTAATAAGGCTATGATAGAATCTGCTTAAATATGCTCTGTTAATAATGACAAGCACACTGAGCTGTGTTTCTTAAAAGCTTGTTGGGGTAATGAGAACATTTAAATTTTACAATTGTCAACTTTATGCAGTGTTAAAGATTAAAAATTATGATCACTCCAGCTCTTTTTAAAATTCTCATATTAAGATAGTCTGGGAGTGGTAGAAATCTGATCAAATCTTATCAAAATGATTTTATTTCTTTCTTTCCAGCTCCATGAATGAAGTTGTACACACATCGCCTACAATTGGCAGTAATGTAGAAGAGATAGTGGTGAATAACACACATTTCCTAATGTGGGATATCGGAGGTCAGGAGTCATTGCGTTCATCATGGAACACGTACTATACCAATACAGAGGTAAGATTCAACTTGAAGTTCTTTACAAAAATATCACTCCAAAACAAGCAAGATTCTTCTTATGTTGTACCTTTTGTGAATTTTGTTAAATTAATGAGCTAAGATTAGCTCAAACCTCTTTTAAGGTAATAAATGCATTGATGTTCCAACATGCCCTGCTAGGAATATGGAAAAGTGATTTAAAAAAAATAAAATCTTTCTCTCTGGCTATGCATCCCAACTTCAGCTAGCTTTATGTGCTGCTTCCTTACAGTGGGTTTTTGGTTTCATTGAGCTATCCACTAAGTCCCCCAGATCTCTGTCCTGTTGTCTCCTCTGTCTTGTATCCTGGAAACATTTAGTTTAGATTCCCACTGTTCATCTCCCTTAGCTAGTCTTGTTATCTTGCACTGGTCTATATTCAGTGCCGTTTGCCACAATCAGCTCATTTTTCCAAACTATTCAGATCTCTTGGTTTGATTTGCCTCCTCTGTATTGTTTAAATCCCAATACAAAGCTAGATGGGAAAATATGTTGTGCAAAGGACACAGAGCTGCAAAGGAATAGAGACAGGTTAAATGAATGGGCCTGAAGGCAGCAGAGGGTGTAAAATGTGGGGAAAGGTGAAATAATCCACTTTGGTTGCAAGAATAGAAAAGAAGGGTATTTTTTAAAAGGTGAAAGGCCTGCACAAATTGGTAGCTAGCTGAATATAGGTGTTCTTGTACATTACAGAATCACACAGTTAACATGTGGGTACAAGCAATTAGCAACGCAAATGGTATGTTGGCCTTTATTGCAAAGGAGCTGGACTAGAAGAGTAAGGAAATCTTGCTGAAGTTATATCAAGCTTTGGTGAGACCACATCTGGAGTACTGTGGACAGTTCTACCTTCCACTCGTCCTTTAAAACCCACTAATTAAGATTTTTTTCACCTCTCCTAATATTTACCTGCTTGTATCAGCACCCATTTTTTCTCCATTCACTTCGGTTCTGGAAGGTTTTGTACATTAAAAGCATTATATAAGCACAAGATTGTGTTGCTCACAGTGGGCTGAGCTTTGAGGCTCTACATCACCGGGGACTGATGTGCAGCAGATGGCTTAACAGCAACAGGTGCATAAATGGAAATTGCAGGCAAAGCACATATAATTTTCCCATACTCTGAAGTTGTGTTTCTATAGATAATCCACTTTTCTTTCATGCTTTTCAATTCTAACAATGTGCACATTTCCTGAGCTTAACTCTTATCCCCTCAAAATATGCCTTACTAAAATTGTATTTATATTGTATTCATCCTTTATTCCATAAAATCGCTAATCTTAAACTCTACTGCATTGTTACCAAAGTGTTTTGATTCCGATCTGCTCTTGCATTTTCTGTAATCATTTAATATCTAGTCCAATTGCTTACCTGTCTGTGTTATCCACTGACTATTGCTCAGTGCCGTAATCTAAAGTTGGGATTGGAATCATGTTTCACATTTATTTTGTTATATTTAATTTAATCCAAAACAATGGAGTCTGATCCTATGTGTGCTTCCTGTATTTGGCTACAAAGTTCTTGGTTTATTCCTCCTTCTGGCTTGGTAGTCTATGGTTGGTGTACATAGCCAATTTGCTTTTCTGCTTCTGCCTTAGACCCTATACACAAACCAACAAAGTTTCATCTTTATCTGCACTGGATGCCATATTGGTACATCTCCACTATAATCAGCTACTTTTTCACACAAGTCCACACCTGCTGCCACACTCTTTTTTCCATATCTTGTCTGCTTACCACTCCATTATTGAACTGTATTTGCAGCACCGAACATTGCCTGTCCAGCAAAGATCTAGAGATCTCCTATGTTATTTTCAAGACTCCTATAATTCATCATAGAATTAGAAACATCCTTTTTCCTGGATGATTTATTTTATAATTTCTGCTTATGGTCATATCTGTATACTCCAACAGCTACCATTCCCTGCTTTGAACCATTAACATCAGCTTTCTGTGTTTAACTATCTCTATCAGTTTATTTTCCCTCTTCCTAGTTCTGTTCACTTTAACCCTTCTCTACCTTATTGGCTTGAATTCTTCCCCCCCCACTCCCTTGCCATATGAACCTTTTTTGAAAAGACATTGATAATAACCTCCAAACTTTTGCCAAACCAGCAGTTCCTGTGTCCCAAATGCATCAGATCCTGCAGATCAAGACTTGGCCTCTTCTGTCACCAATGTCATGCAACTACCACAAAGACGAGCCTTCCCATGATCTTCACCTGTGAAGAACCTGCCATCATCATTATCACCAGCAATCTAATTCACATGAAGCTATGTTCTATATATCTATAGAGCATCCTGAGCTCCAGAATTGTACCAATTTCCCAGGAATTGGAAATCCTTGCTATGACTGTATCTTTCTAACCATATATTGACATGCCTAATCTGCCTCTCACCCAACCAGGTGATGTGGGGAATAAACATCTTGCATTTCAGTTCGTTTAAATCCTCATCCCAAAACGTCTAAGACCGCCATCATATTTTATCCTGAATTATTGGTAGATATTTTAACTCGCAGCAGGAAAGTGACCAAACACGCAGCTGACTCATCTTGAATCGAGAAATTTGATTTCCTGGCCAATTTTTAATGACACACTCTCCCTTTAACGTGTAACTATTGGCTAAACTCCAGAGAGGAGCAATAGGATTGCCCATGTTTTCAGTACATGTGTAAGCGGTGCTGACAGTTCACCCTTCCTATGATAATGAGACATGAACTTCAATATGGTTCATGCTTCCCCATATCAGTTTCAGAGGACTGGCCCACTTGCTTGATTTGGGTGACTTTGCAACTGATTTGGGCAATTAAGGATCACACCTACCCTGTCTTAGTCAGCCCTTTCCAACATAGGAAGCCTCTTGCTAGCATAACTTTATATACTTGCAAGAGTCTGCCATAAGCTGGGTTCTCCTATTGGTTATGTAACTAGTTGTAATTATATTGTTAAACAAAATCATTATATGCATTTTAGCTCTTTGTGAATGTGTTTCAGTTTGTGATCGTGGTTGTAGACAGTATGGACAGGGAGAGGATAGCTATAACCAGAGATGAACTCTACAAAATGTTGGCGCATGAGGTAAGCATTTTGATTGTCTCTCTGTGCAGATTATCCACAAATTTTATGTTGCTTATTCTGAATTGTAGATTACTTGGAAATTAACAATTAAATTGGTAAATTAGCCATTATTCACCTATCATTTAGACTTACCCTTGTGCAAAGATGGTATGCATAAAGAAACTTTTTTAGGATTGTCTTTTCTATGCATCTATACCAAAAACTCTCAATACATATTTGAACAAGTTTTAAAACCAATAAAGAAAATGGATTTTTTTTAACTTAAGGAATGCAAACAATTAGCCGTTAAATTCATTATTCAATCTCCACTTAATTACTGAGCAGTGGATTTATTTTTATTTCTGAAAACCGCAAGATGTTCGGTTCGAAACTGTTCCACACTTTGGCACCAAGGTCATAATTAGAATGGATTTCATAAATACATTTACTCTGTGTGAGTAATGTGTCTTCATCCAGTGGGTCTAAAGTGATTTTTCTTGAATGAAATTTGCATTAACTTAAAACTTAGATGGAAAATTTAATACTTTTTTTACGTTCTACCAGAGCATTTTTTCCAGCTCCCTTTTAAATGTTGTCCAAAAAAAAATTTTTTAAAATATAGATTTGTATTCATCTATCTATAAGTCTTGCGATCAGTAAGCATCCATTGTATCGCACCTGAGAGTGTCACATCAGAATGTGCCATCAGTCTCACACACAATGTCACACATGTAAACATTTGAGTGGTTGAAATGAGGCCTTGTTGTTAAATTGAAATATTTAATTGACTGAATGCAAATGAATCCAGAGCAGTTTGATTCAGTTCGTAATTAGCAGTGAAAAATCAATAAGCAGCACAGAACAGCAATCAAATTGCTCAGTTTTTTTCCCCCAGAGCTACCAGCTGTGACCTGACAGAAGTTGACCAAGTTGCTCAAACTGCTTTGCTTTCACCCCAATAGTTTTACAGTTTACAATTTTATTTTTGGCACAAACAGAAGACACTGCCACATTGGATATTCTATACACATTTACTTATGTTCTCAGGTTGCCATGTTCACTTTTACTTGGAATAGAGAATCTTGGCTAATTTCATGCTCAAAGTCCATTTTCAAGACAGGATTTTCATCCAATTAAGAACACAAGGGCAGTTCTAAAGAAGATGGGTGATCAAGGTTTTCACCATGAGTGTCAGGTTGGGGAGGGGCAGAAATCGACAAGGAAATTTTAAAATTAGTTCAGGTGGAAAATGATGGTGAGGATGGATAAGCCAAGCAGGATATGGATGATGAGTAGAGGTATGGTAGCACTCTGAGAGCTGTCAATAGTAGAGACTGTAAAGGTCTCAATGTATCATATAATGGAAAGATAAAAGCTGTATTTTCATGTGGGGGGAAGGGGGAAGGAAGAAGAGGAAGTCAGTGTGAAGAACAGGATACACAATTGTTTGAGGAGAGTTAGGGGGAAAGGAGGGTGAGTGTAAGTGAAAATTAAAATTACCAATAATAAGTTGTCATTCCATGCAGAAGCTGAGATTGCATAAGAGGGATACATTTCTGGTGAATTTATATTGTTATGACATGGCAGATGATGTGTGCCAGGCAGATCAAATCCACGAGGGAAACTTGATCACGTGGTCATAACTGTTTTGCAATTTGTATTTTATTTCAAGATGTGTGCCCTGACTTCAGAAGTGATAAGATTACCACGATGTCAGAGGTTTATTAGAAAACTAAATTAAGCATTTATTAACAAAATAAAAGTTTTGAAGCACATTCATAGGTCTACAAATTACTATGATGATAACTCCTAAAAGCCCTAATTAATCTGGCTCCCAATTACACCTCCGTTAAGGCAACAGTAAAAACAAATAGTTTTAAACAGATAAAAGCAAAATACTGCAGATGCTAGAAATCTGAAACAAAAACAAAAATTGCTGGAAAAACTCAGCATGTCTGACAGCATTTGTGGAGAGAAAGACAGAGTTAAAGTTTCAAGTCCGTATGACTCTTCAGAACTAAAGAGAAGTAGAAATGTGATGAAATATATACTGTTTAAGAGGGGTGGTACAGATGAAGCTGGATAGAAGGCCAGTGATAGGTGGAGGCAAAAGAGAGACTGCAAAAGATGTCATAAACTAAAGGTCGAAGGGGTGTTGATGGTGGTGATACTGGCTAAAGGGGGTGCTAATGGTGACATTAAGAGTAGAAAGCAGGATGAGCAAGTGACAGATGGCCCTAGTGGGGGTGGGGTGGGGGGGATGGGATGGTGTGGGAGAAAAGATCAAAATAGGCTAAAAGGGGAGATAAAACAATGAATGGAAATAAATTTAAAAGAATATATATATAAATTAAAAAATAAATATTTGAGAAAAGGGGGATCAAAAAGGGGTGAGGATGGAGGAGAGAGTTCATGGTCTGAAGTTGTTAAACTCAATGTTAAGTCTGGAAGGCTATAAAGTGCCTAATCGGAAGATGAGGTGCTGTTCCTCCAGTTTGTGTTGAGCTTCACTGGAACATTGCAGCAGGCCAAGGATGGACATGTGGGCATGAGAGCAGGGTGGTGTGTTGAAATGGAAAGTGACAGAAAGGTCTGGGTCATGATTTAAACCCAGGCAAAGCCACACAATACCCTGGACAGTGAAGTTCAAAGTGAGTTTTCTCAGCTTTGGTTCCTGTAGACAGCAACTTGATGCACACAGGCTGGAGGCTTTCCAGGGTGTTAGATCTTAGAATGCCTTTTCCTCTTACACATAGCGTCATCTCCTTTATACAGACTTGTCCCTTTTTAATGCAAATTCCATTGTTCCACTATATCTTTGCAACTTTACTTTTCTCATAATATAAATCTTTCATAGTACTAATTTTACCAGTAACCTTTGGGAAAAATAAACATACAGGCTTAGCTGCTTCTGGCTAGGTGTAACATCGTACCATCTCTTTGAAATTCAAATTACCCTAATTTATCTATAAATACAAATTTTTCTCATACCTCAAATTCTGAAACTTCACCCATGTTTATGTATTTAGCATTTCAAACCCAGCTTCTTTGATGGCTCAAAGCCGCCAGACCAGCTGTCTCCTATTCAATTAAACCCCCCATGCACACACAGAAACTATCCAAACCCCACTATTACCTCACTTTTACAATAAATCTCAATGATATCAAAATTATTATATTTTCATGGCAATAGAAAGTAGGCTCAGTGTCGCCATGGAGATGATAGCATTGGTCATAAGAAGCAGACAAATTATTTCTAGAAAAGTGGATGTCCCAAATTAGCATTGTATTTTGACCAAACTATAAGAAAGAGATTCCTACTGCAGTACAGGACTACATGTCAAAAAAAGTATTTTATGCACTTGGGGATTGCCTAAGATTTTTATTATAATAAAAATGAATAATGCAGCAAATCAGCTTACTTCAAAAATGCAGTTTAATTTCCTTTTTAATTGATTATCCTTCAGTGATTATGAACATTATAGATGTAAGTTCTTCCTGATAAGATTTTACTTGATCTTGTATTCCTTCAACAGGATGTCCTAAGGTGCTTCATGTACAGAGAGCTATATAGGTAAACACAGTTGTCAATCTTAAAGAGCATCTGAGATGAATGACCAATTCAGAGAGGAATGTTGGCCAGGGTTCTAGGAAAGCTCCCAGCTCCTCATGGAATTGCACTATTGGATTTCTTTTACTTTCGTCTGAACCGCATGGCAACCCTGATTAATGCCTCATTTCGATAGATTTCATCTCCAACAATGCAGCATTCCCTTAGTACTACATTCAAAGCAGCTAAGGTTGTGCACAGCACTCAAATCCTGAATTTGGACTTGATTCTACAAGCTCTTCACTCTTGTGAATATTCTTAGCTGACACTGCCGATTGTTTCAAATTATTATTTGTTTTTTTTAAAGCACAGAGTTCCATTGTTACTTAATTCAAATCATTGGATAATTCAGATTTTTTGTTGAGAGTAATAATTTCTAAAAAAACATCACAACAAGTGTATGAAGAGAAATGTTAAATATTGAAATTACTCATTGTGATTGTAGTATGCACATATTTAATGCTATGTAGTGATCTAGATTATCTGAATCCTAAAATACACAGTGAGCTCACTTTGGTCTTAAATAGGCGTTGGCAACAAATAAGTCTAATTTTAACACTTATAAATAGTGTTAGGTTTTAATATGTTCCCCTGAAAGTTCAAAGTTACAAATAAGGCTTGGTCTACAGTTTTGTTGTTTTGGGGGAGGGATGAGGTGGGGAGAAAGATAGAGAATTTGGAAAGGGAGTAGCCTGATGCTGTTTTTGAGCACTATTTGACATTTGTCATAAGTACTGAGTATCGAGTTGCTTGTTTTTTTAAATTTGGTCCCTGAACATTGCCTTGGCTATAAATTTTTAACTTATTTAACATGCATCTTTTAGAATGAAACTGCATCCTAGCACAGCAATATGATGTTTTTTATTAATTTGACTGCTTGACACCTCTAATCTCTTATTGATTTAATGCTGCATTCAAATATATATTATGTCTGGTTGAATAAATCCAGCAAATACATGAGTCTCTGTAACATTTTAAAGATTTGTAAGCTGTGTTATAGACCAGGGGTTCCCTCATCTGCTGCTGCTCTGCCACCATTATTTCACCAGAACTGTGATGGAAATTAATTTACGTTATGTTAGCAGAGTTTCCATGGGACTTGTGAAGTTATAAGGATAGTGTGGGAGTAATTTTGAGGGAATCTCTGCTCATAATTTTTAATTTTACGTGCATTAAAGTTCTTAACATAATTGTAAAGAATGAAAAAATGGTCAATTTTTGTTTTAAGCAGTTGTGAAGCAGATGGCAAGTAAATCGTTAGCCTTCTGAAAACAGGTTTTCTAGGTCAAAAACCTGAATTAAAAAAAATACTGCATTGGTTTGGGTTGTTCAAAATGGGAGAAAGGTTTGGTTGAAATATGTAATGTGTTAATTGTTCCTCAAAAATCCACTGACAACAGAAAATTGCATTTGAAGCAAGATGGGTAACAAAGTAGATTCTATCTTTGAATTTCAGAAGAATGCCATGGGTTCACTGCTCATTGATCTGATTGTTATTTGGCATAGCTGATCTTTGTTGATTCAGATCTTTGTTGATTCAGTGAAGCCTGACTTTATTTAGTAGAATTATTTGAAAGTCAAAAATCCTAACAACTGCCTGCAGCTGTTTTCCTAACTCATAAAAGCAGCACTCGGTCTTTGATGGATTTTATTCCTGTTTGAATTGAGTGCAGTGCTCAAAGGCTATTTGGTGTCAGCTTGGCTGAGTTGACAACATTCTTATCTCTGAGTCATAAGATTGTGGATTTGAGCGCATAAATTAACCTAGCGCTTGAGTGCAATAAGTGCTGCATTTTCAGAAGTTCAGTGCTTTGGATCAGATGTGAAGCAAGGCTGCATTCAGATTACTGTCCTGGGTTGTTTACAATGTTTGAAAAACATCACAGTATCCTCCCACTGTACCAACCATCATACCTCCCCTAATTAAGAGTACCAAAATGCTTCATTTAGCGCATTGCTGTTCTGGAGGACCTTGATCCATAGGAAATGGTTGTCATGTTAACCTACGCAGAATTACCACAGAAGCAGGCTGTTTGGCCTGAATAGTCCATGTTGGTGTTTAACCTCCACATGAGCTGTTATTCTCATCCCATGTGTACCCTTTATTTCTTTTTGCTTCAACCACCTGCCTAATCTATTCTTAAATGTTACAGGGTCTCTGTTTCAAGCACTAACTGGGGTAGTGCACTCCACAGCCTAACGGTCCTCTGTTTTAAAAAATATAGTTTCTCCTTCTTCATAAACCTCTTAACATTTAATCTTTTGCGTGTTCCTTGTTTTAGAATCCTCAGTCACTGGAAATATCTGTTTCTACCTACTCAGTCTATCCTTTCATAATTTGATATACTCATTCCTCTGGTCACATTATCTATTCTGTTCTTAGTCGAGCCCCAATTTTTCTTTTGTATTTCTGCATACCCAGCAATATCCTAGTAAACTTGTGCTGTACCTTCATTTTTGATTCAACATCCTTCCTATATTGCAGAGTATAAAACTATCCACCAAACTCCAGCCACGGTCCTAACCTTTTATATACCTTCACATTACAGCTCAACTTTTATATTTTATGCCTCTGAATAAATAACTGCATTTCAAACTGTTTGGATATTTCTGTCAGAGACAAGGGTCTATGTAAACACAAGTCTGTTTGGTTATTTAATATAGTGAGCCTTTGGCGTATTACAATCCTTTTTACATGAAGTGGAACTCTGCATGCATACTTGGATGAACACACAGAGGCCCATCCCCCAGGCATATGTTATAAGTGCAGATGACATAAATAGGTTCTCTCTAGATATTAAAAAGATTCTATGCAAAATTTAAAAAAAAGTCAAGATCTTGCGCACTCTGCAAAAACTGGGCTCTGTTGGCAGTTTGAATATTTTAGCATTAGTCAGTAGTTGATATCTTTTACAATAGAAAACTTAATAACAAAGCTCGATCTCCTTTCAGGCTTTTAATTTTTTTAATGGATTAGACAAAACATTTGACCATATTTGGTATTTAATATGATTTGGACCTGATTTTAGGACAGAGGTGTTCAGTTCGAGGCTATGACCCTACTCAACAAATATTTTCCTGCCATCTTATATCTGCAATTTTGATGTAAAGATGAACTTTTGCACATGTGAACGGAAGTTGTATGATCAATATTAAAACATCATGCCTGCCTATAAAGAATGAAATTCTTCTCTTTCCCTCCCTTTCACCATGCTGACACCTTGAGGCTACCTATCGGTGAACCAGTGATATTTCTCCAAAATGGGTTTGCAGATGATGACCATTTCTTGTGCTGAGGAAATTATTTCACAATGCTTTTGCTTCAGTGTCAATAGAATTTGTTCTTAAAAATTGAAGTTTTAAAATCCAGTCTATATGAAGTAATCAAATTTTCCCAGAACGATAACAATATTTTGTGTTCTGCTATTCAGGATCTGAAAAAAGCAGGACTGCTGATCTTTGCCAACAAACAAGATGTTAAAGAGTGCATGACTGTAGCTGAAATCTCTCAATATCTTAAATTGACCTCTATTAAAGATCATCAATGGCATATTCAAGCTTGCTGTGCTCTGACAGGAGAAGGGTGAGTGGTTAGAATATTCCATCTAGGGATGTTTTATTACCTTTGGATGTGTATAACTAGAGAAATAAATTTGGCAGTCTGGATTTGGACATTTTTTTTTAGTGATGCTCAGCTGCTCTAAAGCAACTATTTTTCTCATTTCTTTGTTGCGTTTGTTAAGGAGCTAGATGTTACACAAGGAGCATATTGTTTTGAATTACTACCCTGTATCTAGTTTGCCTTTTTGTTCAAAATTGTGTGTGAGACTGACCTCTTTGGAATTTATTTTTATATAAATATGCATGATATTGAGTGCTTTGTCTGCCTTCACAGGTTATGTCAGGGATTAGAATGGATGACGTCAAGACTTAAGGTCAGATGACCTCCATGGATCAGGATCACGGACCATTAATATCTAAACTGTATATCCCTTCCAGCGGTAACGACTCCATGCTTGCTGGATTTATTGGTATTTATTTTTCAGACTGAATAAAGTTTACTACTTTCACACTTGCTTCAAGTACAAGTTTGGAAAGACTTTCCTTAAGGATCAAGGTTGAGTTCAAGACTCCGAATTCAATTGGTCATTTGTAGCTTTTCTTTTAAAGATGGCTGTGATTGATTGACATTTTTTTTGGAACCAGCACATTCTGCTCAGGGTAGAGTTTTCTTAGTATTTGGTAAGTATTCGGAGGGGGAAGAAGTTCATTTGTATTCCAACATTATCATATTAATTGCTTGCCACTTTCTTTGTTAAATAAAAGAAGCTATGATCTCAATGGAACACTGTTATACTGTTCACAGCTGAAAACCCCAAGTTCTGGTTGAGCTACCTGTTGCTGTTATGATCTGGTTTTGGCTGACATCGCTGTTCTGTGAAGAAACTCGAATATTATAGCCATTATTCTTTGTTTTTAGAGTGAACAACGAGCAAAATGTTTTGTTTAATTTTCTCTAATCTACAAAGGAATGCTTTTGGGAATGAGTTGCATGATGCAAGGCAGACTAAAGCCACTGAAAATATTATCAATGTTGTACTGAGAAGTGGGTGTGCGAGTATTTATATTTCAAATCATATTCTTGTTTCTATACCTAAACACTATTTCTCCACATAAATTATTTCATGAGTTATATCATGAGTAAATTCAATGATGATTTGGAAAGTTTTTAATATAATTGCAGAGCTACTTCACATTGAATATTAGACAGTTTAGCACATTGAGACTTTGTTTGATCCAGCAAAGTTCAAAGATGCACTGCCGACTTCCTGATCTCATTCTGCTATACTTTCACCAAAAATGAAACTGTTTTTAGATATTGAATTCAGACTTTTCTTTTAGTCTAATGGAGTTTGAAACTATTTTGTAGGTTTGGACTATACTAGGACTGCCAAACATGGGGCAAAATTAGTGTAATGTTTTAATGTGTCTTCATACAGCATTATTTGAATCCCCAACAAAAGTTGTTTGTCCTGTGATTTAAAAGTTACTTTGCAGTATGACAGTACCAGGTTAATTGGGATTAGTATAGAGACAATATCAGTCAGGCCCTAATTATAATACAATGTGGTTAAAATTTTGCTGTGTCAGACTAGTATTAAATCAAGACCTAAAGTTCAATATGATTTTGCATGGAAACTTCCTTCAGGGCTTTGAATTGTACCGAAGGCTGAGATCCTAATTTACTAAATCTTTGGTGGCTCTCTTCACTGATAAAGACAGATCTTTGTTTCTTTCTGTGAAGAACCTCTGGGAAGTTGATCTGTAACTAGCATCCAAGCTGCATTGTTGCATGTTTACTACATTATGAAAAAAAACTTGTGCAGATCTTCAAGTTTCAGCACTAGAAAAAAATGAAAATGGAAGGAGCACCAACCACATTTTAAAGTAATTGGTTGTATTAAAAGCTTATTTATTCTCCCCCACGATTGTTCAATGCACATTTCATTAGATGAAAGATGTTCTAGATCAGTATGAAGACACCTAAATGTAAAATCAATTTCTTTGGTACCAGTACACTACTGATTAATGGTTTATGGAATAACTATTCCAATTCAAGTTTGCATAGGGTGAAACTTAGTTTTAATTTTTTGCTACAGTACAGTTTATGAAATCAATTATGTATATTGTGAACAAAAACAAAAATACCTGGAAAAACTCAGCAGGTGTAACAGCATCTGCGGAGAGGAATATAGTTAACGTTTTGAGCCCGAATGACTGTTCATCAGAACTAAGGAAAAATAGAAAAGAGTTGAAATATAAGCTGGTTTAAGGGGGGTTGGGGCAGGTAGAGCTGGATAGAGGGCCCGTGATAGATGGAGATTGCCAAAAGATGTCATAGACAAAAGGACAAAGAGGTGTTGACGGTGGTGATATTAGCTAAGAAATGTGCTAATGGGAACATTAAGGGTGGAAAGCAGGACGGAGCAAGGGACAGATAGCCCGAGTGGGGTGGGGTGGGAAGTGGGGGGGATCGAAATAGGCTAAAAGGTAGAGATAAAACAATGGATGGAAATACATTAAAAATAATGGAAATAGGTGGGAAAAGAAAAATATATATAAATTATTGGAAAATCCCCCCTTTTCCAATAATTTATATATATTTTTCTTTTCCTACCTATTTCTATTATTTTTAAATGTATTTCCATCCATTGTTTTATCTCTACCTTTTAGCCCATTTCGATTCCCCCCCCACCCCACCCCCACTCGGGCTATCTGTCCCTTGCTCGTCCTGCTTTCCACCCTTAATGTCCCCATTAGCACATTTCTTAGCTAATATCACCACCGTCAACAGCTCTTTGTCCTTTTGTCTATGACATCTTTTGGCAATCTCCATCTATCACGGGCCCTCTATCCAGCTCTACCTGTCCCACCCTCCCTTAAACCAGCTTATATTTCACCTCTTGTCTATTTTTCCTTAGTTCTGATGAAGAGTCATTTGGACTTGAAACATTAACTCTATTCCTCTCCGCAGATGCTGTCAGACCTGAGTTTTTCCAGGCATTTTTGTTTTTGTTCTAGATTTCCAGCATCCACAGTATTTTGCTTTATCTTATGTATATTGTGAATTTGACTTCTTGAAGGCAACCTGTATGATGAGTAAAACTGGATTTCAGTAACCCCAATGTACTATAATTTGTTTCATGGAACAGAAAAAAAGTAGCATATCAATGACATGAAAAAACAAACTCATATTACACATTTGATATCTGCATTCTGGCATCAATTTGAATTTATTCAGTTTGCAAAAATGTCAGTACTACATTGTAGTTTGATTTTTCTTCCTCTTCTCGAGATGTGGGCAACACAGGCAAGGCAATATTCAGTAACCAACACCATTTTTCCTTTAGACTTGGATTCGGCCTGAGGACTGGAATTTTACGGCCCCGTCGTGGCGGGGCTGGAGCCGTAAAATGCGGCAAGCCATTCTAAACTCCATTGAGTTCGGCGGGACCTTAAAATCCCACTGGTGTAAAATTCCGCCCAAGGTGTGTGCAGACCAGATTAGGTTGGGGTGGCAGATTCTCTTCCCCAAGGGACATTATTGAACGAGTTATGACAATACAGTTTTCATGGTTGTGAGGCTTGCAGGGAGCTACGATCAAATCTTGACAATCTTCTCACAAATTTATAAGCCTGCCTGTGTTATTGCATTGAGATGCTAGAACTTTGGTCATATTTCTGTTTGATAAAGTGTTCACTGTTTCTTGACTCATTCTAAAATTACAGATAGGCCACATTCCATGTTGTTTGATCAATTGAGCTACAGACTGACCAATTGATCGTGTATCTCATGCTGTCGAGGCTGGAGACTTGTTAACATTGCGCTCAGTTTTACTTTGGAATATGATCAAAATATTAAATTTACTCAGGCCTCATTTTTCTCCTGGAATCATGCTAGTCCAATCTTATATGTTCACCATGTTTGTCAACACACAGGTTCTTTTTGTTGGAAGATTTGTAGTTGGAGGTTTAACAGTCTAAAGGACATTGATATGTTCAGAGTAAAAGTACAAATGTTTTGAAATAGATCTCAAATTTATTTCACATCTCTCTCAGAAACCAGGTAAGTATTTGAGGTATTTACTTTTGAAATATTTCATTTTGGGCTTGTTTTATTTAAGTTAGTGCTTCATAGTGAAATGCTGAGTTAAAACCTAGTTGCTTTATTGAATACTTAGTAAAGAAATTAATATTCTTGGTTTCATATTTTTACTTGATGACCACAGAATCAGAATGGTTTCACGAAGAAGCAGGCCATTTGGCGTGATGAGTCCATGCAGGCTCTGCAAGAGCAATTTAGCTGCTCCCATCTCTTTTCCCTGCATTTTCTTTTTTCCCCTTCAGGTACTTAACCAATTCCCTTTTGAGAGAGACAATTAAATCTGCCCCCACCACACTTTCAGGCAGTGCACTCCAAAATTGTAACCGCTCACTGCATTTTAAAAAAAACGTTCTTCCTCTTGTTGATTTTGATGCTCTTTGTCAATCACTTTAAATCTGTGTCCTCTGATTCTCAACCCTCTGCCAATGGGAATAGCCTATTCCCATTGCTCTATTTATTCTTCTGGATCCCTCATGACTCTGAATACCTCTATCACAAATTCCTCTAAGGAGAACAACCCCAATCCTTCAATCTAACCATGTAACTGAAGTCCCTCATCCCTAGAACCATTCTCGTAATCTTTTCTGCACCCTATCCAAAGTATTCGCATCCTTCCTAAAGTGTGGTGCCCAGAATTGGGCACAATTTTCCAATTCAGGCCGAACCAGTGTTTTATCATATCTTCCTTGCTTTGGTACTCTATGCCAGTCTTAATAATACTTAGGACCCCATATGCCTACTTAACCACTTTTTCAACTTGTCCTGCCACCTGCAATGATTTGTGCACATATACTCTCTGCTCTCCCTGTCCCTGCACCCCCTTCAGAATTGTGCCCTGTAGTTTATGTTGCCTCTCTTCATTCTTGCTACCAAAATATATCACTTTGCACTTCTTTGTTCAATTACATCTGCCATGTGTCCACTCATTCCACCAGCCTAACTCTGTCTTGAAGACTATCACTAGCCTCATCACAGTTAACTATACTTGAGTTTTGTACCATCTACAAGTTTTGAAATTATGCTCTGTACACTCAAGTTTAAGTTTTAATGTGTATCAAGAAAAGCAGTGGTCCTAGTACCAACAAGGCTGAAAGGAATGTATTCTGTGTCTTGCCGCAGATAAGTCTGAAAATGGGCTAAGTTTAGTTTCTCATCCTCACACCAGCGCACACTAACATTTTTGTCGGTTTCCACGGGAAACACATTTTCATAGAATGAGGCCTAACCTCCCATCCTTGTGCATATTTCCAATATGTAGATACATTCGCAATCTTTGAATCTGCAGCCATCTGTAAGGATTTCCTTACACACCTTAATGTGCTCCATCCTATGCTCAAATTCATTTTTGAGATGGAGTAGTCTAATGCGCTCCCTTTCCTCAACGTGCTAGTTGAGAAATCCATTAATGGTTTCTCCACTACTGCCTACCACAAACTTACCTTCACTAGTTGATATATGCAATGGGTTTTGTATAGCTCTACGCATTATAAGATGAGCCTTATCAGCAATCTTATAAATAGGGTTCTAGCCATTTGTTCACATTGCAAGCTTGATGCAGAAATACAGTGCATCAAAGCTATCTTGCAGGACAATGGCTATTCTGATAAGATCATTGTTTGCTAAGTATCACGCAAACTCGCAAATGAACCAAACTTTCGGCCCTGGAAAGTGCACTGTATACCTCAAATTACCCTGGAAAGGCAAAGTATCTCAATAACGTCACGCAAGCCGTTTCATGCTGCCATGGTGACACAAAGTGGTGTTTTTCACTAATAGAATGCTGCCGTCAGTCCAAAATGACATTCTGTCTACCACACAACTGAGCAACATCATGTATGACTCTCAATGCGCATGCAATGCTAGGTACATAAGTCGTACATCCCAGCAATTGGCTGATCAAATCAAATAGCATGTTCCTCCAGCTATTTATAATAGGCAGAGTACAGACCATACTCAACGAGCCCTTGCTTACAAAACCCAAAATAAAACGTCAGTTGTTAGCTCTGATTCTGGGATTGGGTAGCATTTGCTGAACAATCCCAAGTGCGCTATAGCTACAATAACAAACAAATTTAAGATAATCAGTTGAGCTTGTGACGTGGCTCATTTACGCTTGCTAGATGTTCTTGCTAGACATTCATACACAGGGCCGTGTTCTTTGCAAACAAAAGGAATATTTCAAGCCTTGCTCCTTTGAATTATCCTGAAGCATGGGGAGCAGAGCCTATTGTTTCCTGTTGCTTTCTCTATGTCAACACCCTGGCCAATCAGAGTTGACAACCAATCAACACGCTTTTCTCCTGTAGTATAAATTGTCGTGATCATTTGAAATTTGGCATTTCTGCATTTGTCCT
Organism: Cetorhinus maximus; assembly: GCF_964194155.1. Classification (NCBI taxonomy): domain Eukaryota; kingdom Metazoa; phylum Chordata; class Chondrichthyes; order Lamniformes; family Cetorhinidae; genus Cetorhinus; species Cetorhinus maximus. The sequence continues at coordinate 107,495,619 of NC_135889.1, read as the reverse complement.
GATGAGCACAAGACAAAAAGCCTTGCAACATGTGTCTCTTCTCAACAAAATTGAAGTTCCGTGCTAACAAGGAAATGTGAATAGTTAACAAAAACATAAATACCTGGAAAAACTCAGCAGGTCTGACAGTATCTGCAGAGAGGAAAACAGTTAACGTTTCAAGTCCGTATGACTCTTCAACAGAATAGTTATTTGTGCTTGAGTCTGTTGGGGGAGCTAAGGAAATCCATTTTGGTCCTGGCCACTGCTAACTCTAAAATGACAGTTAGATGACCAAAATAATTTAAAATGACCAAGGCCATAACAAATTTATTACAAATTGGTAACAATCATATTGTTGTCGTCATCAGTCATCCAAAATGAAGGTGACGCCTGCCAGGTTCCAGACATTATCTTGATGGACTAGTGTTGCTCAGCTGTTTTTCCACTACCACATGGTGTTGTAATTTAAAACTAAATTTCCTGTTAATCCTTCCATTGTACATTTGTTTAGTAATGTTCTGCAATAAAATTTTAAGCATGTTGCAGACTTCATATCTAGAACTGCGAGAAAATAGGCCACCATTTAGACTATTAAAAATAGGGGTAGGATTTTCTTTTGAAGGGACACGGTCTTTTTCTACTGTGACGTTTTTGCATTGGCATACTGTAATGCATTTTGGTGAAAGCATTTCTTATGATCAGTTTTTGACCAAGTATCCTGTGACACATCGAGTACTGTCATAACAAAAAGAGAAATTTCACCTCAGTGAATTTATTGATGATCTTCAGGAGCTTGATGGGTTATTTGAGGACATTTGGCTTAAATTACTGCATTGATTTTCATATTTTTGCAGCTTGCAGCACATACCCAAGGATAGAAAGATGACATAACTGATTACATAGGATATACAGCACAGAAACAAGCCATTCAGTTCAACAAGTCCATGCTGGCATTTATGTTCCACCTGAACCACCTACACTCCTTTCTACACATAAACATATTAGCTTACCTCTCTATCCCCCTCTCCTTTGCATGCTTACCTAGCCTCCCCTTAACCGCATCTATACTATTAACCACTATCTATTCTATTCAACCATTCCCTGTGGCAGTGTTTCACATCCTCACTACCCTCCGGGTAAAGTTTCTTCTGAATTCTGTACCAACTGAAAGCAGTATAAGGGCTGTAACCTGCAATCCTGATGCTGTCACGCTGTTTTTAAATATTAAAAAAACAATTTCCTAATCTTGGATTGAGATAATGTAATGAGAAAGTATGAATTTCAAACAGTTTAAACTCTATCTGATCTTTCTGACTTGGTGTGCTGTCAACTGAACCATGTATAAAAAATTATAGAAGGTTTGTTCCCTTAAATATATGTACTTATGTACTATTTTGAGAATGTTTTCAAGTAATTTCAAACACCCCTGTGAAGATCATAAAGGGCTTTGAATAACAGTATTCCCAGAAAGTGGTTGTATTTCATCAAAATTATTTTCCACTAAATCAGTAATGATGTTAAAGAGGTTAGAAAGAGATTCCATATGCAAGATTACAATAAAATGCCTTTGTCTTGTATATACTAGTTAACGTCTTATCACTTAAATTCATTGTGCTTTACTGGTATATCTAGTCGACAAAGCAGTGATTAATGTCAGATCTGCGTTAAGTGTAGGCCTTAGCCAGATTTTAATTAAGCAAAACATTATTCTTGATTTGAGTTGCTGGTAACATTTTTCTGTAAGTCTTGATAGCTTTACTTGTTATGCCTTCAGCTCAGGTACTTGCAGAGCTTAGAACCTGAACCATTAAAAAATGGCCGGAACCATAATCCAATATGCAATATTTTGTTGTGTGAACAAAAAAGATCTAATCAAGCTGTGCAAATCATCTTTTTTATTGTGAGCTAAAGGAAAAATATTAGATTCCATTATGCTTTACCATCTTCTCTGAAGCAAGCTGGGGCTGCCATTTGCAAAATATAGCACTTACAAAGAGCAGATTTGAACACAGCAAACGTGATGAATGATCAGTTTCTTGAGGGGTGGGGTGGGGGGGGAGGGAGGCTGCTTGTGCACTGGGTATCTGTTAAGGTAGAAATGTTGGTCAGGATTACCTGCATTTTGTCACTGGATCATCAAACATGATCCCTAGATTCAGCTGACCTCAACCACAAACAACCCAGATGTGGCCTCAATAGATATGGCTTGAAAGATGGCACTTCTGACAGTGCAGCACTCATTCAGGATTTCACTGAAATTATCTCAAACCTTGTCGAGAATATGGAACGCATTGCTGACTCTGAGGTAAGAGCGCTACCAACTCAACTAAGCAGGTATGAAAATGTCTATGGAAAAATAGAATTGACTAATAGCTGACATTGTGATTTTGCTCAGTTTTAATACAGTCAAAGCAGAGATTTTTCTGATTGAAACACCCAACTGGCATTTCAGGAACATAAGCCATTGCATTGTGGGCTAATCTGAATGGGCAAGTAACTTGGTAGCTACTATGATAGTTCGTTTGGAAGATGTGCATTTATATCAAATAATTTTTCTTATTAGAATTAATCTATTAGGAGTTCAATTTGGAATTGGCACACATTTTCCTTTGCATCATAAGCTGAACGCCTTACTGCTTTAATGCAAGGTTCAAGCTTCAATTGTGCTTGAACCTTGCTCTTTGCACCTGCAGTTTTTAGCCCTAAGTTGGCCACATCAACCTAAGCTTGACATCTGAACTGAAACTGGTGAGTTTTATGAAGTTTTAAAAAAGTTTTTCTCTGTTTGGAATGGCGTGAATAGATTAAGCACACTATTTACAAAGCGGAATAAGGAGCCAACATTCTGTGTTTAAAAACCCACTATAGTGATGAGTGCAGTTTGTCACAAAAAGCTGGGCCAAGACATTTGAATTATCAACCCTCTTTTATCTTCCTTTATTTAGCCATCTCTACCACATGTGTACTGTTCATGTTTTAAGACTAGCTGAGAGAAAACAAAATATAAATCCAACTTGCAGCTAGGTTAAGCGCTTCCAGTAATAACCATTACTACAGAAACTATTTAAGACCTGTTTTACTGTGCTTTATGTGGCAGTATGGATAAAGATTCTGAGGATAGACCATTGATCTGAAATGTTACTTCTTCCTCTCTCCACAGACGCTGCCTGACCTTCTGAGTAATTCTAGCATTTTCTGTTTTTATTATAGAATAGCAGTTACTGAGCATGTGTTAGAAAGATCAGAACAATTTGCTGCCTAATATTTCTACAAAAACACCTGGGTTACATGTGGTTTTGGGGTCATCTGAATCTGAACGTCAGTTGCAGTTTTTATATGCTAGTATCTTGTTTTATAAATTTTTCTATCCAATCCATTGTTTGATGAGGTCCACAGAAATATGTTGTGCATGTTTGTGATTCCATTATTTAGATGTTTGAACAATTTTCTGTAGCTGACAAGAAATGCCCTTCTCAAATAGTTTTGTGTATATGTATGATACAAGAGTCCCATATGGCTAATGTGATCAAAAAGCTTTCAATGTTACCAGTTTATTTTTTAATTGTCTCTTCCATTTATCTCCCTTGCTTTGATAAATGTTGCTTATTTTGGGCATGTAAGTTGTCAGGGACATTGTGTAATGTAGACCACACTTTCCTTAGTGCAATGTGTTCAACAGCTTTCAATTTGCTCTGGTTTTGGTGCATTTTTTTTTTTAAAAACAGCTTAATCCTCCCAAACCTTGTGCCACATATGGTGAATGGTGGATTGGGTATTCGATGCCCCAGTTAGCTATATGCTGTATGAGAGTGCTCCACATGGCAATTCAACAAAATAGGGGAGTTAAAATTGCTTCAGCTTAATGAGTATTAGAGCACAAGTATATTCTCCTTATTGTTTCTTGTTTTGGTCACTTGGATGATCTGTGTCTCATTTCAGATTACCAACTGCATCCCATTTGCTTTGTCTGCACCTCTGCTTCTGCAGTAAGTGTTAAAGCTGTAACATGCAAAATTACACTTAACTCCTGGCACGAATTGTTAAACTTTGGCTTATAGCAGATGGAAGTATGTACTAGCAATCAAAAATTGTGAACTGTACATATTCAAAAATAAAATGAATTTCAGAAAGCAGTAAGTGAGTCTAATTTGAACATGAATAACCCATCAGATGTTGCTTCTGATTCATTTGAATGGAGCAGAATTCTACAGAAATTTATGAAGGGTGGAATGGCAGGGTTTTGTTTTTAAATAAGTAAACCATTGGCACCACTGATCTAATTCTGTTCACTTTCCTATCCATTAGTATTTTTTATGTTTTATGAGGGACCTTTTCTAGCCCTTGAGTTTCTCCCTCTGGAATGTGACAACAATGCAGTGAGTCGCCTTTGTGGCAAGAATGCCAGCAATCTAAAAGCCAGTAGGGGGCATCATAGCTAAATCCACTCCAGCTGTCAGACTCGTGCACACTTTCTAGCAGATGCTATAGGCTAGCAATCAGGAAAGTGGAACTGTGAGCCAAAAATAGTTAAGGTCAAAATGGAGGTGGCTCTGCTATATTTTAACGAAGGGCAGAAAGTGAGTAGATCAGTTGGGTTGATCAACAAATAAGCTAAAAGTAAGCAGCTTAGTTCTAGCTGTTATTTGAATTGTGATTAATTGCTCATTAGCATTCCATATAATCACCCAGTATTGTGCCTTTGATTGATGACACTGCCTGCAAATACTTTTGATTTGTGTAATTCTTGCAATCTTTAGTTCTCATGTAAGGAAGGTGAATTCTTTGGGTGCTTTTAAGTGCACCATCTTATCTTAAAAGACTGAGAGAAAACCAAAACTCATTCATTCAGAAGAACTGTACTGCCAATAGATGGTAATAAATGGCTTTCTGAGCTATTGTTTCTGTTCTGTAACAATTGTACTGTGTATGTTGATGTGCCTTTTTGCTTCTGTATATCATTTCCTGTCAATAAACCTGACTTGTTATTTTAGTCTGTACACTGATTTTTCCACCTCCTTGACTGACAAGTATGGTGAGCAGCCCACATACATACCCTTTTGGGTATAAGTTCATTATTGTTTCTGGCGCACAGTTGACAGGACTTTAGATATAAACCATTGTAATTTAAGACGTTAGTGGATTTGAGTTCTTTTTCTAAATGTGGCTTATTTTTGAGAAATACTTTTGAGTTACAATATTGTTGGGTCTTGAACTGCAGTACTTTTAATGAGTAATAAATATCAAAGTTTATATAGTTTTGCCTTTCTAAATCCAATTTCAAAATTATTCTGTGAATTTTCAGTACTGAGTATGAAGCTTGTACACTGTAGCAATCTGAAGGCCTGTCAACAATTTAATTTCTATTGCAGTATACTAAGAACTTTCCCTCAAGCTACGTTACTAATGTGATGCAAAGTTGTAATACCAATGCACTTAAATGGTAACTTGAAGTGGTACAGCAATTAATAAAAACAGTGTGGAGTGAATTTAAACTGAGCCATCTGACAATTCTGTCTAATCGTTTAAGAACCAAAATTATTATTGTGTGCCATTTTTTTTTGAGTATTCTTAAAACGAAGAAAGGCAAAGCAGTTTTCATCTGCTTAGCTTTGGATAGTCAGAAGCATAATGGCAGATGGAATATAATGTGGATAAGTGTGAGGTTATCCACTTTGCTAAGAGGGTCAGAGGTGCAGAGTAATTCTTTGATGGCGAGAGATTGGGAGGTGCTGATGTCCAAAGGGACTTGGGCGTCCTTGTTCGTAAGTCACTGAAGGTAACTTAAAGTTGCATCAAACAACTAGGAAGGTAAATGGTATGTTGGCCTTATTGCAAGAGGATTTGAGTACAGGAGTAAAGATACTGGCCGCAATTATATAGAGCCTTGGTTAGACCACACCCGAGTATTGTGTACAGTTTTGGTCTCCTTACTTAAGGAAGGATATACTTGCCATAGGGGAGTGCAGTGGAGGTTCACCGGACTGATTCCTGGAATGGCAGGACTGTCCTGTGAGCAGAGATTGAGGAGATTGGGCCTGTACTCTGGAGTTTAGAAGAGTACGAGGTGATCTCACTGAAACTTGCCAAATTCTTAAGGGGCTAGTCAGGGTAGATGCAGAACGGATGTTTCCAACCAGGGGGGACCGTCTCAGAATAAGGGGCAAGCCATTTAGCACTGAGTTGAGGTGGTAAACCTTTGGAACTCTCTACCGCAGAGGGCTGTGGAAGCACAATCATTGAGTATAAAACAGAAATAGAAATACCTGGAAAAACTCAGCAGGTCTGGCAGCATCGGCGGAGAAGAGCACAGTTGGCGTTTCGAGTCCTCATGAAGGGTCATGATGCTGCCAGACCTGCTGAGTTTTTCCAGGTATTTCTGTTTCTGTTTTTGTTTTGGATTTCCAGCATCTGCAGTTTTTTGCTTTTATTTCAGTCATTGAGTATGTTCAAGACAGAGATTGACAGATTTCTAGACACTAATGACACCAATGGATATGGGGATAGTTTGGGAAAATGGTACAGAGGTAGCTGATCAACTAGGATGTAGCTGAATGGTGGAGTAGGCCTGAGGAGCTGAATGGCCTACTCCTATGTCCCTGTAAGACTACATAACATCTTTCATTTGTCTAGAGTAGTATCTGTTCCTTCCTGTTAAGCAACCAACTTTCAGTCATCTGTTTTAGTATTTAAACCATCTAGTGCCAGTGCCTCCAGGGAATTAGGTACATCCTGGGCATCTTGGCTGAAGATGAGATGCAATAACAGGCACAGGTCAAAGGGCTTCCAAAAACAAGTTATCTTAGTGCTTGGTTTGGAGATTAACAAAGGAGAGAGGAATTTCTGTTTGATAAGGTAAAGGCTTGCTGCTGCAGAATAAAACTATTCCCGCTTTGTTTATAAAACATATATGACATCTTGTCAGGCCAACTTTTGTGTGGATATTAAATTGCCACAACAATGAAGCTTGCAGTGGGCTCTTGAGGAAACCTCCTGCAAACTAATGAAAAATGTTTCCTTTCCGCAAATATGCTGCTTGCTCATGAACTCTGGATGTCACTTAGGAAATGTGATTTATATTTCTGGAAAATATCTTCGTTGGAAAAAGAATGTAACAAGCTTTGAGTCTGTTCCACCATTTAATAGTTCTGAGAGCTCCCTAAGATCAGGAAACGATTTAGTTGGGTACATATAGACAAAGTGCTTCCACCTCTGGGGAGCGCAAATTAAAGATAACCACCAATGAAGCTAAGAGGGAGCTTTGGAGAAACTTTTTTACGTAAACTGTGGTAAGAATATGGAACTGGCTACCAGAAGAAGTCATTGAAATGAATAGCACAGATGCTTTTAAGCGAAAGCTAGATAAACATGAGGGAGAAATGAATAGAAGGTTATGGTGACCAGGTTAAATGGAGAGAGGTGGGAGGAGACTAGTGGAGTATAAACACTGGCATAGACCAATTGTGCCAACGCTTGTTCTGTGCTATAAATTCTATGTAATTCCATTTAGTAACTGTACACTAGACTACATATTTATAATGATGTTCTGTTGCTATGGCTAAGTTCCCAAGTGTGCAGTCTTTCCATGTACTGGACAATGAGTCACTGAGTTAGTTGCACGATCCCCATGGTACCTTTTGTTATTTAAGCCATTTTATTTGAATGTTGTGCTTCACTGAGATCATAACTAAGGGGTAGAAATGCCCGATCTCTTCAAAGAATAATCTGTAGATTCCCTGACAGCGTTGTTGGAAAACATTTATCATAATTTGAATCTTAGAGTGAAGAGGACAGAAATGACCTTCAACAGCACTGGACTAACTGCAGCCAGCTTTCCAACCTGTGAACATTTGCTTCCTTCATTCAGCTGTCGTTTATTGTCTAGAAATGTTGTGGCCGGACGTCTACACATTCCAATCCCTCTCTTGCTTTTTCTATTTTAAATAACCATGATAAATAACAATACTGACATCATAGTCCAGTGATCAAAATAGTTTTCATGTCACGTTTATCCAGTTTCCTAGGGAAGGAATCACATGAATATTGGGAGAATGATGAATCATAGCTACACTTAAAATATTAACCTGCAGTGAATTTGTGGATCTGAACTTTTTTTTTAATGTAGTCTTTATCTTTAAAATTGTTAATGCATGTAATATTCTTGCATTCAATCCTCATCTAAAACCTACTTAAGGCACATGCATCCATCAAATTTAACTTTTTTACTGTTGCCTGTCAACATCTCATTATGATTGAGCCTGTAACTGTCAGACTGTGGTAGTGTATATTCTGTATTTAAACTTCAAAATTGTGTATTCTGGAGTAGGTTTTCCAGTGCTCTGGCTGGAGTAATTTACTATTTGGTTTCTGCTTGTCTGATTTAGGAACAGGTGACTCTGCCAGACTTGCTGGGGCTTACCTGAGTATATATTCACTTGTTGCATTTTCAATCCAGGGCAAGAATTTGATGTAAGGGAGGCAGCAGGGAAGTCCTGCAGAGAGGCAACATTTGAGGGCTATCAGTGCTGTTTTAGTGAAAAATGGGCACACTGGCAGGCACAAAAGTATTTCTACACAAAATAATGCTCACGTGAAACATAAATTGGAGAAACCTCTGGCCAACTGGGGGATGGTTATGCGACAAGTAATTCACCCCCTGACTCCCCAAAGGCTGTCCACCATCTACAAGGCACAAGTCAGGAGTGTGATGGAATACTCCCCACTTGCCTGGATGAGTGCAGCTCCTACAACACTGAAGAAGCTGGACACCGTCCAGCACAAAGCAGCCCGCTTGATTGGCACCGCATTCACTCCCTCCACCACCAATGCACAGTAGCAGCAATGTGCACCATCTACAAGATGATGTACAGGAATTCACCAAGGCTCCTTCGACAGCACTTTCCAAACCCATGACTGCTACCATCTAGAATGACAAGGGCAGCAGATGGATGGGAACACCACCACCTGGAAGTTCTCCTCCAAGTCACTCACCATTCTGACTTGGAAATATATCACCGTTCCTTCACTGGATCCCTATACCCACCTGACTCTCTGTCTTAACCTCCTGTCCCTGACCATGGACCAACTACTGTTTTCTGGAACAAAGGGTGGAATTTTCCCAGAATTGCACTAAGTGTGGTAGCGGGCGGGTAAAATGGAGTCCTACCCACCGATGAAAATGGCGGGTTTTCACACCATATCATCCCGAGCCCGCCTCATTATTTATTCACTCCCGCGAAACATGCTGTTTCCATGGCAGGTGGGCTCTCTTTCATCCACCTGCCATCACCCAGCTGTTGCATCACATCGGCTGCCATCTTTAAAAGGCAGCCGCCAGCAAAGTGCTCATCACCGCTCACCACAGCTACCCGGGAGACATGGCCAGCGACGGCAAAAAGACTGCAACCCCCCACTTCAACAATGATGGGTCCCTTGAGCGAGTGCTGGATGCTGTGGAGGCCTGCCAGTATGTGCTCTACCCCCGCTCTGGCTGCAGGATGGGCAGCAAAGCCACCAACCCGGCTCGGGAGGCAGCGGTGGTCAGCATGAACGCCCTGCAGAGGAGGACAGCCACCCAGTGCCGCAAAAGGATGAATGATCTCGTCCATTCTGCCAGAGTAAGTCACTCTTCATCACTCTCAAACCCATCACACACCCACAGGGCCCTCACTCACTGCCAGTGCAAGGGACATCACCATTCACTCTTTATCCTCATCCCGTCCATGGGACCACTCACCACCCACACAGGCCAGGCATACTTATCATCTGGCCAGGCAGGAGTCTCCCCATCTGGCCCACAACAGGAGGGAAAGGTCGCTGACAGGTGGAGGGATACCGGAGATCAAAGTTCTGACAGAATTCGAAAATAGAACCAACCAGCTGGTGGGTGATGACCGGGAACGGTCGGATGCTGATGGTGAGGTCAGCGCTGCTCTACCGCAACTTCTGTCAGACAATCAAGCTGTGAATGGTGAGTCCTCTTTCACAGGCCGCTGCCATGCACTAATTATCTCCTCTTGATTTCACAGGCACACCTGCCAAACAGCCGACAGAGTCCATGATCCAGGGCCTCCAATCAAGTCCCGAAGAAACCTCTGAAGAGGAATCTGAAGGCACCCTCCCTGAAGACCCGTCACAGCGCTCACCCACACCCTCCACCCTCACCTGCAGAGAGTGACACCTCGGTGGGACCCAGCTTTAGAATAGCCTCAGGATCACAATCTGGTGAACACATCGCACTTTCTGACCCACAGCAGGCAGAGGGGGGGGACTTCCCAGGTCCCCAGCACTAAGAGGATTGCTCGAGGCCGGAACATTGAGCCCGAGTCAGACGAAGAGCCTCTGGGCTCGGTCATGTCACAGTTGCTGGAGCTGCAAAGGAAGGAAGGGATGTCCGCTGCACTCCTCAGATTACAAGGCATGATGGAGGAGTCCGTCCAACTTCAGGCTGAGGTGATAGCGCCGGCATTGCAACACACCAAGTTCAACACTGGCGGCCGCCATTGAGACCTTGGTCCAGGACGTCGCTGCTTCGTGGGCTTAACCCCATCGCTGATGCCATAGTTGGGCTCCAACAGTGTGTATGTGAGAGGGGTGCTGGGCAGCTCGATCTCACTCCAGCTACCCCTTCAGCTCACGGAGTCAGCCAGGGGCCCTCGGGCACCCAGAGGGAGGAGGATCAGCAGGTGCACGCTCTGGGGCCATTCACCCAGGTGACTCTGGGAGTGACCGGCCTATCCGAATCCTATCTTCCTGTGACCTCCGCAGATCCAGCTTCACAGGCCGAGGAGGGTTCCACTGCCACACATCAGGACCCCGAAAGCAGGCCGGGACCTTCCAAGTCTCGGCCCTCCAGAGAATGCCCGCCAAAGTCATCACTGACAGGGCTTCATGGTCAGCAGACTGCCTCCACCTCTACTGTGCATGTCCGGGGAGCACCAAGACGTAGCGGCAAGGTTAAGAAAGTTAGATAAAAATAGTTGCACAGCCTGGGCACGGGTGTTGTTCACTTGTACATACTGTTCACTATTGTCAATAAACTCCTAAGGATGTCACCTTGTCTCTGGCTCCTTGTTTTGATGAGCAGTGTTCTTGTCACTCAGCTGTGAAACCTTTCTGCATAAGGTAAAAGGCAGGCCTCCCAGTCCAGGGCCTCTTCCCTGTGCTCTTTGCAGCCTTCAGACCACAGTGATGGTCCAACCTCTCACTCCCTGGAAACATTACTGATGCCTGCACCTTGGCAGTGCTGGTCATTGCTGCCAGAATGTAGTGGGCAGGCATCAGAGTTCTGTCATTCTCTCTGTGTACTCTCCGCACTTTTGAAGTGGGGCTGGCCCCCATCACACCAGCATCTGCGACCAGTGATGCGGTGCATCAGCTCCTGAAGGGCTGAGGTGCTGAAGGTGGACACAGCATCAGATGCGTCTAAAGTTTCATGGCTGCGTCTCTGAGATGGCCCTGATAATGGAGGGAAAGCGAGCTGCCCTCGGCCAGACAGGAGTCAGACATTCTCAGAGGCTATGTGAAGATCTGTGGAGTGTCCTCACTGCATGTTGACATCATCCTCCTATGATCGAGTGACTATCAGAGCCTCCACTGCATCTCCATGACAGGAGCATTCTCACAGAGATTATTGGTGCTGCCATAAGCCAGACTGGAGTTAAACATTCACAACTGCAATGTGAGGGTCTACAGGGACACCTCACTGCATGTCGTCATCATCCTCCACAAATCTGGCAGCTATGAGGGCCTTCCGAGCATGCCTGCCTCGTCTAGCCAGTGCGAGAGCCTCATCCCCATCTCCGTCACCACCTTAGGTCCCCCTCACCCTCATCCCCGTCGGTATCCTCATCGGAGATGTGCAGCTCCTCCATCTCCCCCTCAGCCAGCTCCTCTCTCCATTGCAGCACCAGGTTGTAAAGGGCGCAGCAGGCAACGACAATAAGTGACACCCTTTATGGATGGTATTGCAGGGCTCCACCAGACTGGTCCAGGCACAGGAACTGCATCTTCAGCATCCTGATGGTCTGCTCCATTAAGCTGCGAGCTGCTGTATGAGCCTCATACAGCGTTGCTCTGCTGCAATCGGAGGCTGCCACACAGGTGTCATCAGCCATGGCCTCTGTGGGTAGCCCTTGTCTCCAAGGAGCCAACCCTGCAGCCTCTGTGGACCCTGGAAGACAGCAGGGACCTATGAGCGACTCAGGATGCAGGCGTCATGCACACCCTGGAAACTGTGTGCATACCTGCTGGGTGGGGCAGGGGTGGGGTAAGGTATGGAGCACTTGGTGGGCCCTTTGGTGCCTCCATGGCTGCACCTGATCTGTCTCAGTTGCAGAGGCATGGTCAGTTTATACAGGTATCCCTAATGCGTGGCCACTCCCCTCACTTACCCTGCCCCCCACCTCGATTGCCTGTACATGGGATGCAGCGCCAGGGCAGCACTTGACACACAAACCCCCCTCAACCCCCTAACAGCAGTCACCTCCGAGGCTGGCCAGCGCTTGCCCCTCCCCCGCACCCCCCACCGCCCCCCCCCCCCCCCCCCCCCCCCCCCACCCCCCACCCCTCAGCAGTCGCCTGTGGGGCCAGGCACCACTTGCCCCTGCCTTCTGGTGCCCCTGAGGCCTGTAAACAACAGGTGAGCTGTAGAGAACACTGTGGCTCACTCACCTCAGTTCCCCCAAAGTGAAGGCCACCAAGTGCACGTCACCCGTGTGCTATTGTGAAACACGGACAATATGGAGCGGATCCAAGAGCCTGGTGGGATGGTCTTTTAATTATATGCTAATGTATTACAATTAGCTCCCCGCTGACTGATGGTGGGAAACGCGGCCTGCCGTTGTCAGGCTGAGCGGACGATCGCAATCTGCCTTCATGCCACCGTCAAGCAGGTCGCGCCATATTTTTCACGCACACCAGCTATCACATCTGCCGCCAATGGGCTCAGAAAATTCCGCCCATTGCATCTGCACTGGCTCCCTGAATGACCACTTCACCTAGTATCGTTCTCCTACCTACTCCCTGTAACCCTGCACATTGTTTCTTTTCAAATGTTCATCTAATTTCCTCTTGAATACCTCAATTGAACCTGCCTCTACCACGCACTCAGGCAGTGCAATCCAGACCCTGACCACTCACTGTGAAAAAGTTTTTTCTAATATCACTTTTGCTTCATTTGCCAATTATTTTAAATCTATGCCTCCTCGTTCTTGGCACTTTCACAAGTGAGAAGCGTTTCTCCCTGTCTACTCTGTCCAGACCCCTCATGATTTTGAATACTTCTATCAAATCTCCTCTCAGCCTTCTTTTCTCCAAGGAAAAGTCCCAACCTCTCCAATCTATCTTCACAACTGAAGTTTCCCATCCCTTGGAACCATTCGCGTGAACCTCTTCTGCGCTCTCTCCAACGTCTTCGCATCCTAAAGTGCGGTGCCCAGAACTGGATGCAATACTCGAGCTGAAGTCGAACTAATGTCTTATACAAGTTCAATAAAAGTTTGACTTTTGAACAATTGTTAATTCTTTGAAGATTTTATTTCAACATAAGCTAATAACTACCCTGTTTGTAATTTACTTTATCCAAAAGTTTCAAATTAAATATAAGTTTTATTTTATTCAGTTACAGGATATGGGGCGTCATCAGCTAGGCCAGCATTTATTGCCCATCCCCAGTGTAATGCATTGCTGGCGACACTTATATTGCCTGGCAATTAAAAGGTTAAACTATGGCCTAATCTAAAGAATATTAATGAAATGCTATTAATTTGGTCTTATCGTGCTTTCCCCCAGTTCATGTCCAAGATTCAAGTTTAGTCGTTTCAACTGTACAGGGACAATTAAACAATGGAAAAGCCCATGAAAGTAATTGTTAACGTGCATCCAAAGGGGAAAAGAAAATCGTATTTTATGTTCTATTTGGAAATAACTAAGGCAAGCATAGAGGCGAGCTTTTCCCTGCTCTGCTTCAAAATGGAAGCCAAGGGACAAATTAGTTTTGGTTCCGAACTAGTTATTTACTCGGTTGATTAGTCAGGTTCTTACTGCTAATGAAGTTAACATGTAGTTGCTTTTAAAGTTTGCATAGAATTTACAGCACAGTAACAGGCCATTCAATCCAAGGGATCTATGCTCCACACAAGACTCCTCCCACCTCTCTTCATCTAACCGTATCAATATACCTATCTATTTCTTTCTTCCTCAAGTGCTTATCTAGCTCCCCCTTAAATGCACCCATGTTATGTGCCTCAACTACTGTAGAAAGTTCCACATTCTTGCCGCCCTTTGTGTAAAAAGTCTCTGCTGAATGTTGTCTTGTTGACTATCTTACACCTGTGCCTTCGAGTTTTGATGATGGGTATTTTATTTACAGACTCCAGCTCATGTGAGTGTCTATATATGCAAGCTTACAGACTAATGTACTACCTCCCAAGTGGCTCGACCATATGTTTAGAAGTACTTGAGAATGTTAATTCTTGAGTGAACAGTTAATATTAGTGCATTTGCTTATTAGCATGGAGTAAAAAGATCACCTAATACTGTTTCAAACACTTCTTGCCTTTGTCTAGGAACTTCTTTAGCAACTCTTTAATCAACTTTTTATCTGGAATATGTGGTGCAGACCTTTCCACAATATTTTAGTTCAGCTTCTAGAATCGACCTTGAGAGCTGTGTTGATGTAGGAGTTATGTCAGCCATGAACATCTTTGTATCATTGAACATATGCTGCAGACTTTCAAGCAAAGTCTCAATGTATAATGAACTATTTGTGTTCTATCAAAAGAGCGTTTAACCCATTGTGGGCTGATGCCTTTGTTTTAGGATTTTGTATCATTGGCATCTGTGATTATCTTTCTTGTTAATTAAAGCTCTGGCCTTAATGTAATTAACTCACTACATGATATTTTGAATAGAGAAGAATGTTATGGAAGTTTTGTGTGTGGTAATTGTTAGTCTGTGGCATATTGCCTCAGTTACAGCACACCTAAGGATGCAGGTTTCAGTTCCGATGAGTTCACTTATGGAAACCACTTTTTTTTTGGCTCAGAATAAGTGTTTGGCAAAACTCCCAAGTTTTGAAGCATAGAATTCAGACTCAAGACGATCACCTCCCTAAGGGACAATGGATTTTATTTTGATTTGCTACAAAAGCCAGTTTACCTTCTCATCGAGAGTGGAGATTGGGAGCTCGAGCCTTGACGGACCTTGGAGATTCCGCGCATGCACAGACCGGGAGTGGGCTGCTAATGTGCAGTTCAGCATTGTAAGTTCTTTGGACTGAGGACGGGCCCAGTCCGTCGGCGTATAAAGAAAGATTGGTGGGAAAACCCAGGTCATGTGACTGGGAGTGATAGCCATTGCAGGCAAGTGTCCCAGGCAGGAGGTAGAAACAGGTTCCAGTTGAGTTAAGGAAAAAAAAAAGCAGAGAAACAGACTCCAAGCAGGAAAAGGGCTGCAGTTAACAGGCTAAGTGGTGAGGGCTCAGGAGAAGCACTAGCATTCTAAAAAGGCAGTAGAAGATTAATGACTCCAGGCTGCGGGCTGCCGGGCTAAGGTATCCCTTTGAGAGTAGTAGCATTCTGGTCAAAGTAGCTAAAGAGCTGAGTCGGTGCTGAGTGCTCACTCAGAAATCCAGGGGAACAGAATCTCAGGTTTCAATCGTGTCTCCGATGAGGAGGGCTGTTGGTGAGGCCGTCAGAGTTGGAGAAACTTTTGGAGAGAATTCCAAGGTGAGGAAAAAGTGAAGACTAGAATCCCTCATGAGAGGGATAGAGTTTCACTGAGATTGGTTGATTCAATGTTTACTGACGTGTGGGTGGGTTGTTGAGAAATCCGTGGGATTTGGCTTGGTTGTATCTGCCATTGATTGTGCATTGTGGTGTATTCGACCACAATTTGCCTGTTAATTTGCGAATACCTCACATTAACCCCGAATGTTAGAGTCTATGATAGATATTGTAAATTTTTTAAATCTTTTTGACCTTGTTTGTTTAATTTTGTTTGTTCAGAACAGTGGAATCTGGTGGCTTTATTCACTGAGCAAGTGTCTTGAATCTCAAACTTTGTCTACTTTAAACAAAGCGTTATTGGTCCCTAACCAGATCTTAGTAAAAACTTGGGGGTCTGGTCTAGGATCATAACAGATTTCAGTGAACAACTGGTTTAACTAGGATTGTCCTAAAGTGTCCATGGATTAAAGATCAATGAGCACCCAGGTGAAAAATTATAGGGGCATTAAAAGTGTTCTTTTAATATTTTCAAGCACTTACTTATAAAAGTATTGGAGATTGGTAAAAATGTTTTTGGCAGTTTGAGGGGATATGCCCTGTCCCACCGGCAAGACAGACCCAGCAGAGGTGGTGGCACATTGGTGTACAGTCAGAGAGTTGCCCTGGGAGTCCTCAACATCAACTCTGGACCCTATGAAGTCTCATGGCATCAGGTCAAACATGGGCAAGGAAACCTCCTGGGATTACCACATACCATCCCCTCACCCTTCAGCTGGTGAATCAGTTCTCCATGTTGAACACCACTTGGAGGAAGCACTGAGGGTGACAAGGATGTAGAATGTACTACAGGTGGGGGACTTCAATGCCCATCACCAAGAGTGGCTCGGTAGCACAACCACAGACCGAGCTGGCCAAGTCCTAAAGGACATAACTGCTAGACTGGGTCTGTGACATGTAATGAGGGAACCAACAAGAGGGAAAAACATACTTGATTTCATCCTCACCAACCTGCCTGCCGCAGATGCATCTGTCCATGACAGTATCGGTAGGAGTGACCACCACACAGTCGTTGTGGAGATCACAGGGTATCAACCCTGGTTCAATGAAGAGTGCAGGAGGGCATGCCAGGAGCAGCACCAGGCATACCTAAAAATGAGGTGTCAACCTGGTGAAGCTATAACACAGGACTATTTGTGTGCCAAAAAGCATGAGCATCAATTGATAGACAGAGCTAAGCGATCCCACAACCAACGGATCAGATCTAAGCTCTGCAGCCCTGCTACATCCAGCTGTAGATGGTGGTGGACAATTAAACAACTCGCTGGAGGAGGAGACTCCACAAATACCCCCATCCTTGATGGGGGAGCCCAGCTCATAAGTGCAAAAGATAAGGCTGAAGCATTTGCTACAATCTTCAGCCAGAAGTGCCAAGTGGATGATGCCTCTCGGCCTCCTCTGGAGGTCCCCGGCATCACAGATGCCAGTCTCTAGCCAAATCTATTCACTCTTTGTGATATCAAGAAACGGTTGAAGGCACTGGATACTGCAAAGGCTATGGGCCTTGACAATATTCTGGCAATAGTTCTGAAGGTTTGTGCTCCGGAATTTGCCGTGCTCTTAGCCAAGCTGTTCCAGTACAGCTACAACACTGGCATCTACCCGGCTATGTGGAAAATTGCCCAGGTATGTCCTCTACACAAAAAGCAGGACAAATCAAACCGAGCCAATTACCGCCCCATCAGTCTCCTCTTAATCATCAGCAGAGTAATGGAAGAGGTCATTAACAGTGCTATCGAGTGGCACTTGCTTAGCAATAACCTGCTCACTGACGCCCAGTTTGGGTTCCACCAGGGCCACTCAGCTCCTGACCTCATTACAGCCTTGTTTCAAACATGGACAAAAGAGCTGAACTCTCGGTGAGTTGAAAGGACTGCCTTTCACATCAAGGCTGCAATTCACCGAGTGTGGCATCAAGGAGCTCTCGCAAAACTGGAGTCAATCGGAAACCGGGGAAAACTCTCCGCTGATTGGACTCATACCTAGCAAAAGGAAGATGGTTGTGATTGTTGGAGGTCAGTCATCTCAGTTCCAGGGCATCACTGCAGGAATTCCTAGGGTAGTGTCCTCGGCCCAACCATCTTCAGCTGCTTCAGCAATGACCTTCCTTCCATCATAAGGTCAGAAGTGGGAATGTTTGCTGATGATTGCACAATGTTCAGCACCATTCGCCACTCCTCAGATACTGAAGCAGTCCATGCCCAAATACAGCAAGACCTGGGCAATATCCAGGCTTGGGCTGACAAGTAGCAAGTAACATTCACGCCACACAAGTGTCAGGCAAAGACCATCTCCAACTTGAGAGAGTACAACCATCGCCCTTGATGTTCAATGGCATCACCATCATAGAATCCCACACTATCAACATCCTCGGGGTTACCATTGAACAGAAACTGAACTGGACAAGCCATAAAAATACTGTGGCTACAAGAGCAGGTCAGAGGCTAGGAATCGTGCGACGAGTAATTCACCTCCTGACTCCCCAAAGCCTGCCCATCATCTACAAGGCACAAGTCATGAGTGTGATGGAATACTCCCCACTTGCCTGGATGAGTGCAGCTCCCACAACACTCAAGAAGCTGGACACCATCCAAGGCAGCCTGCTTGATTGGCACCACATCCACAAACATTGACTCCCTCCACCACTGATGCACAGTAGCTGCAGTGTGTACCGTCTACAAGATGCACTGCAGGAATTCACCAAGGCTCCTTACACACCACCTTCCAAACCCACTACCACTACCATCTAGAAGGACAAGGGCAGCAGATAGATGGGAATACCACCACCTGCAAGTTCCCCTCTAAGTCACTTACCATCCTGATTTGGAGATATATTACTGCTCCTTCACTGTCACTAGGTCAAAATCCTGGAACTCCCTTCCTAACAGCACTGTGTGTGTACCTATATCACATGGACTGCAACGGTTCAAGAAGGCAACTCACCACCACCTTCTCAAGAGCAACAAGGTAAGGGCAATAAATGCTGGCCCAGCCAGTGAAGCCCACATCCAGTGAATGAATTTTTAATAAAAAACAATCTTCAGCCAGAAGTTCAGAGTGGATGATCCATCTCGGCCTCCTCTGGCATCACATGCCAGTCCTCAGCCAATTCGCTTCACTCCACGTAATATCAAGAAATGGCTGACGGCACTGGACACTGCAATGGCTACGGGACAATATTCCGACAATAGTACTGAAGGCTTGTGCTCCAGAACTTGCCACGCCCCTAGCCAAGCTGTTGCAGTACAGCTACACTGGCATCTACCTGATAATGTGGAAAATTGCCCAGGTATGTCCTCTACACAAAAAGCAGGACAAATCCAACCCAGCCAATTACCGCCCCATCAGTCTACTCTCGATCATCAGTAAAGTGATGGTACTGTTGATGACCCCTTCTATCAAGCAGCACTTGCTTAGCAATAACCTGCTCACTGTGCTCAGTTTGGGTTCTGCCAGGGACACTCAGCTTCTGACCTCATTATGTCATTCTTTCTAATATGGACACGAGCTGAACTCCTGAGGTGAGGTGAGAGTTAGTCCTTGACATCAAGGCAGTATTTGACCGAGTCCTAGCAAAACTGGAATCAATGAGAATCAGGGGGAAACCTCTCCACTGGTTGGAGTCATACCTAGTACAAACAAAGATGGTTGTGGTTGTTGGAGGTTAATCATCTCAGTTCCAGGACATCACTGCGCTCTCTAAAACAAACACAATGAGATTGTGGTACTAATTGGCTATTGGAGTTCAATGTAGAAGTGTGAGGTAGTACATTTTAGTTGGCAGAATTAGGAGGCCACAAACTCACTGTAAAGTAAGTGTATAAATAGACCAGAGGGGCAGGAAGTGGGGTGGCTTTGGGTAGAGAACCACTGAAAGTAGTGACACAGTAAATAAGGTCATAAAACAAGCAAAGCACTGGGGTTCAGTTCTAGAGTGATGGAACTGAAAAGCAGAGAAGTTATGTTAAACATGTAAAGAACCTTGGTTAGACCACGCTTGGAGTATTGAGAGTTTTGGCATCTTTATAAAACAAAGGATGTAGAGCCACTGCAGAAGGTGCAAAAACAATTTAGTAGAATGATAACAGAACTTGGGTTACATCCATCAGGTAAAGATGAACAGGCTGGGGCTCTTTTCTCTGAAAAAGAAAAGAATGAGGGGTGACCTTTATAGAGGTCTTCAAGATTATGAAAATGTTTGATAGGGTAGATGTAGAGATGTTCTTACTTGTAGGGGAGACCAGAACCAATGGCCATAAAGAAGGAAAGAAAGACTGGTATAAATGTAAATAATTAACCAGAGTCCACAAAGGACCATAGGCTCAATTGGTTACATATAACTTGAGAAGAACCAATCTGCAAGAAAGGGACAAGGTGAGGAGGCAGCTCTCCATGAACTACCACAACTGGTAAAAGTCATTAATGAATCCAATAGGGAACTCTGGAGAAACTTCTTTACCCAGAGATTCTTTTGCCTTTAATTACAGCCTAATCTGATTATTCATCCAAAACAAAAACAGAATTACCTGGAAAAACTCAGCAGGTCTGGCAGCATCGGCGGAGAAGAAAAGAGTTGACGTTTCGAGTCCTCATGACCCTTCAGCAGAACTGAGTGAAGTTAGGAAAGGGGAACCAGCTTATATTTCACTCCTCTCCTAACTTCACTCAGTTCTGCTGAAGGGTCATGAGGACTCGAGACGTCAACTCTTTTCTTCTCCGCCGATGCTGCCAGACCTGCTGAGTTTTTCCAGGTAATTCTGTTTTTGTTTTGGATTTCCAGCATCCGCAGTAGTTTTTTGTTTTTATCTCTATGATTATTCATCCACATGAGTGCGACCTTAAACAGGACGATTCTATCCTCACTGGAATGTTTCCAGACTGTGCTGCACCAGTCTCAGAAACATTTCCCACAATTGTTCTGCTGTTTTACAGTTAACCTTTGCCTCCAATTTACCCTGACTAAATCCTCTTCCATTTCTCTCTAGTTTGCTATTTTCTAATTAACCTTTTTAAGACATTTTTCCATCTTAAAACTAAAACTAATTAGATATTCTGATCATCACCAAGTTTTCTTTTACCTTCATGTTGCTGACCTGCTCTGATTCATTTCATTGCCCAAAACCTAATGCAATATCTGAAATGAAAAATGCTGGAAATATCCAACCCGGCAATATGTGAAGAGGCACTTTAACATTTTAAGTATAAATCTTTATTTGCATGCAAAATTATGTCCAGATGTTAACTTGCTTCCTTATTCTAATGAAGAGTTGAACTTGGAACTTTAACTTACATTGCATTTCGGTCAAGCAATACCTTGATTTTAAAGTTCACACCCTTGTTTTGAAATTCCTCCATGGCTTCACCCCTCTTTATCTCTGTAATTATCTCCAGCATCTGTGGAGAGAAAGAAAGAGTTAACGTTTTGAGTCCATATGACTTCTTCAGAGCTGAAGGGAAGTAGATATGACTCAGACCTCCCTGTCGCTTGCCATTTCAGCCCACCGCTCTGATTTCATGCCCACATGTCCGTCCTTGGCCTGCTGCAATGTTCCAGTGAAGCTCAACGCAAACTGGAGGAACAGCACCTCATCTTCTGATTAGACACTTTACAGCTTTCCAGACGTAACATTGAGATCAACACCTTCAGACCATGAACTCTCTCTTCCATCCCCACCCCTTTTTGATCCCCTTTTTTCTATATTCATTTTTATTTTAATTTTTATTTAATTTTTCCCACTTATTTTCATTATTATTATCTTTTAAATTTATTTCCATTTTTATTCATCATTTTATCCCCAGCTTTTACCCTATTTTCGATCATTTTTCCCACCACCATCCCCTCCCCCCATCCCACCCCCATTAGGGCCATCTGTCACTTCCCAGAGTGTTTACCCTGGTCCGGCCATTATCACTTTCTGCTTTCCACTTTTAATGTCACTATTAGCACCTCCTTTAGCCAGTACCACCACCATTAAAAACCCTTTGACCTTCTGTTTATGACATTTTTTACAATCTCTCCTTTGCCTCCACCTATCACTGGTCTTCTATCCAGCTTCATCTGTTCCACCTCCCTTACAGTATATATTTCACCACATTTCTACTTTCCTTTAGCTCTGAAGAAGAGACATATGGACTCAAAACGTTAACTCTGTCTTTCTCTCCACAGATGCTGAGTTTTTCCAGCATTTTTTGTTTTTGTTTCAAATTTCCAGCAGTATTTTACCTTTACCTCTGATATCTCCATTCCTCTCACTCTGGCCTCTTGCATCCCCAATTTTAATTGCTGCACCATTGTTGGCTGTACCTTCAGTTGCCTGGACCTCAAGCTCTGGAATACCCTCCCTACATCTCTCTGCCTCGCTTTCATCCTTTAAGACACTCTTTGACCAAGCTTTTGGTCATCTGACTTAATATCTCCTTATGCTGCCCAGCATTATATTTTGTTTTATAATGCTCCTGTGAAACACCTTGGGATGTTGTATTATGTTAAAGGCCCAAATAAATATGTTATTGTTGTTGTCCTTTCTCTTTACCGATGCTGATGGATTGGCTGTGCATTTCCAAAGCTTAAAATACCTGTCTTAGATTTACTGCATTTGCAATCATTTGCCTTTTTAAGTATTGCATCTTTTATTGTAGTGGCTTTTAAGAACTGATTCAAAAGAACCTTGAATGCATCCTGTAAATGCCTACCATTCAAATCCCCCTCCTGAGTTGAATGCATTCCATTAATGCCACCTGGTTTATTTGGGGTGGTGGGGGGGGTGGTTGGAGAACAGGCCACCAACCCCCAACTGAACAGTTCTCACTGGTTCCTCCTGTTTCCTAGCTCCTTGCTGCAGTGCCCTATTTTTTATATATGATGGAATCATGCTTTTAGTGTTAATTATTCAGTGACCTCCATATCAATAATAAGCTCCATGAATGATTCTTGTGATCTCTGCCCCAGGAGTTTTATTTTGAAAAATATCATGCACCACCCACCCCCCCACCCCCGCCCACCCACAACCACCCTTCCCGACTGTTCTAAGTCTCCTATTTCATTCCATAGAACAGTGCTAAAGGCAATCTGTATGCCACAAATGAAAAAGGCATGATAGACTGCCTCATTCTGCTCTGTACAAGTGCTGTTATGTGTTTGTGGGCCTCCTTCATTAGCAGAAGTGAGAATAAGATGGCCTACCAGTTGCTTCAGATACTTTCTCCCAATTTCACCTCTGCAAGGCCTGAAAGTTTCTCGGTAGAATCAGCAAGATGGAAGCAAAATGTATTCCTGCTGTTTTGCTGCTAATCTGTGCAGCAGCTCCTGTTTCATAATGGAATATGGATTGGTTGCTGGAGTTTGTTTGGAAGAAGCTGAAAACACCATTATTTGGTGCTGTACATATAATAATTTGTGTCAAGTTAGCGCCCAGACAATGTACCTTTTATTGCTCAAGAAATAGCGAACGCTAGAAAGAACATCTTGGTGGGCAGCCTAGCTGAAAGGTGAATTTAATACAGTGGACCAGAGATTACAAACATATTTGGTAGTAGTTAACTTGTTACAAAACTATTAACAGGAGCAACAATCACCACTCCAATGGTCGCTGTTCTATATCAGATATAATTATAGAACCAAAATGGAGCCTGGACTCTTACTGATTGGCTGAAAGAATATATGATGCAGCCTTTCAAAATTTTCATTGGGGCAGATGGTGGCACAATGGTAATGTCGCTGGACTAGTAATCCAGAGGCCTAGGTTAATGCACTGGGGACATGGGTCCATGGCAGCTGGTAGAATTTGAATTCAATTAATCAAATCTGGAATATAAAGTTAGTTTCAGTGATGGTGACCATGACAACCATCATCAATTGTCGTAAAAACTCATCTGGTTCACTAATGTTCTTTATGGAGGGAAATCTGCCATCCTTACCGGGTCTGGCCTACGTGCAACTCCGGACCCACAGCGATGCGGTTGACTCTTAACCTCCCTCTAACATGGCTTAGCAAGTCACTCTGTTCAAGGGCAATTATGGATGGGCAACATTTGCTGGCCTTGCCAGTGATGCCCACATCCCAAGAAAGAAGAAAAAAAAATGATGACACATCTATCTATGAGGTGGGCCATTGGATTAAGGAAAAAAGCTAGTAATGCACACAGCTGTTTCCCCAGATTCCCCTTTGCTATTTATTTTGAACATAGTTAAGAGCAAAGTTTATCTGCCTTCACTCAAATTCTAGCTTCCAGGTTAAGACGAAAGAAAACCCCCCCAGTCTAAAGAAAAAATGTGGGCGGGTATCATCTGACCCCATTAGCGGAGGGCAGCATGGCGGGCGTGAGCGGACAATATGACAGGAAGGCCAAAAATCTGTTTCACACCATCATGTAACCAGTTCGCAAGCGCCCGCACCACCCGTCAATGGCACGTTTCCTGCTGCTGCATGTTGGGAACCTAATTTTACTACTTTAGTATCTTATTATAAGCACGGCTTGCTGGATTCATCACCCCCACGCAGGGTCATCCAGGCACACCAACGTGTTTCACAATTGTACATAAGCCATGTGCACCTGGCGAGCTGCACTTTGCTCAGGACTTCGAGGTTTGTTTGCCTACCTTGCTTCGGGCAGCACTCCCAGTTACCAGCGCCAGGCTTCACAGGCAGCACCACATCACTTTTAGGGGGGGCTCACGGGCAGGTCTCTACCTACCAGGTCAGCTGTAAGGGGGGCGTGGCTTTTCAATGGCTGCAGGGCTAGGGTTTGCTTGGAGAAGGGAGACAAATGGCCTCAGGCAAGAGAAGAGGCTGCAGGGCGAGGGCTGTACTGTGGAAGAGGGGTATCCCAGGGTGTGTGTGGGGGGGTGTACGCATTGATCTGTGCAAGTAGCCTCAAGATGGTGAGGGCTAAGGAGGCAGTCTCCAGAGGAGATGAGGCCAGATGGAGATGTGAGGGTGTGTGTGAGAGAGTGATGCCCCTTGAGCTGGCAGTGAGTGAGATGCCAGTGAATATGTGATGGCCTTGTGAGAGTTTAGAGTGATGAGATGGTTGCCTTATTCTGATGGCATGGATGTGATCATTCATCCTCTTTCTGCACTGGATGGCCAACCTCTTCTGCGCAGCACTGGCACTGACCACCACTGCCACTGCCTCCCAAGCCGGGGTGGTGAGATTGCTGGACCTCCTGCGGCCCGAGCGGGGGTGGAGGACACTTCGGTGGGCCTCCATGTGGCATTTCAGTGACGGGTAACTGAACTCTACTTGGCTCTCAGGGCCATGTCTTCACTGGCGCAGTGCTGGGCTGCAAGCATTGAGAACTGTGTACAGTTTAAACATGGCACCCAGAGTGAGGAAATGGGTGTGGTAATGGAGTAACAGGGGATCCAGAGGCTGCCAGCCAGCGAGATGGCGTGTTTCCTGTGGCTGCATAATTAATGAGGCGGGAAGCAGACGATACAGTGAGAAAACCCACCAATGCGGCTGGTGGGTAAAACATCTTTTTCCACTCCCGCTACCGCACTTAGTGCAAATCTGGGACGGTTCTGCCATGTAATTTTGCTAAGGGCAAGACAAAAGGAATTGAAGACAACTTGTATTTTTTAACCCCTGTGGGAGATAATTGAAGGTTACCTGACATTTTAATAAAGCACGCGGAGAACGCTTATGATGAATAAACAAAAAAGCTGCAGATGGTGCTTCTTCATATTTTGAATCCTTTTTGTTTCTCATTATTTTCAACCTTGACAGCTCTGTCACCCTATTACATTGCATTCGGGATACGTACCAGATAGGAGTCAATTTAAAACTGCCGATAGCCAGGGTGCCAATACATCTTTTCTGACGGTAGTAAAGTAACACGGCTGCCCCTGTCAATCACTGGAAATGAACACAGAGGGGTTCTTTGGGGAAAAAAAAGTGTGCTGAGATAATCGATGGGAAGCCACCCTGAAACTGTTTATCCTCCTGAACACTCAATAATCAGTCAATATGGGATCTGACTCCAGTATTCACCCGGAGTGTCAAATGTAAGACCTTTTCATTCGAAACTGAATGCAGACAGCAGGGTCCTGAACTCTGAGCCAAACGGAGTTATTTATACACTCGTGCAGTAATGAACTACATTATTTTTGGGTAGAGGAAGTCTGGGGTGAGCAGTTTCTATATAATTTATTTGACAAGTATCTACACATTGCTCTGAGTTCTAACTCACGATTAATACAATGCACAGCTACAAATTTATTCCAGTGTTGAGAAGAGAAAGTAACCCAAACCAAGCAGTAGAATAATTTTTTAAAAATCTTCTAAAACTTTACCATGCAAATGGGTTAAAGGAATCAGTCATCTTTAATAATGAGAAACCTTAACATTTAATAGAGAGAATTTCACCCTTATGATTCTTTTGCCGCTGATACATAAATGTTCCAAATTGAAAAACTCTTTAAATAATTTGATAAATCTCAGGGTTATTCTAGGTCATAGTGCTTTTCAATAATGCAGGCTTGTAGTGCCCAGATTCTTGACTTTGGAATCCAATTTTGGTCAAGAGCTCAACATGTAAGTAATTATGCAACACTAACATATCTCGCAAGGTGTTGCTGAGAAGGATATTATCCACAATATGTGATTGGTGAATTGGTTGTAGATGGTTATAGCAAATATGTTCGACTTGTGAAACATTGAATATATTGCTAATTAATCTCTTGCATCATTCCACATAGGAGCACGGAATTTCTTCTGTGTCCGCTACCCAGAAGGTATTCCAGTGCCCATGCTGCAGGTATTAAGTTAGGCTCAAATTTCCAGCCAATCCCATTCGACTACTTGAAACTTAAAATGGGTGTAAATAAGCAGAAACAATTTGGGCCCCAAGTGCTGAACCCGCACCATATATGTCTCCAAGTATGAAAACTGCGCAGCACAAAAATGGGTTTTAAACCAGCCTAAGTCAGCGTTTTTGCTCCAATCAAGCTCCCTTCCATCTTTCCTCTTCTAACTCTTTCAGCATAACCCTCTATTCCCTTCTCCCTCACATGCTTATCTCGCTTCCCCTTAAATCAATGCTTCTCAGACTATTTTTCAAGGTGACCCCATTTTAACACTTGAAAATTAGCGTGACCTGAGATGCCATCAGAAACGAAGGCTGTGATTTTCCGTGCCCGCTGGCATTGGGCGTGTTCAGTGGCGTGAGCGGACAATATAGCGCGATCGGTTTCACGTCGGCGTGAAACCAGTTCACGGTCGCCTGCTCAGCTCGCCGATGGCGGGTCACGTTCTCCGCCATTGGACGTCGGGAACCTTATTGTAATACATCAGCATATCATTATTAGGCCAGCCCGCCGGAATCGGCCACCCACTGGATCGTCTGCCCACGTTGGCGGGAAAACACGGCGTGTGTTTCACAACAGCACGTAAGCGACATGCAGCTGGTGGGCTGCGCTTCACTTGGGACTTCAAGGCTTGTTTGCCTACCTTGCTTCGGTCAGCACTCACAGTCATCAGCGCCAGGCTTCACAGACAGCACCACATCACTTTTAAGGGCGCTCACGGGCAGGTCTGTACCTACCAGATCTGCCATATGTGGGTAGATTTTCAATGGCTGCAGGGCTAGGGCTTGCTTCGCAAAGGGGGAGGAGTGGCCTCAGGCAAGGGAAGAGGCTGTAGGACAAGGGCTGTACCGGGGAAGGAGAGTAATCCAGGGTCTGTGTGGGTGCGCATGTTGATCTGTGCAAGTGGCTTGAAGATGGTGATGCCTGAGGAGGAAGTCTCCAGAGGAGATGAGGCTAGATGGACATGTGAGGGTATGTGTGCGAGAATGGGTGGGTGATGCCCCTTGAGCTGGCAGAGAGTGAGATGCCAGTGAATGTGTGGTGGGCTTGAGTGAGTGAGTTTAGAGTGATGAAATGGTTGCCATACCCTGACTACACAGGTGAGATCATTCATCATCTGCATTGGATGGCCAACCTCTTCTGTGCAGCATTGGCACTGATCACCACTGCCATCGCCTACCAAGCCTTAGTGGTAATGTTGCTGCCCCTCCTGCGGCCAGAGCTGGGGGCAGGGGACATCACAGTGGGGGTTAGTGGGCCTCCACGCCGTACAGAGGGCGCTCGAGGGCTGCAGCCTTCTTGCCTTTCGGGGCTATGTCTGGTTTGCTGCCGTCCTGGACTGGAAGCACTGAGCGTGGCTGTACTTTAAATGTGGTGCCTGGTGTGATGAAGCGGCGAGGTGACGGTGCGGCAGGCGAATCGGAGCCTGCCCACCATGGAAACGGCGTGTTTCCCGGGAATGTATAATTAAGGCGCCGGGTTTGGGACGATACAACTTGAAACCTCACCATTGCGGCCGGCGGGTAAAATGTCGCTTTACCCACCCACTAACGCACTTAGTGCAATTCTGGGACGCTTCCGCCCAAAATAAAGCAGCACATTAACATTCAGTATATAATTATTAAGTTTTTTGTGTTATAATGCACCATGTAAAAATGAAAATCAGTGTTTGCAAAGTACTTTGTAAAATGTTATTATTTTATGTGTTTACCAGTCCATTACTTCATCTGAGTGCCCCATCTCACGGACCTTGATGAGGAAGCAGTGGATAATATCGACATTCACTGTTGCTTCCAGCATTACAGATCTATAGCAACACCACACCAAGGTTCCCTAAAGGCCATCACTGATTCTAATGCGAGACAAGTCAAATAAATTTTTAATTTGCTACTGTGGCACAAAATCATACTCAGAGTCCCTGAGGCTGGAGTCTTGCTGTGGATCCTGCTACGCACAGTGCAGCTTTCAAATGAAATGGATTTGACTCACAAGGTAAGGAACTTAACCGAATTTGGAGCCGCACTCCTCCCAAACTGGTGCCGGGCTTTATGAGGAAAGTGGAGTGCTTTTGAACAGGCATAGAACATAGCGCGTGATGGTTACCGATCACCGAAATTTCAGCTAAAATCTCCATATTCCCGAGTGGCAAAAGGCCCAGTACAACCCCTCTCCCGCCACACTCCCCCCACTCTCCCGCCACAACCCCTCTCCCACCACACTCCCCCCACTCTCCCGCCACAACCCCTCTCCCGCCACACTGCCCCCACTCTCCCGCCACAACCCCTCTCCCGCCACACTGCCCCCACTCTCCCGCCACAACCCCTCTCCCGCCACACTCCCCCCACTCTCCCGCCACAACCCCTCTTCCGCCACACTGCCCCCACTCTTCCGCCACAACCCCTCTCCCGCCACACTCCCCCCACTCTCCCGCCACAACCCCTCTTCCGCCACACTGCCCCCACTTTCCCGCCACAACCCCTCTCCCGCCACACTCCCCCCACTCTCCCGCCACAACCCCTCTCCCACCACACTCCCCCCACTCTCCCGCCACAACCCCTCTTCCGCCACACTCCCCCACTCTCCCGCCACAACCCCTCTCCCGCCACACTCCCCCCACTCTTCCGCCACAACTCCTCTCCCACCACACTCCCCCCACTCTCCCGCCTCAACTCCTCTTCCGCCACACTCACCCCACTCTCCTGCCTCAACTCCTCTACCGCCACACTCCCCCCACTCTCCCGCCACACTCCCCCCACTCTCCCGCCACAACCCCTCTTCCGCCACACTCCCCCCACTCTCCCGCCACAACCCCTCTCCCACCACACTCCCCCCACTCTCCCGCCACAACCCCTCTTCCGCCACACTCCCCCCACACTCCAGCCACACACGCTTCAGCTCCGACTGCCCGAGCCTGAGCCCAAGTGCAGCTGCCACCCTGCAGGCGGCAATTTTAAATGGCCTTCAGGAGAAGGCCGCCAGCGCTACGATCGGATTCAGTGGAAAGGTTCAATATTCAGACACTGTTTTCCTGTAGAGCTAGCTTATTTCACACCACTGACGCAGCAATGAAGTGTAGATCACAATGAAATGGCTCAGAGAGACATCAAGAGAGGAGCAAGGCGAAGGAAGGACTGGACTCTGCTTGGGCCTCTCTACTGGCACGGACTGTGGAGGAGGGGCAGTTTACAACCTCAATCGCTGTCTCTGCCCCCTCAGTTGGGTTGTGCCCCACAGTTTTGGAGCCGCTGCCTTAAATGCATCTGTACTATCTATATCTACACTATTTATATCCGTACTATTCAACCGCTCCCTGTGATAGTGAGTTCCACATTGTCACCACTCTCTGGGTAAAGCGAAGGCTGGGAGTGGACCTGTTAGAGGTGTATAAGATTATGAGGGGCATAGATAGGATGGATAGGGAGGCACTTTTTTCATTAGTAGAGGGGTCAATAACCAGGGGGCATAGGTTTAAGGTAAGAGGTAGAAGGCTACAAGGGGAGTTGAGGAGAAATTTTTTCATCCAGAAGGTGATGGGAGTCTGGAACTCACTGCCTGAAAGGGTGGTTGAGTCAGAAACTCTCGTAACATTTAAGAAGTATTTGGATATTCACTTGCGTAGCCATAACCGTCAGGCCTATGGGCCAAGTGCTGGCAAATGAGATTAGTGTTGTCAGATCTTTGTTGAGTGGCGTGGACACGATGGGCCGAATGGTCTCCTTCTGTGCTGTAAATGTCTATGAGTCTATGAGCAAAGAAGTTTCTCCTGAGAGTCCTAGTGGATTTCTTGGTGACTACTTTATATTGATGGCCTGTATTTATGCTCTTCCAAACAAGTGGAAACATTCCCTTTGCATTCACTCTATCAAAACCTTTCATTATGTTAAATGCTCCAAATGAGGTCGTCCTTCACCCATCTCTTTTCAAGAAAATAGTGACCCAGCCTGTTCATTCTTGCCTAGTGGGCAGCTTAAATATACACTCTTATCAAGTCAAAGTTCAGTTGTAAATCAAGGGACAATTTATTTAGACAGGCACTCTGCGGCCATAGATGTGACACCTGAATGGTATGTTGCCTCCTGGATGCCAGGGTCAAGGATGTCACGGAAGGACTTTAGGGCATTCTGAAGGGGGAGGGTGAACAGCCAGAGGTCGTGGTTTTTGTTGGGACCAATGACATAGGAAGAGAGAAATGAGGTCCTGCAAGCAGACTTTAGGGAGTTAGGTAGTAAATTGAAAAGCAGGACTTCATAGGTAGTAATCTCCGGATTACTCCTGATGCCGCGCAGTAGTGAGTATAGGAACAGAAGGATAGAGCAGATGAATGTGTGGCTGCAGAGATGGTGCAGGAGGGAGAGCTTTAGATTCCTGGGGCATTGGGACATTGACACATAGTGGGTCACAGATGTAACCTGTACAACCTGGGATCTGTACAGGTTGGACAGGTTACATCTGAACAAGAATGGAACCAACATCCTCACGGGGAGGTTTGCCAATGCTGTTGGGGTGGATTTAACCTAAATTGGCAGGGGAATGGGATCCTGAAAAGTTGTTCAGAGGGGAGAGAAGCTGAAATGGAATCAGAAGTTAAAACGCTAGTAAGTGAGTCTGGAACACAGAGGCTAGATAAGAAAGAAGTGAGTTTAGCAAGGCTAAATGGAATATATTTTAATGCAAGGAGCTCGAGGAATAAGGCAGATGAGCTGAGGGCACAGATAGGCATGTGGGAGTATGATATCATAGCTCTGACCAAGACTTGGCTAAAAGAAGGGCAGGATTGGCAGCTCAACATTCCTGGTTATAAGGTATTCAGACGAGATAGAAAGGGGGATAGAAGAGGAGGGTGGGTCACAATATTGATCAAGGAATCAATTATAGCAGTGAGGAGGGATGATATTCTGGAAGGATCATCAAATGAGGCCATATGGATAGAGGCAAAAAACACAGAAGGGGCAAACACGCTGTTTACTATAGGCCCCCAAACAGTCAGGGAGAGATAGAGGATCAAATATATAATCAAATTTCAGAGAAGTGTAAGAATAATAGGGCAGTAATAGTACGGGGTTTAAACTACCCAACTATTCACTGGGATAATTTTAGTGTGCATGGTAGGGAGGGAGCAAAGTTCTTAAGTTGCATCCAGGAGAACATTTTTAGCCTATATGTAGAAAGCCCAACAAGGGAGGGGGCAGTTCTGGACCCAATATTTGGAAATGAACCTGGGCAGATGGGAGGCAAACCAGTAGGGGAGCATTTGGACCATAACTCAGTTAGATTTAGGATAGTTATGGAAAAGGATAAGGTTGGGCTGGGAATAAAAGTTCTAAACTGGGGAAAGGCTAATTTTGCTAAGCTGTGACACAATTCAGCCCAAGTGGACTGGGAGCAGCTACTTGCAGATAATACTGTGTCAGAACAGTGGGAGGCATTCACGGAGGAAATAGCACGTCTACAGGGCAAATATGTTCCTGTAAAGACAAAGGGAGGGACCAAGTCTGGAGAACCATTGCTGTCAAGGGACTTAAGGTTAGGATTAAGAAAGAAAGATAAGTTCCTGGCAGATACCGAGGGCTCAATACAGCAGAGGAGTATAAAAAATGCAGGAGGGAACTTAAAAAAGAAATTAGGAAAGCTAAGAGACTGCATGAGAAAGCATTGGTGGATAGAATAACTGAAAACCCAAAGGGTTTTTCAAAATATATAAAGAGCAAGAGTATAACTAGAGAAAGAGTACAGCCAATTAGGGACCATAGAGGTAATTGATGAGTGTGGACCCAGAAGGTATCGGTACAGTCCTCAATGCATACTTTGCGTTGGTCTTCACAATGGAAAAGGCTAATTTTGCTAAACTGAGATACAATTTGGCCCAAGTGGACTGGGAGGAGCCACTTGCAGATAAAACTGTGTCAGAGCAGTGGGAGGCATAGACATCAGGATCGAGGACTGTAAAATATTAAAGGAAATGAACATAGAGAGAGAGGATGTACTAGCGGGTTTGGCGGCCTTAAAAGTGGAAAAATTCACAGATCCAGATGAGATGTATCCCAGGCTGTTGAGGGAAGCAAGGGAAGAGATAGCAGGGGTCCTGGCAGTAAATTTCAAATCCTCACTGGCCATAGGTGAGGTGCCAGAGGACTGGAGGACTGCTAATGTTGTCCCATTATTAAAAAAGGGAGGAAGGGTTAGGCCAGGAAATTACAGGCCAATCAGTCTAACCTCAGTGGTGGGGAAGTTACAAGAAAGAATTATGAGGGACAGAATATATCTGCACTTGGAGAGACAAGGACTAACCAGGGATAGTCAGCATGGATTTGTTAGGGGAAGGTCATGTTTGACAAATTTGATCAAATTTTGTGGGGAGGTAACCAGGAGTGTTGATGGGGGTAATACATTTGATGTGATCTACATGGACTTTATAGTAAGGCTTTTGATAAGGTGCCTCATGGCAGGCTGGTCAAGAAAGTAAGAGCCCATAAGATTCAAGGCAAGGTGGCACATTGGATCCAAAATTGGCTGAGAGGCAGGAAACAGAGGGTGATGGTACAGGGATGTTTCTGTGACTGGAAGTCTGTTTCCAGTGGGGTTCCGCAGGGCTCAGTGCTGGGGCCCTTGCTGTTTGTGGTGTTCATAAATGTTTTGGAATTAACTGTAGGGAGTATGATCAAGAAGTTTGTGGATTACACAAAAATTGGTAGGGTGGTAAATAGTGAGGAGGATAGCTGTAAACTGCAGGAGGATATCAATGGACTGGCCAGGTGGGCAGAGCAGTGGAAAATAGAATTCAACCTGGAAAAGTGTGAGGGAATGCACTTGGGGAGGGCTAACAAAGCAAGGGACACTACACAACAAGGCACTATGAATGGTAGGACCTTGGAAAGTACTGAAGATCAGAGGGACCTTGGTGTGCATATCCAGAGATCCCTGAAGGTAGCAGGGCATGTAGATAAGGTGGCTAAGATAGCATATGGGATACTTGCCTTTATTAGCCAAGGCATGGAATACAAGAGCAGAGAGGTCATGCTGGAACTGTATAAAACTCTGGTTAGGCTACAACTGCAGTACTGCGAGCAGTTCTGGTCACCACATTATAGGAAGGATGTGATTGCACTAGAGAGGGTGCAGAGAAGATTTACCAGGATGCTACATGGGCTGGGGGGTCTGAGCTATGAGAAAAGATTGGATAGGCTGGGGTTGTTTTCCTTGGAACAGCAAAGGTTGAGAGGGGACCTGATAGAGGTGTATAAGATTGAGGGGCATAGATAGAATGGATAGGAAGGCACTTTTTTCATTAGCAGGGGGGTCAATAACCAGGGAGCATAGATTTAAGGTAAGAGGTAGAAGGCTAAGAGGGGAGTTGAGGAGAAAGTTTTTCACCCAGAGGGTGGTGGGAGTCTGGAACTCACTGCCTGAAAGGGTGGTTGAGTCAGAAACTCTTGTAACATTTAAGAAGTATTTAGATATTCACTTGTGTTGCCAAAGCCTCCAGGGCTATGGGCCAAGCACTGGAAAATGGGATTAGTGTGGCCAGATCTTTGTCGAGCAGTGCAGACACGATGGGCTGAATGGCCTCTTTCTGCACTGTAAACGTCTATGAGCCTATGAGTCCCTCTCTACCTCCCTTTCGTCTTTAAAACCTACTTCTGTAACCAAGCTTTTAGACACCTGTCCTAATATCTCTTTACATGGCTCGGTGTCACATTGTCTCTGATAATACCCCTGTCAATGTTGGATGTTTTACCTTGGAAGTTGTTGCTTTTGTATTACACCAGTGCACTGAGGATAGAATAGTCAACTAGATCATAGTGTTGGCTATTTGGTGCACCCACTATCGCTGGTGTAATGCAGGTTGAGCCAATTAATACCGTTGTATCGATGTTTTGGTTACATCCAGTCATTCAACACTTTTCAAAGTCATTCTGCAATCTCAAAGAGTATAAACTTGAAAGAGGTCGTTAGTTGACATGAAGCCTTGTTTTAGGATGTCAAGTGTAGGTAGCATCGATCAGGACTAGCTGTCATCAATGATTTGAAAATAATTAATTTATACAACACTATTTCCAAACAGAGAAGCAAAAAAATTGTGCAAAGGCATGCACCAGGTACGATATGGCTGCAGAGGGGTTGATACGTGGTGCTAGAAATGAATGAGAGACATTCTGAAAATAAACAAAGAAATCTGCTGAGGGGCACCGGGAAGGAAAGAATTGTACAGTCGAAGAGATGGGATATAGCTTAGCATCCCTGTCATATTGCTGCTAAGTCACAAGTCAACTTATTCCTATCTAACTCAAACTTTTCAGAATTCAGCCTTTCTCTGCTGACGTACATCGTACTTATGGAATCAAAGCAAAATGCTGTGGCTGCTGGAAATCTGAAATAAAAACAGAAAGTGCTGGAAATACCCAGCAGGCCAGGCAGCATCTGTAGAGAGAATCAGAGTTAATGGGCAGAAATTTCCCCCTGGCGGGTGTGCTTGGCGGGGGTGGGTGGGGGCAGCCGGGAAGCCGACCTCCGCCGGCGATCGGCACCGCACCGCGATTTTACGCTGGGCGGACCAATTAAGGCCCGCCCAGCGTGGAACGCGAGCGGCAGCACTCAGCGCTGCCTGTGTGGGCGGGGAAGGAGGGCCGGCAGGCCTAGTGCGAACTTCACGCATGCGCGCGAAAGGGTGCTTCAATCTCCCTGAGGTGCGGAGCTGCCTCAGAGAGGTGAAGCACTGTTTAAAAAAACTAATGAAGAAAATAAAAATGTCATTGAACATGTCCCCTCATGTAACTCTGTCACATGAGCAGGGAAATGTTTTTAATTCAGTGGAAACATTTTTATTTTACTTTTATTTGCTTTAGGAAGCCTCATCCGCCCCATGGATGAGGTTTCCTAAAAAGTGCAAAGGCTGCTTAACGTTTTCGCCTGCCCACCAGCCGTCAGGTTGGACGGGCAGCGTAAATTTGAATTTAATCACCTTTTTAATGGCCTTAATAGACCTTTTCATTGTCGGCGGGCGCGCTGACGACTCTGGTGCACGCCCGCCAAATGAAATATCGCGGGACTACACGATGATGCCGGGAAGCTTGCCCGACATCATCGCGCGTCGTTTTACCGCTCGGCCGGGTCGGGTGCGCGAGCTCAATGTTCTGCCCAATGTTTTAGGTCAATGACCTTTCCCCAGTTCTGAAGAAAGGTCATGGTCCTGAAACGTTAACCGTGCTTCTCTCTACAGATGTTGTCTGTCCTGCTGAGTATTCACAACATTTTCTGTTTTTGTTTGATATTTACGAAGTTCTTTCCATCCATGGGAAACATCCATTGGATGATAATATGGATACAACTTCAAAATTAAACATGATGTACACTGATAATCAAAAATAAATGGTGACGAGTTGCTCAGCTTGACCTTTTGAATTTCCTGTCCGGCCATCTCCTGACAGATGTTAACGCAACCAATGGAAATAATCAATTACAGTCACAAAATTAAGCAGAGAAAATCTCCACTGCTGCTAACTTGAAAAGCAAACAGCTCAGATCGCCTTCTGGTCTGGAAGCTTCAGCCATTGAATTTGCATTGTCTGAGATAATCCAAGACTTTGGCCAGCATCACTGGTGTCCCTCCTTGGGCTTGCTGAACAGATGGCTATTAAAGGGGTCACTAGGTATATTTAGCATCTGAAACCCGAGTAAACTCGCTTTCTGATTGGTCTGCCAGTTCACATGATAATTTAGACGCTGGTGCAGCTTGTACCTCTTGTCCAGCGTTTCTTGGGAGGGGAGCGCTGGGGAGGCTCTAGCTGCTGGGGAAAATTACTTTTAAATATCACGGGTAAGATTTTGTCATTTCTGTCTCAAATGCTCATTGTAAGCTTGCAAGGTGGTGCTGCATTTAATATGTGCTTTCTGTTACTTTATAATAGTCAGGATAGATTCAATTGGGGCTTTAACCTTTGTTTAGAGTACAGTAAACCTACTGAACTATGATACTAGTTGATCCTTCGTTTTAGGACATTTCCCACATGGTATATAAATGGTAACAGCCGCTCTGGTTTTGTGTTAAATGCGGAATCATTTCCAGGCTTTTGGTTATTTTCTTTCAATAATAGAAGTTTCAGAAAAAGCTCTCAGTCTGTGTTCCTAAATTTAACTATGCTGCCGTGGGCTTTGCTTGCCTCAGAAGGAATTGCAACTCAGCTAGCTAAACTAAACCAGCCAATCGTACAGTGGTATTAACTGATGTGACAAATTTCTCGAGGCATAGGAACAGCTGTTCAGAACCCTTGCTACTTGATCTAGATGCTCCCCTCCCTCCCCCCCTTACTGTGCCACCCATTGAGCCTTCATATTGACAGAACAAGAAAATCATTCCTTGAAGTGAAACTGTGCAGAGAAATTATTAGATCTCCATTTTATTTAATTAGTTGACATCAGCACTTAACCTATTTCCACCCACTCCCTTTTTTTACAGCTGTAAATTAAAGAGTGCAGGAACTGAAGGGAGTACATTCCTATGGCAATTGGACAGTGCCCAGTCTCATTTCTGTGAGGTCGTTGGTTATACTTTATTGCTGACGTCCAGCAAGTATTTTTGTACACGGTATGTCTGCCATACATTTTATGTCTATCTAGATATGTATATAGGGCACCTCAAAGCTCACTTCTTTCCTGATCCCATTACAG
This sequence comes from Cetorhinus maximus, assembly GCF_964194155.1. Taxonomy (NCBI): domain Eukaryota; kingdom Metazoa; phylum Chordata; class Chondrichthyes; order Lamniformes; family Cetorhinidae; genus Cetorhinus; species Cetorhinus maximus. The sequence continues at coordinate 107,458,382 of NC_135889.1, read as the reverse complement.
AGCCCCTTAAAATAATTTACGTTTGCAGATCCATTTTTTATCCCCTTTCCTAGTGTAGTTGTATCTGTGTATTTTATTTTTCTATTTGGTGCATTGGTTTAGAATCTGACCCGTTGCCTTATTTTAGGAGGTCAATCAGTGACATACAGCAAAAATGGAAGACGAAGAGGGAGAATATGAAGAGTATGAAGTGGAGGAGACTGTAACGGTAAGAAGTATGAAACAGTTGGGGAAATTTGATTCACTGGAACAAAATCAACACATTCACTTTCATACTGCAGTTTTGACTTCATATATTAAACACTTTAAAAACTATTTTCTTATGATATATTCCACCAATAATTACAGCATATTGATATTGGTTAATCTTCATAATAATGATTGTTTAATTTTTAAAAATGGCAGTATTTAATATGCTAACTTCTATTTCACAGATCAAACAAAGCGTTATATGTAGTCTCTAACTAAAATTAGGGAGGGCGGGCTGATAAAAATATGCAAAGCCTTTTCCCTGATCAGTAGAAAAATGTATCTGACAATTAACAAACAGAAATAATGCTGCTATTTTGGCACTTGGATGAAAATTTTCCTTCTTGAAGCAAACATTTATTTTTCAGCACCTCTTCAACTGAAGCTTATATGTTTTAATATTAAAGAAACTCAATAAGATTAAGCAAATAAAAAGCAAATAGCCCTTCAGCCTCAAAACCTGAAAAGGACATATTTGCCTCAAGACGTCGTGCTCAGAAATAAAACATAACGTTAATTTTCCCTTATCCTTTGCGATATTGCTCATTGCTATTTCCCCACTTCGTAACAAAGCCTTTTGCTGCACTGAGATACTTTAGCAGTCAGCACTAATAAAAAGCATGCTGAGCATGCAGAAGGAATGCAGCATCTAAGTTCAAACAGGCTGAGCAGTCAGTTCTCAAGTGGTTGGTAGGGCAGAACCTGCTCTGACAGATAGATATGTAATAAAATCCAATGCAACTAACTGACTTTGAGCATCCTTATATTTTCCTCCTGGAATATTCCTCTGTGGCAGTGGTTTCATTTGCAGCCATGATTTGAAGTCAACAAGAATAGTCTATTAATATAAAATATATTTTTGGGTATTAATGATTTTACATTAATAAAGGACTTATCTTTGTTGAATATTTAGCATTCATAGGAAAAGTACAACAAATATTAATTGCAGACATTTCTGATTTTTATTTGTTTTTGACATTTCCTAATGTATTTTTCATCATTTTCTGTGATGACTAAGCTTATACCCGGTCAACTTTCCCAATATTTTTTGCATCACAAGTTGCTGTCATTTTGGGGATTTTGTTTTGTTCCACCTTATGGATCATTAATTGATAGCAAGAACTAATTTTTAACTAAACCAATGAATACTCATTAGTTATGTTCAATCTGTCTACTTTTATCACTGTTGAGAATTTTCTGATAATTCTAATCTGATAACTATAGGGGCAGCCAATCCTTGTTAGCAGGAATTCCCTTGGATTACCTGTTAGGAAGTAGAATCATTAATGATGAATTAACTCAATGATGGAATATAAACCATTATATAAATGCTTGGTCATGATATAAAGCAAATGCTTGTGGTTGGTTCGTTCAGTAAAATTGCTCTCCTAATTGACTCAGTCATTAAGTGCTCAGATTATTGTAATATTGAGCCATACAGACCCTAAATACCTTGGCATCAATTCTCAGTTTGTGATGGGTTAACTCATCCACGTGGGCAATGATTGAGCTCTAGAATTGACTACCACCCTTGGGTTCAGGAAGGGAAATAACTCGCTCTTTCCACTCTTGGTCACCAGATAGTGACACCTACTGGAAGGTATACACATGTAGTCAGTGTGTAGAGACTGATCAGACTTAGTTGTGATGCCCTCTAGCATCAAGTTCCCACTGACACAGTCTTATGTTCAAATGGGCAGTTGGGAAAGGTGCAGTGTCCCCGTGGACCTGTTCCTCAGCTTTAGAAGAGGACAGGATGAAATTGGGGGACAAAATAATTAAAAGCCCTCCTGAAAACAGTGATTAGTGTTGGAAAACGGCTGTGACTCAGGCTATTTCACCCTCTCTCTCCTTCAGGAATACTAAAAGCAATCGCAACAAGCCAAATATTACTTCAGGTGAAATTAGGAATTGCAGCCCAGACTGGGAATTAAACTTGGGCCCTCCAATCCTGTACTATAATTAACAATCAATGCTGCTGGTCTAGCAAGTCACTGTAATGGATAAGAAATGATCAGTGAAATGCATCAAATTCGTAAAGGGCTGACAGGGTAGATACTGAGAAGTTATTCCCCCCGACTGGAGGGTCTGGAACTAGGGATCATAGTCTCAGGATAATTAGTCACCCATATAGGACTGAGATGACTGGAAAAATCTTCGCTTGGAAGATTGTGAATCTTTGGAGTTCTCCACCCCAGACGACTTTGGATGCTCAGTTATTGTGTATATTCATAACTGAGATTGATAGATCTTTGAGCTCAAAGGATATGGAATAGGGCGAGAATATGGAGTTAATGTAAAAGTTCAGCCATGATCTTACTGAATCATATGGTTTACTCCTTTACTCCTACTCCTATTTCTTTTGTTCTTAACATGCTTGACTCTCATCTCTGAGATAATGCCCCCCAGATGTATCAAGACACACTCCAGCCTAATTACAACAATTAAGGATAGGCAATAAATTCTGAAAATGTATTTTAAAAATATAGCTCAATATTATTCCTGAGAGCAGCGTTGCCCACCAAGCCATCAAGGTAATTGGTGGAAAGGTTATAATTTAACTATTTCATCAAACTTTCTGCCCCCAAGAATTTAGTTAATTGTATTGTCCTAAAATGTGAGCGCAGTCAAATTTCAGTTTTGCAAACATCTTGAGATAGTCCTGCTCTTAATGGACTTATAATGGGGTGTATGTTGGTTATAATGGAGTTTTAACAACACCATGCAGAAGTCTGTCACAATAATATTGTACTATTGATGGTGCCTTGTAGAAAAAAATGCCACATTTGGTATAAAATAATGATTGACAGCCCTTTATAATGTATTTGTTTAAAATTAAAACTAACTAGGCTAAAACTATTAAAGTAGTGAAAATATAAAAGAGCTGCTATTAAGCCTTCCCAAGACCAAATATAAAGTTGTGATCGAATATTTTAAGAATAAAATGCAAATATGTTGACTGTAATATTATATAGAACAATGTCAAATCATTTCATTGTGCATGCATTGTTTAGCACTACAGTGATTAAATGAATGTGTCATGAAACATATGCTTTGCCTCTATCATCATATGTGCACTTTTTACCTGCTCATCTGGTGGTCTTTCACATCCAGATTACTAACCTCTTGTAATCTGTTTTCCCAGCTCCATCCTCCATTGTTCAGACAATAACCCATAATCATCATTGGCTTTTGTTGAAACATTTCACATTACTTTCAGGGAAAACTGTGTAAAGTTGTATGAAGCAATAAATGCTATCACAAGTCCAAGGTTGTTCTCATGCCATCACCATGAACAGCGGCTTTTCATCCACGACAAATTTTTTCCGTGTTGTCATTGTTTTCTTGACGATGGCCAAGATCCAGCTCTGGAGCGAGTCCATGTAGTCTTGTTAAGTAATCGAATTGGAAATTGTAGTCAGTTATACTAGTTGGGTAAAGAAATTGAGTGGGAGATTCTAGTCTAATGTCAGAAGACTGTAGGAAATATGAGTCAGCCCCAGGCTGATTGTAATGAGCCAAATCGACTGAAATAGACTTGGACTCACAATTACAACAGGTTCAAAATGAGTGATGTGAATCAGGTAACTTACACTGTGGGGTTTGCAAAAGGTCATCTGAACAGCCTATTCATGTATCTCAGTTTCACTACTGACATCATGACAAAGTAATTCACATAGAAAATGTTTTGTGCAGAATCTATAATAAACTAAATGTTATTCATCATAACTAAGAAAATATTGGTGCTTTTAGCAGGTACAATTTTTTTCCACTTTAATTGAATTGAATAAAACTCCCTTTTATTTTCAGAAAAATGCCTTTATTTCATGCTAACTTGAAACAATAAATTAAAGCTTCCCAGCTTTATGCTGTAGGTTTTATTTGGTCAAAAACTTAGAGCTTGGACTAACTTTACAATTTTATGATGATCACAGCGTATAATTAGATTGCTTTAGGTGTATTCTCCTATTGATTATTTACCTGTGCTGGAGTCATATCTTTCCATTTCTAATTCTAAGGTTTCCATAAATCCCGTATCTTTATTTTTACCTCGCCTCTAAATCGAAAGCTTCCAAGTTCAAGTCCCAACACTCTTGTGCAGCACTGAGGGCGTGCTATTTTTTCAGATTTTTCAGATGAGACATTAAACTGTGAACCTGTCTGTCCTCTTATGTGGTCATAAAAGATTCCATGGCACTATTTTGAAGAAGATCTGGGAAGTTATCCCTGGTATCCTGGTCAATATTTATCCCTCAATCAACGTCACAAAAAAAAACAGATTACCTGGTCATTATCATCTTGTTACTTGTGGGGGTTTGCTGTGTGCAAATTAGCTGCTGTGTTTCCTAAAATGCAACAGTGATGATACTTCAAAAGTACTTCATCGGCTGTAAAGTGCTTTGAGGTGTCCAGTGGCTGTGAAGCATATCTCAATTATAAATAGGTGCCGTTTGGACATTCCTCCCACTTAGGCACTGTTGTTTCGTTCCTAATTTTATTGATAAATAATCACTTCTGGCGGAGCAAAATATATTCCCAACCTGCCCCATGTCTCAGAAACTTTGATGGCTGTGAAGTGCTTTGGGATGTCCTGAGGTCATGTACCATGCTTACTCACAATTGTTCACTTGTTGGGAGGATGATTACTTCTTGTAGCTTCCAGGGTTGGGGGACGTCAGTTATGTGGAGAAACCAGAGAAGCCAGGATTGTTCTCCTTAGAGCAGAGAAGATTAAAGGGAAATTTAATAGAGGTTATCAAAATTATGAAGGGTTCTGATGGAGTAAATAAGGAGAAACTGTTTCCACAGATGTGAAGGTTGGTAACCAGAGAAGACAGATTTGAGATAATTGGCAAAAGTACCATAGGGGAGATCAGCAGAATTTTGTTTTATTACAGTGAGTGCTATGATCTGGAATGCTTGGTCTGAAAGGATGATGGAAGCAGATTCAGTAATACCTTGAGAAAATTGCAGGGCTATTGAGCAAGAGTCAGTTTTTTCAAAGTGCCAGCAAAGGCACGATGGGCCAAATGGCTCCATTTGGTGCTGTAAGGTTCTTACTTCTATGGATTAGATGTAGCAAAATCATAATCATATTCTTTAAAAAACATGCTTGAGATTTTGCTAAACCTAGTGCAGAAAGAAAATCTTCACTCATGAGCTTCAACTATAGTCAGCCCCATAATATTGTCTTTGACTCTTATTCTTTTGCCTTTTTACTTGAGTGAAGAGCATGTTTCTGTTAAAAGAATACTCTGGAGGTTACATTTTAGTAATAAAGAGAAAGTTGCTTTCTAGGTTATGGGCCAAGTGCTGGTAAATGGGATTAGACAGGTAGGTCAGGTGTCTCTCACATGTCGGTGCAGACTTGATGGGCCGAAGGACCTCTTCTGCACTGTATGATTCTGTGATTCTGTGAATAAAATTAAATCAGTCTTGGAGTCATGGAGTTATTATGGCACAGAAGGAGGTTATGCAACCCATTGAGTCTATATCAGCTTTCTGTGGAACAATCCAATCAGTCCCATTTCCCTGCTACTGCATTTCCCTCAAGTGCCTCCAATTTCCTTTTGAAATCATTGATTGACTCCACTTCCACCATCCTCATAGCAAACTCCAAATCATTACAGCTTGCTGCATAAAAACGTTCTTCCTCACATCCGTGCCACTGTATCTCTTGCCCAAAACCTAATACCTGTGTCCCCTGGTCCTTGTACAATCAACTAATTGGAACAGCTTTTCTTTGCCCATTTATCTAAACTTGTCATAATCTTGTACACCTCTATCAAATCCCCCCTCAATCTCCTTTGCTCCAAGGGGAACAACTGCAGCTTCTCCAACCTAACCTTGTAACTAAAATCCCTTACCCACGGAGCCAATCTGATAAATTACCTCTGCGCTCTCTCAAGGATCCTCACATCCTTCCTAAAGTGTGGTGACCAGAACTGGATACCATATTCTAGTTGTGACCTAACTAAGGCTTTATAAAGGTTCAGCGTAACTTTTCTGCTTTTGTCTCAATATCTCTATTTACGAAGCCCAATATCCCATATGCGTTGCTAATTCCTCTCTCAATATCTCCTGCTGCCTTCGAAGGTCAAAGATCTATGCACATGAACCCATCCAGGCTCCTTTGTCGCTGTGCACACTTTAGAACTGTGCCATTAAATGTCAATTCGCTCACCCTATCCCTCCTGCCAAAATGCATCACATCACACTTTCTGTATTAAATTCCATCTACCACTTGTCTTTTCATTCCTGCTGGTCTATCTACGTCATGTTGCAGTTGATTGGTATCATCTTCAATGTTTGCCATATCTCCAAGTTTGGCATCATCAACGAATTTTGTAATTGTACTTCATATTCCAATATCCAAAGGTCATTTATATATATCACAAAAAAACGTAGTCCCCACACTGACCCCTGAAGAACACCACTGTCTGAAAAACAACCATTTACCATGACTCACTCCTTTCTGTCCTTAAGTGTTTTTTTAACCAAAGCTGACACTGACCCTCCTTTTCCATAAGCCTCAATTTTGTTAATTGGCCTCTTATGTGCTATTTAGTCAAACTTTTTCTTAAAATCCATTTAGGCAGCTCCTGTTGCATTCCCTTCATCAACCTTCTCTGTTATTTCTCCAAAACATTTAATTAGATTAGTCAAGCATGATCTTCCTTTTACAAATCTGTGCTGTCTTCAAACGTCTCCAACTGTCTGTTGATATTTTCCTCTGATTATTGTTTCTAAAATCTTACTCACCACTGATCTTAAACTGACTGACCTATAGTTACGAAGAATGGCCTTACATCCTTTCTTGAATAACGGTGTCACATTTGCCACTGTCCATCACTCTGGCACTTCCTCAATATCCAGGGAAGATTGGAAGATTATGATAAGCCCTTTCATTACCTCCAGTCCCATTACATCAATTTTAAAATATGCAGATATAAAATAATCAACACGTATTGAAGATAACAGTGATTACCACCATCAGTTGCACGTGTCCTAAACTGTCACAAAAAAAAATGTCTTAGGAGCTACCTTCTTCCCTCTGGACTACCAGGATATAGTAGTGCAGTGCAATGTTACTGCACTGGCAACAGGGGTTATCAACTTAATTCCCATCATATCAAGCTGAAAGCCTAATTTAATAAATCCTCTAGCACCAAGAGGGAGTAAGATGTCCATAAAAGCTGCTGGATTGTAAAATATCATCTTCTTCACTAATGTCCTTTAGGAAAGCAAACTTGTAGACTACAGTCCCACACTATATGGTTGCTTCTTATAAGCTTAGTAAACCACTCTGTTGTAAGCAGTAAAAGAAGGAACTTGCATTTTATATAGTGTCTTTCAAAGCCTCATGACATCCCAAAGTACAAAAGGTATTTTTTGAGTGTGGATACTTTTGTAAGAAACACGGTTATTAATTTGTGCACAGCAAGGTCCCACAAATAGCATTGAGATACATACCAGATAGTCTGTTTTAGCCAAGTTGGTTGAGGGATAATATTGTCCAGGACACCAGGGATAATTCCATTACCATTGTTCAGTAGTGCAGTGAAATCCTTTATGTTCATCTGAGAGAGCAGGCAATGCCTCAGTTTAAAGTCCAATCAGAGAGTGTAAAACTGAAGTGTCAGTCTAGCTGATCTGCTTAAACCTCTTGATTTCTTGAATAGGTCTCGAATCTACACCATTCTGATAGAGGTGTGAATATTACCACTGAACCAAAACTGACACCTCCATAGAACCGCTAAGGGATGGGTAATAAATAAGGCCTTGAAAGCGTTAACTGCATCCCAAACAAACATTGAGAATAACAGTTTCATTTAATGGAAATCAGGAGAGGCCTTCAGAAGGCACTGGGAATTTATCAGTTGATTGTGTTTAGAGTGTTTTCTCATAGAATTAGATAGAAATTACAAGATGGAAACAGATTGTTTGTCCAAAGCAGCACATGTTTATCCTCCACATGAACAGTACCTGTAATCCTGTGTGCCTACCCTGCCCAAAAACAATTTAACTCCTTTCCTTTAACCAACTATCACAGCCTCTTCTGGAAACTTGACATGGTCTCTGCTTAGGTGTAGTGGAAATCTGGAACTCTCTCCTCCAAAAGGTGTGGAGGCTAGGTCAATTAAAAAAATGCAAAACTGAAATTAATAGATTATTTTGTTCAATAAGGGAGTTTAGATATGGATCAGCCACAAAGCAATGGAACAGGCTCGAAGGGTTGAATGGCCTACTCTTGCTCCTATGTTCCTCAATGTAAATCAATACAACATGATGCAAGACTCCCTAGGCAATACAAAGAATATCAATTACAATAAATAAATCTTGAAGGTTTTTTAGTGGACTCGCACAGAGCTGGAAAATAGTGGAACAAGGTGATAACTTTTTGTTTTTGATTCTCTGTGGGATTTGCCCCATTGTAGTACCATACATATGAAATTGAGAAGGGGATAAACGGAAAAGAGATTACAAAGGTTACAGAGGTAACAAAGGTAATTGTCTGTAACCTACCTGTTACAGGCGTGCATGAAGCAATTGTTTATGCGTGTTCCTGACATTAAAAAGTGGCTGATGTGGGCCGCTGTGCTGAAAAAGCCAAATTTGCCTATTTGCATGAGAATTTGCTGCTAATTACTTTATTTTCGTCCTTTCCTGAGAAACATCAGGCAGCACAACGACGCAGCTTGCTACTGATACTTTCGAGGATCAAATTGAAACCGTGGCCCATATGCAAGATGGTGCTGCATGCTTTGCTGATCTTCATAGCCATCAGAGTGAAACCATAAGTCAAACTTTGGCTTTTCTAGATGAATAAATTAGCCACTCAAAGAACAGGTTGTATACAGAATTAAGCAAATCCTCATACCCGAATGCACTTCCAAGTCACTTACAATTATTATCCCCATCACAACTCTCCTATTGAAAGCACAGAACGATATAATGCCACAACAGATAAGAGTTAAACCTGAGAGATTGCACAGCATAGCAAACTCTAGAGATCCTGATGCAAACTGATAGATGTCGGTCCACTTTGACATCTCAGGTAGTATTTTGCCACTATCACGCACCTTATTAGTAAAGAATTTCATATATCCCTCTTTGGTGCCACACAGTGGTGCTGGTCATACAGGGTAAGTGACGAAGGCATGATTCGTGGCTTCTATAATGGCCTGTCAAAACTTTTTGGATTCTCCGTCTGTTTGGGATCGAAAATGCTTGCAAGCATTGGAATATGTATGATGAGTGGCATTTATGGCTTTGCAATAAGCAGCATGGGAAGCATTTGATGGAATATCTTACTAAAAGTCTAAGATTCCAGGTTAGATTGCAAGTAGTTTAGAAGTGATTTTCATCTGAAGATTTTTTTCTAGATTTCACAAATGGGCATTAATGCTTACTTTGGTGTCAAGTTCACTCACGCACCTGACATGTTCAAATTTATAGTGTAGTCTTCACTGAGTCCCAAATTATCACAGTTTTCCTGTTACATAGAATTTGGTTGAACGCAACTTTGTTCTGCCCTTTGTAAATCTGTATCAAATAATTAGTGGAATATTTAATATCAAACATTTTTGTTGCTTTTACTTTGCCTGCAAGATATTGAATTTAGAATTAAAAAAAACCAATTCTACTGTCAATGCTATTTAGCCATATAGAACTGCTAGAATTAGTTGGGAAATGGTAACCATATCTCAATCGCTAAGGAAAAATTCAGTATGGAAAAGCTTCTTCTTTAAAGCTGATGGACTGCATACAATTTCAGGAATAGTGTTCACATCTGACAGAAAATTAATCTTAATGACACGATAAAGATCAGAAGAAAGAAAGAATGCTGGATGTGTTGGAAATACAGAGCAAGCCAATCAGCATTTGAGACAAATGGATAAATTAACATATTAGAATTTTCATCAGAATTTTGACACTGAACATTTTCAATTTAAGCTTAATCTAATTTATGGGTTGAAATTGTGCCGCATGATATTAGTAACAAATATAAGTGGACCCAATTTTAACTCACTCAACACCCATTCACTGACATGGTGTTAAAATAGGATCCAATGATGGGTTGTGGAATTTCGCTCGTCTCCTGTTTTAACTAAAGTGATAGCTCACACGTTCTGAACAGGATAATATCTTCATTAAAGGAACAGACAGAAATGTTGTGTGGATCTATTAAACCATTTGTTGCTGATATTGCACGCTATGATTTTGCCCCATTGGTCTTTCTAGTGCAGTTTTAATTACCGGTAATTTCCTTGGTTTTCAGGAAGAGTAATTATATGTGAGCAAAGTTTCTTGTTCTCTGCTTAGAAATTAATATCACCAACTGTAGCAATAAAAAGCAACATGTTATTGAATGTTTTGTAACAGGCTTGATATTGCATGGCTACTTTAGCTAGACCAGTTCTGCCTACCAGCAAAAGTACCACATGTAAACTTGGTTGCAGTAAACATGACAACTATAATCTCACTGTTCAATTAATATGTTTCTTTCCTTCAAGGAATCAGGACCACAAACATTCATTCGAGAAGTGACAACAGTAAGTAATTAAGTTAAATAATTCATGAATATCAGGAGTTGCATTGTTTTAAATGTGAAATCAATATTGTTTTGCTGCAGTAAATATGACATCTTTTATTTAACTAATCAATCACATTCTCTGTTCCCAAGTTTTCAGAACCACGAACAGTTATTCATGAGGTAAGCATAGTAAGAAGCCAAATAATTAGCAAATGTTTGCCAGTGTTTGTATATAGGTCAAATTAATAACGTGCACTATGCTAAGAGTGACACATTTTCTTCTTGAGTTCTGTGCCCAAAGGTAGGTCTGACCCACAACTCCGTAATGTCCACCATGAGTAGGACGAGGAGTCAGGGCTGACTTTATTCACCTCAGCCGGAACGGGGATTAATCCCATTTTTTAGGCACCAATCTGATCCACACTGGCCATCCAGTTCCCAAGGAGTCTGAGTTGCTGTGGCAACATGCACTTTTATCTGCATGTTGTGACCTGGAGCCATGGATAGTAAAGGCAGAGGCTCCAATTTATTTCCATCACATGGCTAACCAGAAATCTTTCCCGCTCTTACTGCGTAAGATGTTGGCATATGTTGGAAAGATTTACAAGTTGATACTCAACCTGTCTGTTTGACTGCATTATGAATGCACCTCCCTTACCCATCAAGTCCTAGAATGGGACTTGAACCCAGAGCTTCTGGCTCAAAGGGAGGGATGCTACCCACTCCCCCACAAGCCCTCCTTTTTTGGACACTTCTTATAAGGTACTAAATGACTATTGGTCTTTTCCATAAGGTTTCAGAACCACGCATGGTCATTCAGGAGGTAAGAACCTTAACATATTAAACAGTTGGTAAATGACCTGGATTTTGCAGTGAAATTGTCAGCGTTTGCTATCATGTGGACCTGACAGCAACTTCTAAAGTCCGCAGTTAAATGTCAAAATTCAGAAGTTGCTGTCAGTGATCCCATGCTCCTCCACAGTTGAAGTCCCTGCAGATGGAAATTTTCCAAAATCTGTTGAAAGGGGTGCAACTGGGTTTTTATTGGTGTACTCAATTCATAATTACTACTAAACAACCTCTCTGGCCCTGAAAAACCAATTTTATATTTCTGGAATGTCAAATTTCTCTAGTATGATAAGGAAAATCCACATATTTTTGTAGATTTTTTTTGAAAGTTTGTTAAGATATTTCAACTTCTGCCTTTAAACCATGTGTATGTCCTAATTTTATTTTGCTGTTGATAATATGATTAAAAAGTGATGGAATCAGTGGTTTTTACTTCCTGGTTTGCTTTCTATGAGAATTCTTCAAACGTGATTGGCTGCTTAGCCTGCTTGAAGACATCACTGTTGCTGAAACAGAAACTCTCCTTGAGCTGATGCCGGAATCAAAGTAACATCAAGAAAGGGGAAATCTATACCACAGAGATCAACACGTTCTTTGGGCAGCTTTCTTTGAGGTCATCGTCACTTTGCCACTGATCGCAAAATCCGGGCCCATATTTGATGGTGCCATTGTTCATTGGAACAGAATCAATACTTTGTGTGCAGCAATAAATGTGAAGTAATTTATTTAGCTACTAAATTACCATTTTTCTTCCCCACAGATTACGGAGCCACACACGGTCGTTCAAGAGGTGAGCATAAGTGACAAGTTAGTGAATATTTGGTACTGCATTTGTTCATGGGGTGGAACTAATATTGTTTTATTCATTGTTCACAAGTCTGCTTCAGGGCTCCCTGTCAGAGAAATGAAAAAGAGGGAGAAGGTCGACAGGTCAAAGTTTCTGACTCCTTACCTTGAACACAGTCATAAGATGCAGGATCTGTTCAGTTCGGTACGAAATCTGTAATTCATGCTTTGTGCATATATTTGTTGGTGATGCAAATTTTTTCCTCAGCATTCTCCTCTTGGCTACCTTGCTGAAGCGCTCTTCCTCCAAATGTGATGATGGCTTCAAATCTGACACCAAGAGTGTCCTCAGCTGATATTTGTAGAGACTGTCACCGGGATTTTATGGCCCCACTGTGGCGGGACCTGCCGCCGGCAATGCGGTGCCCCAGCCAAAAGCCCATTGGCTTTCAGCGGGACCGGATGATTCCGGCGGTGGGCGGGGCAGGAAAATCCCACCCTCTATTTCTAGCAGGGGTCACCTGGACCAGGGTTACAGTAGCTGATGAAACTTATTCCTACGCTGGAACACTGAGGTAATTTGGACCAACCCCCAGTGCACTCTATCCAAAGTCAGCTAATGCAATGCAGACCAGGGGTTGAACTTGAACTTTCCTGGTCTGTTACAACTACATTGAGCAGTACACCTATCAACTGGAATATATTATAGTGCAATCATTCATCAGGCTCTTAGAGGATATATTAGTCTAAGCTATATTTGCATTTTAAAATGTATTTTGAGATGCCACTTTGGCGGCACTTGCCTTTAAGTTAAAGATCATGAGTTAACTGATAGACAGGTGTCATATGGTGAGATTAATTCACTGTGTTTTCACTCATTTGTACCAGCTAATTCATTTTTTATGAATTCTGTCCAATTGAGAAAGTGAGTTACCCAGTTGATAAACAGAGCATGACAAATCTCTACTGCTATTAGAAATATACACGAATGGAAAAGCCCTCACAAGCAACAAAATGATCCATGTCCACTTTGATCCATAAGTTGAATAAATGACTTGTGACACTGAAAAATATTGAGTAAGATGTTTGTACAGTGAAAGCTGTCATACTGACCACTAACAGTATGGTTTGAAATTATCTTTTGTAAAACATGTTAGAAGTATAGATTTTAGCTAGTTGACAAAATCGAGCGATGTTGTGAGGTCTAGAAATTGGATCATTAGGCACCCATTTTACAGGTCTCCATGGCATGTGTCACATCCATTTCCTTCTTTTCCTTATTTCTCCCTTTCATTGCCATCCATTTGCTCCCTATATTGCCACCTATATCTGCTTTTGGTACCACCCATTTTGACATTTGACTCTTTGCATTGCTAACCATTCCCAGCCCCTCTCTTCCTCCACTCAATCCTGCTGTTACCCAAGTCCAGCTGCTCTTGCATCAGACTGAGTCTCCCTCTTCCCCTTTAACATTGCTCATCTCTGTACACTATAGTTGGGAATCCTTGTTTTTATGAGGATTCCCATGTACAATTACAGGGAGGCCACAATCACCAAGCAGCAAGCTATTAGCACTAGGTGAATGTTGACAGGCAGCTCGCTAATTGTGGTGGGGGGGGTGTGGGGGGGGGGAGCTGGAGGTGGGGGAGTGGTGGAGTGGTGGGGGGGAGCTGTGGGGGTGGGGGGGGGAGGGGGCGGGGGGGAGTGGTGGAAGGGAGGGAGCTGTGGGGGCAGGGGGGGCGGGTGGGGGGGGTGACATATCCAGTTGTTCCTCTGTTGTGACAAGCCTATCATGGTAAATAGAAGGGATACGTAAAACCTGTGTTTTTGCAGTGGCTTCTAGTTGTCCTTTAGGGACCACAGGTCAGGCTGCTCAATGTCAAGTACCCCAGTGGGTGTAATCTGCTACTCCTTCAAAATTGTATTGAGGTCCAGTTGATGTAATTTTCCCTTTTTTAAGTGGTCTGGATCAATCTCTTTAAAGCCCACTGATTAGGCTGGTCAATGCCTAATATAACAAGATCTAACATGCATGGTGCATGCACTACCCATTTGTACATTAAAATTACAATTGCGATCCTACAACCAACATAGGACTCAACTTGGACAGGCTCCCTTCTGTTCAGGGCCAGAGTGCTGGCTGCCCATTTAAAGGCCTGTTTGAAAATTAAATCAAGCAGGCAAACGGATGTGCAAGGTGCCCACCAGAATTCTCTCTGCAGGTCAGCAATTGTTTTAGGTGAGAAATGTGTCTCTTCATATTGTAATTTGAGTTAATTTTTCAAGATGGCAAACTACTTTATTTTCCCATGGACAAATAGTAACCCCTTTCAAGGCTCCTCCTTCTCCCTATAACTATAGCAGCAGCTGAAGGAGCACAAGGAACTGGGCAATAATGATTTCCATTATACTGTCACCCCATTCCTGCCCGGTGATAAAGATAAAATTCGGCTCCACTGTGTCAAGAGTTTTGGTTGATTAAAATTGTGTAGGCTGTAGAAGTCTCTTTGTTGCTCACATTTCTCCAGAACCTGTTGGGTGATATGAACGCTGTCAGTGTTGCAATAATTTTCCCTGAAGTGACAGTGTACCTCTGGGAGGACTGAGTCAATGGTGCATGAAAGTGAATGATTGAGAAATACTCAAGTGTATTTTCCTAGCGATTGTCGCAGTATCTAATTTCAGATGACAAAAATGGATTTTTTGTAATTTTGGCTTGAGGAAATGTGTTTAATTTTAGAACAAGTACAAGGAAGAATTTGAAAAGGAAAGAGGAAAACCATATGCTGTTGTCTCAGACACACCAGAGCTGAAGAGAATTCGGAAGGCTCAGGCACAGCTCAGTGAGGTGAGGAGAATGGATAGTAAATTTGAAGAGGTTTCATCTTCCACTTAGGAATGTAATTATCCTAACTAGTCCATACATTGGAAAAACATTGGACCTTAATCAAACAGTGTTAATTAATTCTCTTTTTCCTCCCTCTCCCATTGCCATGCCACCCCTCCACGTACTGTAAACCTTTCTAGTTCATGCAGCACACACATCAGCATCCTTTTATAAATGTAGGGAACATAGGACCTAGAACCAGGAGTATGTCATTCATGCCTCGAGCCTGATCTGCCATTCAATACTTTCATGGCTGATCTGCTTGTGGCCTCAATTTCACTCTCTTGACTGCCACCCAAGATGATGGACATGCAGTGTATCAAATCCATTGGGTACAAGCTAGCTTAATATGGTGCATTTGGCTGAAGAGACTAATCCATGAGAAGCAGGTTCCACCACAAGTGCCACATAGGAAGTAGAAGTTAATGCAGTACTATTGCCGCTAAATTACCATTCGTCAACTCAACAGTGGCAATGGGACCAAATATCAACACAAAATTAAACCTGAAATTTGTTGGAAAGGGCCTCACTCAAACTGATTTTCTTTAAGCTCTCCACATAACTGAGCTTGACCACCCTGAGTAAAAATGTAGATGGAGACTCATTCAAGTAAAGATCACATAGTTAGAAGTTCAATCTTCTATTGCTGTAGTTACCTGTTTACCAATTTCCCACAACTCCAACCTAAGCACTCACGTACTTAAGTTTCCTTGTCTTATTCTGCGGCAGTGAGCATACCACCACAGCAATCTAGTTGTTTCTGTGAGATACACTGCACATAGCCTTTACTTGCAATTCACTAACTTCAGCCTTTAAAGTAGGCAATTATCAAAAATCTTGGCTTGCATTTTCGCGTGAACTGGGAAAACCCAATCTGCGCATTTTGCAAATGCACACTCAACCCATGTGTGACTTTGTCCAGGAGTTTTGTCTTTTTACACAAGGGTCGAATTCACAGTGCATTTTGTGAGCCGCGATGGAGTGCATGGGTAGTGTGGGTGCAGAGGCAGGATGGTTAGAAGGCCTGGCTCGGTTCTCCAACAGAGCAGCCCAGTTTCCAACATCATCTCCCTAAACCGTCCCTCACCCCCTCATCACTCCACCCATCCCATGCCCACTCAAATCGCCCTTGCTACCCCATGCCCCCTCAGATTGTCCATGCCACTTCCATGCCCCCTCACCTCCATGCCACCCAATGCCCCCTCATTTATCTCAAGCCACCCAATGCCACATCCATGTCCCCCATCTATCCTCCATAGCCACTCACCCATTTTGCACTATGTACAGCCTTCAGGAGCCATGCAATATTAATAGAAATTATTTTGAAATCATTGGAGAAAAATAAACCTCTAGCAATCTAATAAAACCCTTATTTCAAATACACTATCACTGATACTAGAAAATAAACTCATCAATTGTAAAATAATATAATCCTTTCAGTTCCTATTAAGTTTGTAAACAAACAAAAAAAACCACAATAAAGGACTATTCTATTATTACAGCCTTTTAAAAGTTGCAATCATTCGCGGATCAATAGATCACCTGCTGGGGTGAAACTATTATTAGCTTTTGAAACCCAGCCAAGCATTCATAATGACTGCAGTTAACGTAAGAAAAGCTTCCAGCTACACTGTTTGAAACTGACAGAACAGGATGGTGTGCCATTTCCATTTCAAAGCAGGGTGCCTGCCAATCAATGGAGGGGAGCAGGTGCAGATATTTTTTCAACCATCAAAAGGGGGATTTTTTTTCACAGCCAGGGCTGTCAATTTAACTCACAGCACCCAACATCATAACATGTTTTGAACATTTTAAAAAAAATTTGTAATGTATTATGTTACTTTTGACTATTGGAAAAGTACTGTAATGCATGACAGCAATTACACAATGCTGATCAATGTAAGGGTCAACTTACTTTGGCCGGGGAAATCCCTATGATGAATCACAGCATTAAAAGCACATCAGCATTACAATACAGCATCTATTAGTAACATTTCAAGGTCTCAAAACATTTTACACTTCAGAATGTTCCCGACACCCTCTGTGATTACAAACTCTCCAAAGAAGTACGTTTCTTCGGGATTTCAAAACATACATTGGCGCTCAAAAATTGTGTGCGGGAGGAAATTCAATTTTCCTGTGGTCCTCACAGTGGGGACACCGGCCTCAGGAAAGGTGCACGTATGTTTTGAACCCAAGGCCTTCCTGACCCATGAAAAGGCCGCACAAAACGGTACAGGGTGAGGAAGGCAGAGAAACTGGTTTCTCCAGCTAAAGTACGATTCACGGCCCGATTCACACTCCCACTGGGAGATGAAAATCCAGCCTCTTATTTCAGCATCTATATCTAGAAAGCATTACTTCTTGTTGTCTCACTTTCATGTAAAAAAAAATCTATTATAAATTCCTATATCTACAATTGAAATTGAAAAAGCCCAGGTCGCTCCTCTCCCCATGCAATTGCAGGTTGTACCATTAGGTGATGCTACATTATCTTGCCTCCATAATTGCTCTAAATGCTTTCTGAAAACGTTTCCAATGACATTTGTTTTAGTCACCGAGATGTTTTATGTGAAATATAAATGAAATTAGAATTAATAAAATACACAATACACAGTGAGATGATTAAACTTATCTTTGAATTGTCGTTTGCATTTTTCAATGTATTCCACCTTTTTCTTCCTGAAGGTATCAGCACCTCACAAATGTTTGGTCAAGTTGATATTTTTGCTCAGAGCTAGAACACTGTTGGCTGAGTTCACTTTAAGCATGTGTCTTGCATTCAGCTTCCTAGGATAGATCAGTATCATTCAGTAGATCAACAGAAGGAAGACTTCTCTTTAGCTTCTTGTGGTAATCAGTAATTTTTTTCATATAATTTTGAACAATAGTGAGAGGACAAATTTCATATGCTTTATTTAAGTAAGGTTAGAGTGAGTGCTTTTTTTTTTAGATCAGAGAGGCTTTCTGTGTCGGCATATACATGTGCATCTGTATGAGAGAGAGATAGAGAGAGAGAGAGTGGAATTTTCACTTTCAAAAAAACCATTCATTTACACACAGTTAAAATTAGGCTCAAAGTGAGAAACAAAATACTACTAAATATACACGGCTGGGGCCAGATTTTCAAGGTGGGGTCAGGAACCCATTACCAGGATGAGTTCTGGGCCACAATTAAAGGTGCTAATCTGTTTTTGTTGCGGTGATTGAGGGATAAATATTGGCCGGGACACTGGGGATAACTTCCCTACTCCTCTTCGAAATGGCGTCATGGAATCTTTCACATGCAGCTGAGAGGATAGACTGGGCTGTGGTTTAACATCTTCTCTGAAAGATGACACCTTGAGCAGTGCAGCACCGCTTCATTCCTTCACTGGAATAACAGCCTTGATTTTTGTGCCAAGTCCTGGGGCGGATTCTTGATCTGGTGTGGGGGGTCTTGACTGCCAGCTGGAGAGCCAGCGAGAGACCCACGGTGCCCCTTGCCTGGAAGGCCCACCAAACCACATGCTAATCAGGTAGTTGCGAGGCCACCTTCAGGCCTTCCCTTGGAATCAAGACCCCAGGGGTGGAAGTCCCGCCTGGCTAGAGCTGCCAGCCAATGAGAGGCTGGTAACTCTTGACTCAGCAGCACCACTGGGGAGATCGTGGCTCTGCTGGAAGGACACTCCCCCCGAAGTGCCAGTATCCTGGAGTGACCCAGGCCACGGATAAGTAAGGTGGGGATGGAAGGGTTTGTGGGGTGGGGGTCATGGGGCAAAGGGTGCAGAGGGGTAAGAAGCAAATAAGGAGTGTGGCTTTCAGCAGGCCCTTCCTTCCCAATATCCGGTCCCTCGATCAGGCACTGAGTGTTCACCTGTCATGTCAACATGTCGACAGACCCGTCCACCACTGGCCTAAATCCAGCAGTGACAGGATGAGGCCCTCAAGTTGTCATTAATTGGCCACTTAAGGGCCTCAATTGTCGGTGGGGTACAAAAGTCGACCATGGGCCTTCCCGCCCACAACTTAATTCTGGCGGAAATGGAAAGTCGATGGGGTTCACATATGTCACCGCCCTGCCTAAGTAAATGCCCTTTCCACCTCCAAGTTTGCCACCAGAGAGAGCACAAGATTGCACCCTTGGAGGGGGACTTGAACCCAAAGGTAACTCAAAGGGGAGAGCGGTGCCAACTGAGCCACAACTGATATGCTCAGAATACTGTGCACAGTTCTGGTGTCCACATCACAGGAAGATTATAGAGACACCGGAGAAGGTGCAAGAAGGATTTACCAGGATAATACTAGAGAAGAGGATAAAGAGCTGGCCTCTTTTCTATAGAAAAGAGAAGACTGAGAGGTTCACAGATGGACATCTTTAAGATAACATAATGGTAATGGGATTGACATAAAGAAAATGTTTGCACTTGTGGGAGCTATTCAAAATTGGAGGTCATAAATATAAAAGAAGCACCAATAAAGCCTATCAGGAATTCAGGAAAAACTTCTTCAGCCAAAGAAAGATAAGAATATGGAACTTGCTACCACTTGCTAAGACAAATAGCATAGATGCATTTAAGGGGAAGTGACTCATGAGGAAGAAAAGAATAGACGGATATGTTGATAAGTTTAGGTGAAGAGAGATGGGAAGAGGCTTGTGTGGAGCATAAATGCCAACAAAGACCTCTTGGGCTGAATGGTCTGTTTTTGTGCTGCAGACCCAGTGCAAAGCTATACATTCTGATTCAATTTTTTAAATTTTAAAGGTCAAGTATCGTTCAGAAGGTGACAAGGTGAAGACTATGTGCCATGTTGATGAGAAGGCCCGGGATATTGAACATGCCAAAAAGGTTTCGCAGTTAGTTAGCAAGGTAACGTTCCTCACAAACACACTGTCGACACAAAGATTGAGTCCAGTTTACATCTTGCATAATCTTCTTCTACAATACATGTCTGCTGCACCTCCAAATCAGTTTAGTGACATGCCTACTGAACTGTCTATCCCAGGTGTTATACAAACAGAAGTGGGAAGATACCAAGGATGTCTACCAACTGCCACCAGATGCCCCTGAGCTTGTGCGAGCTGTGAAATTTGCCGAAAACTTCAGCCCGGTAAAGAAATCTATTAATCAAATAAAACTGTAGCAAGTGCCAAGCAAATATTATACTTCATCTTTTGCCAGAATGATCACATTGTTTTGGAAAAAAACCACAAAATAAATAATTCAGTTACCATGGTGACCAAGATTCAGGCTGTTCTGGTGACGGGGATGTAATTGGGATCTGGTGGGAGCCTTGCCGGAATGCCCGCAAACCAGCGACACCCAGCTATGAGTGGTGCGTGGAATGGCCTTGTTGAGGTGAGGTTTCTGAGATAAACCTTGGGCTCTATAGGAAGTTTGAGGATCTGGATCTCCAAAAATGAGGTGGCTCAAAGAGCGCTCAAAAGGCCTTTGTAAAGGGTGGGGCGTTGAAAGGCAGCACATACTTAGAGGCTGCTCTAATACCGGAAGGCCCGACACCACCCACACCCTTGCCCCACTCATCCACCAGTCTAGCCAGTTACGGTTGTGAGTCTGGGGTCTTCAGTGGATGGGTGGTGGGGTGGCCGGTGCTTCTGCTCTATGCTACGCCTTGCTCTTGGCTGGTGCTTCCTATGACCCTGCAAACTTTGGTGGTGGCAATTCACAGTGCCTACGATCCTGGCATAGCTGTGAGCATTCTCCCCCGCCAGCCCCCATAGATTTTCCAGGCCAAATGCTTATCATTATTTTGTGAGCAGCCATTTTGTGAATATAAAAAAAAAGAACAAAATCAGAGTATTTGGCAACAGTGAACTGTCTCCAGCACAAAATGCCCACATAATGAGAACACAGGATTGCTGGGTAGATAAATGAGGATTATTAAGCGAAAGTTAAAACTTTTTAATTCTTCAAAGGTGTAACTTGTTTTTCCAAGCTCTGTTATGTAAGTCACCAATGACCTATCTGATCCTGCCTTGCAATTTTCCACAGTTGTCTGAAAACCTAGTTAACAGTTTTATTGTTGCTTTAATCATGCAATCAGGTCAGAGCCTGCTAAAATATTCCCTGACTGGCTGCAGAAGGACAGGCTTTCAAACCGCTTTTCAGCTGGCTTGCTGGTGACCAGTTCCCATTGGTTCCTTCTTGAGATGAAGGCCAGAAGGAGCATAAGAATGGGATGGAGCAACTCGTTCTGTAGACAGATCCCTGATTTTCACTCTGAGCCCTCCAAATACTGAAACTAAGATTAGAAATGCACACTGTGAAAAATTGTAAGCAAAAATCTCCATGTTCTACTTCACTGTGTGGCGATTAAAGAAGGGACAAAGGGTTGAGTCAAAGAGCAGCCTCCCTGACTGGTACTTTTAATTGTTACTGTGCTATAAGAAATGTATATTTTCAGTTTCAACATCGATGCCTATTTTGTGAAAAACAATTACTTTTAATTCCAAGTTATATGTCATTATTAGAGTTATAGGTATTATTCCAAACTTACTTAACGTTGATTGTTTTTTTTCTTCCCTTGAAGAAATTATACAAAGAAGCCTGGGAGGAGGAAAAGCCTTTCTTCTTTCCTTACACTGATAGTCCAGAGCTGAGACGAGTTGCCAAAGCTCAGAAAGCTCTGAGTGACGTAAGTGACTTGAACATTAAACATTCAAGTCTTTCGGGTGTTGGGAGATTTTAGTACAATGATCACAAGAATTAAAATGAATTTTGGCCATTTTCACAGTTATCAACAAAGAAGGAAAAGCTTTATAGAGTCATAAAGCCATACAGCACAGCAGGCCATTCAACATATTGTCCCTGAGCTGTCTCTTTAAAAAGGAAATCTAATTAGTCTCAATCCCCCAGCTCCTTCCCCACCACTCAGCAAACATTTCCTTTTCAAGAACCCTTCCAGTTCCTTTTTAAAAATCATTGTTGAGTCTGCTTCCACCACCCTTTCAGCTAATGCGTTCCATCAGTAAAAGTGGAGCAGAAAATCATCCTTGCAGAGGTTAGTTAGATAAAAGTTGGAAAGTCTTGCATTACTGTCAGGGTTTCATTTAAAGATCTGCTTTCTCAATGCCATACAAATCTTCTAAATGTCCTTGAGATCCTCTCGCAGTCATTTCCTTTAAAAGCTAAAAATACCCACCCTTCTTCAGCCTTTTCTTTTAACTGATCAGTCTTATGGCTTCTCTTCGCATTGTTCATGACCTGGATATGCCCCTTCTGATCAAAACTGGCCTTAGCACTCAAAGGCTGGAATGTTACGGCTCTGTCGCATCTGGGCCGTAAAATGTGGCGAACCATTCTAAACTCCATTGATTTTGGTGGGAAGGTAAAATCCTGCTGCCGTAATATTCCATCCAAAGTGATCGGAATACTGCACAGTTTAGCAGGACTTCCTCTGATTGGGATTGCACTGCTTTGGTGATATCAGTCAGTTGATCAAGTCAAATAACATCCCTACATCTCTTTAAAATTCACAATCAGCTATTTCAAAGTTGTCCATTAAGTGCTTGTGTTGCCAATTATTTTTTTGTCCTGCAGGCAGCAATTAACACTATTTAGTATTGAATATCATGTTATCACCAAAATGATAGATATCAAATCATTAAGCATTGGGAGAGGTGAATTATCCACAGTGCGATAAATAGGATCAAATTATTTATTTATTTTCATTAACCAACCAATTTCCTCTTTCCACCTAGATCGAATATAAGAAAGGACACAGTGAACAAGTGTCAAAATACACTTCGCTGGCAGACCCGCCAGAGGTAGATCTGGCAAAAAAGGTTGTCAATCAGCTCAGTGATGTGAGTACCAACAACAACAGCTTCTATAAGGAGGAAAAATACTCCAAGGCACATCACAGAGGCGTAATCAGACAAAAATGTATGTCAAGCCAAAGAAGGGAATATTAGGAGGGGTGAACGAAGGAATACAGAAAGATGGGTTTTAAAGCAGATGTTAAAGGAGAAGCGGCAGGGGGGGGACTTCCAGAGATTAAGATCTAGGCGGCTGTAGGCACGCCATTTTCAAAAATTTGTTCATGGGATGTGGGTGTCGGCATCACTTTGGGCCAGCATTTATTGCCCATCCCTAATTGCCCTTGAGAGCTGAGTGGCTTGCTAGGCCATAGCAGAGGGTGTTTAAGAGTCAACTGCATTGCCATGGGTCTGGAGTCACATGTAAGCTAAGGACAGCAGATTTCCTTCTCTGAAGGACATTAGTGAACCAGATGGGTTTTTACAACTATCAACATGGTTTCATGGTCATCATTAGACTTCCAGATTTTTTCCCCAGAGAAGTACCTCTGGAGTACTAGTTCAGTGACAATACCACTACGCCACCACCTCCCTATGCAATGCACCACTCTGTGAGGATTGTAGGGACTGGAGGAAATTATAGTAATGGGGATTATTGCCATGAAGTGAATTAAAGTTGTGGATGGGAATTTTAACTGGGAACCAAATGTAGGTTAATAAAGACAGATGGAATACAGGCAGCAGAATGCTGGATGAACTGAAATTTATGAAGGGTGGAGGGATACCTGTCAAGAGAGCATTGAAATAGTCACATTTAAAATTGAGGCATCAATGAGGGCTTCAGCAGCATATGAACTGAGGGAGGGTTGGCCACCGGCAATGTTATGGAGGTGGAAGTTATTTGGGGCAGAATTTTAAGGTCACCTGTCGGCAAGTTTTCAGACACCGGGGAGGAGGGGCGGGGGAGGTAATAAAATTCACCTAATGGCCTTCCCACTGCCCTCCTGCCCGAACTGGCCTGTCTGCAATTTTATGGTAGAATGCCAGCCCTTATCCCTATTGAGGCCTTAAATGGGCAATTAATAACCACTTAAGGGCTGTTTCCTGCCTGGCTTCAATTTTTGAGGCTGGTGGGAGGAGTTCAGGGGCGGAGGGAAGCCTGTCTAGTCACCCTGTTCAGCGGGAAGGAGTGGGTGGGCCTAATTTCCACATCGGGTGCACTCCCCCCGCTGACTTTTTGAGTGACGGGATGGGGGGGGACCCCACCATACGAAAAATCTTGCCCTTGGTTTTTGTGTTGGAAAGGATATAGGGTCAGAAGCTCAGCTTTGAATAGGATGCTGAGGCTGTGGGCAGCCTGATTTCACCCAAGGCTGTGGTCAGGGAGAAGAATAGAATCAGTGACAAGCTTTCGGATCTTGAAAGATTTGGTCTTGTCAAAGATTAACTGGAGGAAATTGGAACAGGATATTCGGCAGCAGTCTGACAACACAGAGTCAATGCAAGGGTGAAAACAAGTGCTAGAGAGATAGAGGTGAGTTCTTCAAAATACGTGTGGAAATTGGCCCCATATCATTGGATTCTGTCATCAAGGGACAGGATGAGAATTGTAAGAGGAGGGGGGTCACAGTTAGATCCTGGATGGAATCCAAGAATGATGGCATGGGGAAAGGAAGCAAAGTTATTAATAGAGGCACCCTGGCTAATATGCCAGATATACTCAAGTCTGCACTTCTTCAACTTGAGAGAGTAAGGATGAGACACATCGCATGCGAATGTCGAGGATGGGAGAAATGAAAGGCTTTGCTGGGGGCAAGGGCAGCAAAGGTAAAGGAGAGGGCATGGTTGAGTGCGCTGACTGTGGCAGAAATATTATGGGCAAATAGATGTTCAAGCCTAAGCAGTTGGACAGTTTTCAATTGGAACTGTTAGTGACTGTGGGGAAAGTTTTTTCTGGGCTGGGCCAGGTGGAGTTGAGATTGGAAGGGAATGGGGGCTGTGGGTAGTGACAAATATAAGGTCAGGGATAGCCTTATCTATATTCTGAGATCATTAGGAGTAGGAAAGCCATGTGAGATGAGAGGGTGGCTATGGGTAGAGGTACACAAATTTTTATGGATGGAGAGGTTGAGGGAGGACAGGAGAGCAGTTAAATCAGAGGACTAAAAAGCTCTGTTAAAATGGAGCTGGGAATCATTGAGAATGAAGAGTCACTTGGTGCAGAGTCTGAAGGGAGAAACAGAGATACCTCGGTGAGAAAGGTTACGTTTGCTGCTGCTGGCATGAGTCACTGTCAAAATTGTTACTCCCTAGAGTGCTGATCTCAGTGCTACAGACCTTCTGCAGGGCTTAATCAATATTTTTTGTTAAAAATCTACTAAAAATAAATACTGTTACACTTAATGACCAGGCAGATTATCTGCCAGGCATGTTTAAGAGTGTTTTTTTCCTCAACACTGTCTCAAGTTTAGCTTGTGAGAATTAACACTTCATCTTGAATATCAAGTGGGTTAGTTATTGCCTTTGGAGAACAGTAGTTCTGGTTCTGGCAAAACTTATCCTGGGAAAAATTGCATTGATAGGAGTGCCCTTTATTAATTATGCTGCTGACATACAATAATCAGGGAGATGGAACTATTAGATCTGTGCCATTCACCACACTTAGTAATCTCCATCTGGTCTCTGGCACTTTAACATCTAATTATTAGGGAAATTTGAGTACCTTAATAACAGTTGTAGTAGATATTCGTCCAACATTATATTTCAACTAATTAGAGTGCAGGGAAATATGAACCTTATCCACACTTAATTAATTGAACAATAAACTATCTCAGACATGTTTAATGACTTAGAATTCCAAGGTAATTTTACTGCACTCCAGAAGAATTACTGTGGTGAAGTACCTCTGGAATTGTTTTGGAGATCTGCCAAATCTGGGTTATTTTTCTCCCGAGATTTTAGTCAGCATCCTTTATAGTCTTCCATTTACACTGCAAATGGCTTACTGATATCTTGAGTCCAGACTGCCTGATTACCCAAATATAACCAAAAATGGAGATAATGAAAATAACATGATCTTCCATTTTCTTACAGCGTAAGTACCATGAAGACTACAACAAGAATAAGGGCAAGTGGAGCCAGACACCTTGCTATGATGTCGCAGTTGCCCGAATGAATTCTGACAATTTGAGCCCTGTAAGTATTTTTTCAAAATTTGTCCAGCTTCTTGTTTAAAATCTGTTAAGGTGACAAAAAAAGCTGAAAGAGTTGGTATGTGTGCTGCCCAGCCAATAAACCAGGCAAATCCAAGAGCCAGCCTCTTCTCTATTCTGATTAGTTGTTCTCAGTTGAGGTGAATTGAGTGGTTCTGCCATAGCTCGCAGTCTGGAAGGGGGTAAAACAGTTCAAAGTTTCTATCTCGATCACTGTTGTTGGGGTAGGAGGTGTACACTTGTAATGTGTAACTCTGTAAATTAATATAAAAGTGTATAAAGATTGGCTCCAGTTCTATCCTTCACCAACTGGATTTCTGGGGAAGGAAAGGTAGAAACCCACAGATTGTGGGTAGGGCAGGAGGAGGGGTGTTTTGGACTGAAGATCACAAAGGAGAGAAAGATTACATGTTAAACGGTGTGGAAAAGAGGTTGGAAAATTGCAGGGCAGAAGGCTTGCGTATTGGAAGGGAATAATTGGCCTATTACAGCAAAGAGGCGAGATCATAATTGGCTGAGGTTTGCTCATGGGGGTCAGGGGAAGCACTCCTGCTGCTCCTGGCTCTGGAAAGTACTTAGTTCCCACAGCTGGCAGCTCCCGTCTCCATTTCGCTGTTAGGTTCCCTGAGTCCTGGGGAATCCAGCCAGGAGCAGTCAAATTTAAAACCAGATTCCCAACTGCACTCTGAAATGATACCTCTCCAAGACGGAGCTTGGATATGAAATGCAATCCGCAGCAATGAAAATGGCAGCAGATGTGTATGCTGTGGTTTGTAGGGGGGGTGATCATTTTCAACCATGTGTCTCTAAAGTGAACAAAACCGCTTTTTAAGTCCATGTGAGTAACTAAGGTTTAAGCTGAGAATCATTCTTGGTACCCTCCTCTAAATCTATTCCAAACCTCCAAACATAATCCACCATATCAGGAAACAAAACCAGATGAAGCATTCTAAATGTGATAAAAACAAAAAACTACTGCGGATGCTGGAAATCCAAAACAAAAACAGAATTACCTGGAAAAACTCAGCAGGTCTGGCAGCATCGGCAGAGAAGAAAAGAGTTGACGTTTCGAGTCCTCATGACCCTTCAACAGTTCTGTTGAAGGGTCATGAGGACTCAAAACGTCAACTCTTTTCTTCTCCGCCGATGCTGCCAGACCTGCTGAGTTTTTCCAGGTAATTCTGTTTTCATTCTAAATGTGATCTAGCCAAGACCTTGTACAAGGACAAGATGGTGGGCTTTGTTTTATCCTGAAGAGTTCTGTTAATACAACCCAATACCCTATTCGCTTTGACTATGGTTTCTCAGCATCAGCTATGAAGTTTTAGAAGATTATGAACTATCTAAAACAACTGCTTTGTTTGTACTTTTTCTCCTTTTTAATTAGAAAAAATACAGTGAGGGCTATGAGCAAATGAAAGACCAAATTTACTTCATGCAGACTGAAACCCCTGAATATGCAGCTAATAAACGTGCTAAGAATGCTACAAATGCGGTAGGTGATTTACAACTAATGTTCATTTGATAGACTCACTGCCATTTACTTTTATTTAAAACTGATCAATATGGGGCAGCATTCAATGGAAGCGATGGGGGTCTCACCTGTCGGCTGGAGAATCAGCAAGAGTCCCTATCACCTCTTTTAGGGAAGGCTCACCATATTAAGTGCCATTCGAGCACTTAGCTGGACAGTGGCCGACCTTCCCCCGCTTAAGGGACCCCGGGGGCAGGACTCCTGCCTTGCTGAAAGCTACCGGCCCATCAGAGGCCACCAGCTCTGTTAAACAGCTGCGCCACTGGAGCGGTAGCGGCTGCTACAGGCGCGACACTCACCCAAGGCCCAGGAATGTCATTGAATCCCAGGCTGCAGGTGAATGTTGGTGGGAGGGGGGGGGTCAGGAAAAGGGGGAGGAAGGTCAGTGGCAAGGGCAGTGGGGGTGCAGTTCTCACAGGGCAACCCCACTTCCCCATGCTGGATTGCTCGATCAGGAACTGAGTGCCTGGCAACAAGGGACCAGCCATGCTGAGAGCCCGTTAGCAACCCTACATGGGTTTATTTGTTGAGTTCCCGGTATGATATGCCCACCTCCCCCCACTGGGTTAACACCGGCAGCAGTGAGGGCTTGAAGTGGGCATTAATTGCCCATTTAAGGCCTCAATTGGTGGTGGTGCGGGGAGGCCGACCATGGGCCTTCCCACTACAGACTTAATTGTGGCGGAGGTCCCCCCCCGTCACCCGATTAAATGTTCCCCCGCCACGAAACTTGCAATGGGGAGGGGGCATTAAATTCTGCCCAAGGAGAGGGATCTCAGACAATGAAAAGAAACCAATGCAATTGCACTTTAAATAATCCTGAAGTTTGGACACATCAAAATTCATCTGAAATGGAAGTTGAGTCAATATGGTCAGTTCTCTAGGTTTAAAATTGCAGAAAACATGAATATTAATTATGGGGGAAAATTGTCTCCAAGCAGGATTAATTTGAGGGACGAGTCTGCTGGTAGGTTGACTGCGTTGTGAAGGTTAAACTCAGAAGTATTTTGTTACTATTATCCTGTGTTTTTGTTTAATATTTTCTGTTTTCTGGACCAGGAGGCCTGACACTGGCTTGAAATTAGTCCTTGGGCCTCATTTGCATAAATAGGGTGAGATAGTGGCATCTTTTGGACCACAATAGTCAGCGCCTCCATCTCTGAAACCAAATTTTGGGCTGTTGTGTTGCAAACCATTTACCTTATAAGCGTAGGAATTGAAGGTCCAATAATCATTTACGACCTTTGCTTCTTTAGGTAAAATACAGAGAGGATTATGAGAAGACCAAAAGCAAAACTGATTACAACACCCTACCGGCTACAGAAAATCCTCTGCTTCAACAGCTGAAACATGCCGGCCACATAGCAAGTGATGTAGGTATTTGCAACCACAGTGTGTCTTTACACTGATAAACAACGCTTCACAGGTGGGGAAAGAGAAAAATAACAAGAACAGAAGTGCAAAGTAGTCTTAGAAAAGCTAGGTATCATTCATGCTGGAAGTCTGAAATAAAGGCAGAAAATGCTTGAAATGCTTAGCCGGTCAGGCAGTTCTGACAGAGAGAGGAACAGAACTGATGATTCATTTTTATTTTCTTCATTCATGGGATGTGGGCTTGGCTGGCTGGGCCAGTATTTATTGCCCGCCCCTGGTTGCCCTTGAGAAGGTGGTGGTGAGCTGCCTTCTTGAACCGTTGCAGTCCATGTGGTGTAGGTACACCCACAGTGCTGTTAGGAAGGGAGTTCCAGGGAGTTTGAGCCAGCAACAGTGAAGGAACGGTGATATCTTTCCAAGTCAGGATGGTGAGTGGCTTGGAGGGGAACTTCCAGGTGGTGGTGTTCCCACCTATCTGCTGCCCTTGTCCTTCTCGTTGGTAGTGGTTGTGGGTTTGGAAGGTGCTGTCAAAGGAGCCTTGGTGAATTCCTGCAGTGCATCTTGTAGATGGCACACACTGCTGCTACTGTGTGTCGGTGGCCTTAAAGAGAGGAGAGGCGATTGAAGGCTTGGTGGAGAGAGAAGTGGAGTGGTAGAGGAGTTTAGGAGAGACAGTCAGAAAGTGCAGCCAAGGCTGCTGAAAGGTTTCTACCATAATAGTGGGATGAAAGTGGTGTTGCAGGGGATGCAGAAAACCAGAGTGGGAGGCCAGAAGAAGGAGAGAAGGGCTGGTTTCAGACATGGGTCTGATGTTATGGAGGAATTTGAAGATGACAATGAGCATTTTAAATTCTACTGGGTGGCAAATATATGAATTCCATTCTGCAAACCTGTCACTAGTTTCCTTATTTTTGCAGAAAAAGTACAAGGCAGATCATGAAAAGTCTCACAAAAAAAGCATTAACTACTGCGACACCCCAAAGTTCAAAACTGACAAAGTGCTCGCAGATTTCAGTGATGTAAGTACTGCAGTGACCTCATGACCTTGAGCGTAAAGTTCATTATTTGAACTGAGCTGACATCATTGTTGTGGATATTTCCATTTTAGATCAAATATAAGCAGAATTATGAAGATAGCATCAAGGGCCATTATATTGGCAGCTATGAGGATCCATACTTGATTCACTGTTTGAAGGTCGGAGAAATGAAAAGTGATGTAAGTAAACAAAACTTAGTTTGATCACAATTGGTAAACTGCTTATGGTGTACCTTGTTATCTCTGCCGATAAATAATACAACGTTCTCTTTTTCTGAAGAAAAATTATAAGGCAGCCTATGAACTGGATAAAGGAAGCTGTTATTTTCCGCAAACTGCTACTCAAGAGTATGAAGCTATGAAGAACTCTTACAAGTGTAAAGATGTAAGTATCTAATAAGTGCTCTATCACAAACACCTCAATTCAACAGCTTCACCAGGAATTCTCATTGTCCGTTCACAAATTCAGGTCTTAATGTTATTCAGTTAGAAACCATTGCTATGAGATGAAGAGCTAAAAACAATCACTAAAGCTTATGGAGAATTAACAATTGGTCACAGGTATCTTCAATAGAATCCTGCTACAGCAACAATTTGCACTTATAAAAGAACATAAGAAATAGGAGCACGAGTAGTCCGTCTGGCCCCCCCGAGCCTGCTCTGACATTCAGTACGATCATAGCTGATCTTGCCTCAACTCCACTTTCCCACCCACTCCTAAATTCTGTTATTCCCTGAGAGATCAAAGAATGACTCTCTCAGCTAACCTTGAATATACTCACCAATGGAGCATCCACAAAGATTCACAATCTTCTGAGTGAAGAGATTTTTTGTCGTCTCAGTCCTAATTGATTTACCCCTTATCCTGAGGCTGTGCACCCCGCCCCCAACCCGTTCTAGATTCCCCAGACAGAGGCAGCAATCTCTCCCTGTCTAGTCCATTTAGCAACTTGTATGTTTGAATGAGATCACCTCTCATTCTTCTAAACTCCAGAGAGTATAGGCCCAATTTGCTCAGACTTTCATCATCGGCCAATCCTCTTCACCCAGGAACCAATCTCGTGAACTTTCGCTGTACTGCCTCCAAGGCAAGATATTGCCTTCCTTAAATATGGAGACCAAAACGGTGCATAGAACTCCAGTTATGGTTTCACCAAAGTCCTTTAAAATTGTAGCAAGACTTCCCTTGCAATAAAGACCAAACTGCCATTTAACTTCCTAATTACTTGCTATACCTGCATGTTAACTTCTTTGTATTCCTTGTGTATGTGTATATCCAAGAACATCAAGACATTAAAATTTTGCACCTTTTAAAAAATATTCGGTGTGAATAACCTCACACACTTCCCTATGTTATACTCCATCTGCCACCTTGTTTCCCACTTGTTTAACTGGTCTCTAATCACTTTGCAGTCTCTTTGTATTCTCCTCACTGCTTAAATTCCCACCTGGCTTTGTATCTTCAACAAACTTGGATACATTATTCTCTGTATAAACGGCCCCAATGTTCCAAAGTGCTACACAGGAACATTATCAAACAAAATTTGACATGTAAAGAAATAGTAAGGCGGTTGACCAAAAGCTTGGTCAAAGTGGTATATTTTAAACAGTGTCTTAATTGAGCAGAAAGAGATAGAGAGGTGGAGAAGTTTAGGGATGGAATTCCAGGCTTAATGGCCTAGGCAGCTGAAGGCATCACTGCCAATGGTGCAGTGGTGAAGATTGGGAATGCGCAAGATGCACTAAATAGCAAGAGACATAGGGCACACACCCGGCCCGCTCGAGTGTGAAATGACGCGTGTTGACGTCGGCGGAGGGTGCTGATGTCAACGTGCATTTGCGCGATAGTTCGGTTGGCGGGTGCGCTATCAACTCCGGCGCACACTCGACGGCAATTAAAAGGCCTGCTAAGGCCATTAAACAATCAATTAAGGTCAATTTTTCGCTGCCTGTCCAACCTAACGGTTGGCGGGCAGGCGAAAAGGCCATGCGGCCTTTGCATTTTTTTTAGAAACCTCATCCAGGGGCGGGAGGAAGTTTCCAAAAGCAAACAATAATAAAATAAAAACTTTAATTTTTCTTTAATAACATGTCCCTGCTCATGTGACAGAAACACACGAGGGGACATGTTTCATTACATTTTTATTTTCTTTATTATTTTTCGTTATACCTCTTCATCTGCAGGAGGCAGCTCCGTGCCTCAGGGAGATTAGGCAGCGCTCACTCGTGCTGAGCCCTCCTCCCCTCCCCACACACCCCACACACAGACAGGGCTCAGCGCTGCTGCTTGCGTTTCATGCTGGGCGGGCCTTAGTTGAGCCGCCAGTGTGAAATCGCGGTACGGTGCCGATCGTGGGCGGCGGTCGGCTTCCCGACCGCTCCCGAGCGTCCCCACCCGCCCCCGCCGAGCCCACCCGCCAAGGGAAAAATTCTGCCCGTAGGGTGGAAGTATCCCAGATTTGCACTAAGTGTGGTAGCGTGCGGGAAAAAGAACGTTTTTACCTGCCGGCCGCAATGGCAGATTCTCGCCATATCGTCCCAATCCTGTCTCATTAATCATACATTCCCGGGAAACAAGCTGTTTCGATGGCGGGCGGGCTCCAATTCGCCCACCATGCCATCACCTCACTGCTTTGTTACACCGGGCGCCATATTTAAAGTGCAGCTACGTGCACACCTCTCAGTGCTTCCAGCCCTGGATTGCTGCAAAGAAGACATGGCCCCGAAAGGAAAGAAGACTGCAGCCCCCAGGTATAGTGACACGTCCCTTGAGTGCCTTTTGGATGCCGTGGAGGCCTGATGTGATGTCCTCTACTCCCACTCTGGCCACAAGAGGGGCAGCAACTTTACCACTCCAGCTTGGTAGGTGAGGGCAGTGGTGATCAGTGCCAATGGTGCACAGAAGAGGTTGGCCATCCAATGCAGTTAGAGGATTGAATGATCTCATTTGTGCTGCCAGGGTAAGGCAACCATCCATCACTCTAAACTCACATACTCAAGCCCATCACACATTCACTGGCATCTCACTCAAGGGACATCACCACTCAGTCTCTCACACACACCCTCATGTCTCCATCTGGCCTGATCTCCTCTGGACACTGCCTCCTCAGCACTTACCATCTTGAAATCACTTGCACAGGTCAACTTTTGCCCCCCACACAAATTCTGCAATACCCTCTACCCCCCTTCCTCAGTACAGCCCTCACCATGCAGCCTCTTCCCTTGCCTGAGGCCACTTCTCCCCCTTCCCCAAGCAAACCCTAACCCTGCAGCCATTGAAAAGCCACCCACACCTTATGGCTGGTCTAGTAGGTACAGACCTGCCCCTGAGCCCCCCCTAAAGCTGACGTGGAGCTGTTTGTGCAGCTTGGGGCTGATGACTGTGAGTGCTGCCTGAAGCAAGGTAGGCAAACAAACTTTGAAGTCCTGAGCAAAGTGCAGTTCACCAGGTGCACGTCACTTATGTACAGTTGTGAAACTTGTCAGCTTGTAATCATGCCAACATGCTCTGATGATCCAGTGTAGGTGGATGATTCCGGTGAGCTGGGCTTATAATGATATGCAGATTGTTTTACAATGAAGTTCTTGATGACAGGAAACACGGCCCGCCATTGGCGGGCAGAGCAGACGATTGCAAACTGGTTTCACAATGTTGTGAAACTGATTTTTTGGCTTCTCTCCATATTGTCCGCTCAGGCTGCTGAACAGGCCCGATGACAAGAGGCACGGAAAATTCCACCCGTAGAATAGACAATGCGGCATTTGATTGTACCCTGTAAATAAAAAAGAAACTGTAATAAAGAACGTTCAATTGGAGAACATAAAATTAGGAGCAGGGATAAACCATTCAGCTTTTGAACCTGCTGCGTCACTCAGTACAATCATGGCTGATCTTCTGCCTCAGCTACACCTTTCCGTACTATCCCCATGATCCCTGGATTCCCTTAGTATCCAAAAATCTGTTGATCTCTGACTGGAGAACTGTTTTGATACGACTTTGTCAATACAATTGTAAAGAATGTGCTTACAAATTTGTTAAATATGGTGATCAAAGTAAATCTTTGAGGATAAAATTGGAGAATATTAATTTTTGACATTTGATGAGGTTCCACACAAACAACTTTGGCTCATGTAACCGAAATGGACATTTGGATTAGGTTTTTTTTGTCAGGGAACTACTAAGTGGAACAATTCCTATTTCTCATGGTTTCAAAATTTGTTAAGGGTTGATTTTTTGAGCAAATTCCTCCTTGAAATCTTCAAACACGTTTTGCTGATAAGAGAGAAATATCCAATTGCATTTGACTGCTGCAAGCTATTCAAGGAGTAAAGAAAAACTTAAAAACTTATTTACTTGGGTCAGCAAGTTAGAATTGGCACTAATCACAACACTCCATGATGGTGGTATTTGGAGTGTCAGGCCCAGGGCTCAGTGAACTTTGTTTCAAACCATTACTGTTTGTATGGTTTCTCAATCCCATTTGTTTTGTTATATCCTTTTGAGCACTCGGGAGACGGCTGTGCAAAACATAGTGTTAGGTGTTCTGAAGGTCACTTGTTGAAAGTCACAATCACTTTTATATTGGTTAAAGCAATGTAATGTTCTTTGATGAATGTTGCTCTTGAAAATAGTCCCGCATTTTTAAATGGACGTATTCCTTTCTTTACCAATTATTCCTTAAGCTTTGCTGACGTTCACCGTTCTATAATACGTCCAAGACTAAATGTGTTCAGAATTGTGTAGCTTCTTATTTACCCTGAAGGAACGACCACTATGCATTGCCATTCTTTTCTCTGTCACTTCATGCCAAGCCATTTATTATGGGGCACAGCGCCAACTGCAGGGCAGAGCGTAAACTGTTCCGGGAGATAACTTCATCTTCCAATATTCAGAGCAGCTTATTTTTTTTAAAAATCAACTAGGTTCTTTTATCAATTACAATAAAACATGGTGCAATTGTTAGAATGAAACATATGTGGAGAGAATACTACTGAAGGTGAAGAATAATTTGCTTAATTAGCACACCTTTCTATGTTGTATCAAACCTTTATCAGTGGACTTATCAGGGAATGCTGACCCACCAAAGCATTCTCCCAGAAAGGAGTGGTATCACTAACATTTAATGGGGGTACCCAAACTAAATGGCCTGCAATTGCTTTGGACTTACTCATAATTTATACCATTCCCTAGCCAGAAACAAGCAGGTGGCCTCCACACAGCCCTTTTCCAAATAAAACAAGCCATAGATTTGTATACATACGTACATCAAGAGAGTGGTGATAATGGTTTGAATGGTGTTTGTTCTAAACCACATATAAACTGTCTTTGTTTGCTTTGTTTAAATTACAGCAAGTCTATAAATTACATCCTGATAAAATCAAGTTCACTCAAGTAGTTGATTCTCCAGTGATGTTGCAAGCTCAAGTCAATGCCAAACAACTGAGTGATGTGAGTATCTACAAACACTCCAGCTTTCTTGCAGGTGTTGTTGGTGCTATTCAGCTCTCCTGGTTTTGGCCTTGTGATTCTTACACATTCCATTTGAAAAGCAATGCCAAAACTAATGCAATATCTGTATCTAAGTATTTGTACAATTTCAAATGTAAAAGTAACCTCGCAAACGTATAAGTTTAGAACGATGTTCTCTGCTTTACTTTATTCACAAAACTTTCCAAGCTGGCGATAACATACTCGGCCACCTCTATTTTCAGTTAAGAAAGAGAGATTTGCATTTATACGGTTTAGACCATAAGACCATAAGACATAGGAGCAGAAATTAGGCCATTCGGCCCATCGAGTCTGCTCCGCCATTCAATCATGGCTGAAAAGTTTCTTAACCCCATTCTCCCGCCTTCTCCCCATTACCTTTGATCCCCTTACCAATCGAACCTATCTATCTCGGTCTTAAATATGCTCAATGACCTGGCCTCCACAGCCTTCTGTGGCAATGAATTCCTTAGATTCACCACTCTCTGGCTAAAGAAGTTTCTCCTCATCTCTGTTCTAAAAGGTCTTCCCTTTACTCTGAGGCTGTGCCCTCGGGTCCTAGTCTCTCCTACTAATGGAAACATCTTCCCCACGTCCACTCTATCCAGGCCTTTCAGTATTCTGTAAGTTTCAATCAGATCCCCCCTCATCCTTCTAAACTCCATTAAGTATAGACCCAGAATCCTCAAACGTTCCTCATATGTTAAGCCTTTCATTCCTGGGATTGTTCTCGTGAACCTCCTCTGGACCCTCCTGAGGGCCAGAACATCCATCCTGAGATACGGGGCCCAAAATTGCTCACAATATTCTAAATGTGGTCTGACCAGAGTCTTATAAAGCCTCAGCAGCACATCCCTGCTTTTATATTCTAGTCCTCTCGAAATAAATGCCAACACTGCATTTGCATTCCTAACTACCGACTCAACCTGCTAGTTAACCTTAAGAGAATCCTGAATTAGGACTCCCAAGCCCCTTTACACTCCAGATTTCTGAATTCTCTCCCCATTTAGAAAATAGTCTATGCCTCTATTCTTCCTACCAAAGTGCATGACCTTACATTTCCCCACGTTGTATTCCATCTGCCACTTCTTTGCCCACTCTCCTAACCTGTCCAAATCCTTCTGCAGCCTCCCTGCCTCCTCAATACTACCTGTCCCTCCACCTATCTTTGTATCATCTGCAAACTTAGCCAGGATGCCCTCAGTTCCTTCATCTAGATCATTAATGTATAAAGTGAAAAGTTGTGGTCCCAACACTGAACCCTGCGGAACTCCACTAGTCACCGGCCGCCATCCTGAGAAGGACCCCTTTATCCCCACTCTCTGCCTCCTACCAGACAGCCAATCTTCTATCCATGCTAGTACCTTGCCTCTAACACCATGGGCTCTTATCTTACTGAGCAGCCTCCTGTGCGGCACCTTATCAAAGGCCTTCTGGAAGTCCAAGTAGATAACATCCATTGGCTCTCCTTTGTCTAACCTACTCGTTACCTCCTCAAAGAATTCTAACAGATTTGTCAGGCATGACCTCCCCTTGATGAAACCATGCTGACTTTGCCCGATTTTACCATGCTCTTCCAAGTATTCTGAAATCTCATCCTTAATAATGGACTCTAATATCTTACCAGCGACCGAGGTCAGGCTAATTGGCCTGTAATTTCCTGTCTTTTGCCTCACTCTCTTCTTAAACAGGGGGGGTTACATTAGCGATTTTCCAGTCCTCTGGGACCCTCCCTGACTCCAGTGATTCCTGAAAGATCATCACTAACGCCTCCATTATCTCTTCAGCGATCTCCTTCAAAACTCTGGGGTGTAATCCATCTGGTCCAGGTGATTTATCCACCTTCAGACCTTTCAGTTTTCCTAGCACCTTCTCCTTGGTAATGGCCACCATACTCACCTCTGCCCCCCGACTCTCTTGAACTTTGGGGATGTTACTCGTGTCTTCTACCGTGAAGACTGATGCAAAGTACCTATTCAGTTCCTCCGCCATTTCTTTGTTCCCCACTACTACTTCTCCAGCGTCATTTTCCAGCGGCCCAATGTCCACTTTTGCCTCTCTCTTACCCTTTATATATCTAAAAAAACTCTTGCAATCTTCTTTTATATTACTGGCTAGTTTACCCTCATATTTCATCTTCTCCCTCCTTATTTCTTTTTTAGTTGTCCTCTGTTGGTCTTTGTAGGCTTCCCAATCCCCTGGCTTCCCATTGCTCTTCGCCGCATTGTATGCTTTCTCTTTAGTTTTTATGCTGTCCCTGACTTCCCTTGTCAGTCATGGTTGCCTAATCCTCCCTTTAGTATGCTGCTTCTTCCTAGGGATGAATTTTTGCTGTGTCTCCCAATTTACTCCCAGAAACTCCTGCGATTGCTGTTCCATTGTCTTTCCTGCTAGGCTCATCTCCCAGTCAATTCTGGCCAGCTCCTCCCTGATGCCTCTAGTTGCCTTTATTCAACTGTAATACCGTTACATCTGATTCCAGCTTTTTCCTCTCAAATTGCTGGGTAAATTCTATCATATTATAGTCACTTCCTCCTAAGGGTTCCTTCACCTTAAGCTCCCTTATCAAATCTGCCTCATTACACATCACTAAATCTAGAATTGCCTGTTCCTTAGTGGGCTCCACCACAAGCTGCTCCAAAAAGCCATCTCGTAGACATTCCACAAATTCCTTTTCTTGGGATCCACTACCAACCTGATTTACCCAGTCTACCTGCATATTGAAATCCCCCATGATCACTGTAACCTTGCCATTCTTACATGCCTTTTCCATCTCCTGGTGTATCTTGTGCCCCACATCCCGACTACTATTTGGTTTCTTTCAGTTTTGTACTGTAAACAGAATCTGCTGCATACGGAAAATATTGACTGTAATCCAACTGCTATCAGCCAGTCATAAACACATATCACATGTGGGTTATGTTGTCCTGTCACATAGAATGTTATCTTTGAATTCAATGCTTTTCAAAAGATTGTGGGTGGGATTCTCCGGCCCCGCCCGCCAACGCCGCTGGGGTCATCCGTTCCCACTGAAAGTCAATGGACATTTGGCTGGGCCGCCGCATCCCCCCGGCAGGGGGCCCTGCCAAGGGGGGGCCGAAAAATCCCTCCCTATGTCCTGCCATTT
This sequence comes from Cetorhinus maximus, assembly GCF_964194155.1. Classification (NCBI taxonomy): domain Eukaryota; kingdom Metazoa; phylum Chordata; class Chondrichthyes; order Lamniformes; family Cetorhinidae; genus Cetorhinus; species Cetorhinus maximus. The sequence continues at coordinate 107,419,544 of NC_135889.1, read as the reverse complement.
GGTGATGTGTGAAGTATTTTTGTAAGTTGCACAATATTGGTTCAATATGTGCTTATTGCTGCATGTTACTATTTTCCACAGCTAAACTACAAAGCAAAGTATGAGAAGGAAAAGTTCAAATGTAACATTCCCCATGATGACCCCTTTTTCATCCAGTCAAGGGTGAACGCATACAATCTGAGTGGTGTAAGTGCTTCAGATGAATTCTTTTATACTGGTTTTCTTTTCTGTGAGTTTATTGCGAACAGAGACTATGGGTGGATCCTGGGTACTTTATGCCCAAAAAATGCTTCTGTTTTTGAAAAATCCCTCTCTGAAGAAATTAAAATCACCATAGCAACCAGAGGATGGTAGTGTGGGAGTATTAGGAAGATTGGAGGAGAGAAGAACCAGCTGTTACCCTGGTACCATTTTGAACTGAATCTATTCATTCATAATAGCCTGAGGGAGGAGGGCGGGAGAGCAAGCTTGGTTGGCAGCTTTCTGACCAACTCCAGACAAGGGGAAGGGTCAGGAATGAAGCCCCAAGATACTGCAAGGCAGGAAACAGGTGGTAAAGATCCCTTTGTTGGGAAGTTAGTTAATGAGGTTTACCGAGAAGGCTCATTACTAAAAACACAATATCCATTTCAAATCAAAGTGGGGTCTTTGAGAATACAGTCCTGGGTTTCACTATCACCCTACAAATGCCCTAAGATAAAAGCAAAATACTGTGGATGCTGGAAATTTGAAATGAAAACAGAAACGCTGGAAAAACTTAGCAGGTTTGGCAGCATCTGTGGAGACAGAAACAGAGTTAACGTTTTGAACCCCTATGACTCTACTTCACTTTAGCTCTGAACCTGTCAGATATTTTACAGAGGTGGGGGAGGTGTGGGTGGACCATCCACCCTTTGGTCTATTGAGGCCCTTAAGTGGCCACTAATTGACCTCATCCCACCCCATCGGAATTTTACCTTCGGCACGGGAGGTCAACGCCAAGCAGCAAACCCAGCAGCTTTAGCTGTGCGGGCTGATGTCAGGTAAGGTGGGAAGACCTCCTTTGTGGTCCTTTGGGCCCACTGGAGGCATCTTTCCTCTAGGTAATGCACACTTTAACCCTCCCCATGCCTCTTAAAACCCTCACCCCCTCTCCCCACCCCCCCCAACCCCCTTGCCAAGACCCCTGAAAGTGGTCTTACTTTGGCTCCTAGTGTGTACTTGTAATCCCAGCAGTGGCCACCACTCCCAGCTGGTGCTGTTGGGCATACAGATGCTGGCAGCTCTCTAAGGTGAAACTTCCTTCTGAGAGCAGCAGAAGACTCTTCTTAAAGCAATTAATGCTGCCCTTAGTGTTAAATTGCTGGGGGAAGACAGCAGGTTCAAGGGATCCACCCAACTTTTGAGATGGGACGGGCAGGAACAGTGACGCTCCGTAAAATTGAGTTCACTGTTTCCAATTTTTAAAAATCCAATTATCATGTTATTATCATTAGGATTCCCTAGTTTTTAGCTGAATTCAAAGTCATTTTTATTGAACTATGTTAAAGGCTTTCTTCAAGTCTAACTGAATTATACTTAATTTACACCCTCAAAGAAGCCAAGGAGGCCTGTCGAACCTGTTATAATTTCATACCTACACAAGTACTCTTTGAACCTACCCATTTAGAATAGTTTCCATTATTTTGCCTGTTGGTGATGTTTGACTATTGCACCTGTACTTATCATGATCACATTTATTGTATTTTAAACATAGATATTACATTTGCATGTTTCAAGTGTCTCTTCTTCATGATGATGAGCAATGTCCTACACATTTCTCCCTAGTCTCCTCTGGATTTATCCCTGGGATTCATTAACACTTGAGTCCCTTTAACTCATTAAGTCCATCTGCCACACTGACATCAATTTCTCTTGGATAATGGGAATACGACAAAAATTAGACAAGTTCAAGTTTTTTTGGTGACTGCTTATAGAAAATATTGATTTTATAATTTATATATTGAATCTTCAGTTCTGGTGTCATTTTTATCCCCTTGAGTTGTAATTTCATCTCTAAATATTCTCACCCTGAGAATGTTTCAGTATAAGATTTAAAAAGCTTCACTACGCCAATCTCTTTAGTTCTTTTATGCACATCTAATATTCTTTTTCCAGCTATTTTAATTAAGTCCTAGACTCTTAGAGCTCTTCCATTCCTTTTTCTTATAGTTTTTATGTGATTTGGTTGTATTATTACTCTTTAATTGCCCTAATCCTTTAATTTACATTTGTTTTGCTTCCGTATTTGGCATTATATAGTTTTAAAATATTTGCCATTTTTCCCCAACCAAGATATTTTTAAACAACATTTCTCAGTTAAATTCTTTTAGTTCACCTTCATTCCTTTGAGCTTTCCCTTTGTAAAGTTGCACATTTTCCTCTTGACTTTTTCTTATGCTGATTACCTTTATCTTCAGTTTAATCATGTTGTAGCCAATAGTCCCCAAAACTTCCACTGCTTTTGTTTTTCATCACTACCTGTTGGTAAACACTTAGCTTCCATGAAGACTGTGAATACAGGAACTGGTATGTAAAGAAATTCAGATGCTACCTTGTGCCTTAGTACTTGTGGAACAGTATCTTCACAGAGTAAACCATGCACTATAAAGCTACATTTTGACATTTAAACCTTGAAATGAACAAGTACTATTAGGTACATTGAGCTAGATTTCTGATCTGTGGTTGGAATCCTGACGTTGGGATCTCATCCTAGCTCTGACGCCACACCGGAGTTGGAAATTGTCACCCGACACAATTTTCCAAGGAATGGCCAGTTAATGGCCGGAGGGCGCATTCAACATCCAATTAAGAATGGCAGGTGGGCTCCGGAAGCTGAAAGGCCAACAGTAAGCAATGACACTTTGGCAGTTCCACAATCCAAAGTGGGAGCTGCCAATGCATATAGGAGGAAGAGAAAGGGCACTTCTACCTAGAGGCGTTCCACGAACACTTTCTAAAATATAAACATAGAGAAAGGCCACAGCGGTCATGCCATCCTGGTGGATGAGTAAACCTTCCACTTGGTGGCCTGTGGCCGTAGCTGTGACCATCACAGTATGGCGGTCGAGGTAAGGCAGCTTTAAAAAGCTCACTGGAATGCTGGCCGCTAGACTATGTCCGGGAGGCCTACTCCTCTCACTGGCCCTGTTTTGGGCACTACCGGTGACCAGTCTACCAACTGGAAAATTCCAGTCGGTGCACGAGAGGGGACTTAGTAAGCCTCAAAGCCCCTGAGCTGGCCTTTGCGAAAATAGCTCAGGGCTGAGTAGTGCTGGCAAGCCAGCGCTCAGCCAGCAGTCGAGAAATTCCAGGCCAACCTACCTCTAATTCCACCCCCCTCGGACTTCAAAAAGGTGACCCATAGAATTTGCCTGTCAACTTATACATGATTTTTTTCCTTTCTTGCTAGAATTGTTACAACTATGACTGGAACAGAGATAAGGCCAAACATTGCAACATCAAAATAGATTCAATCCCTGTGATTGCAGCAAAAGCACATAGAGATATTGCAAGTGACGTAAGTAATCTTGGATGATTTCTAACCTCAACATATGTAGCAAATGAAAAATTCCTAAAAATCAAACAAGAGCTGCCACCACAAAGAGTAGCTGACGTTCATCGTAGAGATGCATTTAAGGGGAAATTAGATAAATATACGAGGAAAAAAGGGAGTGAAGGATATATTGGTAGGATTAGGTGCAGCAGAATGGGAGAAGAATTATACTGAGCATGATCAGTGGCATGGATCAGTTGGACCGAGCTGTTTGATTCTGCGCTGCACATTCCATATAATTCTATGTAATTCCATATGAGCTGAGGGAAATGTGCAGCAACTCCATCAGCATCTGAAAAGAGAAAAGGTAGGTTAACAAGATCGGTCTCAAAGGCAATTAGGGACATGCAACAATACTAACCTTGCCAGCGATGCTCACATCTCATGAGAGAGTTTTAAAAAAAACATTTTGGGTGGATTCTATCAGAACTGAATGGTAAAAGATGAGTGAATCCCTTTAATAAGGTTGAGTCAAGTTTCAGCTCTGCTGTTATTAGGTTTATTAACCTTTGAGCCATTTTAATGTTGGAAAGGGATGAAAAAACGGTTAGATGATGCACAATCATCATTCCAGTGATGCTGTGTAAAGGATTTAAAAGAACAAAAGGGTGTGTGATTAATGAAGTAAAGTGGTGCAAAATGCAAAAAATAGAGACCAAATAGAGGCAGATGGGGGAAAAAGACTCACTAAGAATATTGAAGAGTCAGAAGTTGCTAAGATCAATGTATGGTCAAGAGATCCCAGGAGTAAAGTGGGATACTGCTCTTATTGGAACAATTCAGGAGGACAAAATAAGAGTATAAATTGAATGGAATTATTTGGCAAGCTATCTACAATCTGCAATTGGTCTCACCATTGTAGAGGAGACCATGTTGTAAGCAGCCATGTTGTGTAACAGATTTGAGAAAGTGCATGTAAATTGCTGTTGCAGACCAAAGGAATGTTTTAGTTTAGAACATTTCTGTTCTTTTGCCAGCACTGTAGTCTCCATTTTCAGTATTGTTGTCAACCTGAGGTTAAACAAAATGTTATTTCTTACATTTTCTGAAGTAGAAAATATTGTAACGTGCCTTTAAGAGATAGCAGCATGGCATCACTAGAAGGAAAGTGTGTCATCAATTCCAGTCTTAGTTTCACTTATGCTTTTGTGCAGAGCACACACACAGCTCTGCTGCTGATGTCTTCAGTTCCCTACCTATGCATAAATGTTCCCACATGCTGAGTCTAAATAAGTGAACCCACAATGTGTTTACATAATCCCTCATGAGTGATTGGTGCTTATATAATTATAACAACATGTCATGGTGCTCAGTGGTGGTTAAACAGCCTGGCAGCAGGATCAAATACAGGTATGACATGTGAACAGTCTTAGATCATGCTACATGGCATGGAAAGACCCATGACACTGTGGTCAGACCGCATCAAAGTCACACCGTCGGAGAGCATTGAGAACACAGCAGCTGACTGTGCAGAAAAGCTTTGAAGACACAGTGCAGAGACAGTGCTCAAATAAAGAGCTGATAAGCAGACAGACCCCTCATGGTGAGATTGCAGTGCATAGCCTGTCAGATCCGTGAGTGAGACCAGCACTGGGTTAGCTCAGTCAGGAAAGATGAGTGACCAGGGTACGGGCCGGATTGATATCGAGCGAGGGAGAGTCAAACAAAGCAAAAACAAAAAAAAATTATAAGAACCGGGCCGTAGAATGTTGCGATTATCATGGGCGGAGCTTCAGAAAAGTGCATGGAAGAGGCTACAAAGACACTCATCCCAGGTACTATAAGAGAAGGAAGGTCAAAGGGATATTGTGAGAATGTCCACAAAATTCCCCGGTTTGAATTGGGGTGTAGCTGACCTGCTATCCAAATTTGAAATCTTTAAACAACATACAGAGCTGTGATTTTTTGATTCAGGCGTGTCTGAACCAGACAAGCAAACCATAAAAATTCACCTAGCAATTGGGATTGAAGGCTTACACAGGCTGAACACATCAAAATTAACAGCAGAAGAGCCAAAGGATCCCCAAAAGATATGGACTACATTGGAAGACCGACTCAGAATCAGGTTAAACTTCCATATCCATCCACTAGAGTTCATGTCATTTTGACAACAGCCTACAGAATCCATAGACCACTTTGTCAATAGATGCAGAGAAATGGGTACGTACTGTAATTTTTCAGATGCAGGGCAAGCAGACAGAATTGTTGAGTTGGTGATCGCACCCACTCCCATGGAAGCATTCCAGCAAGATTAGCTAAACAAGCCCAAAATGGATAGCATTGAAGAGCTACTCAAAGGTGCACATAAGTACAAAATGATCTTTGCAGATCGTTGAAGTTTACAGGTCCAAAGGACAACCCCAGTTGTTGATGCACTCTCTAGAAAACCCAAACTTAGCCATACATGTGGAAGGTGCAGCCTTCTTGATGCACCATGGAAATGCCCAGCTTTTCATCAATTCTGCAAAGCATTTGGCAGAAAGGGCCACTGGATGTGACAGTGAACTAGAGCTAAGGCTGGTGCAGCTGCAAAGAGACATGCATCGATCCAAACAGTCTGTACACGATGGGTACCTTCAAACAATAAGAATGATCGTCCAATATCCTGCCAGAAGCACATACATGAGGTGATTGACCAGCCAGAAAATGATGATGATATGCACTACGAGACAACGAGCGGTGAACACAGGCTTCACACCGTCAATCTTGGGGAAAACATGAATGCCATCACACCATCCAAAGTGGTTCCCAAGATTCAAATTATCTGCCCCTAAGAAAGTTTGTAACTGTTTGTTATTGGTGAAAATTGACACAGGGGCAAGTGCCAACATCCTACATCTGCAGATTCTGAAAGACATGTATCTATAGACGTGGAGGGCCATGACAAAACCTACTACTGCACAATTTTCAGCATACAACACTTCACTAATTCCGTGTACAGGATCCATGGTCCTGGAGCACAAGTACAATTAATCCTCCTGGATGTCACAGATGTTCTACATCGTGGAGACTAAAGGCCCAGCGATTGTAGGTCTACCAACATGCTGTGACCTTGCACTAGTGACAATCCATGCAATCAGTCAGACCTCATACGATAGACCAACCACAGAAACTACTCCTATCGCCTCACTTCGTGACCTAACATCAAAATATCCAGAATGTTTCAACAAAATTCGCAGTTTCAAGGGGGGTAGCATTATGCTTGTAGGATGCAAGTCCATCAATTGATCTGGTACATTTTGCGCAATGCAACAGGAAGAAATGGTGAAAGATTCTACACGGCAGAAACTGTGGAAAACCATCACTGAAGAATGGCTTGATTCAATTCAGCATGTCTACAAACACATGAGACCAGTTTGGCCTTATCGGGGCGAGGCAGACAGATTATCAAACCAGAATCTTTGCAACCTGTTATTCTTCAGCAGCTTCATCACTCACACATGGGCATAGATCACATGAGAAGACTTGCAAGAGAGTCAGTCTATTGGCCCTGTATGAACAATAACATTGGAGTCATTGTCATGTAGTGCGAGGCATGTTAAGAGCATATGCCAAGTCAGCACAAAGAACTACTGATTCTACATGAAGTTCCTACCCATCCTTAGTCCAAAATCACATCTGACCTCTTTCATGTCCATGACACTGATTTCATCATCATCATCGATTACTTTACCAAGTGCCTCATTATTCAACGATTGCACAATACACCAAGCACAAGTGTCACGCACACTCTAAATGCCATTTTCAGTTATTTGGTGTGCCTAGAGAGATCATTACAACCCAGAATTTATTGGCAAGCCATTTCAGGATATGTTTGAGAAGTGGAATATCGATCACACTACTTCTTATTCTCATCAACCGAGATCTAACAGCCTAACTGAATGGATGATTCGCATGGTGAAATCCCTAATTCTCAAATGTAGACAGGCCAAGCAAGATATACACATTGCAATGTTACATCTGAGAGTAACATAAAGCGCAACTATTCCATCACTGGCAGAGCTCATGTTTGGCAGAGCAGTACGTACCAATCTACCTACTGTGACCCATTCTACAATCTCAGAAGATAGAGAGCAACTTTTGAAACTGCAAGGGAATGTGACCAGCGAGCATGATAAAAATGCAGGTACTGAATTGCCAAGTTTACAGTTGGGGCAAGTTCGCATCCCATAGAAGGTATGTGGCAACCAGCTAAGGTAACAAGAATTTGTTTGAAACCAAGATCCTATGAAGTCATTGTACACAAAGGTGCAATGGGGAGGTATTACCAAGGACAAATCAGATCCATTCCAGCTCCTCAGCCGCCGTACAAACCTATTGCATTTAGGACAATATCCCAAATGCAACCAGGAACAACATCTAAGAATGACAATCCCACAGATCACTGTGAGTAATTAAAGAAACCTCCAGACAAGGTTGCCGTTACAAGATCTGGGCATAGCAGCGGATTACCTCTACACTTTAGAGACTCATAGATTCATCCATTCTATATACACTTAGGTAATGGTAACTAAACATGAACATGTATTGTAAATAGTCCTACTTCTTTGGAAGGGGGGAAAGTACCTTTAAAAAGAAAGGGGATGCTGTAAGATGTCATTCAGGGATAGCAACATGACATCACTAGAAAGGAAGTGTGTCATGTGACCCAGTCTTAGTTTCATTTTGCTTTTGGGCAGAACACATACACATAGCTCTGCTCCTGATGTCTTAAAGCTTTCTACCTTTGTATTAATGTGCCCATTAGCCTGAGGGGAAGTGGTGGTGTAGTAGTATTGTCGCTGGGCTAGTAATGCAGAGATACAGGGTAATGCTTTGGGGATCTGGGTTCGAATTGTATCACAGCAGATGGTGAAATTTGAATTCAAAGCACAAAAGCATTGTTTACCTGGTCTGGCCCTCATGACCCACAGCAATATGGTTGACACTTAAATACCCTCTGAACAAGGGTAATTAGGGATGGGAACATCAGCAATGCCCACATCCCATGAACAAATTTTAAAAATGTGTTTGCACAATCCCTTATGAGTGATTGGTACTTATATTGTTATAACAATACAACATAATATTGTTCCAATTTGTTGCTCATGGATAAGCACTTGGTACTTTATACTTTAAAGGATGGGACTGACTTGGGTTTGGATCCAATCAATGGGATGAATGTCTCCTCTGCTGGCTGTAAGGATCCTGTGTACAATCTGTTCCTTGTGGGTTTGATGTGTAAAATTAACAGTCCTATTCATAGAAATACACAATGAGATTTACCCCATAAGCCATGGGGTGAATTGTGTGGGAAATGGAAACTAGCGCTCAGTCATTTGAAGTTGGAGACGAGGGGCATCTTTAAGACAGAAGAGAAAGAGTTATACTTTGCAGCCAACTTTAATGAGGGGGAATTTCCGCACCCGCCGACCGCTGGGATCTTCCTGTCCCGCTGCAAGTCAATGGACTTCTGGCTGGGACGCTGCCTCGCCTGCGGCCGGTCCCGCCCGCGACGGGGCCAGTAAATCCCAGCCTACATCTCTGTCCAGAGTACTCCGGAGTTCTTGCCAAATGGGAAAGTGTGTTTTCTACATCTAACCTCCTCAACTTGATATTCACGCAAGGAGAAAAATTGATTATTATTGGCTTTTAAATCAGGTACTGAAATCAAATTCTCACCTTATTAATGCTGGAAATGTTTACCTTTCAGATCAAATATAAACTAAACTATGAAAAGGCTCGCGGGAAACACGTTGGAGCTCGTTGCATAGAGGACGACCCTAAGATCTTACACTCTGTGCATGTGGCTAAGATGCAGAGTGAGGTGAGCGAAAAGGGGATAAAGGGACAGAAACCCAATTGGTGGGATTCAAACATGGCCTCTGGGCAATACCAGCACAGATTTGACGGAGGGGGTGGGGGGGGTGGGGGGGGGGAGGGGGTGGGGGTGGTGGAGATGGGTTCAACATGATCATGGAGAAGGAGGGGGAGGTTGGAGATGGAGTAATAAATAGTTTGAAAGCACAGTGGGGCCCAGGTAACATGCAAATGAAGGCTGACAGATCAATTTCCTGTGGTCCTGCCACTGGCTTTCTCATCCGCGCGTGGAATTCACTGCTCCCGGAGTGTTCCTCAATCCTTGTGCCCCTATTTGCATATGGGTTCAGGAATGTTGTTAACTTGCTCCACAAAGCTGACGGATGGGTTGCAGACATGACTAAATCTGATCTGCAGAGTTGAGAACATTATATTATTCAAACAAGCTTCCCATATTTCAGGTCAAAGGGGTTATTTCTCCCAGGGCAGTAAATTTATCACCAAACGTTTACCTTTTCAGGAAGATATTGAATGAGCACCAAATCTGCTCAATTACCAGACCAGTTTGCCTATTTCCCTGTAAATAAGCCGACATTTCATATCAACTTGGTTGAGCTCAAGAACTGATAGCTTGGCACCAAGGAGAGATGCAAATGCATCTGTATTTACCATTTACAAAACCCGACTCAGCCGCTGATGCAATCAATTGTAAGTTAAGTTCATCGGCAACTCGGTAGGAGATCAACTGGCAGCCACGTCAGCTTCCTCCAAAAATAGTAGCTATCTCGAGACAATATTTATATATTCACTGAATCCCCGCTATCAAGCCAAAAATAAATTCCTCCAGTGAGCAGCTAATAAGAGTTTTATTTGAAATTCGCAATGTAGCAGCAGCCTTTGTAAAATTCATACGAAATTTAAATTGAGATTTTATGCCTTGAAACTGAATGGGTTCTGCTTCTATCAAGAAGGTTGCATTTGCACAACTTCACATGGGCTGGTTTCAGATCAGCTTTGAGCAGAGCAGCAGATATTAGAAAGATCCTAGATTTGACAATTTTACTTGTACATTGTTTTCCTAATGCGCCAAAAACTAATGAGGCAGCCAGCCATGAGACGATGGATTGTTCTCAGACCTTTTTGACATCTCTCTCGCCTTACTGGTTTTTGTAAACTGGAATCTGCAGTTTCTGATGTGATTTGATAAGGTAGATCTCAGAGAAATTCTAAATTGACTTATTTATTCTCTCATTTCAGCGTGAGTACAAAAAGGACTATGAAAAGACCAAGACGAAATATCATTGTCCACTTGATATGATCAATGTCTCCCAGGCTAAGAAGGCTCAGGAAATTGCCAGCAACTCACACTATAAGCAACCAATACATCGTTACTTTCTGCCTCCGGACAGTTTGCCTCTGAACTTGGCTAAGAAAGCCAACAGTTTGCAGAGTGATGTAAGTACCTGGGTTAACCTATTAGTTTAATTCGCATTATTATTACTTGGGCTCAAGTTGGTGCCTCCCTGATTTACTGGACACACAGGCTCGAAAGTGATATCCAAAACACTGCTGGGAGCCTCAGTAATGATTTACTTTGTACCCTTAGCAATTTGCTCATTGGTAAACAACATTTCTTTCTGTGTGTTTTCATAACAGATTGAGTATAAAGCAGATTATAACAGCTGGCAAAAAGGCGTTGGCTGGATGCCTTACGGCTCCATAGATGTTGAAACGGCAAGGAAAGCCATGGATATCCTTAATGAGGTAGGTCGCCAGACAGGAGCATCTTTGTATTTTACCTTCCCAAAGCAGCCATTGAACAAATTTCTCATACAAATCATTTCGTGGGAATGGGTGAAGGAGATAAATATCTGGTTATGGTGCAATCGCATATGATAAGCTTAATACCACATAAGTGTCAAAAGACATGCATATTTGCAAATGTGATTTACTATAATGGATTCAAAGCATTCTATGCTACTAAGGATAATGGCATCTCCTTCACAAAAATCTTTATCTTTTCATAACAGAAAAAGTACCGTCAGCCTCCGAACACCATTAAATTCACCTCAATAGATGATGCCCCAGAAACAATCTTGGCAAAGGCTAACCAAGAACACAGGAGTGATGTAAGTAGAATGTTTAGAACACGCCCTCACCTCAGTTTACTAGGAGCAATAAGGTTTGAATGTAGACACGTCAAAACATGTTTTGCTTCTAATTTTAAAATTTGCTGAAATAAAGCACTTGATTAAAGATTGTTTATGCAGTGTCTGAAAGCTATTTATTTTTCTACGGGCACAGAAATGTGTTCAATATCCTTCATTAAAATTTGCACATATGTAAATTAACAAGTTCAAGTGACTGGCACTTTTAAAAATCAGGCTGATTGGTATAAAACTGCGAAGTAGAGGAGTGGATTGGTGATTAAAATGAAAATTTTGAAACATTTTCTCCTCTAGTCTATGTAGGTTTTACCATCTTCCACGTTATTGTTTAAACCATGAAGGTGCACAAATAAAAGGTGCCATGCTTTTCTCATAGCCGCTCTAGAGAGTGTGCTTGGAAATAGATGAGAATGCCTTACACTTTCACCCTCTGGCTGCAGGTACAATCTCACCCTCAGGGAAATCATGGGTAATAAAACCACTGTACTATTCTGGGTATAGTGAGTGGATTCACCAGTTCACCAGCTTCTTGTTACCTCAACCATTGTCCGCTGAACAAATACTCAGTGCAGGATTTGATTTCTGCTTTTGTCAGCTCTTTTGTTTATCCTGCCATATTATATATTTATCTATTGCCTGGCACCTCACTGAAGTGTAACCCTGATAGGCAAGTATCAACAGACATAAGAACATAACATCAGCAGTAGCAGCAGGGTAGGCCATTCAGCACCCAATGTCTGGTCCATCAGTAAATAATATCATGGCTTATTTGAAATAAAAACAAAAAGTACTTGAAAAACTCGGCAGGTCTGGCAGCACCTGTGGAGAGAGAAACAGAGTTAACATTTCGAGTCCAATATGACTCTTCTTTGGAACTGAAGAGAAGCAGAAATGTGATGGGTTTTGTGCTCTCAAAGAAAGGGGAAGGGTCAGGCAGAGCAAAAAGTGCCAGATTTGAGGGTGGGGGAGATTAAGTGACAAAGATGCCATGGAACAAAAGGCAAAGAGAGTGAGAATGGGAGTAGTAAAGGAACAAAGCATTGGACCAGAGTAGGTGTTAATAGCAGAATAAAGATCAGCACTGTCTAAAAGCAGAATAGCAGCATGTGTAAATAGGAGAATAAAGTCTATGCTGTTTGAAAGCAAAACATGAGAACAAGATACAGACTGGCGCTAGGAGGAAAAGATACAAAATGGAGGAGAGAGGTCATGATCTGAAAGCGTTGAATTCAATGTTGAGTCCAGATAAAGTACCTAACTGGAAGACGAGGCACTGTTCCTTAAGCTTGCGTTGGACTTCACTCGAAAATTGCAGCAGGCCTAGGTCAGAAACGTGAGCATGAGAAAAGGTGGGTGGATTGAAATGGCAAGCAACCGGAAGGTCGAGGTCATGTTTGTGGACTGAATGGATGTGTTCTGCAAAGTGGCCACCCAGTCGCATTTGGCCTCCTAATGTGGAGGAAGTTTTGTTTAGCAGATCACCTCCGTTCAGTCTCCAAGTACAACCCTGACCTTTCGGTCGCTTGTCATTTCAATTCACCTCCTTGCTCTCATGCTCACATTTCTGTCCTTGACCTGCTGCACTTTTCAAGTGAAGTCCAACGTAAGCTTGAGGAGCAGTATCTCATCTTTTGATAATGCATCTTACAGCCTTCTGGACTCAACATTAAGTTCAACAATTTCTGACCATGAACCTTGTCCTCCATTGTGTATTTTTTTCCTCTAGTGCCAGTCTGTATCTTGTTCTCCTGTTTTACTTTCAAACAGCATTGACCTTTATTCTGTTATTAACACTTTCTGCTATTTTGCTTTCAGATAGTGCTGACCTTTACTCTGCTATGAACACCTACTTTACCATTCCCACTCTTTTGTTCCATGACATCTTTATAATTTAACCTCCCCCACCTTCGAACTTATCCCTGACTTTTCCTTTTTGCTCCACCTGGCCTTGCCCCCCTTTTCAACAGCATAAAACCCATCACATTCCTGCTTCTCTTCAGTTCTGAAGAAAAGTCATATTGGATTCGAAACATTAACCCTGTTTCTCTCTCTACAGATGCTGATAGACCTCTTGAGTTTTTCCAGTACTTTTTGCTTTTATTTCAGGTCTCCAGCATCTGCAATATTTTTCTTTTATGATGATTTATCTGACGTGGCCTTAACTTCACTTTTCTGCCTGTCCCCATAATCCTTGACTCCCTTGTCAATCAAAAATCTGTCTAACTCAGCCTTGAATATATTCAATGAGCCAGTCTCCATTCTTCATTGGGGAGAGAATTCCAAACACTAATGACCCTCTGAGAGAAGAAATTCATCTTTATCTCTATCTTAAATGGGAGAGGCCTTATTTTGAAACTGTGTCTCCTAGTTCTAGATTTCCCTATGAGGGGAAACATCCCCTCATTATCTACCCTGTCAAACACCCTCAGAATCTTATATGTTTCAATAAGATTACCTCTCATTCTTCTAAATTCCAATGAGTACAGGCCCAATCTTTCCTCATAAGACAATCTCTTTATCCCAGGAATCAGCCTGGTGAAGCTTCTCTGAACTGCCTCCAATGCAAGGATTTGGTCAATAAGGTGACCAAAACTGTACGCTGTACTTTAGGTATGATCTCACAGTTGTAGTAAGACTTCTCTACTTTTATATTCCAGCCCCTTTGCAATAAAGGCCAACATTCCATTTACCTTCTTAATTACATGTATACCTGCATGCTGACTTTTTGTGATTCATGTAAGTCCTTCTGTACCTCAGCATTCTGCAGCATCTCTTTATCTAAATAATATTCTGCTTTTCTATTATTCCTGCCAAAATGGGCAACGTCACATTTTCCCACATTATACTTTGTCTACCAAATTTTTGCCAACTCGCTTAACCTATTGTATCCCTTTGCAGACTCTTGATATCCTCCTCACAACTTGCTTTCCTACCCATCTTCGTATCATCAGCAAATTTAGCTACAATACAGTTGTTCCCTTCATCCAAGTCATTAATATAGATTGTAAATAGTTGAGGCCCCAACACTGATCCCTGTGGCACTCCACTGGTTACATTTGCCAGCCTGAAAATGACACATTTATCCTGACTCTCTGTTTCTTGTTAGTTAGTCAGTCCGCTATCCAAGCTAACATATCACCCTCAACACTATATGTTCTTAGCTTGTTTAATAGACCATTCACTATAGTGGGCATCACAAGCAATCCTAACACTGTCCTTGAGATCTAGGAGGAACCAGGCTTGATTTTTTTCCCCCCTCTATAGTGCATTTTCTGCACCTCTGTCTGAGATATGTTGATTGAGCACAGACCAAGCATCAGGCTTGAAACTTTCAAGGTCTGCATGACATAGCAGCAGTCCACATGGTTCTATGTGTTTTAATAATTTAGGTACAATCCCAGAGGCATAGTAATAATGTGCAACATGATTATTGACTCATATCTCTGAAGAACACTATTTGTCTGCTCTCTTCATTTACCTGTTTATATCTGTACACTTCCAATGCTGACAGCCCTATTAACCTATCCAGAACACTAATAGAAAATGCTAATAATTTCTTCAGTAACATAGTCTCACGTTTTTGTATTTGGTTTTGTGATTTAGGTAAACTACAAAGCTAAAGGAGAGAAGATCATCCACAAGTACACTTATCCTCCTGATCTGCCAGAATTTATTCAGGCCAGAGTCAATGCTATTAATGCCAGTGATGTAAGTATCCTTGAATAGATCTGTTCAAACACTTTAGCATCTTTTCTACCAGATGGAGTTGAGGTCAGCCATAATCTAACTGAATGATAGAACAGCCTCGTAGGACTGAATGGCCCACTCCTTTTAACGGACAGTAAAATCACCGGCTGACAAGCACAGAAGCAGAAAATCCCAGCCTTCAATTCCAGATGGAATCAATCTCTGTTTCAGACGTTAAACTCAATGGCTTGCACCTGAATAACATTTAAAAAATTTTTTTCAGGAAACAAAAAACTGGCATCAGTAAAAGTAACCATGACACTGTCAGATGGTCTTAAAAGTCAACTTATTGATAAATGTCCTTTAGGAAAGGAAAACTTACTGTCTTTACCTAGTCTGGCTTATAAATGACTCCAGTGTGGTTGACCCTGAATTGCCCTCTGATGTGGCCCAGCAAGCCACTAGGTTGTATCAAAATCAGGGCAACTAGAGATGACCAGTAAACGTTGGCCTTACCAATGATGCCCACATCCCAGGGATGACTATTTAAAAAAAAAAGCCTTGTTGATACCCGAAGCAATTCTGCCAGCAGATTATTGAACCTTTTTCCCTAGATGTAGTAGCAGTTAGTGTCAAATTCCAGATGTTCTCTTTCCCTTTAATACTTGAGGGATATCACCAAAAGGGCTGAGCACATTATGAGGGAAGTGGGTGCTAGAGGTGGTAGCCATAGGCAGCAATTTCCTATTTCCAATGTACTGGAGGTTTGCATTGCTCTCTGCCTCTTCCCTGGTTATAAACGTCTCCTTTTCCGTCAGGTGTAACTGTGTCTTCAAATGACATTTGAGAAAAGTGCAAAGCAACAAAGATATTCTTAAGGTTCAAAATGAACCCCTTTTACTGCTTGGTTGTAATCTCTACTGTATACTCATATTCACCAATGATTCCAAAAATAGAAATATGTTGCAAAATTAGAATTCCTCCAAAATTGTGCAACCTGGAGGCAGTGGCTTTGGAAAATTCTGATAGAATCTAAGTGATAGATGCTCCGTCAGTGCTTAAGTCTTATAGTTATTGCATGTGGCAAATTACTAAATTGGGCAGTAATAGGAGGCAAGTCAGAAAGTATATTTTCACACAAAGGAGAGAAGAAATTTGGAATACTCTCTGTTGATTGTGGGCCAATTTCAAGTCTGAGAATGTTAGATTTTTGTTAGGTTAGGAATTTAGAGCAGAAATAGGGACATGGAGTTGAGCTACAGATCCACCATGAATTATCTGAACGATGGTGTAGGCTTGAGGGGCTGAATGGCCTGTTCCTTTGTCCCTAGACCTCCACAGGTCCTGCTCTTGACTTTGGCACTAATAACTACCTAAAAGTGACCAAGGAAGTTATCTTCCTTGCCCATAGGAAACATCTGGCTTTCATTCAGCATCTCTCCATCAGCCCATCGGAAGACAGAAATGCATCTATAAGACCATAAGACGTAGGAACAGAAGTAGGACATTTGGCCCATCGAATCTGCTCTGCCATTCAATGAGATCATGGCTGATCTGATAATCCTCAACTCCACTTTCCTGCCTTCTCCCCATAACCCTTGAAACCCTTACTGATTAAAAACCTGTCTATCTCAGCCTTGAATATACTTAACAACTCAGTTTCTACAGCCCTCGGCGGTAAAGAATTCCACAGATTAACTACCCTCTGAGAGAAGAAATTCATCCTCATCTCTGCTTTAAATGGGAAACCCCTTACTCTGAGATTATGCCCTCCGGTCCTAGACTTTCCCACAAGGCAAAACAACCTCTCAGCATCTACCCTGTCAAGCCTCCTAAGAATCTTAGATGTTTCAGTAAGGTCGCCTCTCATTCTTCTAAACTCCAATGAGTACAGGCTCAACCTACTCAATCTTAACTCATAAGAAAATCCCTCCACACCCAGGATCAACCTAGTGAACCTTCTCTGGACTGCCTCCGATGCCAGTATATTTTTCCTTAGATAAGGGGACCAAAACTGTTCACAATATTTTAAGTGTGGTCTAACTAGTGCCTTGTATAGTTTTAGCAAGACATCCCTATTTTTATACTCCATTCCCGTTAAAATAAAGGCCAACATTCCATTTTGCCTTCCCTATTACCTATTGAATTTATATGCTAACTTTTTGGGATTCATGCATAAGGACTCCCAAATCCCTCTGTTCTGCAGCCTTCTGCAGTCTTTCTCCATTTAAATCATATTCAGCTCCTCTATTCTTCCTGCCAAAGTGCATAACCTCACATTTTCCCACATTATATTCCATCTGCCACTTTTTTGCCCATTCACTCAACCTGTCTATATCCCTCTGTAGACTCCTTGTGTCATCCTCACCTTCCCACCTATTTTCGTATCATCCACAAATTTGGTGATAGTACATTCACTTCCCTCATCTAAGTCATCAATATATATTGTAAATAATTGAGGCCCCAGCACTGACCCCTGTGGCATTCCACTAGTTACAGGTTGCCATTCTAAAAATGGCCCCATTATCCCAGCTCCCTGTCTTCTATTAGTTAGACAATCCTCTATCCATGCTACTATACTACCTCTAACACCATGGGCTCTTATTTTATTAAGTAGCCTTACGTGCAGTACCTTATTGAACACATTTTGGAAATCCAAATAATGCATTTACTGGTTCCCCTTTATCTATCCTACTAGTTACCTCCTCAAAGAATTCTAATAAATTTGTCAGGCATGATTTCCCCTTCATGAAACCATGCTGACTCTGCTTGATTAGATTGTGTAATTCCAAATGCTCCGCTATTACATCCTTTATAATAGACTCTAACATTTTCTCAATGGCAATTCTCGAAGTGGGTGAATGGCAGGCTGAGATCCGTGCCAATGATTCTGTGCTACAGCTGATCAGTCACAACACCAGGACAAATGATTTGACATGACACATTCAGCGACAAATCCCTCAAATTTCCAAATTTATCGCACGCAACGGTATTTTGTGATTCCTGGAGGAAGTGACTTTGGCAATCTCCGAGTGGATCTAAGTGATAACCAATAGCCTGCTCTATCTGTCAGCAATGCGGCTGAATAAGACAGTTTCTCAATCAATGTGCACACGGCCCACCAAATAATATGTCAGCTCAGTTTCATGGGTGTTTCATTTTCATATAATTTTGTGTAGTTCTGGATCTTGTCAACATGTCTATTTTCCGAATGATTTAATTAAATATCATTTTCATTTGCAGAACTGCTACAAACAAGCCTGGAAAAAGGAGTTAGCAAAGGGTTGTCACGTTACTTTTGATTCTATTCCAATTATCGCTGCTAAATCTGCCCGGCATAATGCCAGTGATGTAAGTGTACAATATTCATACTTTTAATTGTACTTTATTATACTTCTTCCCCATTCCATTTTACTCATCTTTTTATTTTCCTTGTGCCATTTGGTTATGGATAAATTTGAGATAAGATAGCGATGAAGTTGATGTTATTGATCTTTGACAATGGGTATAGGACAATAGGACAAAAATATGAAATTCACAAGCCTTGTGCAAGGTTAGAGATTAGAATAATAGTCTCACTGAGCAGTGAATATGTGAAACAGATGTCCAGACAGAGCATTTGATCAATTTTCATTTAAAGCTTTGTATATGAATCAGGTCTATAGGACCAATTCTTTATCAAGGACCTGGGCCCATGTCTGTTGAGAAGGGGGATTGAGGATTGTAACAATATTAATACCACTGTCTGATTGCTATCCAGGCAAGATAGGGAAGGATGTTAGTGGTGTATGAGGTAGGGGATCAACCAGCAGCTGTGGAAAGTAACTAATGATAGAGTGAATAGGCATGAGCCCAGAATTTCCTTGGAGTAGCTTAAGCTTTGTAGTTGAAACTTTGCTGAAAAGGTGGTGAAACCTGAGGTAAAGGACATTTCCACTGCACTTCTGACAAATTTACAGGGCAGAGTTGGAGCAGTTCCAAGGAAACCCTGGGCTATTGTCTCTGGATGCAATGGGCTTGATGGACTGAGTAACCTTTACTTACTGCATATCTTCATATGTGCCATGCTCTCGATAAGAAGGCAAATATTCAGGTCCCTTCTAATGGAGACATCCAAGAGTGACCCAAAGCCATTTCGCCCTCAAATTCCCCTTCCATATGAAGGGATAATTCTGTGATCCTGGAGGATTCAGCAGGATGATTTTCCTCCGGAAAGTGTGAGTTGGTGAATTGGGACACTATGTTGTAGGGTGAATGATCTCCCGCGTTCTGCCAGGGTAAATCACTCTTCTCATCACTCTCAACTCACACACTTACAAACCCATTACACGTCCACAGAGGCCTCACTCACTGCCAGTTCAAAGGGCATCACCATTCACTCTTTCACACCAGCTGCACATTCAGCGAATGGAACCCCTTGCTTTTGACATAGTTGACCGCATCATTTTCACTCTTGTACACCTCGAGGAATACAGCTAATTCACCAGGCTCCATGATCCTGAGGTACTCCTCCTGTAGAATGAAAGAGAGAGATGCGTGGGTTGGCATGTGTATTAAGAACCTCTCTTGGTTAAGTCTGAAGGCCCCTTAACGCATCCTGGAGAGTGCTGGCCACCACTTGGATGGCCAGAGATTAGTGCGCTGCGTGGCTGTCCGAAACCCCACCTCCACCCCACTCCACCTGACTGACTGGTGGCAGTTTTGCCCATTGAGCTGCATGCTGTGCTCTCAGCTCAGGCACAGGCATTCTCCTAACACATGCTGCAAGGCTGCACTGTTAGCTTGAACCATGGGGGACACTGGTCCAAACCGGTATGCTGACATTGCAAGGGGCTGTGAGCCATGGCCAGCTTTAGCCAGGAGATTGTACAACATACTCAGTCATCCCAATTGTTCTGCAGCCCACTAAAATGCTCATTAGTTTGTGGTCTGTCCCCGAGGGGATGAAATGTTCTGGAGCATTTGGTGGCACTTTGATGTCTCTGCGTTGCTTGAGTGGGCAGAGAAGCTAGAGGCCCGACTCCAATCATATCAATGTGGCTGTGCCTGAACTGCCTCAGCTGCAGAGGAATGGTCACTTTATACAAGGTTTCCCACCAACCCCACCACCCCGCACGTGCTTGTGCTCTACCTTCAACCACAGGGCAGCCTTTGCCCCCTCCCGCCCAAAGTCACCTCAACCGCAGGGCAGCCTTTGTGCGCTCACCTGCCTCAACTTTGAAGTCCAATAGACGTTCCTTGCGAGCGCTCCGCAACGTAACTGTGCGCTCACCTCCGAGTTCCCCTTAAAGCACAGCCTGCTCAGTGCACACCTTTTATATGCTGTTGTGGACCATGTTGGCATGCACGCTGATGTGAATGGACGATCCAGCAGCGGGGGCATGAGTCTGGCGGGCAAGCCTTATAACGAATATGCTGATGTATTACAATGTGAGGTCCCCGAATTCCGATGGTGGGGAATGGGACCCTCTATTGATGGGCTGAGTGGACGATCGCAAACTGGTTTCACAACATCGTGAAACTGATTTTTGGCCTTCCGCAATATTGTCTGCTCATGCCACTGAACATGCCCAACACCAGCGGGCATGGACGATTCCACCCTAAGCCCTTGGGGTTCAGAACCAGGTGATTGTGGGGGTCTCGGAGTGGGGGAGTGGAGGTGAAGCTTGGTGGATGGGGGCACCCACAGTGGAGGGGGGGAAACCTTGTGAGGGCGGGAAGCCTGATGTTGAAAGGAGATGCCCCACCACCCCCTTCTTGACAGAGGCCTGAGCAGGGTCACTTTTCAGGCTCCCCCCCATCCCCCCCCCCCAAATCGCGTCCCTGAACTTGTCCCGCCAGCCTGAAAATTGAGGCTAGGCAGGAAATGGCCCTGAGTGGTCATTAATTGTCCACTTAAGGGCCTCAATTGGGGCAAGGATGGGCTTCCCCCTCTCCCATCCTGCCATAACATTGTGGAGCCGTTGGGATGGGTGTGAGGCTGACAGCTGAGGAATTTTATGGTTCCCTGCCACCCCATCCCCACTTGCAAACTCCGGCAGGGGAACGTAAAATCCTGCCCTGTGACTTGATAATATTCCACAGAAACATTAATCCACAATACCATTGAGGCAAAGAACAAAAGGACTGCGGCCTAATATCTGCATTTTTCTGCAGTGACTTTGATCAAATCTGCACAACTGAATGCGTTTAATCAAAATAAAGATCCTAGACTGAAGAAATATCCTGTCGTCGCACAGTTTGGTTCATGGCCTTCAAAATGATGTTTTTGAAGTAGATTACAGCTGTGTTTGGAAATAGCTTTATCCGTTATTTTATCAGAGATAATAGTGCATTGAAAGAAATATGCCGATGCTGCATTAACACAGCAGACAAGAACATTTCATACAAGCACATTAGGCTCGTGTTTGAAAAGCCATCTTGAATACAAAGGCCACAGTGTTTGTTAATACGTTGTTGTCATGAATGGCCTACACATGCCCATGGGCCAGAATTTTACGTCCGGTGGGCGGGCGCGGGCCTGGCCTGAACGGGCGTGAAATAGCGTAAGATAGCGTCGGGTGAGCGTCCCGACGTCATCGTGCGATATTTCGCTCGGCAGGCGCTGCGGCAGCCAGAAGCGCGCCTGCCAACAATTAAGTGGGCAATTATGCCCATTAACGATGCAAACGACAGCGAGTTTACCTGGCCCGTCCACACTTACGGTTGGCGGACAGACCCGTCTCCCAGGCGGCATTCACGTTTTGCTCTAACCTCGATCCAGGGCGGGATGAAATCTCCGTGGGGGAAATAAAATTTTTTTAAAAAGGATATCTGGGTACTGGTTTTTAAGGAGGTGCGCTTTCAGGCGCTTGATTGTGCTGCATGGACATATTTTGTAGCATTTTTGTCATGTCCTTTAGCCTGTGAAGGTCTGCAGCGCCCTGGGGCAGCTGTCTGCCTTCGGGGAGCTCTCTCGAAGGCGCTCACCCACCCCCACAGTTACATCGGTGCCCACCTTCTTCCTGCCCCCCCACCCCCGGCAGCGCTGAGCAGCTCACTGCGTGTTTCATGCTGGCTGGCAGTTAATTGGCCAACCAGCATGAAATCGTGGTTGGGGGCCGATCGCAGCCGGTAGCCCGTTTTCCGTCTGCTTCCAAGCCCACCGATTGCGCGTGCCCCACGACCGAAAAATCCAGGCCCTGGTTCTTAATACTTTTATATTTGTGTGTACTTATTTTCTAATGACGGGGTTGCTCAGTCGCTGAGATGAGTATTTGTATTTTAACATCTTCTGCAGTAATCTGAACAATTATTTTACAGGTGAAATACAAGAAAGCTTATGAACAAGCGAAGGGCAAACAAATTGGTTTCCAGAGCCTCCAAGATGATCCTAAGCTGGTCCATTCCATGCGTATAGCCAAGCTTCAGTCTGACCGTGAATACAAAAAAGACTATGAGAAAAGCAAGACCAAATATCACACACCGCTGGATATGTTCAACATTACTGCTGCCAGGAAGTCTCAGGAAGTGGTCAGCAACACCAACTACAGGCATCCAATCCACCACTACACGTATTTGCCAGATGCAATGAGCTTGGAGCTGTCCAAGAACATGATGAACATACAGAGCAACGTAAGCCACAATGTTAATTCTTGCTTTCTCTCTGTGGTTAGCGCAACAGGCTTTAATCTCCGAGCAGAACGGCCATTCAGCACTTCCGCTTGGCTCACTGTGTGTGCCTGTATACGTAGAGAGGGATGCGGATCAAATAAGCAGAGAATTTGTAAACCATAGCTTCTGAAATTGCTTTAAATGAAGTTGTAAGGCTACGAAAGTTACTCATCTTTCTTTGCTTAAAGTCAGAGAGTCAAATATTAATAAGAGAAATGTGTAGGGATAGATAAATTAGCTCTTGGTATTTTCCAGCATTCAGAATGGCTCTGAACTAGGCCTTAACCAAGATGTAAAGCAAGATTAATCAACAACACAACTTTCATTTATATATCACCTTTAACATAGTAAAGCATCCCAAAGCATTTTACAGAAGTATTAAAAGACAAGATTTGACACTGAGCCACATAAAGGTTTTAGGACAGTAATTAAAAGCATAACCAAAGAGATAGTTTATAAGGATCACAAACTATCTTAAAATACTTAAAAGAAGAAAGGGAGGTGGACAGTTAGGGAAGTTTCAGAGACAATTCCATAGCTTAGGGCCTATAGCCATCTTAAGGCATGGCCGTCAATGGTAAGATAAAGGAAATCAGGATGCACAGTGCCAGAACTGGAGAAAGATCGCACTCTTGGAGGGTTGTAGAGCTGCAGGATGTTACAGAGGTAAGTAGCAAAGACATTAACAAACATAAATTACAGTGGAACAAAGGGTCAAGTCAGCTCCGGGGAATCCAGGAGAAGCAGGAAGTGCAGTAAATACATGCAGGAGCCAATGAGGAAGAAAGTCTGTCTGTCTAGCAGGGACGAACTTGAAATCAATGCTAGTGAAGCATAAAATCGTTTAAATTACCTCTGTCATTAAATGAAAGACCATCGTAACTCTCTCATATCTGTGTTGGTGAATGCATGAAACACTCTTTAACTCAATGTTTCTTAAAAATTGAACAATTGCTCACTTGCTCACTTTATAGCTTGTTAACTTCTACATACATTCAATCCCAAAAGCCTGTTTCCTGAGGTGAGTTAATTACATAGGGGGAAATTCGGAAAGGCAGTATTTCATGGAGACATGGAGAGTCTTGCTGGATAGGAGCATGTGTGGGACACAGTGGCAAATGGAATTCAATCGGCAAGATTGTGAGATCAAGCATTAGAGGAAGACAAACAAGGCAAGAGAATAGACAATAAATGGTAGGATTTTGAGAAGTTTAGAGGACAGAGGCACCTTGGAGTTTATGTCTACAGGTCCCCGAAAGAGGCACATCAGGTAGATAAGGTGGTCAAGGAAGCATACAGGATATTTTCCTTTATCAGTCAAGGCTTAGAGTATAAAAGAGGTTATGCTAGAACTGTATGAAACACTAGTTAGACCACAGTTAGAGTACTATGCAGAGTTCTGGTCACCGCTTTACATGAAGTATGTGATTACATTTGAGAGACTACAATAAGGATTATGAGGATGTTGTCAGGAATGGAGAATTTTAGCGATGAGGAAAGATTGGATGGGCTGGGGTTATTTCCTTTGGAGAAAGAAGGCTGAGGGAGATTTAATCAGACTGCATAACATTATGAGGGGCCTTGTAGAGTTGATAGGAAATACCTATTTGCATTAGCAGAGAGGTCAATAACCAGGGTGCAAAGATTTAAAGTAATTGGTTAAATGGTTTGAGAGGAGATGAGGAGCAATCTTTTCATTCAGACTGGGGTGTGGGTCTGGAACCCGCTGCCCGAAAGGGTGGCAGAGGCAGAACCCTCGCTGCATTTAAATAATACTTAGATATGATGTCAGGTGTTGTAATCTATAGGGCTATGGACGAAGAGCTGGAAGGTGGGATCAAACTGGATAGCTCTTTCTTGGCCAGCACAGGCATGATGGGCTGAATGGCCTCCTTCTGTGCTGTAAATCGTTTTATGTTCCTATTCCACTATAAGCTTAGGCCAATTCTGTAACCCAAGGTTCTGTCTGGTGAAAGTCCATGCTCCATAAGATTATGAAATATTAGAGTTCATAAGATTTACTGTACACTGCTGTGAAAAATTCCAGAACATTTTTAAAGTGGTATTTACTCAATATTATTAGGAAAATTATCACCTATATCAGGATCTCCTGTCACTTGAGTAACATGCTTACTGTTCATTTGGTAACAGTTATGGCAAGATTACTATTCTACATTTACAATGATTTTTCTTTTCTTTAAAGAACCTGTACAAATCTGATTACAACAACTGGTTTAAAGGCATTGGCTGGTGTCCACTTGGTTCGATAGATTTGGAGACAGTGAAGAAAGCTGGAAAGGCACTTGATGAGCACAATTACAGACAGCCACCAGGCAAACTCAAGTTTACCAGCGTGCCTGACTCAGTTGAAATGGTGCTGGCTAAAACCAATGCACTACACCTTAATGACGTAAGTGGTCCTTCACTGAATGTTTATATTATGCTTCATATTTTCCTAGTGCCCTTCAATGGGTTTGTGCCCCTGTTCATAATGCTTCAGCGATGGATGTTTTGGGAGTTCCTGCCCATTTCCTTTGATGTCAGTACCACTCTATGTTCAATGAGAAGTAGGTTTAATTTTGGCAAGGAAAGCTTTTGACAGTTTCACCCTCTAATCCTCCATAATATGTTGCATTTCTGCAATGCATCTTACCCAAAGGAGCTGCCAAAAACTGAAAGAATCAATTGGTGAGTTGGAATGTCATCATGTGCTAGGCCATGAATCAGCATGTAAGACCAGTATTTTGCCCTTAGTGGAATATAGGAGTGATGCTACACATGACACTGAATGGATTTTCTGCTAGCTACCGCTGGCTGATAGTTGCCTGTATTTTGTCTCACATGAAGTCCAACATAGACCTTTGGTGGAAGAGACTTCAGGTATCTTGGACCCACTCTTTGGAGCTTTCTTCTTGAACACCGCTGCCTTATTATGTCAGTACCCACTTTCAAAACTCTTCTCAAGATCTGTCACATTTGATGACGATCTGGGTGATTTCCCTGTCTCCAATTAACACTGAATCCTTATGACATTTACCACATGAAACATACAGTACACGTGTAAGTTGTTGTTCTTGTTCTGACTTGGTTTTATTTTACAGAAACTATACAGATCTGGAGGGGAGAAGATCAAGCACAAGTACACCTTGCCATCCGATGTTCCCCAATTTATTCAAGCTAGATGGAATGCCTTCAACTTCAGTGATGTAAGGATCATATCCCTAGGCATTTGCCGACTTGAGTAACTCCTCTAGTGTGTTATAGAATGTTCCATGTTAACCTTTTGAGGACTAGGGTAGCATTGCTGAATCAGGATCAAGTGTTCATTGTCCTTTTACAGGACAACCCCTGTTCCACCTCAGTTCCTGCAGCACAATGCTGAATAAGCACCTTAGTAGATGCTTTATCAGACACAGTCTGAACATTTGCAAACATGTTCTTACATTATTTTTAAGTTTCTCTTATATTAAGTCTTTTTTTTAAGATCAGAAATCTAAGAACAAATGGAATTTTGCTATCACCAATGGTACAATTCAGAATGTTAATCAACCTACTGAATGATCTTGTCAGACATGACTGTGTGAATTGCAACCAAAATTTGATCAGTTTAATTGAATGAACACAGTAAGTCCTCATTTAACATTGCATTCCTGACGAATGCACCTTTATGTGAAACAACTTTGAGTGAATCATGGGTTTCCATAGGAATCAATGTTAAAGCCAGAGTTAGGTCCGTTCAGATATCTCTTGCCCAGAAAAAGCAATGCACAAGTTGAAATACTGTATCATACATGTGCAGCACTGTGCATTCCTAGTTGGAATAACTTGCAAAGTAAAATAAATCACAGAATATAGCAGAACTACTGAATAAATTCAAATTAGATAACACTAAATCACCCAAACAAGACCTGAGTAGCACAGCTTCTGTTTCTCACCCACAGAACTCCTGAGACTCAGTTCCACTTTTTGCTTACTTTCTTTTCCCACTCTCTCTCTCTCTATTTTCCCACTCTGTCTCTCCCTTTCCTTTCCCACTCTGTCGATCTGTCTCTCTCTCCTTTCCCACCCTGTCTCTTTCTCTCTCTCTGCTTTCTAACTCTGCGCCCAGGAATTTATGACCCCTCCTGCCCAGTGGGATATAATAGTCTCGTTAAATGAATGGAGGTTGAAATGGCTCGCCGTATCCACTAGGGGGAGACACACTGCGGCAAGGCTGTAAAATCCTGGCCCTCTGTCTCTTTCTCTCTCTCTCTCTCTCCTTTCCCACTCTGTCTCTGTTTCTCTCTCTCTCCTTTTCTACTCTGTCTCTGTCTCTCTCTGTTTCTCTCTGTGTCTCTGTCGCTCTCTCTCTCTCTCTCTCCCTCTATCTCTCGATTCCCACTCTGTTTCTCTCTCTCCCCGGAGCCTGGACCCTTCCCGACAGTCTGCAGGAGCTGCTCCCCTGTCCCGGCCATTGGTTGAGCTGGGGGAAGGGTGCCATGGAAGGATTGGGGGTGCCATGGTTGGGGCCGGGGGGGTGGGGTTGGCAGATGGAGCCCGGGACCTCGCTCACTCCCTCCCCAGCCCTGGGTTACTTGCACTTCACCACCCCATTGGCAGCCCGTAGCTTCCCGTCCCTGCCCCTAAACCCTGCTCCCAGATTTCGGGCCTCGCACCTCCCCACAGACACCTGCTGATGGCGGCAATGGCTCCAGAATCAGAACATGGCAGTAGCTGGCCCAGAATTCAATATGCATGGGGGTGGGGTCAGGGTTCAGGCGACGTAAAACTGAAAATGTCAACGCAGAGCATAAATGGTGTTAACGTGAAATAACGTCAAGTGGGGCAACTTAAAGTGAGGACTTACTATAGTGTACTTCATTAATGGTCCATACAATTTTATTTAATTTATTTTTCATGAATATATATTAGAAATTTGTAGAAAATATCTATCTGTATAAGCAAAGACAGCATTACAAAGATCATATTTTCAATAGTTTTCATTCAGCATCAAAAGTATTGATCTAAATTGTGCTTTAGTAGGATTCTTGGCTAGACTCCTAACCAAGCTTAAGGGCCAAGTTTTGGCTACCACTGTGGGTCGCTCAAATTGGGAAATGTCCTGACTCACCGGACACAGCTCAATTAAAAGCACCCAAAAGCGTGAGATTTTAGCTCCTGGGACAGGGTGGGTGCAGGGTGAAGTTGGGTCTGCCTAGCCTGGAATCAGATGCTAGGTGGCCACTGGTTAGAAAGCCCACCTCGGTGCTCTGGAACCAGTGGTGCCAGTGGTTTTAGAAGATTTTAGGCCTTCTAACCCAAAACCTTCACAACCCCTCACCTCACCCAGCCTCCATTGCTTCTCATAACCCCATGCCAACAAATGCCAACTCATGCCCCCCACCCACCCCCAAGCCCCTAATAGCCAGCCCCCAAGTTAACACAATGCCAACTCACCCAGTATCTGCCAAACTTCAGGAGCTATCTGGGGATGAAAAAAAAACTTCTAAAATTCCATTGCATTTCTCCCTGCACACACTTCTAAAATTCTAATGTAGCCCTTACTATACAGACACTTCTAAAATTCTAATGTAGCTCTTACTGTACAGACTTGATAGTGAAAAAAGTATCACAGCTTTTAAATCTCCACAAGTGGTTAATCTCTCATAAAAACGAACAAATTCTGTTCACACTCCTAATCCTTTAATAGCCCCTTTAAATAGTCAATCAGACTGTAAACTCAGGACACCTCACTGAGATAATTTCAGCTTTTGAAACTCAGCCAAGCAATCATAATGAATAGCCCTTAGGAAAATGTCAACAAATAACCCTATTGAAAATGCTCGATAAATGCAACTTCAGCTGGCCTGTTAATTAAAGCAGTCCAGCAGAAGTTTTTTTTAAAATAATAATAAAAAAGCAAAATACTGCAGTAGCTAGAAAATTGAAATAAGATCAAAATATGCTGGAAAAACACAGCCGGTCAGGCATCATCTGTAGAAAGGAACAGAGTTAACATTTCAGGTCAATGACCTTTCATCAGAACCACGTTCAAAAATCTGGCCCTAAGTGTTCAACCACGGCTGCATCGACCAGTCTACTATCTGGTTATAGGACATAATTGGTAGAGTTCTAAGATTTGGGTTCTTTCCCACCCCCTTAGCTGGCTTAGCTGGAGAAGGGTGTACAGCACAAGTGGGGATAACTAAAGAAATGGCAAACCAAAATGAGTTAGTAATAGAGCATTCAAAATCTATGCTTGAAATCATACTTCATTCATATTACTTCTACAGTTATTTATGGTGGATGGAAGTTGCCAATATTTAAGTCTTCAATAAATAGTGTATTTTAATTAGAGGTTCTCTAATCTTTTACAGAATTGCTACAAAGATAAATGGAAGAAATCAATCGCTAAAGGATATCACCTTAAGGCTGATGCCATCCCCATCATTGCAGCCAAAGCATCAAGACGTATTGCTAGTGATGTAAGTTCCCAAAAACATTCGGTGAAGCATGGCTTTTGACATAAATGAAAATTCAATAAATGCTCACAGATCTATGATCCCTTCCTTAATGTCCAAAGAAGTGTTTGTCATGGTGGAGAGACGGATGTGTCTGAAAAACATGAAATAAGAACAAAAGCAAGTTAAGGTTCTGCAGGTGGATGTGCTGTATGTGAGTCAGAACACAAAAATTAAAATGACAGATTGCTTGGACAGATTTCCGATGAACAAGCCAGCGAAGGGAAAGTGGAAGGAGTAATTGGCACTCAGAACTATAGAACAATGGTGGAATTTTATTTTTTTAACAAACATATCAGGAAAAGAGAATTGTTAACAGCAAGATGGAACCTCTGAGAGGAGAGATTGCCAATTTGTACATGATGAGCAAATAATGGAAGAGGCATTTGGTGAATGCTTTCTAACAGTCTTGATCGGGGAGTGTGAAACTTCCAGTGGTTGTGAGCTAAATGAGTGATACTTTGGAGACAAAGAAAATTTTAGTTAAAAAGGCTTGACAGATGAAGGTGAGGAAAGAAATTGCAGAGAGCCTAGGTATTTCGAAGCTCTGGAGGATTGGAGGTATGCCGATCTAAGTATTGATGATGGAGCAGATATTTGATCAGAAGTTCATCTTGTGGCGGGGGGGGGAGTCAAGGACGATACCAAGATTGCCAATTGTTGGGTTCAGCCTCATAAAGTTGCAAGGGAGAGGGTTGGATTTGGTAACTAGAGAATGGAGTTTGGGGTGAAGAACAAAAGTAATGGTTTCCTCCTCACAATAATTAGCTGGGGGAAATTTTAACTCATCCTGTAATGGATATTGGACAAGCACTGTGACGAACTACAGACAGTGCATAGGTCGAGAAAGTTGGTGTTGAGGTCGAGCTAGATGTTGTCAACATACATGTGGAACCTGATGTTGAATTTCCAGTAATGCTGTTGAAGGTCAGCATGAACATTAGAAATAGGAGATAACCCAGGTTATATTCTTAATAACTCTAGAGGTATCAGTGTTGGAGCTCGAAGAGAAACCATTGCAGATGATTCCTTGGCTATGACTGATTAAACAAAAATGGAATAAAAACAGAAAATGCTGGAAAAAACTCAGCAAGTCTGGCAGCAGCTGTGGAGGGAGAAACAGAGTTAATGTTTTGAGTCCGTATGACTCTTCCAGATTTCCAGCATTCATAGTATTTGCTTTTAAACAGAAATGGAATCAGACGAGGGTAGTCCTACCCAGCTGGATGTTGGATGAGAGGCATTGGAGGAAGATGGTGTGGTCAACTGTGCCGTAGGTTGCAGATAGACCAAGAAGGATCAGGAGGGACAATTTACCACAGTGACAGACACATAGGGTGTCATTTGTGACTTTGTGGCACAGGCGGAAACCTGATCGGAGGGATTCAAAGATGGAGTTTCAGGACAGATGGGCATGGATTTGTGAAGCGATAACATTTTCAAGGACATTGGGGAGGAAAGGGAGATTGGAGATGAGTTGGTAGATCACAAGGATGGAGAGGTCATGAGTATATTTTTTGATAAAAGAGAAATGAAACAGCAGGTTTAAAGGCAGGGAGGCAACGTCTGAGGAGAGAGAACAATTAACAGTGTTAGCTACCACTGGAGCTAGGAAGGGAAGTTGGATGACCTGCAGTTTGGTGGGAAATGTTGTGGTGAATGGAGGCCCAAACGCTAGACAGTTGGGGATTCAAAAGTGAAGTTAAACCTGAGACGGGGGAGAATTCTTTCCATTGGTGGACACAGAAGGAAGTACAATTTAGACAAGAAAGGAGTAGATGGATGGAGAGTGATGCAGGGAAGTGATGTGATGGCTTTATCTGTGGTTGAAACCAAGGACTTAGTAAAGCCATGTGCAATGGCAAGCTCAAGAGTGTGACAATGAATAAATGTATAGGGGTTTATATGAGGGAGGGAAAGATTAAAACAGTATAGGGTAGCAATGGTCTCAGAGAAGAGAGAGAGAGAGCACTTTGGGTGGAAATGCTGGTTGAAATCCCCAAGGTTGAGAAGTTTTGAGTAAGGAAAGCAGTGAAGATATCTCGGTGAGAAATTTGACATGGCACTTGGGTGGGCAATAGAAAATGAGGATTTTAA
Source organism: Cetorhinus maximus (assembly GCF_964194155.1). Classification (NCBI taxonomy): domain Eukaryota; kingdom Metazoa; phylum Chordata; class Chondrichthyes; order Lamniformes; family Cetorhinidae; genus Cetorhinus; species Cetorhinus maximus. The sequence continues at coordinate 107,388,066 of NC_135889.1, read as the reverse complement.
ATGAGAAATGATAGGGGTGGAACAAAGGAGGAGAAGGTGCCAAGGAGTGAAGGGACAGACTGAGGTATGATTTATTGATAAGATCTACACTCCCACCATGGTGATTTGGGTGGGGCAAGTGGTGGAAGGTACAAGCCAGGAGGGGGGGCTTCATTAGGCCTGAAGGTAACATCACCAGTCAACCACGTTTCCAATAAAGTCATGATGTCAATGCATTCACACAGAATAAGCTCAAGGATGGCAAGGACCTAGTTCATGGTTCTGGGTGGAGATGTGGAGAGAGGTGGTGAGAGCTGATCCACTGGCAGAGCCCACAATGTGAGCATTGGGAGGAGTGAGTGGCATAGGAAGGAAATTGGTAAAGTTAGCTGTCAGCAGGTGTGGGAGGGTGTAAGGTCAACAACAGAGCAGGACTGGACAGTTGAGTTTGTGGCTCATTAGAAGGCAACAATGAACACCTTGATGGGTCAGTTGGAGGATAACAAGGGATGCACAGAGGGAAGATAAAGGCTTTTCAAAGGGGAAACACAGCCTGGGTCAGTAGGAGGAGAGTAGGAATGAGTGTTCACTTTCTGCTTGCCAAATTGGAGGCTTAGACACCTGGTTAGTATCTGGAAATATGCATGTAACTTCCAAATTCTCGATCTTCATTCGTGTATTGCTTGATATGGAAACGGGATTATATTTTTGGATAATACATGTGGAAGGATTTACTATCCCTTGCAATGAGGCCCTTTATCTTGACAATCACAATAACAAACCCCAGCCACTCCCACCATCTCCTCAAAAGATCAACTGGCTTTTCAACCAATCACTTCCCTATATGACTCTCCATCCATATACCCCCTTCTTCCTCTAAACCTCACTTCCTTCTGTGTCTACCCCTGGAAAAAATTCTCCTCCATGTCACTTAGAACTTCAATTTTGAAATCCCAAACTCTCTAGCCTTTGGTCCTCCATTCACCGCAAGTACAAGGTGTGAGTGTGTATCAAATCAAAATGTAAATGAATGGTGAAATATGGATTATTAATGTAACAGATTTCTATAGGGAAACTCTGGTGACTGAACCTTAAAGCTCAAGTTTGTCTCTAAACCCATTCTTATTGGTTCCAGTACAAATACAAAGAGGCCTATGAGAAGCAGAAGGGGAAACTCGTTGGTTTCCGCAGCCTGCAAGATGACCCTAAGCTGGTCCATTCCATGCACCTAGCCAAGATTCAGTCTGACCGTGAATACAAGAAAGACTATGAGAAGAGCAAGACCAAGTATCACACACCGTTAGACATGTTCCATATTAGCGCTGCCAAGAAGGCTCAGGAAGTGGCCAGCAACTGTAACTATCGGCAAATGATCCACAGCTACACCTATCTTCCAGATGCCATGAATGTGGAGCTGACCAAGAAAATGATGAACATACAGAGTGATGTAAGTCACCACATTAAATGAGAAATAAGATTTGTTTTCCCTCATTCATGAGCACTTCCACTTCCAGTCTGAACAGCTGGTCTCCAGTACTTTGGCTTGGCTCAGTCATATCTTTGGGCAGACAGTCTTATGTGCAAAGCCCATGCCAAAAGCTTGAGCTCATAACCTGACCTGTCATTCCATTGCAACACTGAGCCTTCATTGGCCCTTCCCCTTGAAATGAAATTTCAAAACAACATCTGCTTGCTTGCGGATTTAGATGGATATTAAAGATTGTTTGACACGATTTGAAGAAGAGCAAGGAATTAATTATACATGAGTCAATGGCTTTGGACACAAGTATTGGATCAACAATGGAAAACATTGGCTGTTTTACCAGGCCTTTGCAGATGGATTGTGAGGTAGAAAAGCTGGCAAAATGGCATGGGAAGATATTGGCGGTGTGCCAGCCATAGGAAATATGGCAGAGGAGCAGCTCGCCTGGAGCTCAATTGAGCTACTTTAAATGAAATCTGGTGGCCTCCCAATGGGCTCTGGGGCTCCATTTTGGGTGCTCGTTAGTCCATGGAGGGTGGTCTCCAGCTGCTCCCACGGTAAGGGCATGACCTGTCTACCAAGACCGCCCTGCCACCCCAATTGAATGGCTGATCTGTATCTCAGATGCATTAACCTGCCTTAGCTCTATATCCCCAGATACCCTTAACTGCATATTGACCTCAGTCTTCAAAGCTCCAAGTGTTCCAGCCTTCACAGCCTTTTAAAATATAATACTTTGCTTGTCCTATTTGATACTGTAAAATGTGCTCAATTATTTATGCAAATCTTAATTTTTTTCCAGAACCTGTATAAACAGGACTACAATTGCTGGCATAAGGGCATGGGCTGGATGCCTGTTGGCTCTCTAGAGGTGGAGCTGGCCAAGAAAGCAGGAGAAGTCCTGAGTGAACATAAATACCGTCAGCATCCAGATACGCTCAAGTTTACCAGCATCCCTGACTCCATGAATATGGTCCTTGCCGCAAGTAACACAAAGCAGCTCAGTGACGTAAGTGCTTTTGTCTTACATTCAGTTCTGTGGACTCTACTCGTGTGTTTCTGATGACACAGTGCAAAAAAAGTAATGATGTTGAAATACGAGTGTATTTTTTCAACTTTGCGTGCTTGGGGCTCGAGAACCATTACACCCATATGAAGATAGCTTGCCCTTGAATTTACTGTCCTGGGCCATTGGCATGGTCAGGATGCACTCCAGGTTCAAACCTCACCCTGGCTGGACCTAGAGCCAGAAAGAGGGCAGGAAACAAGAGTATCTTCACACTCCAGAGAGGCCTATAATTATGTTCCTGGCTAACTGCCGAACAACCATTTGGAGTTTTGGGGATGGGGTGGTGAAGGGACAGGGTGGGGTTGGTGGTGGGTGGTTGGTGTGAGTGCCCCAAATATGGACGCTGTCAATCCATCCTGGGGCTATCTCCAACAACCTCCAGTGTGTGAGAGCCCCAGTCAAAACTCATTGGCAGGTTTCTTCAGGCCCCTTGCCAATAGGATACCCAATGGGCAGGTGATGAAGAGAGTGAGAAGGAATGGGAATCTCACCTCAATTGAATGATTATGCGGGGCCTCTTTTACTCCAAGCACACACCCAATGCAGCCTATTTGGGGAATCCCAGGTTAACATAGTAACGGCAGGGATCTGATGTCATGGGTCTGCATTTTTATTTCTTTTTTCCTTCACCAGGGAACTCAGTGTTTCCCATGTCCTGTAGAGACAGAAATCTTCACTATAATCATAGATGACTATGGGAGAAATTTGAGGAAGGAAAAGCAATTGCAAATGAAGATCTATGTTTTGATAACACATTTATTAGGCATTATAATAAATTGATGGATGACTTCCTGCTTCAAACCCTTATACTGAGTTTGTACTGCAGCAAATTTATGAAAAATGGTAAGGTGGATAAATAAAAATTCATTTTGTCGTCTTCTGAGATTTTATCAATTTGTGATAAAATTGTGATAAACACTTAAGAAAAAAGCAAAATACTGCAGATGCTGGAAATCTGAAATAAAAACAAAAAATGCTGGAAAAACTCAGCAGGTCTGACAGCATCTGTGGACAGCATTTTCCACAGATCCTGTCAGACCTGCTGAATTTTTCCAGCATTTTTTACTTTTGTGTGTGATAAACACTGATTGGCACCCTGATTCTCCAGTAAAAGTTATCAGACAATGTGGTTGTTGATCAGTAATGAACACAAAGCATGTTTTTATTTTAATCATGAGGGAAAACTGTCAAATGAGGGAATTCCAACTTACTTGTGGGTCCTTCGATTTATTACAGAGATTCAGGCTCTTCAGAAACAATTGTTTTAGTTCAGCACTGAGAATCTGTTAGCTTTGATTCAAATATTAATGATTTTCCCACTTTGCTTTTAGATGAACTACAGAAAGTCCGGCGAAGAGGTGAAACACAAGTATACCATTGCCCCTGATTATCCACCGCTTCTACAGGCTAAGGTCAATGCTCGAAATTTAAGTGAGGTAAGTACCCAGAGAAGTAAAGATTTTACTTAGCAAGGATGACACTGAATAAGGATAATATTGAACCAGGGTAACATCATCTGGTAACTGCTGCTGATATATGTAAGAAAGAAAACTGAATAAATGTGCATCATGAAGTGAAAAATGAGATTGGTACCCAGCATTGGAAGAACAAAGTTTACCACATAATGGAAGCTTTCCTCTGAAATACGCTCTTTCTGTAACTCCTAGGTATCCATTACTCTCTAAATATTCTTGCCCATTTTCCAAATCTATCAAAATAGCCCAAATGATAGAAATAGTCTAATTTTCCTTTGGAAAGAAAGCTCATTACATGTTGGCAATGCAACTAAATGAGCAGGTCCACAATGGGGGTGTTAATAATGAAAGTGTCAGTATTAGAATTTATTTTACCCAGAAGTTAACTTGTTAACTATAATAAAACTGTTGGGATTTTCATGAATAAAAGCATTGTAACAAATGCCAATGGCTATCCAAACTTCTTAAATTTGAGAATAAACATACACCCTCTGACAGGCAGAGGAAGACCCTGTCAGTTCATCAGGCAGAGATCATTGGGATAGATTTTATCTTCGCTGCTTCACCAGTAATATAGTAAAATGCATGTCCACCATTATAGAAACCACCTGATCTTCACTCCATTGGAATCGATTGAATGTAAATCAGGAAGGGTCTATAACAGGTGGGCGATCCATTCTGTCGGATTACTACCCAAGTGGTGAATTGAAAATCTACCCAATTAGATCCTTTAAGGGAAATGTGGATAAATATTAGAAAACAGAAAAGAAACAACAAACAGTTATCCATTGCTTTCACGATCTTAGGACGTTCTAAAGCACTTTATAGTCAGTTAAGTAGTTTTGAAGGAAGAGAGGTTCATAGAGGGCAAAACAATAAGATAAGTTTAGGATTGCTTGAGCAATGTGTCAGCACATACATGATGGACCAATGGCCGTAAACCTCTATGGTTCTATCTAGAAAAAATTCTAAAGGCCTTACATCACTGATGGGGCCTTGTACGCAGCTGGCAACTTATCAGAAAATGGCATGCAAAACTCTGGCCAGAATTTTCCCGTCAGCAATTTGGGGGCGGGGCCCGCTCGCCGATGGGAAAATGACACGGAGTGACATCGGGAGGAACCCCCGACGTCATCCCGGTCCCTTTAAATTTTTAGGAAGGCGGGCGGACAGCGAAATCAGCTGTCCGCCCGCCGAACTGTCAATGGCCAATTAAGGCCATTGACAGGCTAACTAAGGTCATTAAAGACCTCTCCGTCCAACCTTAAGGCTGGCGGGCAGGCCAGGAGCCCCAGCGGGCTCCTGATAATACATGAAACCTCATCCACTTGCGGGATGAGGTTTCATGCCCGTTTTTAAAAAGTTTAATGAAGTTTATGTTGTTGTTATTAACATGTCCCATCTCGTGTGACATTGTCACATGAGGGGGACATGTTAATAATATTTTTATTATTCTATTTTTTAACTTTTGTGCACTGTCACTAATCTACCTGAGACAGCACTTAGTCTCAGGGAGCAGTGCGCTCTTTCGTACGCATGTGCAAAAGAGCGCCCTTTGACAGATGGGGATTCCCTCCCCTCCCCCTTAATTGGCCCGCCCACTCAAAATGGCGGCAGGCCCCGTTTCGGCAGCGGGGGTTGGCTGTCCGCCCGCCGCCGAGCCGGTGGGGCCCGCACGCCCACCAAGGGCAAAATTCTGCCCTCTGTCACTGATCCAGGATTTTGGAAAGCGCTGCCCATTGCTATCTAGAACTTTGTTTTGAGACAGTTGAGTGGTACAGAAATATTTCCTTGACTGAGCAGAGAATGTTGTGACTGTTAGTTCTGGGCCATTGGGGAAAAAGATTTGTTTCAGCAGATCACATTTTTCCTGCTGTGATGTCTCCAGTTTTCCCTTTTGCTTTACATGTGCCTGGATTCTCAAGTCTCAAGTTTATCCAGCTGTGTTCTGATCTCATCTGCTTTTGATAACAAGGCTGCAATTTAGTGCAATTTACAGTTCAACCTGACATACAATGACAATCAATTCTCAAGCTCTTTTGGAGGCAAAGGTGGCATATTGGTAATGTCACTGGACTAGTAATCCAGAGGCGCCAGCCTAATGCTTTGCGAATATGGGTTCAAATCCCAGCATGGTAGAATTTAAATTCAATCAATAAATCTGGAATCTACAGCTAGTCTCAGTAATGGCGACCATGACAACTTTGGTCATTTGTTGTAAAGACCCATCTGAACCCATCTTAACTGTCCTCTGAACAAGGGCAATTAGGGATGGGCAATAGATGCTGGTTTAGCCAGCGATGCCCACATCCCATGAATGAATTAAAAAAAAACTTTGACATGGCCTAGCAAGCCACTCAGTTCAAGGTCATTTAGGCCGGGCAACCAATGCTGGCCTAGTTAGTGATGCCTGATTTCATGAAAAAATAAAGGAAAATCTCCATGTTGTGCTGTCATTTTGGGTATGACTTAGTGAGAAAGCCACAAGGATGCCATTTGAGTTTGTGTTTCTTAAACCGATAATTTATTATGCACCACAATCTCCCAACATTGGACGCCAATCTATTCTACAATTATTTTTCACACTTACTTTTCAAGCAACATTATAAGCAAGCCTGGCACAAGACAATCGCTAAAGGCCATGATATCCGGGCAGATGCCATTCCAATTGTCGCAGCCAAAGCTTCAAGAAATATTGCAAGTAATGTGAGTAAATTCCTTTTATGGTTCTTAGATTTAATTTGCTTAATAGAATGCTTTGCTAGGGCCACTGGCATGATAGATAGAGAGAATCAATCAATGCCCTATACAAGGAAAACCCGGTCCGGTTAGTTGATGATGCAAGGACTAGGGGACAGAGATTTAAGGTTTTAGGCAAGAGATGCAAGGCTGATCTGAGGAAGAACTTTTTTTAATGCAGCGAGTGGTAACAACCTGGAACTGCTGCTGAAGAGGGTGGTGGAAGCAGGCGCGATCAATCATTTCAAAAGGAAACAGGTTTGGAACTTGAACGAGATAAACTTGCAGGGCTATGGGGATAGAGCAGGAATGGGAGTGAATGGATTGTTGTATGGAGAGCTGGAATAGACTTGATGGGCTGAACAGCCATCTTTTATGCCTTAGATGTCTCCATGACTCTATGACATGGATTTCAAAAGGCAACTAAAATTAAGGTGCATCAAATTGAAGGCAATGCATTGATAGGAAATTGATTGGAGGTTTGAAGCAGACACAAGATTAAAGGATAAGTCTTCAATTAGCAAACACTGACAAGTGGTATTCTGCAGCGACTGGTGTTGGTGAAATTATCTGGAAGTGGATAGAGAGGAAACTATACCCACATTTGCTGATTTCACAATAATGAATTGTGAAGCAACAGAAAATTGCAAAATGATAAAGGAATATTAAACCAGTGGGAGGGTCGATGACAGATGCAGATTATGCAAATTGAGGTGTTACAGTTTTATATTTAAGATTGGCAGATGGGAATGCTGGCATTTATTGCAAGGGGACTGGAATATAAAAGTGGGGAAGTTTTACTGTAGCTGTTCAGGGCCTTGGTGAGACCACATCTGGAGTACTGCGTGCAATTTGGTCTCCTTATTTGAAAAAAGATATAATTGTATTAGAAGCAGTGCAGAGACCGTTCACTCGACTCATTCCTGGGATGAGGGGCTTATCTTATGAAGAAAGGTTGAACAGGTTGGGCTTATAAACCATTGGAGTTTAGAAGAATGAGAGGTGATCTTATTGAAATATATAAGATCCCGAGGAGACTTGATAAGGTAGGTACCAGGAGCATGTTTCCACTTGTAGGGGAGACAAGAACAAGTAGATACAGTTTAACAATAAGATGTCTCCCTTTTAAGACTGAGATGAGGAGAATTTTTTTTTTCTCTCAGAGGGTGGTTAGTATGTGGAATTCTTTCCCAGAAAGCAGTGGCCACTGAATTTATTCAAGGCCAAGTTAGACAGATTATTGATAGACAAGGGAGTCAAGGATTATGGAGGGCAGACAGGAAAGCAGAATTGAATCCACAACCAGGTCAGCCATGCTCTTATTGAATGGCGGAGCAGGCTTGAAGGGCTGAATGGCCTACTCCTGCTCCTAAGTCCGATGTTCCAATGTTCAAGCGTAATGCAGAAGCATGGGCTGGGAGGCTTTTATATTTAAGATGCATAAGACAATACAAGTTAGGTAACGGGGCAAAGAAACAAACAAAATAGCTAATGGGATCGTGTTCTTCATTACATGAAGAAAAGCATGTAAAAGCAAGGAATTATGACTACAATTAAGCAGGGCACACAAATATTAAGTTTAGCTTTGAGCACTCCACCTGAAGAAGGAGATAATGATCTAGAAGGGAGAATAGCAATGGTATTCCAGGATGATACCCAGGTCTAAGATATCAGGTCTTAGCTACAGTGAGAGGTTGGTTTTAAATGAGTTACATTCTCTAAAGATGAAGTTTAAGGGACCCCGCTGAGGTGTTGAAAATATTGAAGGGAGTTGGCCAGGTTATGTAGGAAAATGCTTTACAGCAGAGTGGTATGGTTAAAATGAATAGCATAGATGAATTTAAGGGGAATCAAGTTAGTGTATGAGGAACAAAGGAATAGAATGAAATATTAACTGGGTGAGATGAAGTAGGTTGGGAGGAGGCTCACATGGAGCATACACTTCAGCATAGACATTTTGGGCTGAATGCCTCTGTGCTGTAAAATTTTATGTAATTCCATTTTTAATACTTGGGTCTAAAGTAACACCCGGGCATCAACTGCACTTTACCTAGATAATACTTTAGGTAAGGGTTATAAACCCACCCCTCTGTCTTTTAATCTTTCTCTTCAGCTACCATATGCCCTAAGAGGGCATTGGCAACCATGGACTTCAATGGGTTGGCCCATGGTTATACTTGACATGGTGCTGCAATGGTTTACCATTGCCTTCTGCAGGTGGCTGACCAGTCCTGCTCTTACCACCTGCCACAGATGTATGTTGGAAGGATTTACAAGTTAATGCTCAACCCGTATGACCAAGTCACAAACACACTATCATTGGCCAGCAAGTCTTGGAGGGGGACTTGAACCTGGAACTTCTGCTTCAGAGGCAGGGACACTACCTACTGAGCCACAAGACCTCCCACTGTCTTTTATAAGGATCAAAACAAAGGGGTGTAATCTTAAAAATTAGACCTAATATGAATTATTTCACACAAAAGATTATGAAAATGTGAAATATATTGTCCAGAAAGACCACAGATGAGAATAAACCAACGTATTTAAGAGGAAGAAAGATACTCACTTGGAAAATAAAGTTAATAAGTATAAAGAGAGGGAGAAAGAGAGAGAGAGAGAGAGCTAGGTAGAGAGAGACAGGAAATTGATATTAAAGGGTAAAGCTGCCATGGCTAATAAAATTAACACAGCTAACTAAGCTAAACACAATGCTTTCAGAGGCAAATGGGCTACTTCAGTGTAAACAGCTGGATTTTGCATTCAGTTGTTAAGTAATGGGGCTTGCCATTGACCTCAAAGAAAGCTGCCTTCAAAGATATAGCAATATCTGTGGTGCAGACTTTTCCTTTCCCGATGGCTGTTTAATTCTGACCCCAAGCCAAGGGATTGCCAGGCAAACTGTGTGGGGCTCTAACAGTGCACCCTTTGGAGGAGCATGGAATCATTGACAGCAACGTCTGGATCTCCACATTACTCTGCGCATGTGCAGATTCTTGAAACTGCTGACAGTTTCACCGTCATTGTCATCATAAAATCTAGATGGTAATTTTCACTGTTCAACAATGTGGTAATGAAAGGACAAAATTTAAAACAAAAACAAAAAGAATGAAAAGGGAAATTTGACAATATTCATTTGCATAGAAGGCGGTCAAAATTTCCAATTCTCTACCATAAACCATTGTTGAAGAAGAATCAATAAATTATTTTCCAAGAAGGTGATAATTCATCCAAGAAAGAGGAATGTTAAAGGTCATGAGGAGCAAGTAAGAGAGTGTGATTAGTTTTAGGAGCTCATTTGGGGAAAGCTGGATGGTATGTTTCTGTTCTAGAACACAGGATAGCCTCCTGTTTTGCTGCATGATTCCATGATTCTATACTTACGATGCCATCCCAGTGAATTATTTAAATTTCAGTTGGACTTCTGTTGCAAATGCTTACCACAAATTACTTTCATAGTACAGAACATACATTATGCCATTTATACAGTGCAGTGTGAGAGTAAGTGAGCAAAAATTCCTAATACGAAACCTGTTTGAAACACAACTTAAGTACAAAGAAAGGAAGGTGATTTCTTGTGTGTCTCTCCACTGAAGAAGTATGTAGTTAAGAAAAGTTTTAATTAACATCATGTAAGCAATAAGAGCTCGCAATTATCTATTAGCAAAAAATGGACACATTTGCACTCTGTGGTATTACTTTCTCCATTATCATTACAGTATAGATATAAAGAGGCCTATGAGAAGGAACGGGGTAGGCAAGTTGGTTTCCGCAGCCTGCAAGATGACCCTAAGCTGGTCCACTCCATGCACATAGCCAAGATTCAGTCTGACCGTGAATACAAGAAAGACTATGAGAAGAGCAAGACCAAGTATCACACACCGCTGGACATGATTAACATTACTGCTGCCAAAAAGTCCCAGGAAGCAGCCAGCAACATCAACTACAAGAATCTGATCCACCACTACACGTACCTGCCAGACGCCATGAGCCTGGCTCTGTCCAGGAACATGATGGACATCCAGAGCGATGTAAGCAATCTTGTTTTACCGCACTAAGTCAATCTGTGTTAAATCAGTGAAATTTATGGCTGTCTCTCTCCTCGGATGGAATAAATACACTGTCCCCTTCATCTCTATTAAGCACTGTGTTGAGGATGTCTAGGCCTTGGGGAGGAGATTTACTGGAATGACACCAAAGATGAGGAACTTTAGTTACGTGAAGAGACATGGGAAACCAAGATTATTCTGCTTCGGGCAAAGGAGGTTAAGGAGAGGCTTCATAGAAATGTTCAAAATAATGAAGGGTTTTGATAAAGTAGGAGGGCCAGGAACCAGAGGGGTGATGAGGAGAAAGCTTTTTACACAGTGGGTTGTTATAATCTGGAATGCACTGCCTGCGAACATGGATTGGATATATCCTTGTAAAAGAAAAAAATTGCTGGCCAAGCAGAGAGAGCAGGGGAGTGGGTCTAACTAGATAGCTCTTTCAAAGAGCTGGCGCAGGTACAGCAGGCCAAATGGCCTCCTTCTGTTTGTATGATTCTATGCTGATAATGCCAGAAAATAACATTATCTCAACTCTCAAAGCTTTTTTTCCCTGAAATATTACTTCTGCTTGCAATCCAGAGTAAAGGGGTCACTAGGTGGTAGAAGTCTCGCTGAGGCGAGTTTGCTAGAATGGAATGTCAGCATGTTAATTTCCTACAGTATTTCATTGCCCCTACCTCCTTTAATGTTTCCTTGCCTCAGTGTAGCAGTTCCCTATGTATGCTTAGGGGTTTTGAAGTATAAAATCCCTTTTACTTAAAATATCTAAGTTCTGAATTCTTGATTCCTAATAGTGGGGCCCTCAGTTGTGTCTGACCTAACAAGGTACTAGTAACTAGTATTTATCAATCAAGCCAAATTTATGAATGTAAAACGTTACATATACTTAAACAGTGAAGACAAGATGGAAGGTTCTTATTCTTCAAGGCCCTAGGATTCCGCAAGTGTTGCTAGCCCAGGCGATGCCTTTCTTTTTCTGTCTCTGAAGTGATTATATGTTGAACTGTGTCCAGAAGACGGTCTCCTCTACATTGGAGAGACCAAACGCAAACTGGGCGACCGTTTTGCGGAACACCTGCGGTCTGTCCGCAAAAAAGACCCAAACCTCCCTGTCGCTTGCCATTTTAACACTCCACCCTGTTCTCTTGCCCACATGTCTGTCCTTGGCTTGCTGCATTGTTCCAGTGAAGCCCAACGCAAACTGGAGGAACAGCACCTCATCTTCCGACTAGGCACTTTACAGCCTTCTGGGCTGAATATTGAATTCAACAACTTTAGATCTTAAACCCCCCTCCCCCCATCCCCACCCCGTTTCTTTTCCCCCCCCACCCGCCTTTTTTTTCAATAATTTATATAGATTCTTCTTTCCCCACCTATTTCCATTATTTTTAAATCTAAAACTAAAACCTTTAGTCCTTCCACCCCACCCCCACTAGAGCTGTACTTTGAATATCCTGTCTTGCATTCTTAATTAGCACTTTTCTCAGACAAAGACCGCCACCTTCAACACCTCTTTGACCCTTTTGTCTCTGACATCTTTTGATTATCTGCTCACACCACACCCTCAATGTGTCTCTTCCCCCCCACCCACCTTAAACCAATTTATATTTCTCCCTTGTTGAAACTATGCTTCAGTTCTGCTGAAGGGCCATGAGGGCTCGAAACATTGACTGATTTCTTCTCCGCCGATGCTGCCAGACTTGCTGAGTTTTTCCAGGTAATTCTGTTTTTATTTTGTTTTGGATTTCCAGCATCCGCAGTAGCTTTTAGCTTTTTGTTTTTATCTTTGTGTCCAGAAGAATTCCACCACAGGTAAACCATGGTAAAATGGATTTCTAGCTTCAGGTTCAGGAGAAATAAAATTTCCAAGGTTCATATTGCTCTGCACTTTGTGCAATCTTTATAAAATCTCCTCACATTTTGAATACTGATGAGACTCCAATCTGAAAGCCAGTTAAAGTTTAATTTAGCAAAGAAATCCACCACAACTTTAGCTTCCCTTTTGGATTTTGTGCATATTATCTTTTTGAGCCAGTGGGTATTTCAAATTGCAAATGAAAGAATCTGTTTAATCTGTGTGCTTTTACTACTTAACTCAAAATTATCCTTCTTTATTTTGCCCTGCAGAACAATTACAAATTGGATTATAACACCTGTTTTAAAGGTCTTGGCTGGGCTCCTATTGGCTCTTTAGATGTGGAGCAGGCAAGGAAAGCAACTGACATAGCGAGCGAGAAGAAATACCGCCAACTTCCTGACACATTTTCATTCACAAGCATCCCTGATTCTCTGGAAATCGTTTTGGCCAAGAGTAATGCACAGATAATGAATAAGGTAAAGGTTATGGGACAAGCTCTTTTTCTGCAGACATCAAATTTTAATGTTTCTAATCCCCAGTTTTCATTCCCCCACCCCCCACCCCCGAAAGATATAGCTCCTCAGGTGTACCACAGCTAAGCCCTGTGCTCTCCTCATGCAGTGGCTACATCGTCCAAACATTGTGCACTGAGCAGCAATCAGCAGCAGTAACTCTGGCTGATCCATTCCGTGTCCTTGGCATTTTAGCCAACTGTACAGCCCCACTGTAACCCTGCCTGCTACTAAAAGAAAGACTTGCATTTATAAGTGCTTTTTAGACCATCAGACATCCCAAAGCACTTTACAGCCAATGAAGTATTTTTTGAAATGTAGTCATTATTATTGTAGGAAATGTGGCAGCTAAATTGCATACTGCTAGGTTCCACAAGCAGCAATGCAATACTGGCCTGATAACCTGTTTCTTTGTTGTGGTGTTGATTGAGGGACCAATTTTGGCCAGCTCACTGGGGATAGCACGCTTTCTCTTTCAAAAATAGTGCCATTGGATCTTTCATATCCACCCAAGCAGGCAGATGGAGCCTTAGTTTAACATCTCTTCTCAAAGTCAACACTGCAGCATACTTTCAGTACTGCACGGAAATGTCAGCCTTACTTTTTGTGCTCAAGCCTTGGACTGAACCTAGAACCCTGTGACTCAGAGCTGAGAATGCTACTAACTGAGCCATGGCTGACACTCACATATACTGGCAGTAGGTCCCAGTGCAAGTGGTCTGCATGGCTTGATGCTTTGCCTGGAGGTGCCTTTATCCACTGGAGGGAGTTGAGTGGGATTGAAGGGAGTGAATCGGTTCTTCCGATATTTCACCCAGGGTGGAAGACATATCATACAGAGATGCATGATGAAAACTAAGTACTGGGCTCTATACAGAATCTCCCCATCCCCGCCATATTTGAGCTCGGAGCTTGTCCAAGAAGCTAACTGTGTCAGGGGGTTATGTTCTACCATTTGCTGAGTCGGAAGGTGCATCACTAACTGCCCCATTTGAAGGATCGAAGCCATCAAGATAAGCGCTATCCTTTCTCATTCAGACTTTTTTGATATGTTACTTTTAATTTGTGGGAATCATTCTTACATTTTTTTGACAGAAATTATATACTCAAGAATGGGATAAAGACAAGAACAAGACCCATATTATGCCAGACGCACCAGAAATTGTGTTGTCCAAAATCAACCAATTGAATATGAGTGATGTAAGTCATGATCCCATTATGGCAAAATGAAAATATTATTTGGCTTCTGCTGTGTTTGTGATCAAGCTGTGATTGTTGGTGAATCCTTCTGTTAAAGATTACTTATCAAATTTTGAGAAGCTAATTGATTCCTTAAGCAAACTCCAGTGTTGAAAATTTTAAAATCACGGTTTAGCGTGGAAAGCCATGAGTGGGAAGAACAGTAACAGATACATTTCAGTGGGGAGAAGTTTGAAGTCACCCATTCAAGTTTGGAAAAGACAAATCAGAAAATTTTCTTAACATGGAGGAGCAAAGGGTTTTTATGCACACAACTCACTATTGTACAAGTACAGAAGTGGGAAAGTAGGCCAAACGAATTTTGGCCTTTGTCTTAGGGGATGGAATTTAAAAATGGGGAAGTGTATTCAGGTTTGAGGATTAAATGCCAGGAAAGATATATTGGCCTTGGGTTCAACTAAAATGTTGTCAGGATGTAAAGGATTAAATTATGAGGAAAGGTTGCATAAACATTGCGTGTATCCCCTTGAGTGTAGAAGGTTGAGGAGTGATCTATTCTAGTTGTTTAAAAGGACAAGGGGATTTGATAGAAATTAATTGCTCTGGTGGGGGAATCTAGAACAACGGGCATAATTTTAAAATCAGTGCTGAACCATTTCAGAGTGAAATTAGGAAGCGCACAAAAATCGTTGAAGATCAACAATAAATAAAGCAGTGTATGGGAGCCAGTTCATATAATTTCAGCTGTAATCAGTTGGTGAATGGTGTTCTCAACTTCCTACCTTTCTGTTCATTTTTTACAGAAATTATATAGATCCGGCTGGGAGAATTCAAAAAAGAAAGGCTATCACCTGATGCCAGATGCCATTTCAATAAAGGCAGCAAAGGCCTCAAGGGACATAGCCAGTGATGTAAGTTTTTTGGATATCTTTACCAGATATAATCTATTACACAATTACTCCCCAGGAGACCTGATTTTCAGTATAGTCATCAAACTCATGTAAATATTTAAATGCAGCAGATGGTACAGGAGGATGGATAGTTTGGAATGCAGTATTTGCTAAATGAAATTGTTCTTTTTTTGAAGTTGCATCGTTACTAAGCACAAGCATTGACAAACATTTTTACTGTATATACCTGTGCAAACGTCGATCTTGTGTAGAAGTCGACCCAATGATTTTTGGTGTAAACCTCATGTAAAACTCAAACCTAGTTTCTCTGAAATCAAAGCCCAGAAATTTCAGAACCCAAAGTACCTGGAGATGTTAATAATTCGATTTCATTGTACAATACAAATGAAAATGAGCAGCAGGTAAATAAATGTTTACACCATTTAAACGTTTAAATTTGTTTTTATTTATTCAAATGATTAAAGTGTTGTTGGTTTTTACTTTATTCCATTACAATGGCCTTTTTTGGGCCCAAGTCAAACATGCATCAACCCCTCGAAAATATCACCCATGTAAAAATCAACCCCACGAGTTTTGACCTAAAAATTGGTCTTAAAAAATTTGGCGTTTACATGAGTTTATACATACTATTACAAGAAATGTATTCTTTGCATATTATTGAATTATAACCTGCAAATCTAGTCCTAGCATTTTTACCTCCTATTTGGTTTGCATGAATATTTTTGTTGTGTTTCTCTGGTGTTACCATTAGAAGTAGCAGAATTGAAAGTTTCTCTGCGGGGATGTATGCTCATTCAATTAACGGACAACAAGAAATGAGAAGCTTAAGCAGATTAGAGATATATTCGACAGTTTTCCAAATTCCCATTACTGCTGGCGAGCCTCACACTCTGCCTGCTGCACATAACTGGAAGCCACTATTGGAAATCAGTGTGCTGTCCATGCTTTTCCATCTGATCTTTTTAATTTTAATGGATGGAAAGTCTGTGGCAGGTTGCCACTGTTTCCCAATGCATACATCAGTGCATGAGTAATATGCAACTGGAAAACTGTCTTTTGGTCTGCAACGCAAGATGAGGCCAATTACTGAAGTAGTGACCTCTTAAGATTCAAAAACCTTTGAAATCAATATTGTCAGCATATCCTGTGTGGCTAATTTCACATTAGAACAACAGTATTAGTCTAGCATGTGAACAATACGAGAAAACAGTTACACTTGTGCATGAAATTCAATGTAAGAGCTGCCTCAAGTAATATTAATTGTGTCTTTCATTTTAGTACAAATACAAACTGGCCTATGAAAAAGAAAAGGGAAAGCACATTGGTTTCCGCAGTCTGCAGGATGACCCCAAGCTTGTCCACTTCATGCATGTTGCTAAACTTCAGTCAGATCGCGAGTACAAGAAAAACTATGAGAAGCTCAAGACAAGGTACAACACGCCAATGGACATGATCAGTATCACAGCTGCTAAACAATCTCAGGATGTGGCCAGCAACATTAACTACAAGCATCTCATCCATCGCTACATAACCCCTCCTGATGCGGTGAGCTTGGAACTGGCCAAGCACATGATGAACATACAGAGTGATGTAAGTCACTAAAGTGAAATTGTATTAGGCATTTACCAATTACAATAACTGTACATTCTATATCAAATTTAAAAATGCATAAGTATGAATGACTGTCCTACATTATGAATACATTAGCATACACATCAGCCCTATCCAGTGACTCAGCAAGTCTGAGTAGCTGAGTAACAGAGATCAGGAAGGTTCAGGTTTAACAGCTGCTTGAAGGGTTTCAGCTGAGTGGCAGTGCTGCTGCCTTTGGGTCAAAAGGTTGTGGGTTCAAGTCCTCGCCTGGCCTTATACACATGATGTAGACAAACACCTCAGTACAATAGTTGGCAACAAAAAGGACAGTGGGGCATGCATTTATACAGTGCCTGTCATGACCTCAGGATGTCCTGTAGCACTTTACAAGCAACTGTAAGTGTTTCTATTTGATGTGTAGTAACTGGTGTGGTGCAAAAAATAGTGGTGTGGACTTTTCGAGGGGCTTCTAGACCTGAGTTCCCACTGCCTTTCCCGGCAGATGTGAAATCCCATCACATTATTTGAAGAAACGTAAGGAGTTCCCTGGTATCCTAGGTAACATCTACCTCTCCACTAGCATCACTAAAAATGACTAAACAGATGTTAAATTGAGATCCCATGAGGAAAGTTTGTATAGGTTGGGCCTGTATCCATTGGAGTTTAGAAGATTGAGAAGCAATCTTATTGAAACATATAAGATCCTGAGGGGATTTGACAGGGTGGGTGCTGAAAAGATGTTTCCCCCTGTGGGAGAGACCAGAACTAGGGGTCACAGTTTAAAAATAAGGGGTCTCCCATTATGATGGAGATGAGAAGAAATATTTTTTCTTGGAGGGCTGTAGGGCTGTGAATCTTTGGAACTCCCTTCCCAGGAGAGCAGTGAAGGCAGAGTCATTGAATATTTTTAAGGTAGAGTTCGATAGATTCTTGACTAACAAGGGAGTCAAAGGCTATTGGGGGTCAGCAAAATGTGGAGTTGAGACTATAATCAGATCAGCCATGATCTTATTGAATGGTGGAGGAGGCTCAAGGGGCCAAACGGCCTACTTGTGGCGCCAAATTCGTATGTTCTCATATATGTTCCATCTGCCTGTTCAAGTGGATGTCAAAGATCCAATGATATTATTCAAAGCAGAGCAGTGGCCTGAAGAACATTTATCCCTCAAACACTACCATAGCAGATTGCCTGGCCATGCATTTGGATGCTGCTTTCAAACTGGGTGTCACATTTGCCAACATAACAATAGTGACTACACTTCAAAATTAATTCACTGACCATGCAATGCTTTGGCATATTCTGAGGCCATTAAAGGTGCTGTAAAAGTATATGTGCTTTTTCTTTTAGTGTCCATGATTTAAGGGGATATACGCATGGATAAAGGGGCCATGGCTGAGGTATTGAATGAATACTTTGCATCCGTCTTTACCAAGAAGGTAGATGCTTACCCAGGCCATGGTGACAGTCAAGGAAACTCTGTCACTAGAAGGGTTAAAAATTGACAAGGAGGAAGTGTTGAATAGGCTGTCGGTACTTAAAGTTGACAACACACCAGGACTGGATGAGGATACATCCAAGGATATTGAAGGAAGTGAGAGTAGAAATTGCAGGGGCACTGGCCATAATCTTTCAATCTTCTTTGGACTTGGGGGTGGTGTCAGAGGATTGGAGAATTGCAAATATTATGCCCGTGTTCAAAGAAGGTTGTAAGGATAAGCCCAGCAATTACAGACTGGTCAGTTTAACTTCAGTGGTGGGCAAGGTTCTAAAAACAATTATTTGGGATAGAATTATTGGTCATGTAGAAAAATATGGGTTTATAAGGAAGGGCCAGCATGGATTTCTAAAGGGGAAATCATGTTTAACTAACTTGCTGGAGTTTTTTGAAGATGTAACAAAAAAGGTCGACAAGGGTAATGCTATTGATGGACTGTACATGGACTTTCAAAAGGCATTTGACACAGTGTCACACAACTGATTTGTAAGAAAAGTTATTGCTCATGGAATAAAAGGGACAGTAGCAACATGGATACAAAATTGGCTGAAAAATAGGAAGCAGAGAGTAATGGTCAATGGATATTTTTTGGGCTGGAGGGAGGTTTGTAGTGGAGTTGCCCAGGGGTCGGTATTGGAACCCTTGCTTTTCCTGATCTATATTAATGATCTAGATCTTGGTGTGCAGGGGACAATTTCAAAGTTTGCGGATGATGCAAAGCTTGGGGGTGTTGTGAACTGTGAGGAGGAGAGTGTAGAACTTCAAAAGGACTTAGACAAGTTGATGGAGTGGGCAGATAGGTGGCAGGTGAAGTTCAATGTAGAGAAGTGTGAGGTGATGCATTTTGGTAGGAAGAACATGGACAGACAATATAAACTAAGGGGTGAAATTTTGAAGGGGGTGCAGGAACAGAAAGACTATGTGCATTGGTCATTGAAGGTGGCAGGACAGGTGGAGAGAGCATTTAATAAAGCATATAGTATCCTGGGCTTTATTAATAGGGGCATAGAGTACAAGAGCAGAGAGATTATGCTGAATTTATATAAGACACTTGTTAGACCTCAGCTGGAGTATTGTGTACAGTTCTGGGTGCCACATTATAGGAAGGATGTGAACACATTGGAAAGAGTGCAAAATAAGTTTACAAGAATGGTTCCAGGGATGAGAAACTTCAGCTATGAGGGTAGATTGAAGAGGTTGGGCCTGTTCTCCTTGGAGAGAAGAAGGCTAAGAGGAGATTTGATAGAGATGTTCAAAATCATGAGGAGGCTGGACAGAGTAGATAGAGAGAAGCTATTCCTGCTCGTAAAAGGACTAAGAACGAGAGGGCACAGATTTAAAGTGATTTGCAGAAGAAGCAAATGTGACGTGAGAAAAAATTTATTCACACAATGAGTGGTTTTGGTCTGGAATGCACTGTTCGGAAGCGTGGTGGAGGTAGGTTCAATCTAGACATTCAGGAGGGCATTAGATGATTATTTGGACAGAAACAATGTGCAAGGGTATGGGGAAAAGGCAGGGAATTGGCACTCGGTCATAATGCTCATTTGGAGAGCCAGTGCAGAAACGATGGGCCAAATGGCCTCCTTCTGTGCTGTTAAAATTCTATGATTCTGTGAAGGAGGGGTAATTGGTCAAGACCACTGCTGCTTCTAGCTATAGAAAGCAAAAATTCTTAAAGTTAAAACCATACACAAATATCTTGTGGCATATTAGCCTTTGATTTGATTTTTTTTAAAAAAAATTCTTTTTCATTTTCAAACCTGTAAATGCACATATGGTTGAAAATTAGTTCCCATAATAGACGAACTTAAAGCACCATTGCTGGATGTTTCTTACTGATGCAACAGATGTATCTGTTTCCTTAGCTTTGCCAGTGTTACAAATAATGTCATTTACTTGAGGAGTTACAAAGAATGCTTGTAGCTGTACCAAACCCCTATTTTGAAATGGTTAAAATAAAATGAGGCAAACTGAGGTGACTCAAGTGGGAGCTACATTTTCAGCTTACATCACTGTGTGAAATTGGGAAGGGCAAGACTCTGCATATGGTACTCAAACATATGGCTCTCCAGCTTTCCAATGCTGTTGTGACTATTAATACCCAAAAATACCTGAGAAGACAGTCAGTTCTTTGCAATCACTAAATTATGAGTTTATTTTTAGATTAAGGGTTTGCCCTTCTTGTGGGGTTGTGTTCTTCTATTTGTTGCAAATGTACCAATCATACAACAAGGATTGGTAAAACAATAATGTGGGCTCTTTATTAGAAAATAAGACTGTACATGCACAGTGTTAACTGGGAAGTTGTGGAGGCATATCTGACCTCTATTACTTCTGTTGTATCCTGAGTACAAAGTCATGGCATTACACATCACATCCTGTCTCGATGTTAGTGATAGACACCCCTGTTAAGGTACATGTACATCACATCACAACATTCCCCCTTTTATCTCAACTAGAGGTTTACTCCTAAGGGATCAAGCTAGTTACATGACAGCAAAAGAAAATAACATTGTGTCTGAATATACCATTATCCAAAGCAATAAATTTACAAGTTACTAAAAGGAATTGACAGTTTGCTTATGTACCCAAGCTTGGTTTTAGTGATCTTGGTTGGAGGCTGCTTTTCAGAATGCTGGTTAGGGATGCTGTTGCTTCTTAGAATGTGTTCTATTCTCAGCAGGATAACTGAGTGTTTCTGGCTGTAGTATTGTTCTGATTTGGCATCTATTTTGTCACACTGTCATGCCACTTGGTGTACATACTTGGGACGACCTTGGTTCTGGACATATGCTGACCACTATTGCTGGACTTTACCTTACATCATTTGGATGTTGAACTCGAACATTTTGCCCAACATTCAGGTTGGACAATTTGTTACCCACATGCCAGTCATGGGCATCTTTCATCTTTCGCTATTTCCCTATTATTGCACCTCGTACACCTGGGAGTGTTGTTGAGTGATGATTGGGGTGGGTTGCCTGCACTTGTGTGCTGAATAGTAATTCCACATTGGTTCTGCAATATGCTGAAGTATGCAAGTACGAAATGGGTTCAAATGGTGTTGACTATGTGTCAGCTGATGATCTGCATTTCAGAGTTAGGTCATCTTCACCCAGTGTAAGCATGGGATTTTCAACGGTACTCTTTTTGGCCTATGGTCCTTGTTATTGTCTTGATGAAAGCATGGATGGCGACCAAGGGGAAGTGCCTGCACGCTGTTAGGCCTGTGATCACTGGACCCTTGATGTCCACAGTATAAAATACCTGGGGTGACCAGGGTGAGTTATTGTAGCCACACTTGAATGTAATGAATCTCAAGGATGGATTCACTGAGCTGTTGCACACAGTGAGTTTGGCAGCGGCTGGTTGAATCATCACTTGCCATGTCTGTGGTTACATACTTCAGTATGTGAAGTGGAAGGATGTTTACACATGCACCAGTATTCAGTTTTGTATTTGTGAACGTATAATCTGGATGGTGGCAATGGCTTCTGTTGGTACCACTGTGACACTTATGTTTTTTGATGTTCACCGTCTTGAATGTCTGCTCACTTTGTGTATCAATGACCTAGTTATTCTCATGATCTGACCATATACCTCGGTTGGACATTTCATGGATTGTATTTTGATGATGTCTATTATGTGCTCTTGGTTGATTGGAATGCTGCACCTGTCTGGCCTTTGGTTGTGGCTTCTCATGACGTTGAATCGCTTGTTCAAATCTTTGCTTTCTGCATTGGTGCTTCCAGTGTCCTCTGGTCCCACATGCCTTGCATAGTTAAAAGCTGGGTAATTTCTGGATGCATGTATGAGGACATACCACCCATATGGCTTACTAGGCTTGCCTATATTGACAATTGTGCCATTGGTGGATAAATTGCACTTAGCCTGTCCACCCAGTCGTATGGTTTCATACTTGCATCCACTTTGTAGTAGTGCTTCCACATTCTAACCTTTGGTTCGGTCCAAGAGGTCTTTTTGGAACTTTTCTACTGGGGTAGATACTGCCATGAGCTCAATTATTCTGTTGGCTGGCTGGGCTGCCATGAAATTGCAATCATGCCCCTTGTCTCTGTATCTACTTATAAAATGATCAAATGATCGCTATCAGTTGTTGCTGAAAATACATAAATCCTAGAGGGTATATTTGGAAGTTGAGCTTGATCTGAATGTTGACCATATTTTATCTGGATTTTTAAGGTCATCATGCAACAGACTGAGGCATTCAGTCTGTGGAAGCCTTCATTGCCTACAGCAATTTTAAGCTTCATGGCTTGTTTATCTGGTTCAGAAATATTGAGGTCCAGAAAACATAGCTCTATGTGTTGCCAGAACGAAATAAACTCAGATAGGAGATCTATTGCCTTCCAATTGATTGTTGGAAATTTTGAGGCCATCCAATGGCTTTTTAGGATTATTAAGATTATCTGGAACTGAAACAAATATTCAGCCCTTTCAGGACTTTGTTTGACTCTCTGAGTATTGTAAGTGGCCACAGCTCTAGCTGGTCATAGCTTATTGCTTGACTGCAATGGTGACACTGTTGAGCTGTTGCTCCCTCCTCCCACAAAATAGTGATTTTGGCACCGTAATGGCCTGCAGGCTTAAAAGGGAAAATTAAACAGTGAAAAATAGCTTTTACAGCCTTCTTCAAGCTGTTAGGAGCTGTTACTAGATGGACTCTTCTTCCCTAGCCCAGTGTCTAGTATTTAATCTCCCCCTGACTTCCTGGAACAGTTAAAAATTCTCCTCTCTGTGGAGTTTTGCTTAAAGCTGGAGCCCCTGGAGTTAGATATTTAATGTCTGCTCCTACACAAACTGCAGAGCAGAAAGGTTGAAACTACTTACGCTCTCCTGAGATTGAACATTCTTCCCAGGACCTGGTGCTTGCTGGTTGGAGCAAGGTGTGATATCCCAAAATGGGGGTGTAAGATTCCTACAGTGCTGCGGAATCATTTGCACACAAAGAATATTGATAATTATTATTAATTCTGCTTCTTCTGCTGTGTGTGAATGGTTTGAGGCTTGTATGCTTCTCAGTCAACTCTTCAAAACAATGCTGCCACCATATTGCATTCTTCTATTTGTTGCAAATGTACCAATAATACTACAAGGATTGGTAAAATAATAACGTTGGCTCTTTATTAGAAGATAAGAGTAAATGCATACAGTGTTAACTGGGAGCCTGTGTAGGCACATTGACCTGTTCTACTGCTGTTGTATTCTGAATAGAAAGTCATGGGGCTACACCTCACATGCTGTCTTGGTGATGGTGATTGACAATAGTTTGAGATATGCTCCCTTAGAGGTATATGTATGCCATATCAACATATGTACCAATAATTTGAATATGCTAGCCCACCCTTATGTGATTGTTATTGTCTTTTATAGATATAACTTGCTGCTGTTAGACATGCTTATGTTTTTGGCCTGGAGAGGATGCCTCATTTTCAGCTGATCATGAAGGGTTTTCCTAATGCGATTAAGTTGGTGCAAAACATCACTTCTGTTGCTTTTATGCATTGCAGGACAAAGAAGTAATAAACTGGGAGCTTTATTAAAGACAATGCATGTACATTTAATGACTAAAAACGAGCAGTGAATAAACCCTGCCATTAACACAAATGAGTTTGTATCCATGATTTCAGATGAATTTACTTTGTACTGTGCCATGCGGAGGGGGCCAAATATTTTCCCAAGGAAAGAGGGAGAATTGGGGAGCGATTCTCTGGCCTGTCTTACTATTCTAATTCTGAGTGTTATTGGTAAAGGCCTCAGGCAGCTCATCGTTTTGGCCTTGGAATTAATTAGAAAGTCTCTCATGCCAGGGATATTAATTAGAATTGGATCTGATGGCAGTTTTCTTTATAAGGTTTGAAGATGGCATTCTTGTATCAGCACGTCTAATCTCTCTGTCTGTTATTTCAGAATCTCTACAAGTCAGAGTTCACTGGTACTATGAGAGGCGTGGGCTGGATCCCCATTGGCTCAATGGAGGAAGAAAAGAATAGGCGAGCTTCAAATATCCTATGTGAAAAAAGATACCGGCAACACCCGGAGACTTTGAAATATACCATTGACATGGAATCCATACCAATGGAGTTGGCAAAGGTCAATGCCAAAACCATGAATATGGTAAGAAGATCTTCTCTTAAAAAGCATTGATTGTGATGGCCCTTCATATCATTGAGAGAACCCATTATTAATCAAAATCAATTATTCTGCAGCAACTCTACAAGGAAGCCTGGGAAAAGGACAAGATTCAGGTCCATTTGATGCCAGACTCACCAGAAATTTCTCTAGCTAAAGTGAACCAGTACAACATGAGCCAGGTAAAGAGTGCATTGGTCTGAATTCCTTGTTGTATATGTTGGCTACAAAAAATGAATGGAAATTCTGATTCAGCAAAGAAACCCAAGCCAATTCAAGCTACACAGGGAAAGTGAAACAAGTGGGTTCAATGAAATGGATCCAATGAGAAACACAGGCAAACCATTCTGTAAGATGGCATCAAATGAAATATTTAATGTCAATAGCTCCTGCCACCCCCCACCATCACACATGTACTAGAACATCAGGAATAATATAACTATCAAGGCACAAGAATCAGAAGACAGCAGAAAATTTGTACTGCATGTCACTCAAAAGCTACCAGGCCAATTATGTGAAGCTCCACTACTAGCCACAGAGGGATAGGGCAACTATTTCATTGCCTGGATTCATATTCCAGCAAGGAAGAAAATACCTACAGGATAACTACCCCTATCCCCTGGAGAAAAAAAAAGAACAATCTTCCAGCTTGAAACAAAATAAATACATACAATGAGGAAAAATATTGACATTTTATATACAGTTGTTGCACACTGTGAACTGAGCATGCGCTATGAGGCAGTAACTGGACTGAGATATTCTGATGAACTTGAGACAGAAGCAAATTATTTTAGTAAAATTATCAGGGGCCTGGAATTATGTTACTGCATTGTGTCTGTCAGACCGTTTTTGTTTTCTACTACGATTAGTCTGGTTACAATCTGGATTTGAATTATTTTGGGTTATCTCAGTAAAGAGATCTTGGTGTCCATATACTCAAATCATTAAAGGTGGCAGGGTGGGTTGATGAAATGGTTAAAAAGCATACCGGCTACTTGAGTTTGTAAGTTGAGGAATGGAATATAAAAACAAAGAGAACTTTATAAATTCCTGGTTGGGCCTCAGCTGGAGTATTGTGGGTGCACAGGTCTTAGAAAGGATACAAAAGAGACTTGTCAGGATGTTACAAGGAATGAGGGAATTCAATTACGAAGTGAGGAACTGGAAAAGTTAGGACTGTTCTCCTATGAACGAGGGAGGTTATGAGATTTTCAAGATAATGAGAGATGTTGATAGAGTAGATAGTGAAAAACTACTCCTTCTGATGAGTGGATCAATAATAAAACCATTGGCAAGACATCTAGGGGGAAAATTGAGGAACAATTTTGTTCATTTAAAGTTGTCGGGTTCAACCTGAAAGGGTATTGGAAGCTGACTCCACCCGAAATGATCTTAGAAGGGATTTGGGCAGGTTCTTGAGGATGAGGAACTAACAGGATTATGGACAAAAAGTGGAGGGGTAGGAGTTAGCACGACAGCCCTTTCAAAGAGGCAGCTCTGATACGTCAAGGCAAATGGCCTCTTTTGGTGCTGTAAATTTCTATGATTATCTGAAATTTCACTTGAAGATTTGCAACAATGCATGACCTAAATTTTGGTTCTATATGTTAACAGAATGTAAAAAACAAAGTAAGTAGTTGTATATCAATTTTTTGCACATTTTTTCTTAGTCATGCCTGTTTTAATTCATATTGTGGGGGAAAACAGAATAATTTTAGTTCATATTTACTCCTTTATAGAAAATGTACAGGCAAAGCATGGAAGAGGCAAAGAAGAAGGGATATGATCTCCGTGCTGATGCCATTTCAATCAAAGCTGCCAAAGCTTCGACTAACATTGCCAGTAACGTAAGTATTTTGCAGTAGCCATAGAAATCTATTATATCCCTTTGTCTTATTGTGTACCAGGCTTATCCTCTTTCAGCAGTCTATTTAAAATGTCTATACACAGATGCACCTCACCAGCAAGGGTGACACTACAGTCATCAATAGTCATGATGGGCTGAATGGCCTCTTTCTGTGCTATATCATTCTATGCTTCAAATCACAGGAACCTTGATCGACTTTCCCATCCTGAAATCAGAGTTCTGAGGCCATTTGTAGCCATTACCCTGGTTGAGAGCAAAATCAGCAAAGAATGGGGATTTTATCTGAATTTTGATCCTTACTGGCCGAACTAGTTTAAATTGAGGGAGTTGTGCACAATTGTGCTCAATAGTAAACATTTATTGAGAACCTGTTTAAGTACCTGCCCATGTGCACAAGTAAGGGATTAAATCTCACAGTGTGTAGATTTTATGGCTATTTTTGGATTCATCTCCCCAATATCATGCCTTTGGAATTCTCCACTGCAGAGAGCTGTGGATGCTCAGAAATTGAGTATATTCAAGATAGAGATTGACAGATTATTGGATACAAAGGGACATAGTGATAATACGGGAAGGTGTAGCCGAGGCAAAGATCAACCGTGATCTTCTTGAATGGCGGAGCAAGCTTCAAGAGACAAATAGCCTACTCCTGCTCCTATTCCTTATGTTCTGATAATGCATTTGAAAGGTATCTCTTCAATAAAGATTGTAATGTTATCCTCACTGTCTGTGCACAGTCTGGACAGGAATCAACCAAGCTGCATAAAAGTTTGCTCAGCTTACACCTTCACAATTTGTGCCATTGCAATTTTACACCATTCTTGAAGTGAAACTTAGGAGGACTCTTCTGTACTCAAAAACGGGGAGAAATTGTTTCCAAATGCATTTTTCTTTCCTGATCAGTGCATTGAGATTTCTTATAGTTCAGAAGATTCTTTTTTAAACTTGCGGGTGTAATTGTTTTAACCTTTACTTTCTTACAGTACAAATATAAGCATGCTTACGAAAAGGAAAGAGGGAAGCAGGTTGGTTTCCGCAACTTGCAGGATGACCCTAAGCTGGTCCATTCCATGCATGTGGCCAAGTTGCAGTCTGACCGTGAATATAAAAAGGATTATGAAAGGAGCAAGACCAAGTATCACATGCCGTTGGACATGCTCAGTATTGTGGCTGCTAAGCATTCCCAGGGGTTAGCCACCAATATCAACTATAAGCAACAATTTCACCGCTTCACATACCTGCCTGATGCCATGAGCCTGACACTTTCCAAAAGGATGATGGAGTTACAGAGTGAGGTGAGACCATGGAAATGACTATCGGCGATCCAAACCAAGCTTATTTCATTGTTAGAGTTTCGCTATGGCCGCCAAATGTAGAAACATTAGTCTCAGGATTTACAGAAAGGGAGTGACAGAGTGGGGTCACAGGGAAAATCCAGGGAGGGGCTGTCAATATTGGTGGCAAGACCTCGCCATCAATTTTTTTTTTTTGATTTTTTTTTTTTCCCACCGGCAGTCGGCCAGCCAGGTAGGCTGAGCAAACGAGTGGACAGAAGGTCTCATCCAAGGATCGATGGGGGGTGGTCCTCAGCAGGCAGGAGAGATTGGGGCTAGGCTGATCGCGGGACAGGAGTCTTGAGATTGGGGGCTTGGGGAGATGGGAGTCACAATCGGCAGAAAGGAGGCTAAAGGTTTACTTGAGGGGCTGAGAGGAAGTTTCCTCCCCTGCTGACTCACAAGGAGCTCCTCAAGGGCGCTTGTAGCTGCTCCTGTTTCAGCTGTCAGCTCCTGTGCTGTCAGGTTTCCTGGGAAGCCTGCCAGCAGTGTTTCGATTTAAATCAGCCTCCCAGCTGCACTGTGATTCTTTAAGACAGGATACACAAATGGCCTGCTCCCCACTGCTATAAAATGGCGGCAGGACGGGTTATAGTCACATCCCCTGATTTTTAACTTTTAACCCAAGCCTCTCCTGCCCATTGTGAGGGTGTAAATATTAACTCCCCTGTAAATCCACCAAAAAAATATATAATTTCACTGCCTATAGTGACTAGAGTAATTCTTTCCCTACATATTTATGGTCAAATCTGCCTATATTTGCAATTATCCATGATCTATTATCACCATTAAGTGGGGTCCTAAACTACCATTTGACTTTAACACTTTAATCTTTGAATAACATTGAAAATACTTGTCTCGCTTTAACTTGTCTCATTTCCTCCATATATAAAGTGTTGCTATGGGTACCAGTATGGCCCTAGTTATGCCTGTCTTTTTGTGGCGTATGTAGAACATTCCTTGTTCTAGTCCTACACAGGTTCCTCCCTTCAGCTCTTTTTCTGGTACATCATTGGCTGTATCGGTGCCGCTTCCTACTCTCGCCTGAAATTGGAAAAATTCATTGCGTTTGCGTTTCCACCCTGCTCTTACCTTCACATGGCCCATCTCCGACACTTCCCTTCCCTTCCTTGGCTTCTCTGTCACCATTTCTAGGGATAGACTGTCTACCAATATTCATTATAAGCCCACCGACTCCTGCAGCTACCTCAACTACACTCCCTCACACCCTGCTTCCTGTAAGGGTTCCATTCCATTCTCCCAGTTTCTCCATCTCTGTTGCATCTGTTCTGATGATGCTACCTTCCACAATGCTGCTTCCAACATGTCTTTTCTCTCAACCAAGGTTTCTCCACCAACTGTGGTTGACAGGGCCCTCAACTGTGTCTGACCCATTTCCCATACTTCTGCTCTCATCCCTTCCCTCCCAGAACCACGATAGTGCTCCCCTTGTCCTGACTTTCTGCCCTACCAGCTCCTGTATTCAAAGGATCATCCTCCGCCATTTCAGCCACATCCAGCATGATGTCACCATCAAACACATCTCCCCCTCACCGCCTCCCCCCCCACCCCTCGCCCTGTCAGCATCCCAAAAGGACTATCCCTCTGCGACACTCTGGACCACTCCTCTATCACACCCAACACCTCATCCCCTTCCCACAGCACCTTCACAGGAGATGTAATATCTGCCCCTTTATCTCCTCCTTCCTCACCATTCAAGCCTCCAAACATTCCTTTCTGGTGAAGCAATAATTTACTTCCCCTCCTTTACTTTAGTCTACTGCATTCGCTGCTCACAATGCGATCTCCTCTACACTGGGGAGACCAAACACAGACTGGTTGACCGCTTTGTAGAACACCTTCGCTCAGTCCTCAAGCACAACCATGACCTTCTAGTCGCTTGCCAATTCAATTCACCAGCTTGCTCTCATGCTCATATTTCTGTCCTTGGCCTGCTACAGTGTTCCAGTGGAACCCAACACAAGCTGAAGGAACAGCATCTCAACTTCATATTAGGCACTTTACAGCCTTCTAGACTCAACATTGAGTTAAACAGCTTCCAACCATGAACTCTGTCCTGCATTTTGATTTTTTTTTGCCAAGTGTCAGTCTGGATCTTGTTTTTGCTTCCAGACTGAGCTGACCTTAATTGTGCTTTTAACACCTACTCTAGATCTATGCTTTGTTTCTTTACTACATCCATTATCACCGTCTTTGCCTTTTGTTCTGTGACATCTTTGGTATTTAATCTCCCAATCCTCTAACCGATCCCTAAACCTTCTGTTTTGTTCTATTGCACCCTCCGTCCTTTTCAACATCATAAAACCCATCACATTTCTAACTCTCTTAAGTTCCGAAGAAGAGTCATATTAAACTCGAAATGTTGACTCTGTTTCTCTCTCCACAGGTGTTGCCAGACCTGCTGAGTTTTTCCAATACTTTCTGTCTTTACTACTGAATACACCTGTGTTGCTCTACATCAGTATTATTTGTACATTATTTTTAATGCATTTTAGTAAAACATACTAAAAAATGAGTTAAAAAATTATTCAACTGTGTATAGTGATCAAGTCTCCATATAATTGTATATTCATTTTGCATTTGTTGTTTTATTAGTTACTAATCAAAACTGAGAGCTACATTTCAAAAGGTAGAATGAACCCTGCAGTGGTGTAGAGTCAACATTTATCATGTTATATAGTAAATCACCCTGCATCTCTGTATTTTAATTAATAGATAAAGTATGTACAGGTTAAACTTGATGATCAAATATATTTTGACTTGCAATTCCGGTGACATCGCTTCACCTTGGTTTTATGGAACACGTGTAGAATCTGTAACAGTTCAAGTGTTGTTGTCTCTGAATTGCCAGAACAATTATAAGGCAGACCTTCAGTGGCTGAAGGGGATTGGTTGGAGTCCCATTGGGTCGTTGGATGTCGAGATAGCTAAGAAAGCAACAGAGATTGCGAGTGAGAACAAGTACCGTCAGCATCCAGAGGCCTTCAAGTTCACAAGCTTGTCCGACTCTATGGACATGGTCCTAGCTAAGGCTAATACACAAATAATGAAAAAGGTATGTATTTGCAAAGTATTCCAATCTGATAGTGATCTTTCTCCTCCTTTTCTGACTTCATCGATATTCTTCCCAACTCCAGCGAGGGTATTCGCCCTTCATTTGTGTATAGTTCCACAAGAACAACTGAAACCTCACCCATGTGCCTATCATTTGTGTGACTAGTCAGTGAGTGTCAACGTACTATTCGATTCAGGAGTGGGAGTTGGGGGTCACCCTAGCTGAGTTCAACCTTGTCTTCACCTGACATGTGCTTCCCAGGGGGATTGCTAGATTGCGATCAGGAGTAGGAACTCAGACCTTACTTCCCCTCACTGAAGGTCAGTAAAGCCAATTGCACCATCCCTCAAGCTGCCATCACCGAGGTCAACACACTTAAGATGGACTAGAAAGCTGGAGCCTCCTGTTCTGAATGGCTCAGCTATTATAAACATTGGGGGTGTTGGGAGTGGGGGAATAGGGTGGGCAGAGCAGAATGATTTCTTTGTCGCTTTACAGAAATATAGATTTAAGTGCATTTAGTTGCACACTTTGCTGAAAATAGTTAGATATTTTAAGTTGAAAACTAAGAACCACAGGGATACCTTTGCAGTACATTGATAATTACTAAATCAGTCCTAAATCTGTAATCTCTTCAGCTTTTTCAACATTTTCAAAAGAAACTGAGATTTACTTACCCTCTTATTTCACAGCACCTGTACACAGAAGCCTGGGAGAAAGACAAAAATAAGGTCCATGTGACGCTAGATTTTCCAGATATCGTACAAGCCAAGGCCAACACTCATATGTTCAGCACTGTAAGATATTTTAAAAGGATTATCATTTAAAGAAAATGAAGATTGAATTCCTGGATAATCAGTTGTAAGTTTCTTCTCCTCTTTGTAGAGCAAGTATAAACTGGACTGGGAACAATCCAAGAAGAAAGGTTATGACCTCAGATCCGATGCTATACCAATAAAGGCTGCCAAAGCTTCCACAAATATCGCAAGTGATGTAAGTAAGAATAGTTTTGTAATTGTTTTACAACTTTTAAGCCATTGAATATGATTTGATCTATCTCTAATAATAAGAAATGTAATTTTCATCATAACTTACTTAGCTTAATGCCTTTAATGTAAGTTAAGTAATTTTTAAACAGGAGCGGGCCATTAATTCCAACATACCCAATCCTTTTTAACAGAACTCAGCCCAAGCTGCTCGTCACCAAATCCTTTACTTTAATTTTTCTACCTAAATGCTTCATGAGCTTATTAATACAGCCTGCTTCCATTTCCCCTGGTACCTTGTTCTACAAACTTATTATTGACTCTGCTTTGCCCAAATGGTCATTCTTAATCTGTGAACTTATGTAGCAAGGGGCAGGAGGGTCTGTGACCTGGAGCATCCTTGCTGCTTGCTGCTCTCTACATCCCACTCCAACCTCTCATATATGGTTTTCCAGCAGAGAAATTATTTATTGCTAGTATGGTTTATTAGCTTGGCTCTGAAGGAGGGCATTTGTTATTTGGTGCACCTAAGAGGACTGGTACTCGAAGGAAATGCATTCCATGAAATCATAACAATGTAATCTATAGTTACCATCCATTAATATTAAAATTATGTGCTGTGTTCCTGCATTGTCCTGAGATGTGGTCCCTGTGACTACCCTTCCCCATAGGAGTCCCAGTGAACAGATTCAACCCTTTAATTCCAATTGGTATCAGTTCTATAGATGAACTGCTCAACCTCGGCAACATCCTTCAGCTCTGTATCCCTGTGTGTGTCCTCCACCCATCTAAGTTAGGATTATGCCTCATTCCCTGCAAACCCTACAACACTCTTGTCGTCTGCTATCGTCTGGGACTTCCTTCTAAAATCAATACCCTATGAAATCTCTTTGCCTGCTTTCAAAATCTTCCTTAAAATCTTTCTATTGGGCTGCGTTTTTATCTCCAGCCTCTGTTTGCTCCCATCACCCGCCCAATTTTCTTCTTGTCAATGACTACTTTTCTTGTAAAGCACTCTGAGATATTGTCCTCTACATGAAGAACAGCACTGGTGTGTAAGCTGTGTTACTGCAAATGTGCATGCTTGTTACTATGGATGTAGGAACAGTACTGAGTCTGGTGAAAACGAAACCATTTTAAGGTTGAATTGTTGTTTTGTGTGAACCTTGGAAATTACCGCTAAATATTTGGAACTACTTTGCAGTACAAATATAAAACAGCCTATCGCAAGCAGCTTGGACATCACGTTGGCTTCCGCAACATTAAAGATGATCCCAAGCTCGTTTGGTCCATGCACTTAGCCAAGATTCAGAGCAACAGGGAGTACAAGAAGGACTTTGAGAAAACTAAGACCAAGTTTAACATGCCAGTCGACATGCTGGACATTCTGTTGGCCAAGAAATGCCAGGCCCTGGTCAGTGACATTGACTATAGACATCGCCTACACCAGTGGACCTGTCTGCCAGACCAGAACGATGTGATACATGCGCAAAGGGCCTATGAGCTGCAGAGTGATGTGAGTACCACACCTACAAATATAATGCGTTTAGTCATTCTGTTTAAAATTCCCATTAACAGCAAAGAACAGAATACCAATCAACCTAAATCATTATCAAGACTTGCTAAATTTTCTATAACATCAAGTCTTGTCAGCTTGACCTAACAAGCTTCTCTTCCACTCTTCAACATTTTCCCTTACTTTTGCTTAGACAGGTTGGCTTATGAACAGAGGGATAAACGAACAGAAATAGGTCATTCAACCCTGCAATCCAAATAAAGCATGCCTGACCTGCTTCTTAACTCCATCAGCCCTCCTAGGTTTCGTAGCCCTTAACAGAACTTTAAACAAAAATTTATCAATATCAGTTTTGAAATTTTCAATTGATCTAACCTGAACAGCTTTTTTGGGCAGTGCAGTTCCAAATTTTCACTACCCTTTGTTTTGTCTAAAGACATGTTCTGTGATATCACCCCTGGACAGCCTAGCTCTAATTTTAAGGTTATACCCTGGCCTGGCCAGCCTCTCAGGCTTTTTAGCAACGCCAACAGATGCACACCTGATTCAGCTAACAGCCCTCCAACTGGGAAATGAGGGAGGAGTTATTCTGCCTTCAAGTCAGGAAGTTGTCGACTCTAAGGGCAGCTGCCTTCCGCACCTGCCCGCCGCTGCGATCTTCCGGTCCCGCCGCTAGTCAATGGACTTCTGGCTGGGGCCCCGCCTTGCCCGTGGCAGGTCCCGCATGCAATAGGGCCTGGAAAATCCCGGCTTAAATTTATACTTTATTGCTTGGGTCTCTGCAAGGCAGTGTGGCCTGATCGCTGCCTCAGGCCTTGGACGCCAAAAGGTTTCTACTTCCTCTTCCGCCTTTTGGCCATTGCATCCAGGGTTGAAACAATGCAAATGCTGGAAAACACGATGGATGTAATGCTTTGGTCATTTAGTTACTATAATCACAAGCCCACCCACATTTAGGGATGCATGTTGTATCTTGGTGGAATCAGGAGCTGGGTGAGGAAGGTGGTGCACAAAGATGTGTGATGGCAGGGTGAGCCCTATCCTTCTCCTTCAGAACCAGCAGAACAGCAAAAGGGCGGAACGGCTAGATATTTTAGATCACTACTTCTGCACTGTTGTGTAAGTAATAAATGATTTTTCTTTTGCCTTCCAGAATCTGTACAAAGCAGACCTTCAGTGGCTAAAAGGTATTGGGTGGTCTCCTTTGGCATCACTAGATGTGGTCAAAGCCAAAAAAGCTGGAGAGATCCTTAGCGAGAGCAATTACCGTCAGCATCCAGCAAAATTTAAGTTCACCAGCTTGTCTGACTCCATGGATATGACCCTTGCAAAGCATAATACACACACATTGAACAAGGTAAGACTATCTTACTAATAGACACCGCAGTCGATGTGGCAAATGTAATCCCGTCTAACTGTTGGACTAATTTCCTTTCTCGCATTTATAACAGAAACTTTACACAGAAGCCTGGGAGAAGGACAAGATAAAGATTCATGTCATGCCTGACAGTCCTGAGTTCCATCTGGCCAAAACAAACATGGTGAACCTTAGCGAGGTAATTGTCCTTAAGGAGCAATGTACTTTTAATATTTGATGGGGCTTCAATGGAATTTCTTCTCTGTTGTACAAATTACTTCAGCAAGCCACTCACTCAGATAGTTGTCAATACTGCATTTAATAAAGGAAACAGTCCCAAGACACTTCACAGCAGCTTAAATCATACAATATTTGACACGGCTTATAAGTAGGAGGCATTAGTCCGGTGGCTAAATGCTTTTTCAAAGAGGTAGGTTTTAAGTTGCATCTTTAAAGAGGAGAGCAAGATAGTGAGATGGAGAGATTTAGGGAGGGATTTCCAGAGCTTCGGGCCTAGATGGCTAAAGGCACAGTTGTCAATGTTGGACTGAAGGGAATGGGGAATGCATTAATGGCCAGAGTTGGAAGAATGCAGAGTGCTTGAAAAGTGGAGGTTATAGAGATAAACATGCTTTGAATTACTTGAAAATACGTCATGTGCTCAATATTCCATCGACTGTCATGACTTTTAAGATGATCAATGTGCTTCCAAATACTGCCAACCTAAGAATGGCATTTCCCTTATGTTAATTACACATTGTTGCCAGTTGGAAAATATGGCCTGAACTGACAAAAGTAAAGGTATTCCAAGAGGGATTCAATCAAGTCATTGAAATTTGGCAGGGACCAGACGTAGGGCTCAGATTTGGGCCTTACCCTTCACTTTTAATTTTTCTCAGATTCAACACCTTATCAGCAGCTTACAGCAACAACTTACATTTATAAAGGAAACTGCCACTTCACTGAGGTGTGATCAGACAAAAATGGATGCAAAGATAAAGAAGGAGATATTCGGAGGTCAAGGTTTTGGGGGAAGCTTCATTAACTGGCATCGCTACAGAAAAATTGCCAGCACATTCTGTGTTGTGGCTTCCAAAATTTCCCTTTTGCCAAATAAATCCCATGGATAGAAGTGTTGCAATGCACAAATGATTCTAAATATAGCAGCTAGAATTATGACACTTGCCTCAATTTGTCTATTTTTTCCCCGCAGAAAATGTACAAACTGGGATATGAAGAATTAAAGAAGAAAGGATATGATCTAACGAATGATGCAATTTCCATCAAGGCTGCAAAGGCCTCCAGAGACATTGCTAGTGATGTATGTATAATCAAATTTTGTCTATTTAATTCCTCAATGTTTGTGGAAATGGAAATAACTCTGCAATTTTTTAAAACACACTATGCAGTACAAATACAAAACAGCCTACCGCAAGCAACTTGGCCACCATATTGGATGCCGCAACATTCAGGATGATCCCAAGATGGTTTGGTCCATGCACGTAGCCAAGATTCAGAGTGACAGGGAGTACAAGAAAGACTTTGAGAAATCAAAGACCAAGTTCCACTTGCCAGTCGACGTGCTGGACATTCTGTTGGCCAAGAAATGCCAGACCCTGGTCAGTGACATTGACTACAGACATCACTTACACAAGTGGACCTGTCTGCCAGACCAGAACGATGTGATCCAGGCAAAGAAAGCCTATGAACTGCAGAGTGATGTATGTATCTGAGGCCCAAATGAATTATTATTCCACTTTAATCTCTAAGATACTACCTTAATGTAGCAAAAGTTAAAAATATATACTCCATGTATGTGATTAATATTAATCAACATCTTCGAGGCAATCATGTATTCAAAAATTCCTTGAAGCTTCTGCTCAGTCTATTCTATGAGCCCTTATTTTCTGAATTCAACTGTACATTGAAAATAAGCTTTGAAATATTGTAGATGTCAAATTGGGAACAGTAATTAAATGACTGTGAGGTTCAACTTCTTCAAAGTTAACCCTTTACAAATTTTAAAATGTCCACTGATGCCAATATATGGACAAGTTATAAAGATACGGTTAACTTTTGAAGAGTAGAATTTATTCCCTTCAACTTGTATTGCAAATTTTTATATGCATTGAGGTTAGATTTGATGCTTCAGAGTTAGAATCGCTCTGCATCAGTTTAGTCGAAGGAATTGTTGATTATTGTAAACATACTGCAAATGTGAAAATAGTGCTTTGGAACATTAAAATGGTGAGTTTTGTTGTCACCATAGAACTATTGCTCATAGCACAGCCCAAGCCCTATTTGGGGAGATGGTGGCATTAGTTGTAACATCACTGGACTAGTAGTCTAGGCTAATGCCCTGAGGATATGGGTTCAAATCCCACCATGGCAGCTGGTGGAATTTGATTTCAAATTAAATTGATTAATTTAAAAGTTCTGGAATACAAAGTTAGCTTCGGTAATGATGACCATAAAACTATCATTGATTGTTGTAAAAGCACATCCGGTTCACTAAAGTCCTTTAGGGAAGGAAATCTGCCATCCTTACCTAGTCTGGCTACATGTGACTCCAGATCCACAGCAATGTGGTTGATTCTTAACTACCCTCTGAAGCAAGCTACTCAGTTCAAGGGCAACTAGGGATGGGTGATAAATGCTGGCTTTGCCAGCGACACTTACACCCCATGAAAAATTTTTAAAAGCTGTATGTGACCTATCTTCCTTCAACAGTGTACCTCTGCATTGTGTTGTTAGCTTCTATTCACAACTTACGACTGCTGTGCAATGTTGCCAGAACGTGAGCTCAGTAGATTTCCCCCTGGATATGGTCGATACTTTTAAAACACCAGGCCACCCTCTCACCTCCTATCGGGAGGTCTCCATATGGCCCAAAGCGGTTGACTCATTACAGATCAGCAGCACACTCTGAAAGGAGCCATAAACATTAATGCATTTTGCATCACGCAAATAAGGCATTGCTCAGGACTACAACCAAAATTAAATAGCTGGTGAGAAAAGTTTGTGATAAAATAGTATGTCATTGGTCATTGCCTTGAAATTTAACCATTTTACTTACTTTTATTTACACCTAGCCTCAGTCATACTCCACTTACTGTGGAAACAATAAATAATTTTTCATTGCCTTCCAGAATCTATACAAAGCAGACCTTGGGTGGCTGAAGGGTATCGGATGGACTCCTCTGGGATCACTAGATGTGGCCAAAGCCAAAAAAGCTGGAGAGATCCTGAGTGAGAGCAATTACCGTCAGCACCCTTCCAAATTTAAGTTCACCAGTTTGTCTGACTCCATGGATATGACCCTTGCAAAGCATAATGCACACACGTTGAACAAGGTTGAATTACTTTACTCTGTTTATTGCTTTGAAAATACAGATTTTTTCAGTGAATTTGTTTGGCCCATTGACACACTAACATGAGTGTACATATTTTTCAGCGTGCGTATATCGAAGCATGGGAAGCAGACAAGACCAAAGTTCACATTCTGCCAGACTCACCAGAGATAATATTAGCAAAACATAATCAGATTGCCTGCAGTGATGTAAGTGTGTGAAGCTATTTTGATGAAGTTCTTGATCACGATGTTTTACTACAGAAAGGGAAGGGAGTTACAGGAGCTCAAACTGGTTAGCATACATTGATTTACATATGAGTACAGATATCTTATGTGCATGGTGCTGGTGCTGGACTAGAAACCTGGAAGTTGTGTGTTCAAATCCCATCATTTCAAATTGTGAAATTAAATTTAATTATCTGATCATTTGTAGGCTAGTGTCAGGAAAAATAATCATGAAAACTTTCAGATTGTCATAAATAAACCACCATACAGAGTGTTATATATCTAAGTATACAAGCTAGGAGGCACAGAACCTTGGGTAGATGGAAGAAGAAATTTACAGAGGGATATAGATAGAATAAGTGAATAGATAAAACTTTGGCATCTGGAGTTCAATGTGGTGAAGCATGAAGTCATCCACTTTGGATTCAAGAAATACAATTTGTAATATATCCCTCATAGTGATAGATTGAGAGCGCTGGAGAAGCAGAAGGATTTAGATGTCTATGAACGTAAATTACAGGTGCAAGAAATAAACAACTTGCTGTTAGCAAATTTA
Source organism: Cetorhinus maximus (assembly GCF_964194155.1). Classification (NCBI taxonomy): domain Eukaryota; kingdom Metazoa; phylum Chordata; class Chondrichthyes; order Lamniformes; family Cetorhinidae; genus Cetorhinus; species Cetorhinus maximus. The sequence continues at coordinate 107,349,280 of NC_135889.1, read as the reverse complement.
AAACCAATGGGTTAATAGTGGAGTTTGGATAGTTTGTTTGTATGTGGGATTTAATTGAATTGGAGACAGCTGGTCTGGAGACTTTGAGTTATCAACAAAGAAGCGAGGTTTGAAATGCTAAATACGTAAACATGGCTGAAGTTTTAGAATGTGAGGTGCAAGGAAAATTTTCAGTTATAGATAAATTAGGTTAGTTTGAATTTCAATGAGATGGTAAGATGTTACACATAGCCAGGAGAAGCTAAGCCAAATAGTGTGTTTATTTTTCCCAAAGGTTACTGATAAAAATTAGTACTATGAAAGGTTTATATCATGAGAAAAGTGAAGTTGCGAAGACATATGGGAAGAATGGAATTTACATTAAAAAGGGAGAAACATGTATAAAAGAGATGAGGCTATGTGTCAGAAGGAGAAGGCCTTCTAAGATCTAACACAAGCTTAAAGGCCTCCAGCCTCTGTGTATCAAGTTGCTGTTTACAGGAACCAAAGTTGAGAAAACTCACTTTGAATTTGACTGTCAAGGGTATTGTGTTGTTTTGCCTGGGTCTGTTTAAATCTATTTTTAAATCAATAATAATAGGGTAATTATATTAGGTGATTTCAACTTTCCCAACTTTAATTGGGACAGACAGTGTTAACGGCTTGGATGGAGTGGATTTCTTGAAATGTGTACAGGAGAACTTTTTAGGTCAATATGTAGAGGGTCCAACAAGGGATGACGCAGTGCTGGACCTAATTCTGGGGAATGAAGCCAGACAGGTGGCTGAGGTGGTGGTGGGGGATCATTTTAGTGATAGCGACCACAACATGGTACAATTTAAGCTTGTTATGGACAAAGAAATAGAGAAGTTGCAAAAAAATGTTTTGGATTGGGGGAGAGCAGATTTTAGTAAAATAAGGCAGGATCTGGCCAAGGTAGACTGGGAACAGCTACTTGTGGGGATATCTACAGCGGAGCAGTGGGGGGTGTTCAAAAAGGAAATGGGGAGGGCACAGGCTCAACATGTTCCCTCTAGGGTGATAGGAATGAGTAACAAGCCCAGAGAACCATGGATGACCAGAGATATTCAGGATATGATGAGAAGGAAAAGAGAGGCTTTTAGCAGGTACAAGAGGAGCAAATCAGCAGAAGCATTAGTGGAGTACAGAAAGTGCAGGGTGGAGCTTAAGAAAGCAATTAGGAGAGCAAAGAGGGGATATGAGAAAGCTCTGGCTGGTAAAAGTAGAGAAAATCTCAAGATATTCTATAAGTATATCAATGGGAAGAGGATAACCAGGGAAAGAGTAGGACCCATTAGGGACCAAGGGGACAATCTATGGGTGGAGCCAGAGGATATCGATAGAGTGTTGAACGAATACTTGACATCCGTCTTCATCCAAGAGAATGAGGTGAAGTTATGGAACTCGGGGAGAGAGACTGCGAGGTTCTTGAGCAAATTGATATAGGGAGTGACAAGGTATTAGAGGTGTTGGCAGGCTTAAAAATGGACAAATCTCCAGGTCCGGATGATTTGTGTCCCAAACTGCTGAGGGAGGAGATCGCAGGGGCTCTGACCCAAATTTTTTAATTCCTCTCTGGCCACGGGGAAGGTGCCAGAGGGCTGGAGAACAGCTAATGTGGTTCTGTTATTTAAGAGGGGCTGTAGAGATAAGCCAGGGAACTACAGGCCAGTGAGTCTCACGTCAGTGGTAGGGAAACTATTGGGGAAAATTCTGAAGGAGGGAATCTATCTCCATTTGGAGAGGCAATGTTTTATCAGGGATAGTCAGCATGGTTTTGTCAGAGGGAGGTCATGCCTAACAAATTTGATTGAATTTTTGAAGGAGGTGACCAGGTGTGTAGATGAGGGTAGTGCAGTTGATATGGTTTATATGGATTTCAGCAAAGGCTTTGACAAGGTCCCACAGGGAGACTTATAAAGAAGGCAAATGCACATCGGATACAGGGTAATTTGATAAAGTGGATTCAAAATTGGCTTAGTTGTAGGAGACAGAGGGTGATGACAGAAGGCTGCTTTAGTGACTGGAAGCCCGTGTTCAGTGGCGTACCACAGGGATCTGTGCTGGGTCCCCTATTATTTGTCATTTATATAAACGACATAGATGACTATGTGGGGAGTAGGATTAGTAAGTTTGTGGATGACACAAAGATTGACCGGGTGGTTAACAATGAGGTTGAGTGTCTTGGGCTACAGGAAGATATGGACGGGATGGTCAAATGGATATATAAGTGGCAGACGGAATTTAACCCTGAAAAGTGTGAGGTAATACACTTTGGAAGGATTAATTTGACAAGGAAGTATTCAATGTACGGCATGGAACTAGGAAGTTCTGAGGAACAAAGGGACCTTGGCGTGTGTGTCCATAGATCTCTGAAGGCGGAGAGGCATGTTAGTGGGGTGGTGAAAAAGGCATATGGGACACTTGCCTTTATCAATCGAGGCATAGATTACAAAAGTAGGGAGGTCATGTTGGAATTGTATAGAACCTTGGTGAGGCCACAGCTGGAGTACTGTGTGCAGATCTGGTCGCCACATTATAGGAAAGATGTGATTGCACTGGAGTGGGTGCAGAGGAGATTCACCAGGATGTTGCCTGGGATGAAACATTTAAGTTATGAAGAGAGGTTGGATAGACTTGGGTTGTTTTCATTGGAGCAGAGAAGACTGAGGGACGACCTGATCGAGGTGTACAAGATTTTGAGGGGCATGGACAGGGTGGATAGGGAGCAGCTGTTCCCCTTAGTTGAAGGGTCAGTCATGAGGGGACACAAGTTCAAGGTGAGAGGCAGGAGGTTTAGGGGGGATGTGAGGAAAAGCTTTTTTACCCAGAGTGTGGTGACGGTCTGGGATGCACTGCCTGGGAGGGTGGTGGAGGCGGGTTGCCTCACATCCTTTAAAAAGTACCTGGATGAGCACTTGGCACGTCATAAAGTTCAAGGCTATGGTCCAAGTGCTGGTAAATGGGATTAGGTAGGCAGGTTAGGTGTTTCTCACATGTCGGTGCAGACTCAATGGGCTGAAGGGCCTCTTCTGCGCTGTGTGATTCCGTGATTCTGTGATTTGTTTTTACTGTTGCCTTAACGGGAGTGTAACTGGGAGCCAGATTAATTAGGGGTTTTAGGAATTATTATAGTAGCAATTTGTAGACCTATGTATGTGCTTGAAATCTCTTCTTTTGTTAATAAATGTTTAATTTAATTTTGTAAAAAATTCTCTAAGTCTTGGATGTATTACTACTGAGTTCAAGGCACGCATCTCAAAATATAATACAAATTTCAACATCGTTGTGACCGCGTGATCAAGTTTTCCTTGCGGATTTGATCCGCCTGGCACGCATCATCTGCCGCACCATAACAACTTGCACTGAACATACCATTATTATCCCCACAGAAACTGTACAGACTTGGTTTGGAGGAGTCAAAGAAGAAGGGCCATAACTTGCATGGTGACGCCATCTCAATTAAGGCAGCAAAAGCATCCCGAGATATTGCCAGTGATGTAAGTGAACCTGTTAATTTTGTTATGGAATGCTAAGTTAAGAATGGCAATACATTGCATTTTCCAGGTACACAAAGTTAAACTTGGTAAATGAATGCAACACTTTGTTTGATCCCTGCTTTAGTACAAATACAAAACAGCCTACCGCAAGCAGCTTGGCCACCATGTCGGATGCCGCAACATTCAGGATGACCCCAAGATGGTTTGGTCCATGCACGTAGCCAAGATTCAGAGCGACAGGGAGTACAAGAAGAACTTTGAGAAAACAAAGACCAGGTTCAACATGCCAGCCGACATGCTGGACATTCTGTTAGCCAAGAAATGTCAGACCCTGGTCAGCGACATTGACTATAGACATCGCTTGCATAAGTGGACCTGTCTGCCAGACCAGAATGATGTGATCCAGGCAAAGAAGGCCTATGATTTGCAGAGTGACGTGAGTACATGGTTATAAATGATATTCATGGCACCTTTATATTATTAATAGAAC